>NC_138187.1:39128170-39728170 GCF_964194105.1 Spermophilus citellus
GGTAGAGTAATTGCTTAGCATCCTGAAGTAGTACTGGGTTCTATCCATAGCCAATAAAAAATAAATAAAATTATCCTTGCTTAGCTAGTTTAACTGTGCATTATACTACTATTAACTATAGTAAGCATGCTTGCAATTGATCTCATGAGCTTATTTTTCCTGTCTTTCTGGCACTATGTACCCTTAAACCCACCTCCCAAGGGGCTGAAGTATAACTCAGTGATAGAGCACATTCTTAGCATTCTTGAGGCCCTGGGTTCAAATCCCAGCACTCAAACAAGAAAAAAATCATTTCTTTTCATGTGCACCAATAACAACCAGCTAGTGAGAAAGTCTCATTCAAAATAACAGTGAATAAAATATATAGAAATAATTCTAAAATAAGATATATTTTATGAAGAAAATTATAAAACTTTAAGGAAAGAAATAACAGATCTAAGAGCCGGTATGGTAGTATACCCTGTGATCCTAGCTATTTGGGAGACTGAGGCAGAGGATTGCAAGTTTAAGGCCAGCTTCAGCAACTTAATGAGACCATGTCTCAAAATAAAAAATAGGCCGGGTGCTGTAGCACAGGCCTAAAATCCCAGCAGCTCAGGAGGCTGAGACAGAAGGATTATGAGTTCAAAGCCAGCCTCAGCAACTGCAAGGCTGCTAAACAACTCAGTGAGATCCTGTCTCTAAATAAAATACAAAACAGTCTGAGGATATGGTTTGGTGTCTAGTGGGCCCTGAGTTCAATCCCTGGTACCCTCTCCTGTCCCTCCCCGCCAAAATTAAAAGGGCTGGGGATGTGGCTCTGTGGTAGAGTGCCCCTGGTTCAATCAGTACCTAAAAAAAATTAAATTAAATTAAAGGGGGTGTGTGGATGGGAACATAACTCAGTGGTGGAGCACTTGCCAAATGTGTGCAAGGTTCTGGGTTCCATCCCCATACTGCAAAAACAAAACAAACAAGAAAAAACAACCTAAAAGAAATGAAGACCTAGAACTTCTTCATAGATATGAACATTGTACGTATTAAAATTATCAATTGTAGGGGCTGGGGCTATAGCTCAGTGGTAAAATATATGGGGCCTGGTTGTAGCTCAGTGGTAAAGTGCTTGCCTCACATGTATGAGGCACTGAGTTTGATCCTCAGCACCATAAAAAAATAATAAAGATATTGTGTGTTCATCTACAGCTAAATGAATACTTTTTAAAAATCAACTGTGGGGGGCTGGGGATGTGGCTCAAGCGGTAGTGCGCTCGCCTGGCGTGCGTGCAGCCCGGGTTCGATCCTCAGCACCACATACCAACAAAGATGTTGTGTCCCCCGAGAACTAAGAAAAATAAATAAATATTAAAATTCTCTCTAAAAAAAAAATCAACTGTGGGCTGGGGATGTAGCTCAGTTGGTAGAGTGCTTGCCTTGCATGCACAAGGTCCTGGGTTTGATCCGAAGCACACACACACACACACACACACACACACACACACACACATTTCCTAAATTGATGTATAAAATGAAGGCAATTTTAGTATTAAATGAGATGATGGCCATAGGTTCAGCATTTCCCTTACTACCTGTTGCATAGTGTTGAATGAAGCTTAAGGGCTGCAAATATTATTAATAAAAGTATAACACTGGAATTCCACCTTTCTGGTCCCCTTCTTCCTCAAGTCTTTTCTGCTATCCTTTAATAAAGCCTTCCACTTTCCACTCTAAAAAAAAAAAGTATAATACTTTTCTCTGCTTTTTGAGTTTTTGAGTCCCCCACTCAACTTGACTTACAGAGCCACAGGCAGCTTTCATACCCAAACTCCTAAAATAGGAGCTTATAGGTAGAACAGAATTTCCTGACTGAGAGGCTGCGGAGAAATGCTGGCTGCCTCAGCACAGGGCTAAAGCCACAGGACCTGAGATGATGGCCTCTGGCACCTGGCAGTTTGGGTTTGAATCCTGCATGTGATCTTAGGGTGTTGAACTATTCTGGCCTTGTTTGCTGGCCAAATGGAGACAATTATTCTACTACTTCATAACTTTATTGGACTAGACAAGTTTCTAAAATCACAGTGTTCAGAAGAGAGCTCAGGCCATGGTAGACATTGAGTAAATGTGAATCTGGTTAGTGTGGTAAGTACTAAGTGCTGCTTACTGAACATTTCTGGCTTTCTGTCTTCCAACCATGAGGTAGTATTGCTCTTCTGGTTCTCTTGAGGTTGGGCTTTTCCTTATCAGGGTGTGTATGTGGGGGGCTTAGTGGTTAGAAAGTTATTCAGAAAGACTGGCACAGTGGTGCAAGCCTGCAATGGTCATTATCAGAAGTTCAAGATGGTGGCTGTTTGGATAGCCCAGTTCTCTGATGCATTGTGATGAACATAAGCTCCCCCCACTTTTTCTTTTTTTTTGGTACTGGGGATTGAATTCAGGGGCACTCGACCACTGAGCCACATCCCCAGCCCTATTTTGTATTTTATTTAGAGTCAGGGTCTCACTGAGTTGCTTAGTACCTTGCCATTGCTGAAGCTGGCTTTGAACTCAAGGTCCTCCTGTCTCAGCCTCCTGTAACCCCTGCTGGGATTACAGGCTTGCACTACCACCCCAGCCTTGCAACTCTTTTTTTTTTTAAAGAGAGAGTGAGAGAGGAGAGAGAGAGAGAGAGAGAGAGAGAGAGAGAGAGAGAGAGTTTTAATATTTATTTTTTAGTTCTCGGCGGACACAACATCTTTGTTGGTATGTGGTGCTGAGGATCGAACCCGGGCCGCACGCATGCCAGGCGAGCACGCTACCGCTTGAGCCACATCCCCAGCCCCTTGCAACTCTTTTTGAAAGGTGCAAAAGATGCTTAGTGGGACTTGGAAATCCTTGCATGTTAGGAACAACCACAGCCCCTTCTGCATGTCCACAGGTGGCATTTGCTACTGATGTCAGTGTTTTGCATTCCATGTTCTGTCATTTTGCCTGTATCCAGTACTTCTCATTTTTCTAAATGAAAAACAATAAACCTGACTTAAAAAAAAAAAAAAAAGATAGAGGCTGGAGTTGTGGCTCAGCGGTAGAGTGCTCATCTAGCAGTGTGAGGTGCTGGCTTTGTTCCTCAGCACCACATTAAAAATGAATAAATAGGGGCTGGGGATGTGGCTCAAGCAGTAGCGCGCTCGCCTGGCATGCATGCGGCCCGGGTTTGATCCTCAGCACCACATACAAACAAAGATGTTGTGTCCGCCGAAAACTAAAAAATAAATATTAAAAAATTCTCTCTCTCAAAAAAAAAAAAAAAGAATAAATAAAAGGTATTGTGTCCAACTACAACTAAAAAATAAATAAATAAAAACAGATGAACAGTCACAAAGTAAGTAGATTCTAGGAAAAGTGTTGAAAAAAAATTAGAATCTGTTTTCTGTTTACTGTTCCCTGAATGAAACAAGAATATCTATAGATCATAGACAAATCTCATATTTCAAGGCATACTTCTGAAGGGTTTTTTTTTTTTTTTTTTTGGTTCTGGGGCTTAACCCAGGATTGCTCTACTAATGAGCTATGTCCCCAGTCATTTTTCACTTTTTATTTTGAAGCAGGGGTCTTGCTAAGTTGGTGAAGCTGGCCTCTAACAACAGATCCTGCTCAGCTTCCTGGGTCATTGGAATTGCAGGCTTGCATCACTGTGCCAGTTTTTCTGAATAACTTTCTAACCATTAGAAATATCTGTCAAGAAAGTGCATGACTTGAAGGACTGAATTCCCTCCCCTGGAGGTGTCCAGAATTAGAGCCAATGGCCCTTTCACGTCTCCTTCCACAGTCCTTCATTTAAAGCGGTCACACTGACTGCTCTGTGTGATGTGAGAATTCTATCATGTTCTGCTCCTCTGTTCACTTCCACAGGGGCATTTTGGAGGACAGAGACTAGGCTGGGTATCCTTAAATCGCCCTTCTTGCCTCCCACTCTCACCAACCCTGCAAAGTTTGTTATATAGTGAAATGCTTAGGAAATGTTTTGGGAATCAAGCAAACTGAACTTAGAGCAGTGTTTTTTTTTCCTCCTGGGCTGAATCATTTGAGGAGCTTTCTAAGAAAAATCTCAAGCCCTGGCTATGTCTCAGACCCAGTGAGCCTTCAGGGAAGAGAGGGTATGACTTCATATTTTTGTTGTGGTGGTGGTGTTAGAGATTGAACCCAGGGCCTCACACTTGCTTGGCAAACACTCTTACCATGGAATTACATCCCCAGGCCTTTTAATTATTTTGTTTTGAGACAGGGTCTTGATAAATTGCTCAGACTGGTCTTGAACTTGTGATGCTCCTGCCCCCGCCTCTGAAAGTCTCTTGGATTACAGATATGTGCCACTGCACCCAGCTGTAGCCCTCCACTAGGCAGAATGTAGCCTAGGCAGAATGTTCTTCCAGATTTGCTCTTTGGATGTTTTCCCCTCTCTCTGTCTCTGTGTAAGGGGAATCATGTGAGGGCTCTTGTTGTGTAGAATATGTAGGGACCAGCTCTAGGAGAATATTTTTGAATGTTCCCCTGGTGATCAGAATGTGCAACTAAGTCAAAACCACTTAAAGAGATATGTGACCATCTGTCAGGGGTGTTAAATTTAATATGCTATTATTCTGGAAATATGTATAATTTTATAATTATCTAATACTTTACAGTTTTGAGAGTGCCATGAACTTTTAGAAATTTAATAAAGATTTAGAGCTGGACTTGGTGCCATGTGCCTAGAGGCTGAGATAGGAAGAGGACATGGGTCCAGGAGTTCAAGGTCAGTTTGTGCAACATAACAAGATGCTGTCACAAAAAAGAAATTTAATAAAGATAGTATGATCTAGTGGGAGACAAAGATATGTCCCAAATAATACCAGGAAGTCAGCAGAATGTGCGTGTGTGGTGCTTGGGAAAATGCTGAGTATGTCATTTGAAGCAACAGCAGCTGAAAGGAAGCCCAGGGTGGTGGAAGGAAGTAACCACAGATGTGGGTAGAGGGTCATAGGATCCTACAGGGGCCACTGCAACTTGGGAAAGCTGTTAGATGTTCACCGGCAGAAGAGGAACTGTATTTTATGGTCAGGAGAGTTTATGGTCATTGATTATACCTGCTTGCATGGAGGATGGATGTTTTGGTGTCAATAATGTGACGATAATGTGTTTTAAGAGTGGAGAGAGTTGAAGACTAAAAACTTAAACTTTTAAAAAAATATTAACATAGTTAGCAAACTGAAATGTGATAGTATCTTTTAAAAATTGTTATTTTTATTTGTTCTACTTAGTTGTATATGAGGCAAAATGCATTTCAATTCATCAAACATAAAAGGAGCACAACATTTCAATTCTCTGGTCGTACATGGTGTAGACATGCACCATTCCTGCAATCAAACATGTTCCTAGGGTAATGATGTCCATGTTATTCCACCATCTTTCCTTCCCCCATAACCCTTCCCCATCCTCCCCTTTGCCCAATCCAAATTTCTTCCATTCTTCCCATGGCCCCTCCCTCATCATAAATCAGCATCCACTAATCACATTAATCAGAGAAAACTTTTGGCCTTTGGTTTTTTGGGATTGGCTTACTTCACTTAGCATAATATTCTCCATTTCCATCCATTTACTTGCAAATGCCATAATTTTTTTTTTTTTTTTTTTTTTTTTTGGTGCTGGGGATTGAACTCAGGGTCACTTGACCACAGAGCCACATCCCTTATCCAATTTTGTATTTTATTAGAGACCCAGTCTCTCTGAGTTGCTTAGCACCTTGCTAAATTGCGTAGGCTGGCTTTAAACTCACAACCCTCCTGCCTTCACCTCCCGAGCCACTGGGATTACAGGTGTATAATGCTGTAATTTTATTCTCTTTTAATGTTAATATTCCATTATGTATATATACCACAGTTTCTATTGATGGGCATCTAGATTGGTTCCACAGTTTAGCTGTTGTGAATTCAGCTGTTATAAATATTGATGCAGCTATGTCACTATAGTATGCTGATTTTAAGTCCTTTGGGTATAGACAATGCGTGGCATAGCTGGGTCAAATGGAGGTTCCATTCCAAGTTTTCTGAGGAATCTCCACACTGCTTTCCAAAGTGGTCATTCAATTTCCAGTCCTACCAGCAATGTAGGAGTGTACCTTTTTTTCCCGCATCCTCTCCAACACTTATTATTGCTTGTATTCTTGATAACTGCCATTATGACTGGGGTAAGATGAAATCTTACAGTAGTTTTCATTTGCATTTCTCTAATTACTAAAGATGTTGAACACTTTTTCATATATTTGTTGATCATTTGTATATCTTCTTCTGAGAACTGTCTTTTCAGTTCTTTAGCCCATTTATTGATTGGGTTGTTTATTTATTTTTTGGTATTAAGTCTTTTGAATTCTTCATATGTCCTGGGAGATTAGTGTTCTTGAAATGTGATAGTATCTTTAAAAAACTAATGATTAGCCATGGGTGATGGACCATACCTGTAATCCTCAGGATTCGAAAGTTCAAAGCCAGCCTCAGCAATTGAGTGAAGCCCTAAGCAACTTCGCAAGACCCTGCTCAAAACAAAAAAATAAAAAAGGGCTGGGAATATGGTTTAGTGGTTAAGCACTCCTACGTTCAATCCCTGGTACCAAACAACCAAAATAAACAAAACTAAAGATTAAAAAAGTAATTCCACTTAAGCATTTGAGGCTTTTCTGAATAGAAGCTATCATTCTAGTACTGGGATGTAGAGGAAAATAAGGATTGAGGTACTGGGGGAGATTTGAGACCCTTCCTAGGACCCTGACCAGGTGGTTTGTGGCCAGTTACAGTAACCAACTCCCTTAACATGGCTAAGCATCACTGTCAGGAGGTGCAAGGTCCTTACTTTGGAAACAAGACCCTCCCTGATGGAGCCTTACCAATCTCTCCAGCCATTCTCCTTTTAGGTCTGGGAGGATCTGGGTGCTTGGAGCTGTTTGAGGTCCCTCTTCTGCTCCTTTTAACTAATTTCTCCTTTCTCCAGCACCAGCTCAGACAAGGCCCCTGCCCTGACCCTGAGTCACCCACATCCTTGCTCCCCTCTGGGGATAGCGAAGACATCTGTTCCACGTGGGCCAGCTGTTGGTCCTCCAGATCAGGTCCGTACCTGGGCATCTGCACCAGCACAGGCCCTGTCTGGACTCCTGGTGGCAGCCGGCCAACCTGAGCGCGCTGCGGAGAGTTTGGGAGGGCGAGTGATTGAGCAAACGAAGGATGTGTGGGGGGCGAAGAGCGAGAGCGCCCATGATGAGAGCTGAGAGCAGGCAGGTGTGTGAATGGGAAGTAAGTGAGCACCAGGTGAGCGGACGACCTGCTGAGTGATCCGCAGAGGCAAAGCGCGCGAAGGCGGCAATGAGCTGGCGGGCTGTGGTGACAAGAAGCAGTGACTGGCTACCGCGAGCCAATAGCTCGGTCTGAGGCCGGAGAGCTCCAGCCACGCCGAGCCACGTGGCTGAGGCTGGTCCCTGAGGCTGGGCGAGGCCTGACGGGGGCGGTTGATGGACTGGGGCGGTTGATGGGCGGGGTGCGGCCGCCAAGGGGCGTGGCCAGGTTGCGCATGGGCGTGACGGTGCGGGTCGGGGGCGTGGTCCTCCAGCTTGTGGGAGGGGCGATCCCGGAGGGGCGGGGCGAGGTAGGGTTGGCGGCGGGCGCGGGAGGAAGTCACGTGGGCGAGCGGGCTCACATGACTGGCCGCGCTATGGACCCGCTGCCCGCGGCGGCAGTCGCGTCTGCAACTGAGGCGGAGGCTGACGAGGAGGCGGATCCCTTGGCGGCAGGTACGGCGCGGGTGGCTCCCTGTTCTTGGTGCGCAGCCGGAGACCCTATGCGACTGTCGCCGGGCCGCTAGGGTCACTTCCTCCCCGTGCCCCTTCCCGCTCAGGAGAGTAGCGCGCTGCAGAGGGGCCACCTGTCCCGGGCCATACCTGGCCAGCTCCTGTCGGCGTCCCGCGCTCTTGGCCCGGTGGTGGAGGTCAGCCTCGCCCGCTCCGCCTGGGGTCCTTTGGACAGTGTCTCCGCGTTCCGCCGCTGGGGAAGGCGACGCTTGCGGTACTCAGCGCTTGGCTGGGGAGGGCTCCGGCGAGGGACCTGGGTTTCTCCTCCGAATGTGCAGAGGCACGACCGGCGTTACTCTGAGGGATTACGCTCGTGTCTGAGTTTGGCAGGACGCTCCTCGGTTTGGGTGTCCTTTCCTGTGACCATTTCTCTGTGCAGGCATGCAGGTGGTGCTGGCAGGAGATACTATTCTTCTTGGCAGGGGTCTAGGTTGGGGACTCGGCCTGGCCGGCTTTGGTTAGGTGTCACCCAGAAGCTGGTCCAGATGAATGAGTGAGTTTGGAGGTTTGGAGACGGGTTCTTCCCTAAGGTAAGGGCAGGGGGAACAGCGAGAAAGCCGGGGGAGGGGTAGTGAGAGTGCGTTTGACTTGGGGTCTTTTTTTATTTTGTTTTTGGTACCAGGGATTAACCCCGGGGCTCTTTACCACTGAGCCACATCCCCAGCCCTTAATTAAAATTTTAATTTTGAGACAGGGTCTCGCTAAATTGCTTAGGGCCTGGCCAAGTTGCTGAGCCTAGCTTTAAACTTGCGATCCTCCTGCCTCAGCCTGCTGAGCCACTGGAATTACAGGCGTGCACCACCAGGTCCCGCAGATTAAGGGTCTTTACGTCAGTTAATCGTCAAACGTAGCCTGGCGCGTGCCTGTAATTCCAGCCACTGGGAAGACTGAGGTGGAGGATCGCAAGTTCCAGGCCTCAGAAACTTAGCAAGGCCCTAAGCAACTTAGGGAGACCCTGTCTCAAAATAAAAAGCGCTGGGGATGTTGTTTACTGGTAAAGCATTCCTGGGTTCAGTCCCAGTACTGAAAAAACAAAACAAAAAACCCCCAAGTCTAGGCAGAAAGCCCTGCCTTTGGTTATTTTTTCCCTCTCAGTGGAGTCTGTGTAAGGGGAAGCATGTGACAGCTCTTGTTGGGTAGAACATTGTGTTCATGAGGTCACATGTTGGATCTCAGTGTGGACCCACCTTTACCAGGGCCCTAGTCTGGACCCCTTGGGAGGCTGTGACTGGACTGAGAGCTTGCTTTTACCTGACTTGTGAAGCCACAGGGGAGGTAGTTCAGTAGTCTCTTTGCAAAAGAGGGAGTGCCACAAAAGTTTCATACTGGACTCACTTAATGACTGCCATTATGGTGTGATTTGCTGATAACTTGAGCTCTGGACTCCCCTGGAGCTGTTTTCTCTTTGACTTTGCCTGGACTCCCTACAGGTAGTTGTCCTTCCTTGCCTGGGCGGTGATTGTATCAGGACTGCTCATTTTGTCCAGAGCCATGTCACACTCTACAGTGCCGTGCTTCACCATGTACACAGTATTCTTTCAGCCGATTGAGTCTTAACAGTGGGATCTACAGGCTCCTGGGATGTAGCCTGTCAATTCATTCCATTTGATTCCTGGCGCTCATCCTGGCAGGGAGGTGAAGTAATGCAGCAAACCATTTTTACCTTAGGAAAACTAACCAGAGATTAGTAACTTGCCCAAAAGTCACTAATGGTGGTTCCAGGGAGTGTATCTTGGTGGGACCCTGGCTGGATGGACAGGGGTCAGAAAACCTGAGCCTTTGAAAATGAGAGATATGTTTCATACTTCTACAAGGTTCATTTTGATTTCTTGGAGAAGTATGTCTTCTGGGTGTATAGTGAATTTCCTCTTCTCTGTCTTCTGCCTACACCATTGGAGCCACTGATAGTATTTATATGTGGACTTTGAGGTCTCCATCTTTGTAGAGCCTTTAGGTTGGGTAGAAAAGATTATAGTGCTCATTGTAGTTTTCATTTCTTGAGTCTTATTACTTTATGGTGATTTGAAATATATGCTATGAATGCTCTATAGGCTAACTCCCGTCTTAAAACTTAACATTTAATTATGCAATGCGTGGATGAACACATTTTCCTTAAATGTGTTAAAACAATATAGAATGTTGCAGGTTTAAGTAAAAGTTCCTCCCTAATTGCAGTCACCTCATCCTTTTCCAGAGAGGTAACTGGTGTTTTCAGTTCAGGATGGATTTTTTTCCAGATCTATGTCCCCCCCCCCCCCCCAGAACAGAATTTTATTTTGCAATGATGAAGATGGACAGAGAATATCAACTTTTATTTCTTTTTATTCTAATTAGTTATACATGACAGTAGAATGCATTTTGACACATTATACCTAAATGGAGTATAACTTCTCATTCTTCTGGTTGTACATGATGTGTAGTTATACCGGTTGTGCAGTCATATTTGCACACGGGGTTGTACAGTCATATTTACACACAGGGTAACTATTTTTGTATTTTATGCATGGATGTACTCAGAAATTTATGCTTCTTGCTGGGTGCTGTGATGCACGTTTATAATCCCAGTGACTGAGGAGGCTGAGGCAGGAAGATCACAAGTTTGAGGCCAGCTGCAGCAACTTAGTGGAGCCCTAAGCAACTTAATGAGATCCTGTCTTAAAATAAAAAAAGGGGAGGGTGCTGGGGATGTAGCTTAATGCTAAAGTGCCCCTGAATCATCAATCCCCAGTACCAAAAAAAAAAAGGAAAGAAATACTTGTACATATCTGCCATTTCCTTAGGTAGTGAATTCATTTTCTGTTGAGGCCATAACGAAATACCACAAATTTAGTGGCTTAAACAATGTAAATTTATCATCTCGAAGTTCTGGAGGTCAGCAGCCCAAAATAAGTTCCACCGGGCTGAAGTCCAGGTAGAATCTGTTTCCTGCCTTTCCAGCTTCAAGAGACACCTGCATTCCTTGGCCAGTGGTAACCTTGTGCACATCTCTCTCTGTATGCTGTTGCCTCTCCTGTTCTCTTGTCTACTTTTTCCACTTTTAAGGACCTCTGTGATTATGTTGGGTTTTCTAAATAATCTAGGATAATCTCCCTAATTTTACATCAGCTGATTAACAATCTCATTTTCACTGCAACCTGAATTCCCTTTACCATGCAAAACTAACAGTCATAAGCCCTGAGGATTAGGATTTGGACATCTTTGGAATCTGTTATCCTGCAGGCCACTGGAAGATGTCCTAGGAGTTGACTTTTTCAGTCACAGGGCTTGCATAGTTTTTGTTGTATCAAATACCCACAAATTATCCTCCTTGATGGTTCTTTTTTTGTTTTTTTTAATTGGTATTGGAACTCGAACCTGGGGATACTTTACTACTGAGCTACGTCCCCAGCCCTTTTTATTTTTATTTATTTTTAATTTTGCAATGGGGTCTTGCTGAGTAGCTGAGGGTTTTGATAAGTTTCTCAGGCTGGCCTCCAATTTGCAATCCTCCTGCATCAGCCTCATGAATCACTGGGATTACAGGCGTTTGCCACCACACCAGACTCCATGGTTGTTCTTACCATCTTGTACCAGAACAGCAATGTGTTAAAAGGGTCCTTTCCCTGTAATATCATCAAAATTAAATGTGTAGGGCTGGGATTGTGGCTCAGTGGTAGAGCACTTGCCTAGCATGTGGGAAGCACTGGATTTGAGTCTCAGCACCACATCTAAATAAATAAAATAAAGATCCATCGACAACTAAAAAAAATATATAAAAAAAGATGAGAGTAGCAATATTGTATATATTTAAAAAAATTAAATGTGTGTTTTTTGTTTTTGTTTTTGTTTTTAATACTGGGGACTGAACCCAGAGGTGCTTGATCACTGAGCCACATCCCTATCCCTTTTTATTTTTCTTTTTGAGACAGCGTCTCACTAAATTGCTGAAGCTGGCCTCAAACTTGCAATCTTCCTGTCTTAGCCTCCTGAGTTGCTGGGAGTAGAGGCGTGCACCACCGTGCTCTCAGCTAAATACCATTTTTTAAAACTCCCTTTGAATGTAGAAAAAAAAGAGAAGGTTTTCCATTTTTGTATTAGTCTGTATTTTCTTGGTTAAGCACACGGTTTAGATTCTTGTAGTATTTTGTTGTCTGGGGTCGCTGACTTGGCTATTTCTGTCTTTTGCCCATTTTCTTATGGGGCCCTCTTTTCCCCCCTTTATGAGTTTGTAGCACCTCTTTTCCTTGTGGATAGCAGCACACTGGAGCATCCTGTTCCTGGCAGTGCAGGATGAGTCCATTGCAGGAGCCTTCTGGGTTCTAAAGCTCATCTGTTGTGACTTAGAATAGAACAAAGATGGTATGTGTGCCTGATCATCCAGTGTGATCTTTTGCGACTGAATGCAGAACGCACAAATAAAAAAATATGCCAGTTTCCACTGTGTGTCCTAGCTCAGCTTCACACAGTCCTGTGGACCTAAATTTCATCTTAAAAATCAGGAGAATCCCGCCTCGCCTGGTTTGTGTGGCTCTTGATGGCATACCATGCATTCCATTCGCAGAAGCTGGGGGAATCCTTGTGTTCTCTGTGGTTAGATCCCAGGGCTTTGCTGCCACCCAGCTCCTACCCAGTGGCTGTCTTTTCCTTCTCTCTCAGGCTCTCACACCCCTGATTTGCAGTTCTTCACCCAGGGGGTTGTGCCACTTCTCTGGGTGTACATATTTGTCATAATTCATTGAGCTGTCACTAAGATTTATGCAGCTTAGGGTGATTAAATTATGCCTCAAACAATTGTTTACCTTAAGGGAAAAAAAAAACTGTGCATCCTGCTCCCTCTATTTGTCACCTTTTCAATTTTTTTGGTAAATTTTCTTAGTTGTTGATAGACCTTTATTTATATGTGGTGCTGAGGATCAAACCCAGTGCCTCACTCGTGCTAGGTGCTAGGCAAGCTCTCCACCACTGAGCTACAATCCCAGGCCCAAGGGCTTTTTTTTTTTTTTTTTTTTTAGTTGTAGACAGAAACAATACGTTTATTTCATTTATTTATTTTTATGTGGTGCTGAGGCTCCAACCCAGTGAGTGCCTCACACGTGCCAGGCAAGCGCTCCACCACTGAGCCCCAGCCCCTACTTTACACATTTTAAATTTGAACTTCTGATGGACAGAAACTTGTTTTTCTTTACCTCTCTGTATCTAGAATATCATCTGCTGTAAAAGAGGCTTAAACGTTTGAAGAGAATTGCGTTTTATCATTTTTTAAAAAATGATTGAATCATATTTTAGTTTGATTATATAGGAATTTTAAAGTTTGAATAGTTGGTCTTTACTGGTTTCCCCCATACCCCCTTCCTCACTGGTCCCCCCAGGCACAATTTGCAAGGTAAAATGTGTCCATTTGAAGAAAGAGGAACTAAAGAATCATTATTATGTAGAACTGATTTTGCCAGCATTTGTGGTTAGCAAGAAAGTGATATGTTCTGGGTGGGGGAATTCTGTTTTAGTATTATTTTTTCCTGAGAAAAATGAAGTACAAAAAGAGATGTTTGCCATCCTGTGTGCCTGGGTGGCAGGGAGACTGCAGGGGTGGTGGGCAGGTGCTGGATGCAGCCTCCCAGGACCAGCTGTGCTGTCAGGAGCCCAAGGTGTAGACCCCACACAGCCTGGGAGACCGCAGGTAGGGCTGGGCATCGCTGCCCTCTGGGTCACACTTTCTGTTTTTTTCTTATAGAACTAATAAAAATCATAACCTGATAAGTGGGGGGAAGTTCCATAAAAAGTGTGTTGGGGCACATATCGATGTTGAACTCTCAGATGGGGCCCCTGGGGTTCTCCTGGATCCATACTTCATGCCGTGTTCTGTGGCAGCTGTTGAAGGCGTTTTGCTGTTGGGTTGTGGGTAGGTGTTTGGGGGTCTTTTAGCTCCCTACAGGTTTCAGAGTTTGTGTTCAGCAGATCTAAAGTGAAGTGATGTGGAATTTGAATATAGCCCAGGGAAGTTCCGTGTGGGCTGGAGGAAGTTGGGATTGGCTCTGAAGAAGTGAGATCAGGTTTTTGCCCAGCAATCTTCTGAAGCCTGGTTTGTGCTGGTGAAGTGTTGTCCCGCAGGAGTCTCATGAATGAGTTGAAATCAGACGTAGGACAGTTTTATTGCAGTATGTGAAATGATGCATTGAGAATGTCATATAAGTGATATAGCCATAAGTACAGCACTTGGTGAAGGCGCCTCAGCCACTCTGCCACCACGTTAACACAGCTGTCCCCTTGGTGCCTTTCCTTTCTTCCTGTGTGCTTGCTGTGTAGTTCTCTTTCCTGTGTCCCGGGTGAACGTTCTTGCAGCCTGTTCCTTTCAGATGATATTTTTCTGCACCGCTAAGTAGTTTTTGAAATTTTCTATTTAACGTCTGCATAATCATATAGCAAGGAAGGTAATATTTGTATATCTAAAGTACTGGTGTTATAAAATTTGAGTTAATGGCGCTCTTGCCACTTTTTTCCAGAAATGGTTCTTTCAGTGGAATCCATGTAAAAGTTGTCCTTATTCTTTCACTTTTTGGTACAAAAGATACAGTTTCTCTCACCTTTCTCTTCCTTATCCGTCTCCCACCAAACTAGTTCCATACCCTGGAGGTGACCCTGTTATCAGTTGTGTGTGTTGATTCAGAGTCTTAGCAAACAAAATCATTAGGCTTTTAGAGCTGGAGAGGTGTCCTCTGATGACTGACCTGAGGGATGTTCCATTCTGTAACTTATTACATAAATCCGAGACTGGGTTCCCTTACTCCTGGGTCCCCTTACTCCGTAGTGAGGATGTTGAGAAAACATCTGGCACAAAAAACACATACTACGTGACTTCAATTTCTAGAACATTCAGACACATCTGAAATACGGTTTGTTGTGTGGATATGCTTATGTGGGTGATAAAAGTATAAATGAAAAGCAGAGACGATAATGCCATAAAAATTAGGCTCGTGGTCACATCTGGTAGGAGAAAGGGGGTCTGATCTCTAAGGGATACAGTACAAGGGAGGTTTCTGGGGTGCTAGAGGTCATTGTATTTCGTGTTGGTTACACGTGTTTGAAGTATAATTTTGTTCACCTGCCAGTAAATTTTTTTTTTTTCCCTGTGCTCGTGATTGAACCCTGGGCCTCATTCATGCTAGGCAGAGATCTACCATTGAGCCACATCATGAGCGTTCCCACAGAAATTTTATACCCCTTTCTGTGTGTGTATGTGATATATCTCACAATATAGAGTTTTTGGGGAAAACCTGAGATGATAAGTAAAGGTAGATGCAAAGGTACTGTCTTCAAATAATCGAGAGGTGCCAGGTATGGTGGTGCACTTGTAATCTCAGTGGCAAAGGCTGAGGCAGGAGGATCACAAATTCAAAGCCAACCTCAGCAATTTAGCGAGGCCCTAACCAACTTAGTGAGACCCTCTCTTAAAATAGAAATTAAAAAGGACGGGGGTGGGGTGGTTATGGCTCAGTGGTAGAGCGCCCTTGGTTCAATCCCAAGTACCAAAGGGAAAAAAAAAAAAGTAGAGAGGTTTGGACTCCCTTAGCGTTCGCTCTCCAGGCCACATTGGAGTGACTTAGAGGGAGGTGTGCTTTTGGTGGCACGTGTCTGATTGTATCCTGTGCCACTCTGGCTTCTGCTTTCTGAGTATCAGGCTTGATTGGGAGGTCTCTGGTGGTGCCAGCTGTTTGAGTGGCTCCTGGGGGGCAGTGTAGGAAGGAGGACCCCGACCCTCGGGCCACTGGCACCTTTGGGACACAGGATGGATGCCATGCACCTCCCTGCTATTGAAAGTGCCCCTCTTTGAAAGGCGGTGTGAAGCAGGCTTGGGTGAACTTCAGCTTTGCGCAGCTGAGTACCTTCAGCACCACAGCCTCCCCCCAGGGCTCCTGGTTCCAGCCCCAGAGGGACTCCAGGCCCTGCCAGGGCGGGGCTGCCTTTCAGAAATCTTTCTTACCGCTGGTGTTTTGAACATAGGGAGATTTTTTTTTAATATTTATTTTTTTAGGTGTAGTTGGACACAGTGCCTTTATTTTATTTATTTATATGCGGTGCTAAGGATCGAACCCAGGGCCTCGCCTGCACGTGCTAGGCCAGCGCTGAGCCACACCCTCAGCCCCTCTGGGAGATGTTAAGCCACATTTTCAGGAGTCAGAATCTGATGCAGGCCTGCACACGTGAGACTCCTTATCTCAGGGTGACAGTGCACTGTTCCTCTACCTTCTTAGAGGAGAAGAGAATGCTTGAGTCTTGGAGGCAGGAATTGAGACTGATCTGAGAGTGATCTGAGGGTCAGGAAAGAGTGAGGGAGGAGGGCATGCTGAGGCCCACTGTGCAGGTTGGGTTAACATACTGCCCAGTGGAGATGGGAAAGGGGGAACTCTTGTGGCAGCTCTGCAGAAGTTGAATGGTCAGCTGTGTCGTGTATAGGGGGCAGTGCTCTAGTAGGAGCATTCTGTCCTCTGCCTCCGGGGTGTAGGGGAGAGCTGTGTCCTCCGACTTGGGTTCTGGCCAGTAGCATTCCCTGCTGTCTGCCCCCTGGGCACTGGAAGGTGGGGGCCCGTCCCAGTCCTGTGACTCTCACCGCAGATGGGGTCAGCCGGACCTCACTTGGCTCCCTGGGGCCAGCGGCTGCCTGGAGATCTTGTGGAGGCACCTAATGTGGTCACAGATGCTCCGTTTTGCCCTCCCGGGGTTAGGATAGCTGGTGCACCCAGATGTTTTGTAGTATTTTCACATGGATGTGAGGAGATGCCAGGAAACTTGAGTTACTTTCAGGCTGAACCATCCAGAGCCAAAAAGAGGGTTAAAAAAATGTTGTCAACAACAGAAACAAACCAAGGAATTGAAAATGGATTCCCGGGGCTGGGGATGTGGCTCAAGCGGTAGCGCGCTCGCCTGGCATGCGCGCGGCCGGGGTTCGATCCTCAGCACCACATACCAACAAAGATGTTGTGTCCGCCGAGAACTAGAAAATAAATATTAATTTATTATTTTTTTTTAAAGAGAGAGTGAGAGAGAGAGGGGGACAGAGAGAGAGAGAGAATTTTTAATATTTATTTTTTAGTTCTCGGCGGACACAACATCTTTGTTGGTATGTGGTGCTGAGGATCGAACCCGGGCCACGCGCATGCCAGGCGAGCGCGCTACCGCTTGAGCCACATCCCCAGCCCCGAAAATAAATATTAAAAATTCTCTCTCTCTCTCTCCTCTCTCACTCTCTTTTTAAAAAAAAAAAAAAAAAAGAAAAGAAAATGGATTCCATCTTGTTCAGTGGAGATGAGGAGGATTCTTTCTGGAACTTTGAATTCCTACTTTGTCAGTTATTCCAATATTCCCTAAATTGGCCAAAATAATTTTTCTTTCAAAGCCTGGAAAAAGTCATTGGGCCTGTCCCTGTGTCAACATTCTCAAGAGGCCCTGGAGGCTGAATGGGTTCTTTGAGAAGCCACCTTGGGAGTTCACGGGAGCGGGGTCTTGTGGCCCTTGCTGTGCCTTTCCTCTTGGATTGCGCCAGCGTAAGTCATCTGGGAGGGAGGTGTTTTCAGTTCTGCTCTTCAGTTTTGCCATGTCTTGGGCACAACAGTGATTTTTTTTTTCCCTCTTGTGGTCTGGTTGCTCGCACTTCCCCTGGAAAGAACCAGCTTCCTCCCAGTCTGAAAATGGCGTGTGTCCTGCTTGTCTGTGAGTGTGTTTTTGTGTGTGTGCATGTGCGCGCGCATGTGTGTGGTTCCCATTTGGTTCTCTGGATACTCCTTGGTGTGTTTGTGATTGTGCTGGGAGCTTGGGAGTGGTTTGGTTCTTGATGAGGACGGGATGCTGTTGACAGGTCCAAGGGCCCAGTCCTTCTGGGAACACCAGTCCTGGTGGTGGCTCGCTCGGCCTGTCCTTTGATCTGGGTGTTTAGTGTCTGACCTGCACGCCCATTAACCAGGAGATCTTGGGCACTGACCCGTGCTTGAGGTGCTTATTTTCTTGTTTGATTCTTGCAGACAGTGAAGTCCCCCAGTTTTGTAGAGGGGACCACCTGTTGATGGTCACAGACTAGTGGAGCACATCTGACCTGTGCCCCTGCTCAGTGTTTTTGGGTGTTTATGAGGCAGAGGATAAGGGATGGAGCCTGGTTATGGTGTCATTGGGTAGCTGCAAGTTCTGGCACTAGCTGTCTGGATGATACTCCGCACCTGCCTTCCAGCTCATGGGAAGCGTGGGAGGGGAGAAAGCACTGCACTGAGGGACTTGCTCTGTTGCTTAGCACTCAATGGTTGCTTCTAGCCCTTGGTTTGTAGCTTTGTGGACCCCTGAGAGGTCCCTGGGGCATGAGCGAGGCCACTCAAAGTGTTTGTGGCAACACCACCCACTGGAATCTATCTGCACTTGGAACAACCAAAGGGCCAAGGGATTTCAGAGGTAGACAGTGGGTGGTGTTTTCCCTTTTCAAGAGAAACCTTCATTCAAAATTTCCAGCCATCTCTGTTCTAAGCTTTGTGCTGTGGTAGGAAAATAAATTAGTTTGTGTTCATGAGAAGTGGAGAGAAGAGAGTAAATTCATCAAACATTTTTTTTTTTTTTTTTTGGAGATGGGTTCTTGTGATGTTGTCCATCTCAAGGGACCCTACGGCCTCAGCCTCCTGAGTCTCTGGTCCTCCAGATATGTGCTGCCACATCTGGTTTATCAAACATTTCTTTCTTTCTTTCTTTTTTTTGGTACTGGGGATCTAATCCAGGAGTGCTTTACCATTGAGCTACAGCCCTAGCTCTTTTTATTTTTCAAGAAAGGGCCTTGTGCAGTTGCTGAGGCTGACCTCAAATTTTCAGTCCTCCTGTCTCAGCCTCCTCTGAGTCACCAGGATTACAGGTGTGAGCCACCACACCAGTACAAACATTTCTCAACAACTTTATTGAGATATAGTTCATGTATATACAGTTCACCATTTAAAATGTATAGTTAAATGGCTTTTAGTATATATTCACAGAGTTATTTTATTGTCCACACAACTTACAATACTTAATTGAGCTCAGAAAGAAAGCCCCTACCCTTTAGCAGTCACCCCCAATCCTCCCTTCCTCTCAGCCCCTGGTAATCATTACTGTTTTTAGAAAACTTAAAAAAATTTCTCAATGTTTGCCTATTCTGGGAATTTAATATAAATAGAATCATATAATACGTGGTTTTTGGTGGCCTGTTGTATGTATGGTACTGGGGATTGACCTTAGAGGTGTTCTGCCACTGAACTACCTCCCCAGCTACCTCCCCAGGTAGCTTTATTTTGAGACAAGACCTTGCTAAATTGCTAGGTTGGCCTTGAACTTGCAATCCTCCAGCCTCAGCCTCCCAACTCTCAGGGATTACAGGTGTGCGCCACCTCACCTGGTGCTTCATTTCTTCTTCTTCTTTTTTTTAATATTTATTTTTTAGGAGTAGATGGACACAACACAATCAATGTCTTTATTTTTATGTGGTGCTGAGGATCGAGCCCAGGTGCCGCCTGTGCTAGGCGAGTGCTCTACCGCTGAGCCACAATCCCAGCCCCTTCATTTCTTATTGCTGAATGAGCCTCCATTGTATGGACGGACCCCATTTCACTTACTCATTCATCAGGGACGGGCATTTGAGTTGTTTCTACGTTTAGTTACTATTAGCTAAGCTCCTGTGAATTCAGATGTGGGGACAACTGTTTTGTGTGGACGGGTGTTTTAATTTCTCTAGGGTAATATACCTAGGTGCGGAGTAGTTGGGTCATATGAGAACCTCCATCTGTGTAACCGCTGGCCTGTGTCCCCAGCAGCTGTACCATCTTTCATTCCCACCTCGCCTTGCTTGTCAGCTTGTCTTTTGGATTACAGTGATCTTTGTGGGTATGAAGTGGCATCTCTTTGTTTGGACATCTTTTCATGTGCCTGTTGGCCATTTGTATATCTTCTTCGGATAAATGTTCATTCAAACCCGTTATATATCCTTTAAAATTATGTAATTTGTCTTAAAAAAATAAGAATTCTTTAGATGTTTTTGACATGTCTCTTGTCCCTGTGTGGTTTCAAGTGAGCTACGTTCCTGTTTTTTTTTTTTTTTTTTAAAGAGAGAGTGAGAGAGAGGGGGGAGAGAGAGAGAGAGAGAGAGAGAGAATTTTTAATATTTATTTTTTAGTTCTCGGCGGACACAACATCTTTGTTGGTATGTGGTGCTGAGGATCGAACCCGGGCCTCACGCATGCCAGGCGAGCGCGCTACCGCTTGAGCCACATCCCCAGCCCCCCTGTTTTTATTTTTCATTTTAAGAAAGGGTCTTGCTAAGTTGCTGGGACTTGACTTGAACTTGTGATCCTCCTGCCTCAGGCTCCTGAGATGCCGGGATTGTAAGTGTGGCCACCACATCAGGCCAAGTTGTCTTTTCACCTTTTATTTTTTTATTTTTGGCTACTGGGACTTGAACCCAGGAGCACTCAACCCCTGAGCCTCATCCCTAGCCCTTTTTTGTATTTTATTTAGAGACAGGGTCTTGCTGAGTTGCTAAGTGCCTCACTAAGTTGTTGAGGCTGGCTTTGAACTCGCCATCCTCTTGCGTTAGCCTCCTGAGCCTCTGGAATTATAGGCGTGCGCCACTGTGCCCTGCTTGTCTTTTCACTTTTTTTTTTTTTTTTTTTTTTTTAAGAATCTCTTTAAAAATTTGTCCTTGGGCTGGGGATGTGGCTCAAGCGGTAGCGCGCTCGCCTGGCATGCATGCGGCCCGGGTTCGATCCTCAGCACCACATACAAACAAAGATGTTGTGTCCGCCACTAACTAAAAAATAAATATTAAAAAATATTCTCTCTCTCTAAAAAAAAAAAAAATTTGTCCTAATTAGTTATACATAACGAATGCATTTTGACACATCATACATAAATGGAGTATAAGTTCTCATTCGTCTGGATGTACAGGACGTAGAATCACACCAGTCGTGTAATCATATACTCACATAGGGTAATAATGTCCTATTCATTCTATTAGTATTCCTACCCCATGCGCCTCCTTCTCCCTTCACTCCTCTCTCTCTAGTCCAAAACAAAATACCCCTATTCTCCCTCCCTTTATTGTGAATTAGCATCTGTATACCTGAGAAAACATTCAGCCTTTGGTTCTTTGCGATTGTCTTATTTTGCTTAGCATAATGTTCTCTCATTCCATCCATTTACTGGTAAATGCCATAATTTCATTCTTTAAGGTTGAGTAATATTCCATTGTGTATATATACCACAATTATCCATTCATCTGTTGAAGCGCACCTAGGTTGGTACCATAGTTTAGTTATTATGATTTGAGCTGCTGTACACATTGACATGGCTGCATTACTGTAGTATGCTGATTTTAAGTCTTTTGGGCATAAATGTAGGAGTGGGATGACTGGGTCAAATGGTGGTTCCATTCCAAGTTTTCTGAGGAATCTCCATACTGCTTTCCATAGTGGTTGCACCAATTTGCAGTACCAACAGCAATGTGTGAGTCTTTCACCTTCTTGATGGTATCTTTTGAAGCACAGAAGTTTTTAATTTTGGCAAAGTACAGCTTATCTATTTTGTTCCTTTTTTTTGTGCTTTTGGTATTATTTCCAAGAAGGCTTTGCCTAACCCAAGGTCATGAGGATTTACTCCTATTTCCTGCTATGTGTTTTGTAATTTAGTTCTCATATTTAGGTCTGTGATGCATTTTTAATTGGTTCTTGTGTATGGTGTGAGGTAGGAGACTGACTTTATTCTTTTGCATGTGGGTACCCACTTGCTGCTGGTGAAACCCTTTGTGGGTGTGGATGTGGATGTGGGCATGGGTGTGGGTGCTTTGTGCTCCTCCCCTCTATGAGGAAAGCAGAACTCCCTGCAGAATTGTATGTCCTGATTTGGGAGAGAGCCGTGAATGACGCAGATTGAGGAGAGGGCTCAGAAGGGAGACTGAAGCCAGTCGTGAGAGCATGAAGGAAGAGTGACAGTCCCTGTAAGGGCTTGGAACTACCTCCCTGTTGGAGTTGTGTCTGAACCGAGTGTGGAGGCTAGAAAGGATCCAATTCAGACATCCTCACCTAGTAAGTACTGATGCACTTTGAGGGAGCTCATGTTGTTATTAATTGATAGTTTGCTTTAAAAGCTCTTAAACCACTGCAGTGGTGGTTTAAGAGAAGACAGCAATATTCTGCTCTAACAGTGTGGGTGAGCTGTCCATGTGGCATGCTACGGCTTTACATCGTCCAGTTCTTCCTTAGCTGGGTGTGTTGGTGCATGCCTATAATCCCAGCCATTTGGGAGGCTGAGGCAGGAGGATTGCAAATTCAAAGCCAGCCTCAGCAACTTAGCAAAACCCTATCTCAAAGTAAAAAAAAAATAAAAAGGGCTGGGGCTGTGGTTCAGTTGTTAAGCACCGCTGGGTTCAATCCACAGTAGCAAAAAAAAAGAAAAAAAAGTTCTTCCTTATATTCTTTTGGGGAAAATGGATACAGCTGAACAGGGCAAGGGTGCAGGAGGAAAGATACTGCCAGGGAGGCGTGCGGCACCCTCTTGGGGCTCAGCTTGGTGGCATCTGCTGATGACTGTTCTCTTTGTCAGTAGTTTTCTTTCTGTCGCTCACTGAGGCACAGTTCCCATCACGGGGGAGGGGGAGTCTTAAATGAAGTCTGCTGGTACGGGGAGGGCCTGTGGTTACTGCCTTGCCTAGGCAATCATTGCAGTCTTTGAGTTACGAGGCTTTCTTGCTCACATGAATTGGATTTCATTTGTCCATTAAGCAGGTGTTTATTGAGCATCTGCTATGTACTGGGCACTGCTCCTGATCTCTGAGATACGGATTGTGAACAAACACAAAGACCTGCCCTTTGGGAGAGAATATGCTTGAGTGGGTGATGGCCAATATTTAGTAGAGGTAGTAAGTAAGTGGTATGTACAGAGCATGATAGAAGACAGGACCTGCCATGGGGGAGGTGACGATGCGGGCCATGTTGTCACTGAGAAGTGTCATGGAGAAGGTGATGCTGAGCCAAGATTCGAAGGTGACCAGACCTTACTTAGTCTGATGGGTATATGGGGGGAGAGTGTCATTGAAGAAGAGGCAGCTGGCCATGGCTTCATGGCCGGGAGGTTGTCTCAGGGTTTGAGGGATAGTGAGGCAGCCAGCGTGGCTGAAGAGGTGGATGAGGGTGCAGCACCCAGGGTGCCTGATGGCTAAAGTGAGAAAAGAACATTTTGCGGGTGGCAGTGGGTTTCTAAAGGCCTGGCTCAGGGTCTGGTCTCCTTAGAGAGAGGGTATCTCTGAGCCTCAGTGAGGAAATCATGGTTTTGTGAATGATGTGGCATTGTTTCTGTAGGCCTACAAGAGCCACTCAGGGGTGGGGGTAGGACTCAGTGGTGAAGTGCTTGCCTAGTATTCATGAGGTCCTGAGTTCTACCTGCTCTGGATGGGGGTACACTTAGGAAAGTATTCATTGGCAGGAAAACAGATGTGGAATTGTCCATGTTAAAATTAGAGTTAAAATTTGCCAGCACGTGGTGCACACCTGTAATCCCAGCCACTTGGGAGGCTGAGGCAGGAGGATCACAGGTTTGAGGTCAGCCCTGCAACTTAGTGAGACCCTTTCTCTAGATAAAAATAAACAGGACTGGGGTGTAGCTCAGAGGTGAGCGCTCCTGGGTTTAAGCCCTAGTTATCCACCCCACCCCCAAGAAAAAAAAAGATGCAGCAGGATCCTTGTGTGAAGCTAGTCTTCATGTTAACTGCAGAGAACAGCCGAAGGCGAGTGGCTCAGTGACATTCATCTCAATCCTCTGATGTTTTGCACTTGCCACAGGGACTTAGTCTCAACATCCTAGGAATATTGAGCAGCGGTTGTGATGTAAATGGAAATGATGAGATAAAACCAAGAATTAATTGGTTGCAACTGTTGGAAGAGGCATTGGTCTCCCAGACTGCGGGAGGAGGACAGAAAATGCTGAGCGCTCGCCTCATTGGGAGGCAGATGGATGCTGGCTGGTGGGAGTGCAGATTGGCTCAGTCACTTTGAAAAACTGGAAATATTTACTAAGCTGAACATACGCAAATCCTGTGATCAGCAATTTCACTTTGGCTGTGTTCGGTGCCCAACAGCAACGCCTGCATATGTCCAGCAAGAGATGTGTTAACGTTCCAGCAGTGCGGGTGTCTAGGCAGATGCCCAGCCCCAATGAGATGAATGAATAGTGGTGGCACAGGCATGCAGCAGACTCCACGGGACTGAGAAGGGACAGCGTCACACTGTGGGAGGAGATTGGAACAGGGATGCCATGATTCCACTCATAGCATAAAAACAAGTGACCCCATGAGCCACTCATGGTGTCAGAAGGCAGTGATGACCTGGGGGCAGTGGCTGGAGGGAACATGGGGGTGTTGGGTGCTCACTCTTCACTTGGGCTCCTACACTGCTGTGTGCATTTAGGAATTCCCTGAGTCCGTGGTTCTGATGTGGACTTTTCTGTATGTGCGCAGTATACAAAGTTTTAAAAACCAATGGGGGGCGCTGGGGTTGTGGCTCAGTGGTAGAGCGCTCGTCTAGCATGCATGAGCACTGGTTCCATCCTCAGCACCACATAAAAATAAAAAATAAAGAGTTTGTGTCCATCTAAAAATAAAAAATAAATATTAAAAAACCAATGGAGGTGTGTGTGTGTGTGTGTGTGTGTGTGTGTGTGTGTGTATTTATTACATGTTAACTAAATACAATATTTGTGTGCATTTGATGGACATGTGTGTAAAGGAGCCGGAGGACCTGCCTGGGAATGCCAGCATTGATTTGGGATTGGAGTCGTTGAATCAGGGAAGAACCAGTGCACAGATATTTGTTTTTTGGGGGGCAGTATATGGCAAAGTATTGTCTTCAGTTAAATCTTGGTGGTGGATACATAGGTTCTGATATTTTCTGTACTTTATTTTTTTGTGTTCTTTTTTATTCTTTTTAGATATACATGACAGTGGAGGGTATTTTGACATTATACATACATGGAGTTTGACTTCCCTTTCTGTGGTTGTACATGATGTGGAGTTTCACTGGTCGTGTATTCATATATGAATGTAGGAAAGTGATGTCCGACTCATTCTGTCTTTTCTATTCCCAACCCCGCTCCCTTCTCTTCATTCCCCTTTGTCTAATCAAATAAGCTTCTTTCTATCCCTCCCTCCCTTATTGTGAGTCAGCATCCGCATATTAGAGAACATTTGGCCTTTGTTTTTTTTGGGATTGGCTTATTTCACTTAGCATGATACTCTGTAGTTCTATTCATTCATCGGCAAACGTGTACTTTATGTTTGAAGTGTTTCACAAAAAGTGTGAACACATTTAAAAGTTATATAGAGAAAAAGATCCAATGGGAAAAACAATGTTAATCATGATTGAATGGAAATTTAAGCATTTTTTGTTGTTTTCACAGAAAATTTAGAGAAATGTGGTTTGATTGATCCAAGGAAGCGTGTTCAGTATTTGAAAAGATAGTTCATATTATAAAGCTTTGTGCCTGTGGGAAGCAATAGAAAAATTAATATGGGTGTTTACAGATTGTAGGTTGCAGTGATTTTCAAGTGTCATGTTACATTAAATAAGTTATTAAAAGAAAAACAACCCTTAGGGTTGATGAAATAGAGGTATTTCAAGTCTGCTACCTACAGGAACTCTGCCAGCACTAGGGCCAGGGGATACCCGTGGCACAAGGGGACTGTGGCTAACGTGGACAATCTGTAGATAGAAGCACTTGAGGGGCATCGCATTTGAGGGGAATCCTGGTGTCCCCTGGGTGAATTCTCCCTTCTGGAGCCATGGCCATGATGAGACCCATTGCCTGAGATCACCTGTTAATATCAGAATGTAGTTTGTGGAGTTTTTAATCAAAGGCAGAATCGGTTCTCCAACCTCCAGCTGATGGTGGATGACATTTGCTGCTCCGTTTGGTTCTGTTCATGGGCAGCCTGTGCCCTGGAATGCCACTGTTCCTTACCCTGTCTTAGCCCAGTCTGGGTAAATAAGTAAAAGTAAGGTGTGTGTCTAGGCAAGGTCCTAAATCACTTTCTGCTTGTCCTGTGACGGTGATTCTCATGCTGATCATGACCAGCAGCAGCTGCCATACCTGGACACGGAGAGGAAGGCACTTTCTCAGGCTCCACCCAGACCCCCTGGAGAGAAGCTCCAGGTGTGGGCAGCCATCTGTATTTGAACAGGCCTGGCAGGTGATTCTGATGTAGGCTCAGTTTGAAGACAGGAGCCCTGTGACTCCCTGCCATCCCTGGCTGGCCCTCCCCATCCTCATGTTCTGACGAGCTGGCAGCTGAGGTGGGTGGCCTCACGTAGTGGTGGAACACTGACTTTGGAGTCTGCGAGAAGATGCGTTCGGCCATTAGGAATATTGCTCCCTGCTTGAGAATGCCAGATGTCCTGCGTGCTTCCATAGCACATTACACGGTGAGGGACTGTATGCTGGTATGGGGAGAACCCCCTCGGGGCTGGACTGGTGGAGTGGGGTGTCTCTGAGTGCTTCATACAGCTCCTCCACTGGGCCAGCGTGGAGCAGGGTGGGGTCCAGGCCTGGCTGAGCCTGGCCTCTGGGTGACTGAAGCAAGGGACTATAGCTGTGCAAGTGGGGGCCTGTGCACACCTGTCCCTGTGTGCTGTGACTCCCAGGCTGTGACTTCTGTGTAGGTCAGCATTTACAGAAGGTTTGTGTAAAGGAAGGCATGAGCTGCAGCATGGTTTATTGACAAATCCTGTTTGCTTCCTAAAGCTTTGGACTTTGTGATTACTATCTCAAGATTCTGCTGGAAGAATGTTAGGAAGGGAGAGTGTGTATGTGTGTGCATGTGTGTGTGTGCATGGCAGGGATCCAGTCTTCAAACTGTGTGTGTGCCAGAGTGTATGTTTGAAGTTTCATTTCTTTTTTCTTGGTACTGGGGATTGAACTCAGGGACACTCGACCACTGAGTAACATCCCCAGCCCTATTTTGTATTTTATTTAGAGAGAGAGGGTCTTTCTAAGTTTCTTGGGGCCTTTGCCAAGTTGCTGAGACAGGCTTTGAACTTGGGAACCTCTTGCCTCAGCCTCCTGAGCTGCTGGGATTACAGGCCTGCGCCACTGTGCATGGCTCAGTACTAAGTTTTAATTGGTGGATTTACAAAATCTTTTTGCATTATGGTATAATAAATCTGGAAGGAAGTCAGGAACATTTATTGAATGTTTTCTTTTTTGCTAGTTATTTCCAGTTCCACTGTCTCATTTAATTCTGAGGTTCTTCTTGTGAGCCAAGAACTGCCAAGTAAAGCAGTCTTGTGCCAGAAGGGTTGGAGCAGGGAGTGAGTGACATTCAAGGGGCCTGTAAGGGGTTGTTGCTGTTATTCAAGGCGAGGATGGTGCTCACTGGCCAGGGTGGGGAGGCACCCTTATGCCCACGTTATAGATTATCAGTGAAAGCTCAGAAGTGGTCGCTTGCTAGCCCGTACAGCTGGGAATTGATGCAGGCTGAATCCCACCCTGTATCTCCTCAAGTCCGATGCTGACCTCTGTCTACAGCCCACTGGTGCGGGGCCTGGTGGCTCTCCGTCTAGTTTGAATTAGCTTTGTGGGGCTGGGTTGGTGTATAGTATATCCCAGATGCTGTGTCTTATGGGGCCACCTGCCTTGAAGAGGGTGTCAATTTGATAAGAGTATTGAAGTCCACGTTTATTCCTCAGAAAACCAGACTCTTGCCCTTTGTGTTTCTGCCCTTTCTGCAGTGTGGCCCATCACAGGACAGTGCAGCAATTTGAAATGATCATTCTCTCCTTTTTCTTAGTTTGTTTGAAAATACCAGTGTCCTGGTTTAGTGAGTTGATACTTGGAACCATACACTCTTGCCATTGGGCTTGGAACTTCCACAGAGGGTCATTATGATGCTTGAGAACAGTCAGGATTTGGAGCAATGCCTTTGCTTTAAAGTGTGGTTTTTGGAGTTCTTTTAGATTCTCATGTGATCAAAGTTTAGATTCTTCACCAGCATGCAGTCATTTGGTAATCATTATTGAGTTCACATGCTGTCTTGGAAGATGACCTTATTTTAGTAATTGTGAAAATTAATACATGATTAAGAGATAAAACTTTTTTAAAAGATTTTTTTGGAGCTGGGCATGGTGGCACATGCTTGTAATCCAGCGGCTTGGGAGGCTGAGGCAGGAGGATCACCAGTTCAGAACCAGCCCCAGCACCTTAGCAAGGCCCCAAGCAACTCAGTGAGAACTTGTCTCAAAATAAAAAATAAAAAAAGGACTGGGATGTGTGGCTCAGTGGTTAAGTGCCCCTGGCTTCAGTCCCCCAAAAAATGTGTTCTTTTTGGTACTGGGGGTTGAACCTAGGGGTGCTTACCAACCTGGGATTGAACCCAAGGGCGCTTAACCACTGAGCTACTCCCACAGCCCTCTTATTTTTTATTTTGAGACTGGATATCGCTAAGTTGCCCAGGCCAGCCTTGAATTTATGATCCTCTTGCCTGGACCTTCAGAGGAGCTGGGATTGTGGGTGTGGCCACTGCACTCAACTTTTAACATTTTTTTAATTGAATACCTCTGGTGCTTGCCCCGTGTCTGTGTCCTGTTACCTTTTACCTTTCCTCTCTTCTTCCATTACTATCTTCTTTTATGTTAAATCAGTGCTTTCTAATTCCCTTGTTTCTTTTCTTTTTTTACAGTGTTGGGGATGGAACCCAGGGTGGGAGGCGAGAACTTTCCCACCAAGCCATTTATTCTCTTGTTTCTGTTACTGTATTTTTTTGTTATTTTCTTAGTTATTGCTCTGGGGGTTACAATTGATATCTTAATTTATACTGGTCTGGTTGGAGTCAGTGCCTCTTTAGAGTCAGTTGGGTGTAAAAGCTTTGCTCCTATGTTTTAAGTCGATTTTCTGTCACTGTAACAAATATCTGAGATAACAATTTATAAAGAGAACAGGCTTATTTATTAAATTTTTTTTTGTAGTTGTAGATGGACAGAATGCTTTTATTTTATGTTTATTTTTATGTGGTGCTAAGGATTGAACCCAGTGCCTTACTCATGCTAGGCAAGCACTTTGCCACTGAGCCACAACCCCAGCCCGAGAACAGGTTTAGTTTAGCTTACAGATTTGGAAGTTTCAGTCCATGATCAGGTAGACATTGTTCTTAGGTCTTGGGGAGAGTACATCATAATGGGGAGCATGTGGCCTAGCAAAACTGTCCACTTGTGGCTGGGATGCAAAAAAGAAAAAGAAGGGGCTGGGGTCCCACTCTCCCTACTAGAAGCATGCCCCAGTGACTTTAGTGCCCACTTCCTGGTTCTACCACCTCTCAATACCCCATCCTGGAGAACAAGGCTTTCACATCTGGGTCTTTGGGGGACATCCCGCATCCCAACTAGAGCATCCTCTATGGCTCCATTCCTTCTCACCTTTTTCAGACAAATTTGTGTCATACAAACTAAGCCTGTGCATGTTGTGTGCAGATTTGTCATTATTGCTCTATGCAGTTGTCTTTTATATCAGCTAGGGATAAAAGTTACAAATAAAAATATGTTCCAGATGTGTGTGATGGTACACTCAGGAGGCTGAGGCATGAGAACTAAAAGCTGGAGGCCAGTCTGGGCAACTTAGTGAGACTTTGTCTCAAAATTAGAAAATTAAAAAAAAAATAGGTGGGTGGGCAGGTGTGGTGGTGCACTCCTGTAATCCCAGTGATTCAGGAGACTGAGGCAGGACAGCCTCACCAACTAAGTGAGGCTTTAAATAACTTAGTGAGACCCTGATTCAGAATTAGAAAAAGGTCTGGGGATATGGCTCAGTGGTAAGGTACCTCTGGGTTCAATTCCCCAGCACCACAAGGGAAAAAAAAGTGGGAGAGGTGTCAGAATGTGGCTCAGTGGTAGAGTGTTTGCTTTAGCATGTGCAAGGCCCTGGGTTCAACCCCCAGTACTAGGGGAGGAAAACACACACACATACACATACACACACACACACACACACACACACACACACATATGCTTTGTTATACTTTTATATTTACCTATGTAGTTACCTTTACTTTATTTCTTCAGGTGGTTCATATGGATTTATTTTTTATGGGACAGATCTGTTACACCGAGATCTTACCAGTGTTTAGTTACCCTGCCATGTCCTCATTCAATGTCAAGAGCTATGTGTGTGTGTCCATGTGCCCGTGCTTTCAGGAGTCTTCATCTCTTACACTGGCTGTTGTGATTATGTTGTGTCTAGGTGTGATCTCTTTTAAGTTGATCCTGGTTGGAGTGGGTTTTTTTTTTTTTCCCCGTGGTGCTGGGGATTGAACCCAGGGCCTTGTGTGCAAGTGAGGCAAGCACTCTACTGACTGAGCTATATCCTCAGCCCCATAAATTTTGGGAAATTTTGGTCATTATTTACTCAAGTTTTCTAACCCTTTCTGTCATTCCTTTAGAGTCCCCCTATGAGTGTCTGGTATCTCGATGGTGTACCTCAGGTCTCTCACAACCATTTCTGTTCATTTTTTTTTTTTTCATTCCTTTTTCTTTGTGCCCCTCAGACTGGATAATCGCAAATGATTTAACCTTTGAGTTTGCTGATTCTTTCTCACTCAAATCTGCTGTTGAGCTTCCCTAGTGAATAGTTCATTTCATTTATTGAACATTTCAATTTTGGACTTTTTATCTGGTTCTTTTTTTTTTAAATTTTTTTTTAGTTTTCGGCGGGCACAACATCTTTGTATGTGGTGCTGAGGATCGAACCCAGGCCTTACGCATGCCAGGGGAGTGCGCTACCACTTGAGCCACATCCCCAGCCCCATGGTTCTTTTTTATAATGGAAGTTTATTGATATTTTTCTATTGATGAGACAGACATACATTGTCCTTACACATTCCCTCAGTTCTTGAGGTGTGGTTTCCTTTAATTCTTTGAGCATGCTTAAAATAACTGAAAAAAAGTATTTGTCTACTAAGCTCAGTGTGGGGTTTCCTCTAAGATGGTTGGTATTGATTGCCTTCTTCCCGCTGCATTTGGGCATGCTTTCTTTTCATTACATGTCTATAAATTTTTGTTGAAATTGAACATTTAAAATAATATAATATGGGGCTGGGATATGGCTCAAGTGGTAGCGTGCTCACCTAGCATGTGTGAGGCACTGGGTTTGATTCTCAGCAGCACCACATAAAGAAAAATAAATAAAATAAAGATATGTGTCCACCTAAAACTAAAAAATAAATATTAAAAAAAATAAAAAAATAAAATAATATAAGTTTTTGGCTTGGGGTTGTGGCTCAGAGGTAAAGCACTTACCTAGCATGTGTGAGGCACTGGGTTGAATCCTCAGCATTGCATAAAAAACAAAATAAAGTTATTGTGTCCACCTATAACTAAAAAGTTAATATTTAAAAAAATATATAATGTGGGCTGGGATTGTGGCTCAGCAGTAGAGCGCTCTCCTGGCATGTGCGAGGTGATGGGTTCGATTCTCAGCACCACATAAAAATAAATAAAATGAAGGCATGTGTCCAACAACAACTAAAAAAAAAAAAAAAGTAAAATAGCGATCCATTGACAATTAAAAAAAATGTGGCAACTCTGGAAACCAGATTTCCCCCTCCTTAAGGTGTTGTTACTGTTTGCTGTTATTTATTTGTTTAATGAATTTTCTGAACTAATTCTATAAAGTCTTGAGTATTATTCTCCTAGAGTGGCTGTAACAAAGTACCACAATCTGTGTGGCTTAAAACCAGAAAGTTATTGTCTCACACTTCTGGAGGATCCAGCTGTTGGCAGGGCTGTGGCCCCTCTGATCCTGAAGCGGGGATCCTTCTTGGCTCACTCTGGCTTCCAGGGCTTTCCTTGGTGTGCCTTGGCTTGTAGACTCAGCCATCCACGTCTGCATGTCTGCCTCCCTCTCACCTGGCGCTGCAGCGTGCCTCTGTGGTTTACACAGGCTCCAGCTTCATCAAATTAAGGGCCTGCCCTGCTTCAGCATGACCCCATTGAGCTCCGTTATATTAGTAAGTGTACCTTGGACCGCTGCAAGTCTTAGGCTAATTTCTGGAATAGCCAAGTCTTTCATTAATTTCTGAAATCCTGAGGTAGAGGATTCTGGCCATTTTTACCAGTGTCCTCATTGCGTTAGTGGAGGAGTGGGTTTTGGAGGCCCTTCCGCTGCCATACTGATGTCACCTGCCTTTTATTTGTGAAGCTTTTCAGAGGTAGCATTTATATACCATGCAGTTATCTCATTTACAGTACCCAGTACAGTGGGTTTGGTATACTCAGTATGCTTTGTATATTCAGAGTTGTACAACCATCACCATGATCAATTTTAGAGCTTTTTTTTTTTTTTTTTTTTAATCATCCTGGAAAGAAAGCACTTGAGTAGATATCACCACTCCCCCCACCTTCCCTCCCAGCCTGAGCTAACAGTAGTCTACTTTCATTTGCATAGATTCGCCTTTTCTGGATGTTTCACATTGATATAATCGTCCTGTACATGACTTTAAAGACTGCTTCTTTCATTTGGCATCACGTTGCTAAGGCTCATTTATGCTGCAGTGTGAATCTGTGCTCCGTTCTTGTTTAGGGCTGAGGAACATTCCATTGTGTGCACAGGCCACATTGTCTTTATTCCTTGATGAGCATTTTGTTTTTACCACCTTCTGGCCATTCTGAATAGTGTTCCTATGGACACTTGTGTGTAGTCTTTTGACTGGACGTGAATGTACTTCTTTTTCTTGGGCAGTTACTTAGGAATGGAATAGCTGGATCACATGGTAGCTCTGTGGCTAACATTCTGAGGATCTGCTGGACTGTTTTAATTTAATTTTGAAATTTTTATTAGGTCCTGGACTGTTTTTGAAGGCTATGGCACCATTTCCACATCTGCCCCAGGTGTGAGGGGTTCCCTTACCCTTACTAGCACTTAATATTTTCCTCCTCCTCCACATGTACTCAAACATAGCAAACTTGGATACACGAGCACACACATACACACATGTACACTCAAATACACACATACCCATATGCACACACTGTAATATACACATGTCCACATACACTGATATAAATACACACTAATATTCATCCACACTCACAGTACAGATTCATGCACATATGGTCACTGGCATATACGCTCATATGTACACACATAAATTCAGACACACATACTCATGTACTCACGCACATACCAGTGCATGTGTTCAACAAGCTGCGTGCACATGCTGCTCTGCTGTGGTATCATCATCACACTGTGAGCTGATAGTGAGCTGAGGTTGTGGCTCAGTGGCAGAGTGCTTGCCTAGCACACGTGAGGTTTCATCCACAGCACTGCATACAAATAAGTAAACAAATAAATAAAGATCCAAAAAGATAGAGACTCACCATGTAAATCAGCTGCTGACCTTCTCCCAAGCCTTTCTGGTCATGTCGACCCTGGGCTAGGGACCCCTGCTTGGAGGATTGCTGCTTTAGATGAAGATTCTGTGGTGTCTTTGTTAGGCCTTTAGGGGTTCTCAAGTCAACCTTACAGCCTTAGTTTTTCTTCTTAAGCATTAAAGGCAATTAAGGCAGCCACATGTTATTTTAACTAATTAATTAATTAATACATTTTTGTGGTTCTGGGGATGGAATTTAGGGCTTTGGGCATGCTAGGCCAGTGCACTACCCCTGGGCCACACACCCAGCCCAAGGCAACCACCTTTTAAATCCTAAAATGCTGAGTAATTTCACAGAGGAAATTAATCCAGTCCCCAGTTTTGTTTTAGAACATAACCAGCATCCTGCACTAAGAGTTGCTTTCAAAAGTCAGTCATGTGGGCTGAGTGCTGTGATGCACGTCTGTAATCCCAGCTGTTCAGGAGGCTGAGGCAGGAAGATTGCAAGTTCAAGGTCAGCCTGGGCAATTTAGTGAGACCTGTCTCAAAATAAAAACTAAAAAGGGCTGCATTTAGTTCAGTGCTCACTTGCCTGGCATGTTTGAGGCCCCTGGGCTCAGTCCCTGGTCTCCAGTACCCCCCCCCCCCCACAAAAAAAAAAAAAAAAGAAATGAGTCATGAAGTGATACCACCTTGGAGTGGACAGTTCTACTGGAGCAAGACCATCCCCCTATTATACCATCTCTTTATTTATTTGAACTGAAAAGAACTTGAAAGTCAAACTGACTTTTAGTGTGATTTCCTCATGTGTTTGTTTTGTTACAGGCTAGCAGGCATAACATCTCTCTGAATTGTGTTTTCCTGCTTTGTGAATAATGTGTTTGTGATTCTTGTCCCTAAGGATGCTGAAGTTTTAGGGCTAATTAGTTCTTTGGTTTGTAGGATCAAGAAACCTAGCAATGAGCTAGCATGTAGTAGTCCCCCCAGCCTCTGCAAATTAATGTGGTTATTTGGCCTGTGAAGATATTGTGCCAATTGTAGGGACACTGGATCATGTAGAAGTCACACAATGGTTTCACTTGTTTGAACCCCTTCTCGACTCTAGGGAAGGACTCTTTTCACACATAATTTGTAAATATTTCACTGTTTTCTGAGCCCAAGTTGAAGACTTGATTTGACTGATCATAGAAATGTGTATTTGCTGGTTCACAAACTGGTGAAGCCTCTCAGGTAGTGATTATTGGGGGCAGAAGCACATGCCCCTCAGGACCAACTCTGTAGCATGAAGAATGAGGGTGACCAGCGTGGAGGTGGTTCTGTCTTTGTGGGCAGAGTCCACGTGCTGAGCCAGCACAGGGTGCAGGAGACGCCACTCTCTGAGCAGCTGTCTTTACCTGGCATTTGCCTTTTTTCCTGTAGGCTCATCAGTACCCCAGGTCACTGATCGAAGGGACCCAGACCCCAGTCGAATGCAGATGCCGCAGGGGAACCCGCTGCTGCTGTCCTATACCCTGCAGGAGTTGCTGGCCAGGGACACTGTGCAGGTGGAACTCATCCCGGAGAAGAAGGGCCTCTTCCTGAAGCATGTGGAGTATGAGGTTTCCAGCCAGGTAACTTCAAATCACGTGTGTGACTGTGTGGACAAGGGGGATGGAGAACTAGGGATAGCATCAGGCCAGGAGATAGGGAAGGGAGAGAGTGTGGTCTAAAACTTGTGGGCTCCGTCAAGCCTCTGAGCAGACTTGTGCCGGTTGCTGGGTCTGCTCCACTCCTGCCTGGCCCCGCCTCACCATCTCTGTGTTCTCGAATCCTGCTTCTTAGGAATCTCTTACAGACAGTCTGCGGAGCACACACCCTGGACAGAAGTGAGTTTGGTGGTAGTTTTTGTCATGGATCCCCTGAGGATTCGAAAGTCAGCCCCATAGAGCGTAGACTCCAAATAGTGACTGCGGTGTGTGGGAATGATCGGTCTGTGTCCAGCTAATCACCTGTAGTAACACTGCCCCTCTGCTGTGGGCACCGGGTGCCTGAGTTCATCAGACACGGGTTTGGCAGCAGTCTTGGCACTCGAGTGTCAAGGTCTTTTTGTCCCTTTGTTCATTGTCTTGCTCAGTTAGGGTAGAGTTGGGGGTTTACTCATTGTCCTGGGATTCAGTAGTGTTGATAACACGTCTTTGGGAGCAGTGAGTCCCTAGTTTGGGGGGATTTGCTAGGACAGGGCAGGCCTGTGCTCCCGGGGAGAGGGTGGCTGGCACTACCAAGGCTCCTCTGAACAGTCCACTGAATGTTTTGCCCCAGGAGAGAGGTGAGCTCTGGGACCCAGTGGGCTAATGCCTGTCACGCTGCCTGCTGTTCTGCACATTCAGGAACCGCCGGGTTCTGTTTCAGTGTTTGAAGCCTGTGACTGGCTGCTCTGAGTCCCAGTGCTGCTGCTGAGGGGGAAGGTAGACGGCAGAGTGGCAGGGACTCCTCCCGGGGACCACTTCAAGGACAGCACGGCTCTGGCATTGCTTAGGTCCTTGCCTTCTCCCACAGTCACAGGGCTGAGAGCTGAATGGCAGGACGCCCTGGAAGAAGCAGCTTGTCCTGGGCCCGGCAGCCTGGGAGCAGGTGCTCCTCCAGTGAGCCGGCTGCTGGCCTCCATTTCCTCTTGAACTGCCTCCCATGAGTGTGGGTAGGAAGAGGCTGCTTTGCCCAGCTCGCCCGAGTGTGGGGATGGGAAGATTTCTGTAGGCTGTCTTCAGGGCAGAGGGGGGAGTTGAGGGGAATGATGACTGTCATGGCTTCCCATTTTACCTGAGCCCCAATCCCTTTTCTTCGCAGCGCTTCAAGTCCTCTGTGTACAGACGGTACAATGACTTTGTGGTCTTCCACGAAATGTTGCTGCACAAGTTCCCGTACCGCATGGTGCCAGCCCTCCCTCCCAAGAGAGTGCTGGGAGGTAACGCCGGGCATGTGGAGGCCCAGGGTGGTGGGAGTGAGCCCACTCACAGGATGGCTCAGGGTAGATTGCAGTCCCGCAAGCTGCTCCTGCCTCAAGGTCCAGGAGGGGCTGACAGCAGGACCATACTGCACGTGAGCCCCCAGGCTGTCCCAGGCTCATAGCTATTGGCCAAGACCCTGGGTTAAGTCCCCAGCACCACACACACACACACACACACACACACACACACACACACACACACACAGACACACACACACACAAAACAAAACAAAACAAAAATATCCTAACCAGAGTCAATGCTGTCACTGAGCCCAGGTCTGGTACAGGGAGGGTGACTGGCACACAGCACCCTTGGCATATTGCAGCCTTTGGCTGGATGACTGACACAAAGGGAATGCCCTCATGGTGCACATGTAAAAGAGGGGACCCCGGGTCTCCTCTTGAAGCTCAGTGCCGGGACTTCAGAGTTCCTGAATGGTGATGCGGAGCACTGTTTGCTCCAGCAGTTGGATTCTCCTGCTTTGCAGACCCCTGAGGGCCTGAGAGTGGGTGCCAACGCAGCACTGGATGAGGTCAGAAGCAGATCTAAGGTGGAAAGTTTGCTCTGCATTTTAGAGGACAGAAGTCAGTAGTTGGCTGCACCTGAAGATTGCCTTGGGCTAGGTAGGAGGTCACAGATAACCTGCTGGCCAAGTCCTTCTAGATTGGCTGTTTCTTGCAGATTTCCAGAATACAGGGATCTGCCCCTTGGTATTCCTGGAGCTCACTGATAGTTTTTCCCACAATCTGATAGTTTTTCCTACAACCCTTTTCTCAAAATTTGTATAAAACTTGATGGGTAGGTGAGTGCCTAGAGCCAACCAGTCTATAGTCTGACATTTTCCAACCATCCCACAGCAGCAGTGTGCTTGAGTGGAGAAGAGTTTAAGCATCATGCAGTGGTTCAGCTCCCACTGTTCTCAAGTCTCTTAAAATGGACATGAGAAACTGGGTGTGGTGGCACATGCCTGTAATCCCAGAGGCTTGGGAGGCTGAGGCAGGAGAATTGCAAGTTCAAAGGCAGCCTTTGCAAAAAAGCGAGGTGCTAAACAACTCAGTGAGATTCTTTCTCTAAATAAAGTACAAAATAGGGCTGGGGATGTGGCTCAGTGGGCAGGTGCCCCCCCCCCCCCCAGTTCAATCCCCAGTACCCAAAACAAACAAGCAAAAAAGGACATGAATACCTTTGTCTCTCATGACCTCCCAGTAGCTCAGTGCCTGATAACGTGTTCTGGCCCTTCCTATACACTGTGCAACAGACTGTTCTTCTCATGTTGGGGGTATAAGGATGCCAAGGGCAGGTGAGACCAGCAGATGTACTGGGATGCTAGCATCCAGCATCAGAGCTGGTTAAGTGCAGCCAGGGTTTAGGACTTGAAAGCTGCACGTGGACACATGCTCACATGAAGGGCATGTCAGGGGTGGGGCTGTAAATAACAAGTGAAAGGCCATCTAGATGTCTCATTGTCTTGAGTGAGGGTGGAGGGGGACTCATCTCAATATATTTTCAATGACTTTAAAGACCGTTTCTATTTGTGGTCAGATTTAAATATCCTTAACACCTTGATATATGCTTGCTTTTTTCCCTTGAAGTGAAAATACTTTCTCAAATGAAAGTAGTTAATAATTGCATCTGTCACAGAGTGAACTATGAGTGATGTGAGCAGGAACACTGAGCTGCATTGATTTGTGGGCATTGCAGAACCCCTGTGTTCACAAGAGAAGTGCCAGAGAGGGACTTGAGAAGATGCCTTCAATGTAGATGATCAAAGTGAGACTTGGTTCCCAAAAGCCAGGTGCAGTTCCAACTGTGGTCCCAGCTTGCCTGTGGGCCCAGCTGCTCATGAGCCCAGGAGTTTGAGACTGGCCTGGGTAACATAATAAGGCCTGTCTCAAAAAAAAAAAAAAAAAAAAAAATGCTGAGAGCTGGTTCCCAGTAGTCTCGATCAGAACCTGTTGATCTTAGTTTTCCCTGGCATTTCTGAACCTAGGTGGGTGGGTGGGGGCATGGAGGTGGGGCTCCGGGGCTCCTTTGCAGCCCTTGGGGTCAGCTGTTGTCCTGCGGACCTGCCTGTTGCCCTTGGTCGGCCATGTGGCTGCTCTGACCCTCTGTTGAGATGCTTGGGAGCCTGCTCAGTGTGGCTGTTGGCGGTTGCTGACTGTGTGGTGACTTTGTGTTTCTTTAGCGGACAGGGAATTCATCGAGGGACGAAGGAGGGCCCTGAAGCGCTTCATTAACTTGGTGGCTCGTCACCCCCCCTTCTCTGAGGACACCATCCTTAAGCTCTTCCTTTCGTTTAGCGGCTCAGTAAGTGTGTCCTCAAGGGTCCTGGCGTGGGCTGGTTCTGCAGTTTCTAAAGGCCTTATTTTCAATTTTGAATCTCTGACTGTCCTCCTGTCTCATTTCCCATGTTTGGGTGCCTGGAAGGCATTCGTTTTATTGTGATTGACAATATCAGACTTCTTTCCTTTCAAATGACGGGTTGGGTGTAATTTTAAAAGGCATCTTTGGTTTTGACTTTGAAGGGTTTGTATATTGTGTGGAAATCGGGGGTTCCCAGCATGGTTGCTTTGGGGATTTAGAGATAATATACAGAAGCCTGGATGGATGGTTTGGAGCGTCTGTAGATGTGAATAAATATTCATCCCCACCCCCCAAAAAATATTGGGGCAGGGGGCTTTGATCAAGGACCATGGAGAAATAAGCCTAGTGTCCTCAGTAGAGCCACAGGGTCCATCCACCTCTGGAAACGGTGTCTTTGTGTACATCCCTGTCAGGAATAGCAGCTGTTTCTTTCTCCAAGTTGCTGTCACTTTGTCTTACAGGAGTTCAGAGCTAGAACATGGCTCCCGTGTCCAGTGGAGCAGGAAGGGGCTCGTAGCCCTTCCAGAGCAAGGAGTGTTCTATGATCCATCTTCCTCCTATCCCTCAGAAAGCGAAGTGCCCAGGTTCTCCTTACAGGGAAGCCTCTTCATGAATGGACACTTGGGGGCCCTTCACCTCCTGCTGTTATCTGCTGCAGGGCAGGGGACATGGGACACAGGAGTAGTCAGCCCAAGGTTTTTTTGTTTTTGTTTTTGGGTACTGGGGATTGAACTCAGGAGCACTCAAATGCTGAGCCACATCCCCAGCAATTTTTATATTTTATTTAGACAGGGTCTTGGTGAGTTGCTTAGCGCCTCACCGTTGCTGAGGCTGGCTTTGAACTCGCAATCCTCCTGCCTCAGCCTCCTGAGCCACTGGGATTACAGGTTTGCGCCACCAGGCTCAGCTTCAAGTTTTACTTTCTCTTGCTTTTACTTCCCTGGATGGTAGGAGGGGCCACTAACCTCCTCAGGAAGGCTGCAGGCATTCACTGGTGACCCTGGTGACACTGTTACCATAGCAGATGGTCCACAGGAACTCTTGCCTCTGCCTCAGCAGAGTGTGTGGCCTGTCCTTTGAGTCCTTAGGGTTGGGGCAGAGGTCTTGTTTGCCGGCAGAGGGATGTGGCAGGCTGAAAACTGCCTGTGCTCCGGGCAGCACCCGGAGGGGGGACTTAGGGGGTGACCTCCATCCTGGAGGTACACTTCTTTGTCTCTTGCTTTTATGCAGATGGGGTGTTTGTTCTTTGTGGCCTCTCTAGACCCCAGTGTTCTTTTTTAGTAAAAAGAGAAGGGGGCAGGTGACTCGAGGCCCCTCTGAAACCCTAGGATTCCTCACCTCTAACGGCTGTGGATTAGCTTCATCCTGTACTTCCTGGGTGGCTCCTTATTTTGAGACTTGGCTTTGCCTCTGTTCTGAAGGCCTCTGTTCCGAGGGTGGGCTTGACCAGAGTGCTGCCTGTCCTCTGAACACCAACTGCTCCAGGGCCTGACTCCCTGGGCTTGAGGGTCTCTCAGGAGGAAGAAACCTCAGCTTCCTTCTGCTGCTCCATTTGGAACCTAGAGGGTCTAACGTCTTGGGGGTTAGGGTATCCCTAGTCCCCTGTTTCTGGAGAGGAACTTCGCTTGGTTAGGCTCTCATCCTTAAGCCAGACTTCCTAGAGTTTAAATTCAATGAAAGAAAATCTGAGGCAGGGGCGGAGGTTCTGGGATGCTGAAGGAGGCCAGCGTGGAAGCCGACTTGCTCAGGAGAGACCACTGACAAGGCGGCTCTCATGGCAGCTTTGTGCCGATGGGGAGGTGCAGCTGTCTCTTTCCTCTTGCAGGATGTGCAGAACAAGCTGAAGGAAGCGGCCCAGTGTGTTGGAGATGAATTTATGAACTGTAAGCTGGCTACTAGGGCCAAGGTAGTTTTCTGATTTTTGAATATTTATTTCCCTTTTTGCTAGAGAAACAGTCATCTTAACATGTAATGATACTCGTGCCACCTCTGCTGTGTGTCGGGGTCCCACTAGGCCATTATATGTTCTCATTGTACCTTCTTTTGGCTGTTCTGTGATGGGGTTCTGCCTGCCTTATGGGTGAGGCCGCAGCCTCTGAGCAGCGGAGTCACAGTCTCTTTCTCTTCGCCGTCAGGACTTCCTTCCCTCTGACATCCAGACTCAGTTTGCTGTGAGCAGGGAGCTGATTCGGAACATCTACAATAGCTTCTACAAGCTGCGAGACAGGGCGGAGAGGATTGCCTCGAGGGCCATCGACAATGCTGCTGATCTTCTCATATTTGGGAAGGAATTGAGGCAGGTGGCCTTCCTCAGGGTCTGTGGGGAAGTCAGGTGGGGAGAGTCTTCAGAGGGTGGTGGGCTCAGGGCAGACTGCGTTTCCTGTGCTAACTGCCACTCTGACCTGTTTCACTGCAGAAGGGAAGAAAGTAGGGCAGGCAAATGGGGTATCATGTTTAGGAGAATAGAGGTGGGACCTTCAGCCAGGGCACTGTGGACGCCAAATGCCCCTGTGTACACCGCAGGCTTGCCAGCTTCCTAGACATCAGCCCACTGGCCTTAGGAAGGAGCAGCCTGTGGCTGGCTGCACTTCCTCCACTCCATAGGAATGGCACACAGACTGCCTGGGGTCTTGTTGGGAAGAGAAGTCCCTCCCTCAGAGAAGTCCCTGAGTGGGGCTGAGATCCCACCTTCTTTATTGCCTTACAGTGTCCCCATGGGCCCCTCCAGGAGCATGGGTCTGAGTGGGACACAAAGGCCAGTGTCTCCTGTCTTATGTGTTTTGCTTTCCACAGTGCTTTAGGGTCTGACACGACCCCCCTGCCCTCCTGGGCTGCTCTTCACCTCAGCACCTGGGGCTCCCTGAAGCAGGCCCTGAAGGGCCTCTCTGTGGAGTTCGCCCTGCTTGCAGACAAAGCTGCGCAGCAGGTGAGTGCACTGGCTCTCTACGCACCTGTCCCAGGGCGTTCTGTGCCCTGTGGGCGTGCAGGGCTACCTCAGCCCAGCTTCAAAGGGCCGACTTCCACTGGGGGAACAACTGTTTCTGGTTACTGCCTGTCCCCATCTGTTGTGGGTGGCTCCCCACCAGTGGTTTGTTCTTTGGAGAGGGCTACCAGTGACAGAAACAAGTTGGGTTCCGATCTCTTGAGCATCGACTCTGCTGAGATTAGAAGAGGGTGTCTGCTCTTGCAGGCATAATTAGGTGTCGGAGCTGGCTTCTGGGTGGGCCAGATCGGTCCGATTGTGCTGAGTCAGCTAGAATTTGACAACTCGGATTAATTCTCAGAATAGTAACTAAGCTCCCAGCACCCTGAGAGACTCCCTCCTTCCACCCTGCCGCTCACTTAACTTCAGAAAGTGCTTCTGCTGTGTGAGCAGGAGCTGTTTTTAGAAATCTGCTGGCCATTGGGGATTAATTTGAAGATACAGTATTCATCATCAAACTTAAAGGTTCACCTGGGGATTTTATGTTATGAAACTGCTGCCTAATTTTGATGGTGAAAGTTGTTCTCTACTTTGTGGGGAAGTAGTCTTTTTTTTTTTTTTTTTTTTTTTTTAAAGAGAGAGTGAGAGAGGGGAGAGAGAGAGAGAGAATTTTTTTTTTTTTTTTTAGAGAGAGAGAGAGAGAGAGAATTTTTAATATTCATTTTTTAGTTCTTGGCGGACACAACATCTTTGTTTGTATGTGGTGCTGAGGATCGAACCCGGGCCGCACGCATGCCAAGCGGGCGGCTACGGCTTGAGCCACATCCCTAGCCCAGGGAAGTAGTCTTGAAGCTCCTGGTGGAATGAGGCATTTTGAGTGAATTAATGTCCTTGCTGAAGCTCCACTCCCTGCCTGACACCTGGAGTTCTTCTGTTGTCTGTGTGGTGGATCTGCCTGCCAGGGACCTGGGGGCTCTTCTTGCTGGAGGTTGGGGTGCTCAGGTGTTCATGATGTGTGTGTGCCAAAGAGGGAATTTGATCTCCTTGCTGTGCCTAAAACCCTGGGTTTTCTTTTCCACTCCCAGTGCCCGTGTGTTCCCTTTAGAAATAGAATTTTGAGCCATGTAGATAACCTCTGATCAGCATGGTGCCCGTTCCTTTCTCAGGTCTGTAGGCACCCATCCTCCAGGGTGACGAGCACTGAAAATAAGGTCTCCGTGGTGTGGCTAATGGAGAGGCGGGGGGGGGGGGGGCGGGTTGGGGCCTGTGCCAGGACCATGCGGCTTTTATGTTGGCTTCTGGGCCTCAATTTCCCCACTAATGTAACATAAGGGGTTGAACTAGGGCGTGCAAACAGCTGCTGTCTTTGAATCCATTGCGCCTCTCCTCCAAGCTCCTGTGTAAAGCAAAGCCTGTTCCAGTTGCAAGGACGCAGGCACCAGGAATCCCTGGGGCTTTGCAGAGCACAGGATGACCTCCAGGTCCCTGGGGAGGGGAAAGGGCCTGGGTGTCCTGAGGGGTGGAAGCCTGTAGTCCGAGGTTCTCTTCAGCTCTGCGGCTCTGTGATATGTCATGAACTTTGGTTTCAAATTTAATATCTGGAGAAGTACTTTTTCTTGAACTTTCCTCCTGGTCTTTGGCATCATGAATTTACTGCTATTATGTGTAACTGGATCAGGCCACCCACCAGGACTTTGATTTGAAAGGCTAAAGTTCTGTCTCACCCTTGCTCCACAATTAAAGGCCTTTTGGGATGATTTTTCCTAATTCTATTTTTACTCATACTCAATTTTATTCTATTAAGAGACGTACATATGATGTCCCAGCAAGACTAGTGAGACTGGAGGCAGGGGCTGCTTTCTTCATGGTGATGGTGTGCTCCTCTTGAAGGCATATGCCATAATGGTTTATGGTGTTGTGCACTGAACCCCAAATGGAATTTTCTGCAGATGACACAAGAAGGGAGGAACCTAGAATCCCTTTCCTACTGGACCAGGGAACAGGGCGCCTCTGCCCGGCTGGTGTTTCTTTTCCGTGTCTTGAAATCCCATAAGATTCTTGTTATTTTCTTGGAACTTACTGGGTAGAATCTGTGTTGGCTGCAGGTGTGGGATTGAGAGGCCAGGAACCTTCTGGCTTAGTGGTCCAAGGCTTGGAGGATGGGATGGTGTTCCCAGGGTCCCCTGAGGTGGCTGTCGCTTTCTGCTCCTAGTCCAGTGCTGTTTCCCCAGCCTCCACCCACCTGCACCACCCCCACACCCAGTCCAATGTGCTGCTTCCTCGGCCTGCCACAGCTGCAGTGCTGGAGGCCATAGGAGCATGCAGGTTGCGCTGGACGCCCGTGGGCTCCCCTCGTGTCCCTGCGGAGTGCTGCTACCTGTGTATTCTGGGAGGTCTCTGGGTAGTGATGGGGCTGCTGGTGCTCACATGTGTCCTCAGGATGCTGTGGGCGAGTACAGGAGCTGGGCTTTCCCTGTCATTACCAGGAGCCCATTCCACTAGCAGGGCCACCCATGCCGCTGTGGGCTCAGTGTGCACCTGTCCACAGAGCCCTGAGCTTGCGCCAGCAGGAGCCTCTGTCTGCTCTCCCTCATCCCCTCTCTGGCCTTCAGCATGTGGCCTTTCTCATGAGAATGTCTCTGTTCCCTTATCTCAGCCCAGCTCTCTCCCACGCGCCCTTCCTGCAGCAGCAGCTCCTTCCCCTGCCCTCTCCCTGGCCCAGGCCTGTGTTCCTCCCTGTAGTTGAGCTTGGAGGGTGGCCCCTTGTTCCCAGCAGTCTCCTGTGCATACCCTTTTGACACAGTCACCAATAAAACTGTTTTCTGCAGTGCTGGGCAGAGCTGCTGGGGTGTACGAGTGTGGGTAAGAGGGGTTCAGAAAGCCAGAGGAAGACACATTGGTGTTGAATGGCTGGGGCAGAACTGTGGGCTTCAAAGGCGTTTCTGCCTGGACTTAGGGTGCTGTTGTATAGGAAGGGGGGTCTTCTACAGAGTGGGCCGGTGGCTCTGGGAGGGAGCCCACCCAGGCTAGGGCTGGCTGTAAGCCGCCTGGCTGGGTCCTGTGTTGGTTAACTCACCCCTTGTTTCCTAGGGCAAACAGGAAGAGAATGATGTGGTGGAGAAGTTGAACCTTTTCCTGGATTTGCTCCAGTCCTATAAAGTGAGTCTCAGCCACTCCTTGGTCAGGGATAGCATTTTTCAAAATGATCTTAGGATCTTTCAAGGGTGTGACTCCAAGGGAATGGAAAGAGTCAAGAGCCAGCGCTGTGCAGGGAACGTGGTGGACTTTCCAGAGCTCACTGGAGTTTCCTGGGCTGGCTGGAGCTCCTTGGTCCAAGCACCAGTGGGCTTTCCCTGAGCTGAAGGTGGGAGGAGAAGCCCTAGGAGTGTGTGTGCTTGTGCTCTTTTACGTGTCTGGGGGCCTGGCCCACAAAGGGGAATGCACCCAGGAGTGGGTGGAGATTCTAGGAACTTGGCTTTGGCACAGAGGAGGGAAGCTTTCTAAGTGTGGGAGCGTCTGTGATGGGACAGATTGTGATGGAGCACCATGTGGAGCCAGAGAAATCCTTCCTACTGAGGAGGCCAAGGAGAGTGGGCCCAGTGCTTATGGGGCATGTTCTAGAAGGGATTCCTCTGTTGAATGGGGTGGTATCTGGTGGCCTCTAAAATCCCGGCACTGATTTGGTCACTTTAATTTCCTGCAAGGTTTCTGATGGGGATTATTTAGGGTGCTGCTTATTAATGACGTGTGTCTTCCTTGTAGGGCTTCCTGGTCCTCCTACTGTTAGGACACTGGCCCGTTGGAATTGGGTAGTGTTAGCAGTCTGAGGTCCAGAACTGTCCCAGGGCTCTGGACTGTACATCCCCACGTTTAAACTGAGATTCAGCATGTGGGCTTTGGGTTGGGGACCTGCTGGTGGTTTGTGTAGTGGGCCCCTGTGCAAACCTAGTATGCATCAGACTGAATCTGAACAGGGCCTGGCCCCTGAACTGCTCTACTCCTTGACTGTTCCCTGGGCGAGGACAAACAGGAAAACAGGTTCTCTGGAAGGGCCCCGGTAGCTTTCATTGTTAGCCGTTTGCTGCCAGTTTGCATGCCCCAGCCTCCCCGTGTTCTGGACTCTTTCACTGTCCCCTCTTGCTTTTTCCTGGTTGTAGGAGGGAGGACTTAAAATTGGCCCTGTGAAAAGTGCTCTAGAATGTCCCTGGGTTCCGAGTTCCTCTGGGTCAGCTGCTGAGGGCCAGTACACAGGTGCCCCTTCTTCCTTGCAGGATCTGTGCGAGCGGCACGAGAAGGGCGTGCTGCACAAGCACCAGCGGGCACTGCACAAGGACGGCCTGATGAAGAGGCAGGCGGTGAGCAACCGCGAGCCCGAGTCGGTGGAGCAGCTGGAGTCCCGCATCCTGGAGGTAGCTGAGCAGGCTGGCAGGTGGCGGGGCCAGGAGGCAGCCCTGAGGAGCACAAGGTGGCAGCCTTCTACTGTTAGGACACTTTGGTCCCTCTGGCCCCTGGAGCCATCCTCATGAGCTCTTTTTGGTTGGCTGGATGAGCTTGTGGAATGTCAGTGCCCTGATCTGGGGTGCTGGGGACGCGCCCAGGATGATGTGCTTCTTTGTACTTGGTGCTCCGTGTTCTGGCCCTTCATTCCTTGGAGTCTTGCTTCAGTGGTTGCATGGAAGGGGTGGAGACCCTGGGCAGACACAATATGTGGGCAGGGGTGCTCCTCTTCCTGGCACCTTCTGGCCAGGTGTGCAGGGAGACTATTTTCCTTGCAGCAAGAGAACATGATTCAGACCATGGAGCTTCGGAACTACTTCTCCCTGTACTGCCTGCACCAGGAGACGCAGCTCATCCACGCCTACCTGCCCCTCACCTCCCACATCCTTGGGGCCTTCGTTAACTCTCAGATCCAAGGGCACAAGGAGGTGAGGCCCTCCCTGCCCCACCCCCTACCCCACCCCTGTCCTGGCCAATGCCTTCCTGTTTCCAGCTGCAGCTCCTGCAGCTAGTGACCTTGGGGAATTATTTCGGACAGTCAGTGGAGTTGGGGTATATGTGGAAACAGTGCTTGTTCAGATTTATTAGTGTCACATGTGGCCAGAGTAATTACGAATTTGTTCTCATGGTTCTTAGTGGGGAGAGCAGAGAGAGACCAGAAAGGAACAATTTCTTTCCTTCTGGAAGAACTTGAGAAGTCAGGAAAACATATCAAGTCCCAAAGCCCTACTGTTTGGAGATGGTGTGGGGGATGGTAGGAATCAAGTTTGAGGGGTTAAAAATACCATTACTGGGCTGGACGCAGTGGCACTCGCCTGTAATCCCAGTGACTTGGGAGGCTGAGGCAGGATGATCACAAGTTTGAGGTGAGCCTCCACAACTTAGTGAGACTCTGTCTCAGATGGAAATTAAAAAAAAAAAAATGGGGATACACCTTAGTGTTGAGTGCTTCTCGGTTCAATCTCTAGTACTACAAACAAACAAACAAAACCCCTAAAAAACCCATTAACTGGACATTTTTCTGGAAACCCCTGGTCAGCTTCCTTCAGATGTTGGCTCCTTAAGTCTTGGAGAAGCAAGGCTGTGAATCATTCTGAGATATTTCACACTGCAGGGACACTCACCTGGCAAGAGTGATCTGGAGCCGTGTGACTCCAATGTGTATCTTGGGCTCTTTGCTCCCTTCTCAGCCAGTGACGTGTGTCTGTCCTTCTTCAGACAGCCTTGTGGTTCTGCTGAGGCAGTAATTAAAACATGACACTGTCCAGTTCCTCTTTCCCGGCCCAGTGTAGTCCCTGTGCCCTCTGCTTTCTGATATCAGTGGCCTAGCTTCCTTCCTTTTCAAGTAACTTTTGCTTCCTGCCAGCACTGGTCCAGGATGGCTTCCTGAGAGAGGTGCGTCTCCCTGTGGCCACCTCTAGCCCCTGGCAGTAGAGGAGGAGTCCTGGCTCAAAATTTGTAAACCTTGGGCTGGGGCTGAGGCTCAGTGGTAGCGCACTTGCCCAGCATGTGTGAGGCACTGAGTTTGATTCTCGGCACCACATATAAATAAATAAATAAAACAAAGTTCCATCAACAACTGAAAAAAACAACCAGCAACTTTGTAAACTTTGATCTCAGGTTCCTTCTGCACAACTGTTGCAACCTCTTCTGACCTCTGGTTCAGTTGCTCTGTCTGAAAAAAGGTATGAAGTCTGGCCCTGCCAAGCTTCCTGTGGTTGGCCTGGGCATTGATGGGTGACAGGCTAATGCAGCAATTGCTGCTTGGCTGCTCTTGGCTGGGTTCTGTGGTACTGGGCACAACTTGATCACAGTGTCTTCATAACCAAGGAGTACACAGGAAGGTAGACCAGTTAGTGAGGAACAGGTCTCACCCTGGCAGAGGCTTGCCCAGAGCCAGGGAGAGGAGATAGGCATCAGTGCTTCTGCATGGAGGGGGCAGGAAGCAGCATGTCACAGGAACTCAGACCTGCAGTTCTGAGAGGTCTCTGCAGCTGGTGGGGGGTATAGAACATGGAGATTATCAGACAAGTTGGGAATACTTGTAACTGACCAAGTCAGTGGCCAGTTTAGACCCTGGTTTATACCAGTCATGCCAGACTGCCTAGGTGTTTGGTTGTACACGGTGCAGAAGAGGGGTGCAGAGCCTGCTCCAGAATTGTAGAGTCCTGGTGTTTCTGGTGCCCAGTAGTTTCACAGCACCCCTAGGGTAAAGAAAACTTTTATAGTCTGTAGATTGACTGGCTCAGACAGCATCACAGTAGACTGTGTATTCTGACTAGTGGTATGTTTCCTGGGAACAGCTAAAATGCTCCCGAGGTTTGGTGAGGAGCTGTGGGCTGGTGAAGAAGCAGCACACACATTAGGAAGCTGACTGCATTACTTAATTACTGTCTTAGGTCAAGGTGACATATTGGGTCAGCAGGTCTGGGCTTGGACATCTGAGTGGCTGGTGGGGACATCAGTGAGGAAGCATGTGACCACTGGGGGACCACATCCCATCTGGGGATGTGGCCACATGACCTGAACTGCAGAAGTTTTTTTTTTTCCTTAGAGAGATTTTTTTTTAAAATATCTATTTTTTAGTTTTCAGTGGATATAACATCTTTATTTTATTTTTATGTGGTGCTGAGGATCGAACCCAGCACCCTGCACATGCCAGGCGAACGCGCTACCGCTTGAGCCACATCCCCAGCCCAGGAGATTTTCTTCATTGGTGTTGCCTCACTGGTCCTCATCTTGCTGTGCTGATGAGATGTCGAGTCCAGTGACTGGATCTCATTAGCATGTTCCCAGGGCCACATACAGATCTTCTGTCATCACACGAGTCCCCACACCAAAAACATGGGTCTCTGCCCCCACCAGCCAAGCTTCCCGCCTTGTGCCAAATCTGGACATAAGAGTGCCTCCTGGCGGCTGGCCTGCTATGCCACGGCGTAACAGCCACACTTCTTAATACCATGTTGAGCAGACTTGAAGCCCGTTGGACCTGTGTGCAGGGGACAGGTGGGTTAGCCTGGGACCTCTGTGGAGGAGGGGCTACCATAGGGTGTGGGAAGGGTCCAGTGTGAACCCTCACTTCCAGAAGCTCTCTGATGGTGACCTTGGGGAGATGGTGTGCCCAAAGGACACCAGGTGGAGGGAGAATTGGAGCTGGTGTTTTGGGGTGCCATCCTATTTTCTTTTCTGCAGATGGGCAAGGTGTGGGATGATCTGAAGCCGAAACTCAGTTGCCTCTTCGCTGGACCACACAATGCGCTGACGCCACCACGGTCCCCGCAGGACGGCGTGTGTCCTCACTAGTGCCCGAGGCTGCGGCACAGTTCCCTGCGGCCTCACTAAAGCGTCTTTCCAAATGGTGTGTCCCTGGCCAATTCCCTTCAGGTTGCCACTGCCGCTGTGGTGCCCTGGTGGGTGAAAGGGAACATCCATCTGAGCCCATGGGTGTGGCTGGTGGTTTTTCTCTTCCCTGGGTGGGAGGTCTATGCCCCCCGACCCCTGCCCATCCTGCCCTGTGGCTGCTAGCCCGGTGCTGAGAATTCGGGTTCCTCACGACACTCAGGGCCAGGGTTGCTGAGGCTCATTTCCACACAGCAGATAATTCCTGGAGGAGGCTCTAGGTGCTAAAATAGTCCAGAGGGCTGGCCTGGGGCAGGGCTCAGCTGAGCAGGGCAGAAGGGAGGACAGGACTGCCCCATGACCAGGAAACCTTTGGGTGAGCAAATGGCCAGTCTGTCAGAGGTCAGAACGTTGACCAGGGTCTGCAGACATTCCAGCCTGGATGCCTGCTGGTGTAGGTTGCTGGACGTAGTGTTTGATGTTCCAGGGGACAGCTGAGGCCTGGTCTGGGGTCAGGTGTCCCTAAGCTGCCCCTTCCACATGGGTACACTGTGATCCCGAGTATAAGACAAAGGCATATTGAGAACTTTGGAGATGAATATGGAGGTTTCTGTCTGAGGGCTAGAAATTGGTCTGTCCTTTTCCTTGTTTGGGAGCAGCCAGTGTTGGACTCCATGTTGTGGGGCTCTGAGGCTTTAGGGGTGGGCAGGGACAGGTGTAGGGGAATGTGTTGCCTTCAGCTGGGGTGTTGGGGGGAGAATCCATGTGAGTGTGCTTAATCCCTTTTAAAACCATTTCCTTCTTTTGGGCAACTGCAACCCCTCCAGCCCTGCTCTCCCAGGAGACTGGCTGGCTGAGGCCACTTCTCTCTTCAGGCTGAAGAAAGCCACTCTCAGAGCTCTGGGGTCAGACCTGGATTGCTGCTGCTCACACCCCTTCTGTGGTGAACACGGAGCCACCTTTGAGCTCCCTGTCTTAGTAACCCAGGGAGAGATGCGGAAGAGGGTCTGGTGGTCTATAGAACTTTTGAAATTCCTTCCAGGGATGCCTCTTAGATACCGAGGGGCAGGACTTGACCTCCTTGGACGTCCATGCAGCTTGCAGGCCTGGAACAGGGAGCCCCAGCACACTGCATACCCTGAGGGTGGGAAGTTATTCTACCTGTGCCAGAGGACATAGTGCTGTGATTGGTGGCAGTGGGGATTTGACTTTGTCCCTGCTGTGTCGTCTGTCCCTGCTTCCCTGTAACCTCCCTCTATGGAAACAAGTCTTGGTTGCTGTGTGGACCTGTGTCACTTGCAGGACTTATTCCCCGGCACCAAGACACTTGAGCTGTAACACCTGGCCCTGTTTGTGCTGAGCAGGCCACAAGGCCTCTTCTGTTCTCCCCCAATTTGGGAGCCTGGCCTGTCTCATTGTGGGACCAAAGTCTGTGGGGAATTGTGGGCATGGGGCTGGGGGCCCAAGTCTCTAGACTGGACAAGACTGCACTCCTCAAGTAGCCATTGGGACTTCTGGCCCCAAGCCTTCAGGATGGACTGTTCTGAAAAGAGCTTCACTGCCAGGGACCCTGAGATGAGTGAGTCCTGGTCAAATTCCTGGTGCCTCCTGCTATGGAAGGAGGTCTCAGGGTCCTTATATTGTGTTATGGAAATATGGGCCTAGGGGAGGACAGCCTGTCTGCTCTGCTTCGGTGCCTATGGCTCAGGAGCCAGGGTGGGGCTCTTCCTGCGTGGCTGACAGTTCAGTTTGGATGGAGTTCCCTTCCTTCATCTCTCCCACCCAAGGGGAAGATCAGTGGGGTTGGGGGTACTTGCTAGACAGCAGAGGCCACTGTTTCTCACACTGTCACTTCCTGGTCCTGGGCAGAAGTGCTCCCACCTGGGGCAGGATTGGCTACTCCCAGCTCTGGGGTGGAGTCCCTGTGGTGGCAAGGGACCAATGGTCCCTCCACCCTTCCCTAGCTGTCCTGCTGCCTCAACCTGCGTGCCACGCCGTGGCCATGCCTGGTCTGGTGGAAGGATGGCTGGGTGTAATACTGGGCAAGGGAGGCTGAGTGGTATCTTGGCTGCCACCTTCAGTTTGGACAGCCTGCGTGGCCAGCGGGAAGGTGACTGCAGAGCAGGAGCAAGTAGAATGTTCTGTCAGGTCCACCCTGCTCCATCCTGGGCACTCAGTGACAAGGGGCTAGGCTGCTCAAGCCATGCAGGAAGGGAGGACGGGCTGTAGGTCGCCACGGGGACACCTGGGACTCTGAGCCCATGAATTCAGGATTGTTCTTAGTGTCCAGGTCTTTTTCTTGTGCTTTGCGTGAGCCGGTCCTATGTATGAAGCACTTTACTAGCTGCAGGGATCAGTTACTACTACACCCAATAAACTGGAACTGTTTACAGGTGACCTGTGTTTTGTGGTTTTATCAACAAACCTGAATAGTTGCTCAATGTGTCTGAAAGTCCTAGTGCTTTGTGCAGTGGTGATCCAACTCTCCTTCCTGGTGGTCCTAAAGGAGAAAGCAAATGGCCTACCCTCCCAGAGCAGTGACTGCCTCAGTGTCCCCCACTGTAGAACGGGTGGTAAGAGAACAATATGTTCTCGCCTGCCCGTGGCCTGCACGCTGGGTAGAAGCCCTCCTTTGTCCCTGTCTCCTCTGCCTAGCATGGTGGAAGTGGCCCAAGCTGCGGCCACAGGAAGACTGTTCAAAGGTGAAGCCCTTTATTTTCCTTACCAAACAGAAAAAATAAGCCCAACTCTTGGTGCCACGAATGTGGCTGAACTGGCAGCTCCAGCTTGGTGCTAGATTTCTTCTACCTCGTGCAGTGAGTAGTCCAGGATGGTGTCCTGACCCTGGAACTTGAAGTACCCCTGGAACTTCTTCTTTTGAAGCAGGAGTGGGAACCAGTACCTGTCGTCAGGCCACATGTCACCAAAGGGGATCTGGTCCAGTTGGAACCACTGAGGGCGCATTTCTGTACCGAGGGGCAGAGAGGAAGAGCACCAGTGTCAAGGAGGGCTGGCATGGCCTGTGAGGAGCTACCTGCACTACTTATTTTTGTGGTGCTGGGAACTGAACCCAGGGGCACTCTACCGCTGACCACGTCCCTGGCCCTTCTTTTTTTTAATATTTATTTTTTAGTTGTAGTTGGACACAATATCCTCATTTCACTTATTTATTTTTATGTGGTGCTGAGTATCGAACCCAGGGTCTTGCGCGTACAAGGCGAACGCTCTACCGCTGAGTCACAATCTCAGCCCCTTTTTATTTTGAGGCAGTCTCTCACTATGTTGCCCAGCTGTCCTTGAACTTGCAGTAGTCCTGCCTCGGTCTCCCAAATTGCTGATTAAGTCATGCTCCACCGCCCCCAGCTTGCACAGCAGTGCTGTGTGAGGAATTTAATTTACTTTTATACTTAATCCTCATGACTGTTCTTCCTCTTTTATGGATCAGGAAAAAGGGGTTCGGAGCTGCAGCCTGCAGAGCTGTGGTGCCTGAGTAGCCAGGGTTCTAAGGCACAGACTGTTCAGTGCCTCCCTGTGAGATGGGGACGGTGGGCGGGCCTGAGGCCCACATCTGGCTGTGCTTTCTCCTAGCCAACTGTGTGGAACTGGATGTGCTCCCTCCCCTTCTGTGGTGGGGAGCAGATACCCCAAGGCTCACCGTCGCTCTCCTGGGGCGTCCCCTGCACACTGTCAGTACAGAAGATGTGCACATCCATCAGCTCGGGGGTGCCCACGAACTCAAACTCAATGTGGCCCACCTTGTGCAGTGTGTTCACTGTCAGACCACTCTCCTCTTGCAGCTCCCTGTAGGCAGAGGAGACAGGAGGAGGATGGAGCGTCACAGCACGATGACCACAGGCCAAAGGGGAGCCCAGAGGTGGGGTACATGGGCTGCAGACCCCAGGAGGCTGCCATCAGGTGTTAATTCCAAGGCTGGGCCAGGTTTGGACTATTAACTTGAACTTGAAAAAATTTGGGATTTGTGGCACCTGCCTGTCGTCCCACAGTCTCAGGAAGTTGACGCAAGAGGATCACCTGTGCCTGGGAGTTAACAGACCAGTCTGGGCAACATGATGATATCCCATCTCAAAAACCAACAATGAAAATCCCCTGGAACTTGGTTCAGAGGCTCTGGGGAGGGTCTGGCCAGCCCTCTGCAGAGGACCACCCAGGGTATGAGTCTCATGAGTGGATTGCAGGGCAGAAGTTTGTCCTCCCCTAAGTCCACACTTCCCCTTTCCTCAGACTCAGTCCATTCCCTCTTCTGCATTGGAACTTTGGACCCCCCTGCATGGTCGTGAGGACACAGGAGCCCCTTGGCTCTGGGCCCTTCTCCTAAGAATGTGCTTCCAGCCTCACACCCTTACTGAGACCACAGGACCATCGGCCAATAGTCTCTCCTGAAGGAGGGGTTGTCACTTTCAGTTCTGCCATGGAGCCAACTCCTCTGGGCAGATCCTACAGGACAAATCTCTTGGCTTGTGTTTTGGGGCCTTTGTATTGCCTTCTCAGGACACTTTCCCAGCAGCTCAGCCAGCCGTGCCTGGAGGTGTGAGGAGCTCATCTAACATGGAACAAGTCTCTCTGTTCCACTGGACAGAACCTGAATGCTTCCCCTGAGGGTCTGGTGCTGCTGCTAATTTAAAAGTATTTTAAAACCACCTGTCTACCCTACACAGTCCTGGAAATGGAAGACTCATGAACCTAACACCCAGCAAGACTTGTGTTGCTGTTTCAGGGACTTCCCTTGAGTCTCTCCCTATATATCCTGGAACCGAGCAGAGTTAAAGTCTACCTTGCACTTTCCACCCAGCAAACAAGGAGCATGTAATAGTCTGCCCTAGAGGAGCCTGTCTAGTTTTTCAACTGCTGCTGTTACAGAAGAGTAAACATTTGAGTTCAACTTTGGGTCATTATGGAAAATGCTGTGCTGAGCACCTAGGTCTGCACACCTTGTACCATCAACGTGTACCCAAGTGCACATAATGCTCATGCCCTCCAGCAGATACTCCCTAAGACCTGCTTTGTGCTTGGGACCCTTAGGACATACAAAGCTGTGAGTTCCACTGGCCCCTCCTGTTGTGGAAGCCTTTCTTCCCACGGCCCTGGAGTTACTTTTGTTTCTATAACAGTAGTCTGACCATTTATAGCTGGAAGAAAATCTTAGCTTTGATCTCCAAGTTGTGCTGGGAACACACTGCCATCTGTAGTAGGCAGTCAGGGACCCACTCTGTTCATTTGCAAACACATACACATTAGGTTAAGTGGTCCTCTGCTGCTCCTGAAAAGACACACTGCTTTTTGCTGCCAATTCATATACACAGTCCAGAAATTGACATATTCATTGAGATGGTTAATTAAAACTGGACTGGATTTTTAAAAAATGAGTGTTTTCACTTGGGGTGTGTGCACAGCGGCTCCCCAATTAAATGTAATGGAGCCGCAACAGGGCCTCACCCACCTCTCTGGCAGCAGACTGCCAGTTCTCCCTTTAAAAAGCATCAACGGCTGATGTAATGTTTTGACTGATTTTGGTTAATCCTCCCCCAGTCTGTGGCAGTGCATTCAGTATCAGTAATCCTGGTGACAGAGCTGGAACTCCATTTCACAAGCTGAGATAATTAGACAGATGAAGACGACCCTGTTAGTTTTGCTAAAGAGTCTGCTTGTGTCTGCGATGCAGACGGCATCCTGGAGAACAGGATGAGCAATGAATTAGACGCAAACGCGGAGCAGAAAGTGTGCTCTGTGGTGCGGGAGGTGGGGGTGGAAGGCCCCAGGACTTGGCATTGTGGTTCCCTGGCTGCTGAGGTGGTGTCATTGGGTGCTGACTAGAAAAACATGGCTCATGGGCTGGGATTGTGGCTCAGCGGTAGAGCACTCGCCTAGCACGGGTGGGACCCGGGTTCGTTCCTCAGCACCACATAAAAATAAAGGCATTGTGTTGTGTCCATCTACACCTAAAAAATAAATATTAAAAAAAAGAAAAACATGGCTTATGTCATACACTACAGCTCAGACCTGAGGCCCAAGGCACTCAAAGTCCCCAGTGCCTGCATGGCCCCCAGGCAGAGGAGGAGGCCCTGAGTGATACTAGATGTGATACTTATGGCTCCCTATCAGGACTGCCACTGTGAGAATGGATAAGTAGTCGTGCCTGCCCCCTGTGGGTGAAGAGGGGAACATGTTCCTGGCTCTGGGACACTCCTGAGGGAATAGGACAGGCAGTGTGTGCAGGAAGCACACAGAATTTTTGGGAGAGGCAGCCGCCAGGCACAGAAGTCTTTCAAGGAGCCAGCTCCATTCAAATGCCCAAGTCTCAACCTGCATGGCTCCAGAGCATCCTGACTCTCACATGCATTTGAATGTCAGAGGGGCTGTGCACTTTGCTCTCCTGCATGCCCCTCTCACCCCACAGGTAGGGATGGGGCATGAGGGTCTGTCAGATGGTGTCCCTTCCTTTGACTGCATTGTGCATACTGCCTTCTGGGCTGGTGCCCAGAGCTAACCATGGGCTCTAAGGGACGAACCACATGGTCCACAGGGCTGATGGGTCTAAACTGGGCAGTGTGTGTCCCTTGATGCTGAGCCTCTGACCTTAGTCCAAGGGTGAGGCTAGTCCCCACCTTAGTGGAGGTCCCTGAAGCATGGAAACCACTCCTGTGGCCACAGGGAGGGTGTTCTCTGCAGGAGCCGCTGCCTCCAGAGGCACTGCACACTGCTGTGGATGCCAAGTTAGGGAAAAGCGCCGGGGTAGCTGGGCCCAGGCAAGTTTGGGCAGAGCAGCTCTGGTGCAGCTCCTGGGGCAGGCCCAGAGTGCAAATTATTACGATTCTCTCAGGATTCTAAGACAACCTCCTCCACAGTGACACTGGAGAGTGACCCATCTTAGAGGGTAAGTTGGTCTGAACAATGACACTTATAGTGGGATCAGGATGCCAAGGAACATGGCCATGGGCTTGCAGGCTGGGTCCCCCATTGCTGGGTCCCCCACTACAGGGCCAGCCAGCATCCAGTCAGCTTTGCTAAGTGTGTACATCTGCCCACCTTCCTGCTGCTTAGGGGAGGCCTGCCCTATGCCAGGACTCCATGTGGTGGAAAGGAAGCTGATGTGGTTTCACATTGCAGTATCTTTCACCTGTGACAAAGGTAACGGCAGTGCAAGGGACATGGTCTTTCCAGGAAGTAAGGTGCTGTCTAGAGAGCTTTGTGGGAAAACCTGTTTTTTTTTTTTTTTCTTTTTTAAGCTACAGATGGACGTAACATTTATTTATTTATTTAATGTGGTGCTAAGGATCAAACCCAGTGCCTCACATGTGCTGGGCAAGCACTCTACCACTGTGGTACAACCCCAGCCCAAAACCCAGTCTTAAACCCCTGCCTAATCATTTGTAAAAATTGAATTCTGCATGGATTGTAGACTTAAGTTTCTAAAATTTTTAGGAGAAAACTTAGATCTGACTGTCTTCCTAGGCTTGGGATAGGCAGATTCCCTCAAAGGATATAAACAATTCTAACCATAAAGAAAATATATGGGTCCTGGTTGTAGCTCAGTGGTAAAGTGCTTGCCTCACTTGTGTGAAGCACTGGGTTTGATCCTCAGCATCACGTAAAAATAAAAATAGATACTGTTGTTCACCTACAACTAAATAAGTATTAAAAAAAATCTAGAGACTAGTATCAATATTATTAAAAAAAGAATATATGTGAATTGCATTAAAGTGATGAACCTCTGTTTATTAAAATATCATTAAGAATCAAGGGCTGGGGCTATGGCTCAGTGATAGAATGCTTGTCTTGCATAGTTGAGGCATTGGGTTGGATCCTCAGCACCACATAAAAATAAATAAAATGGAGGTATTGTGTCCATCTACAACTAAAAATATTTTAAAAAAATAATTAAGGAGCAAGCTACAGAGTAGAGGATATTGGCAACACACCCAGCTGACAACTGACACCCAAAGTATAGAATGAGCTTGGGTGTAGTGGCCATACCTGCCACCCCAGCTACTTGGGAGGCTGAAGCAGGGGAATTACAAGTTTGAGGCCAGCAAGGGAACTTAGTGAGACCCTGTTTCAAAATAAAAAAGGGCTGGGGATGTAGTTCAGTGGTAGAGCACACTGGGTTTAATAATACTACCAAAAAAATAGTGTATAATGAACTGAAAATCAAGAAAAAAGCAACCCAATTAAAGAAGAGCAGAAGGCCTGAGTAGACCCTGGAGGATGTCAGTGGTGGCAGATGCTCAAAAGGTGCTTAACTTCATCTCTCACCAGTTAAGGGCAAACTAAACCCACAACGGGAGGTCACCACGTTTGCCAGCATGGCTAAAAGAAATACCAAGTGTTGCCGAGGACTCAGGAACCCGAATTCAACCCACCACGTGGGAATTTAATTAGTGCAACTTCTTTGGAAAACTGGCATTGCTATAGCTCCACAGCTAGTTTTCCTCCTGACTAGGTAAGGAGCGAGTCCAGCGGGCACTGGAGGACAAAGGAAGGGGGCTGTTCATGGCAGCACTCCCTGCATAATGGCAGACGCAGTATCTTCAGGTGCTGGAATACCATACAGCAGTGAGAAGGAAGGAACACTGCTACACGTACATGTAATTTTTTTTTTTTTTTTTGTGGTGTTGGGGATTGAACTCAGGGCCTTGTGTATGTGAGTTAAGCACTTTACCAACTGAGCTCTATTCCCAGCCCACATACATATAATGTTTGGAAAGAAGCCAGACAATAATAGGGTGCCTTCTAGCTGGATGTGGCTGAGGCAGGAGGATCACAAGTTCAAAAAGCCAGCCTCAGCAACTTATCGAGGCCCTAAGCAACTTAGCAAAACCCTGTCTCAAAAAGGGTTAGGGATGAGGCTCAGTAGTTGAGTGCCCCTGGATTCAATCCCTGGTAACCGCCCCGCCAAAAAAGAAAAAAAAAAAAGGGTGCCTCCACTATGTACCGTGTAGTTCAGAACAAGCCCACGTCAGTGGCTATGAGAGTCAAGGTTGCCTTTGTAGGTGGGGATGGGGTAAGGTGTTGGGGGGGGGGCACACCCCAGGCCTGTTACTAGATCCACACATTGATTAAACAGGTGGACCTTCTTCAAGACTCTGCAACTTCCTGTAGAAGTGCACACCTGTAATCCCAACTCTTTGGGAGCTGAGGCAGGAGAACCACAAGTTTAAGGCCAGTCGGGGTGACTTAGTGAGACCTTGTCTCAAAATAAACAAATAAAATGGGCTGGGGGTATAGCTCAGTGGTAGACTGTCCTGGGTTCAATTCCCACTACTGAGAAAGAGAAAGTATGCAACTTTCTATATTGGCATCACAAGATAAAAACTTGACTTAATATCATTATATTGTGTGAATGTACAAATATGTAACAACAAATCCCACCACCACATACAACTATAATGCAGCAATAAAAAGATATACGAGACAGCTGGGTGAGGTGGCACACCCTGGAAACCTGGGAAGGCTGAGGCAGGAGGACTGTGAGTTCAAAGCCAGTCTCAGCAACGGTGAGGTGCTAAGCAACTCAGTGAGACACTGTCTCTAAATAAAATACAAAATAGGGCTGGATCCCTGATACACTCCCCCCATCCCCCCAAAAACCCAAAAAACAACAACCTTGAAATGTCTTTAATCCTGGCTCCATGGGGTGCTTCTGGGAAGGAGTTGGGAAGTGAGTAATTAAATATGATTACAGAGATTGATGCTGGAGAAGAAAACAGGATGAGGTTTATCAACAACTACAGGGCGGGAGGAGGTGCCTTCTTAGATGTGAAGGCTGAGAAGGGGTCTCCCAGGTGAGGAGGGTGGGCAGCAGCTGGAGGATCTGAGGGACAGTGGGAGCGAGAGGCCAAGCCAGGCTCTGGATGATACAGGGATGGGGGTGGATTTTAAAAGCATTGGGAACCGTTGAAGGTTTTATTATGCGTGAGTGTATGTGCATGTGCATTTGGACACAGTGTAGGAAAGGCAGAAGCAGACCAGTTAGGAGACTGCCACACCTGCCCAGGTGAGGGGACTAGTTTGGATACAACAGTGGGTGGGGCAAGGTACATACAGGACAAATAGCATGCTTCAGGTTCCATCCTACTTCCTTCTCTGCCTCAAAATCCAGTCTGAGGGAGGGCCACCGTCATGAATGGCATAGGGGTCCAGAGTGATTGATTCTTAGGTATCTTTGCCCTGGCTGCAGAAGCCTGGAAACTGCCAAAATGACATTGAATGTGCCAGTTTGGCAGCAGCCTTGGGTCCCAGGTCTAGGCAGGTATACTTTTTTTTTTTTTTTGGTGGGACTACGGGTGCTCTACCACTGAGCAACATCCCCAGGGTTTATTTTGGAACAGGGTCTTGCTAAGATACTTAGGGTCTTGCTAAGTTGCCAAGGCAGGCCTTGAACTTGTAATTCTCCAGCTTTGGCTTCCCACATGGCTGGGGCTATAGTTGTATCCCTGCACATGGCTCATACAGGCCTCTTCAAACTGAGGGCTGTGACCCTGTTGTGCCCTGTGAAATCAAATTAGTATATTGCCACTAGTGATTAAAAAAGATCAATTGTCCATGGGTATCATCATCTTAGCTAATATATACACTTGAGTGTGTATGTGCTGTTGCAGTGTAAGACCTTTCTCACTGTGGGTTGAAATTAAGAAAACAAACAAACAAAAAACACCCCAAATTAAAGTTGCTGGGCTTCAGCATCCCAGTCTCTCTCCTCTCCAGAGGCCTCAAATATGTATTTGGGATTTTCTTCTCTCCATTGGCCTTAAGGGTACCAGCTATTTTCAGAACAAGAACATGAGCTAAGCAAGGACATGGGGGGAAAGGAACGCTCATACATTAGTGGTGGGACTGCAAATTGGTGCAACCACTCTGGAAAGCACTATGGAGATTCCTTAGAAAACTTGGAATGGAACCACCTTTGACCCAGCTATCTCACTCCTTGGTTTATACCCAAAGGACTTAAAAACAGCACTATAGTAATGCAGCCACATCAATGTTTATAGGAGCTCAATTCACAAAAGCTAAACTGTGGAAGCAACCTAGATGCCCTTCAATAGATGAATGGATAAAGAAACTGTGGTATATATACACAATGGAATATTACTCAGCATTAAAAGAGAATAAAATTATGGCACTAGCAGGTAAATAGATGGAGTTGGAGAATATCATGCTAAGTGAAGTTAGCCAATCCCCAAAATCCAAAGGCCAAATGTTTTCTCTGATAAGTGGATGCTGATCCATAATGGGGGGTGAGGGGCATGGGAAGAATGGAGGAACTTTGTATAGGGCAAAGGGGAGTGTGGGGAGTGGAGAGGTTATGGGGAGAGGAAAGATGGTGGAATGAGATGCACATCATTACTCTAGGCACATGTATTACTGCACGAATGAAGTGACTCTATATCATGTACAACCAGAGAAATAAATATTGTGTGCCATCTGTGTACAATGAATCAAAATACATTCTACTGTCATGTATAACTAAAAAAAAAAGTGAGCTAAAATGTGTGTAAGGCTTCACAACACTTGCACTGATGATCTCTTATCTTCATCAGTCTTGTATGAATAAGAGCAAAGAGACTGACTTCTAGGGACCATGTGATCTTGGGCAAGCAGCTCAAACTCCAGGTTTCAACTCCTTGCCATTGAAGCTGGTCATAGGATTGAGACTGTGTGCCAAAGATTTTAGATAAAAGCAACTGTCAGCTCCCATGAAGGAGGAGGAAGACAAGTGGCCGAGGAGCCCTGTGCCCTCATGGGAGGAAGCCAGGACTGTCCAACTCCATCCAAACATCCTGAACAGGGCCGCCATCACCCAGAAGAGCGCACACATTCAGTACACAGACCAGCGGATCTAATGCCTTCCACGCACTTTCTCACTCAGTCTTCCCAACTCTCCTGAAAGGCCAGTACTGTTGTACCTGCTCTAGGTCACAGCTCCCAGCAGTGAAGACGGGGTGTGGCTCTACAGCTTGAATTCTTGTCCCTGAATCTTTCTCACCTCTTGGCCCCATCCTCGATGGTCTCTCCTTCTTGTACTTTGCCCCCGAAGCCATTCCAACGGCCAGCCCCAAAGCCCCGCTTCTTCATGCCCAGAAGAACGCGCTGCGGCTGCAGTACCAGCACCAAGGTATAGAGCCTGGAGGCCACCATGGTCCACTGGGGCTCTGTGAGGAAGGCAAGAAACAGGAGTCAGCTCTCACTCGGGTGTGGACAGGGTGCGGACAAGGCATGTGTGCTACAGTGGTCAGGTGCAAAGGAAATGTCCTTTAGGAGGCAGGAAGAAGAAGTGTGGCAGCAGGTTCAAACCTGTCTTTGAATGAATGATTTTCTGGGTAGAAAGAGGGCTGGCCCTCAGAACCCAGTGATATCAGTGCCAGGCCCTGTGCTTACCAGGGCTGGTCAGAGGAAGGTCACATATTCCCTTCACCACTTGGCACTTTTAGCTAGAGGACAACAAATTTCAAGGGCTGAGTCCTTACTCCTGGGTCTACTCCAGGAACCCCAAGCTATAGGCACAGGAGGGCAGATCAGCCCCCACCTCCAATACCATGCCATTTATTCAGGGGCTCTCATGCCAGGCTTCAGCCTTGGCCTTTTCATCAGCAGGGGCTCCTTCTAGATTGCTGGGACCTGGCTTCAGTCCCTCTGCAGCTGCAGGCCTCTGGAAAGGAGTGGCCTGGCTGGTCTTCCTTCCTGTGACGGGGGTTTATGTCCTACTTACTCTGCTTTTAGTGTTGTTGTGAGATCTGGCATCCAGAGGACACTGGGAGATACAAGTGCCTTTCCTATTCCAATAGGAGTTTTTGGTTTCAGGGAAACACCTGTTGTTTCTGAGAGGGCCTCTGTGGGAGAAAGGACCCTGGAGAAATTCAGGAGGACTGGGACTAAGTTTCCTTTGGCTCTGTCCCTATTCTGGTCTAGGAACATCTGGCCAGAGCTGGATTCAGAACCAGCTAGGAAGTCACAGTATCTGAGTAAAGGGACTAGGGGCTGTTCATGGGTGGGGCCAGTCAAGCAAGGGAAGTGGGCTTGTGGCTGGGCTTCCCAGGAAGCCAGTATCCTTCATTCTGTCATGGACCTATGCATGAACGAAGGCCTGGCTTCTAAAGCAACTCTGATAATGATAAGCGATGGCAATTCCAGCTATCACTTATTAAGCAATGACTATGTACATCCGTATTTCTGTATCTGTTGGGGATTAGCTCTAGGGACCCTTCAGATAACAAAATCCAAGTATTCTCACACTCCATATGTAAAACAGTATATTTGCTAGCTAGGCCTGGTGGTGTATGCTTGTAATCCCAGGGGTTCAGGAGGCTGAGGCAGGAGGATTGAGAGTTCAAAGCCAGCCTCAGCAAATTGAGGTGCTAAGAAAGTCAGTGAGACCCTGTCTCTAAATAAAATACAAAATAGGGCTGGGGATGTGGCTCAGTTGTCAAGTGCCTGAGTTCAATCCCCAGTAATCCCCTCAAAAAGAACAAAAAACCCCAGTATATTTGCATATAACTATGCACATCCTCCTGCATACTTTATGTCATCTCTGGATGATTTACAATTCCTAGTACAATGTAAATGGTATGTTGTTATACAGTATTCTTTGGAAATTATGGACAAGATAAATCTGTATATATTCAGTAGGGATGCAATTATGTTTTCTGAATATTTTTTTGTCCACTGGTTGAATCATCTGATGCTGAACCCAAGGCTACAGAGATCTGATTATAGTTATTTTCAAAAGCTAAACCTCTTAGTAGACCCAACAACTCTATTAAGATTTGAATTCTGCATTTTCAGAAGTGGAAACAAGCTCGGTAAAGCTAAGTTTGATCCAAAGTCAAATAGCAGAGCCATTAACCATCTAGTGTGTCACCATCTAGTGTGTCCACAGCTTCCTAGCAGTATATCTGAGGAGTCATCAGCGGCTCCCTAATGCCAGAGGCTGGGGTGCTGGCACTCCACAGGTGGAGCTGGAGGTCACCTGTAAATCAGTTTGTTATCATCAGGGCTACAGGGAGATGCACGTGGGGTGCAGGGCTCAATCTTGCATGAAGTAGGTTTGGCAAATGCTGGTTCCCCAGCCTTCCTTTTCAGAGGCTGTGCGGAGTATTGGATCCCGGACACCGGGTCCTCTCCGCAGCCCATACCTACCGGACCCCTGGGCCCAGTTCACCCCGTCTGGACTCCCCATTTCCCTCCTCTAGCGCCCCTGTGTTCTGTCTTGTTCTCCCCTAGTCCCCGCTCTCCTGGCCTCGCCCATCTCTCCGACTCCAGTTCTCCTCATCTTCCCCACTCCTCGTTTCCCGGTGCTCCCGGCTGCCGCCTCCCCACGTTTCTCCCGCTCCCATTCCTTGTAAGCCAATCCTACCTGCAAGCCGTTCCCGGACCGAAAAGGCGGGGCCTGGACCGGAAGTGGGACAATGATTTCCAGTAGTGAGCGGAAGTGGCAGGCTGACTCCCATGGCGGGGTGAGTGGGGAAGAGTGTTCAGCCTTTGCTTACGGGGCGCTTGCTGCATGCGTGCAGGGAGGCGGGAGAGGTGGGAGCCCTCAGTTTCCTCATCCGAAAAGGGGAGCTGGCCCACCCCCGGCCCGGCATTCGGGTCGCCAGGCCGAGCGATGGACCCCAGCCTGGGGCTCCGCCTACTTGAACCCCAGCGCGCGGACTAGAGTACCCGACTTGGGAAGAGACAGGTAGAGGCTGGAGAGGCAGGTGAAACCACTGCAGCTTCTGAAGACGTGGCACAGAGCTTCCAAAAAGCAAGGGGGCCTGTGTAGCAAGAGTCTAGCGCATGGGATGGGGTTGGAGAGGTCAGATCCCCAAATCAGGTTGACTCCGGGGTTTGTGGGGGAAACCTCACTTCGTTGGCCCGTGAGACACCACTATCCATCTCTTCCCTGTGCTGAAATTATTTCTGGCACCTTGGATGTGTGTGCCATTTTCCCACGAGATCCCCTAAGCCATTTGAAGCCAGGATTCTTTATTCCCCAGTCCTGTCCTCAAATCTTGTCAGCACACCTTGGTGTTGAAGGAGCTCTGGCCTCAGAGCTGTGAGAATAATAAAACCTCTTTTTCCATCAGAGAAATGAATAGAACAATAAAAAGAAATGGAAGCAATGAATAGTAAGAATGTTTTGAGAGTTAAGCAAGGGGGAGTTATATATAGCTCCTGTTATGCCAAGCTACTTTTTATGTGTTAAAAGCGTAACTTTTTGGGGTTGGGGTTGTGGCTCAGTGGTAGCGCACTTGCCTAGCATGCATGAGGCAGTGAGTTCAATTCCTGGTACCACGTAAAAATAAAAACAAATAAAATAAAGGTATTGTCCATCTACAACTAAAAAATATTTAAAAATAGTAAAAAAGTGTAAGTTGTTGAAAGAATCTTGGAAATTATCCTTCAGTCATCCACACTGGTTGGGTTCAGTCTTAAGAAATGTGCAGGCCTGACTTGTGCTAGAGGTGACAGGCAGGGACCTGTCCTCATGGGGTTTTCTTGCAGTTTTTTGCAGAGCACTGTGAAAATTTGGGCCAGACAAGAAAAGAATAATTTTCATTAGTATTATCAATATTGTTAACCAGTACTGGAAAAGTTTCGGTTGTCAGAAAGGAGGTGATTATCATTGTGTTTATTTTTCTTCTGAGAAAATCTTTGGGGGAGAACACTAACTGCCTGGGTACGATGATGCATGCTTGTAATCCCAGCAGTTTGGGAAGCTGAGGCAGGAGGATTGCAAGTTCAGAGCCAGCTTCCTCAATATAGTGAGGTGCTAAGCAACTTGGTGATAACCCTGAATCAAATTAACAAAAATAATAAAAAAAAATCAGGGCTGGGGATATGTCTCAGTGGTTAAGCAACTCTGGGTTCAATCCCTGCTGTAAATAAAAAGAACAAAACACTTCCCCAGGAAAGTTTGCTCAGCTGTTGTAATTTAGTATGCAGACCAGGTGGCTTAAGCACAGCCACTTATCAATCACATCCTGGAGGCTGGAAGCCTGAGATCAAGGTGTGGGAAGGAAGATTTCTCTTGAGGCCACCTCCTTGGCTTACAGATGTGGTTCTCTCTTTGTGCATGTCTGTATCCTAATCTCATAAAGACACTAGTCAGATAGGATTAGGATCCACCCCAGTGATCTCAGGGTACCTTAATTATTTTCTTACAAATCTCATCTCCAACTATAGTCATGTGCTGAGGTCCTGAGAAACATGGGTTTGGAGAAATGCAATTCAGCTGATGACACCTCTTTGGCTGTGTGGGCTTGTCAAGTCACCTCTCCTCTTGGGCCTTAGTGCGTCCACTCTGAAAAGGAGTGAATTGAGCCAGGACCCCCCTCTGCACCCGTGACCTGCTGATCCATCTGATGCCATCCTTCTTCCTCCTTTTTCTCCAACTAGGTGCTTGAAGCTGGCGTGTGCTTCCCTCCAGCGTCAGGGCTTCCACACTGCAGGGTGTTACTACAAGGGCCGGACAGGTGCTGAGCACCTATGGCTGAGTCGGCATTTAAAGGACCCATTTGTGAAGGCTGCGAAGGTGGAGAATTACCGCTGTCGAAGTGCCTTCAAGCTTCTGGAGATGAATGAGAGGCATCGGATTCTGTGGCCTGGCCTCCGTGTGTTGGACTGCGGGGCAGCTCCTGGAGCCTGGAGTCAGGTGGCAGTGCACAGCGTCAATGCCACAGGCAGAGGTGGGACCCCCATGCTCCTGGTAGCACCTTCTGATCACAAGTCTGAGGGAACGAAAGTGAGTTGTTTCCTGCCATGGACACAGCAGTTGAACTATTTCCTGAAGGCACATACTTATGAGTGGATTGATTAGTAGTGGTAATTGTAAAATCAGAATACTGACCTTTTCAAAGTGAAAGACAAAGTGGAAAGGTATAATGAAAATCACCACAAATTATATCAGCTGGGTGTACAACATATCGGTGTACTCCCTTCTGGAGTTTGTTTTTGTATGCATGCCTACATAACTACTTTCTTACATTTTGAGAAATTATGCCATGTTTTTCTTGCTAGTTGGAATCTTAATGGAATTTTTTTTTTTTTTTCACTAATGATATACTGACATCTTTCCAAGGCAGTACAGCTGAATCAACCCCAGAGGTTTCTAAGTCCTGTTCCTGCAGCCTGAGGGTTTCATGGAGGTCCCAGGGGGGACCCTCTAGGGCCTCAAGAAAGGCTTTGTGGCCAAGGCTCTGGATTCTCCACTCTGGGTCAGCCTGAGGACTCAGCGTTTTTCTTTTAAATTTTAGGGTTTTTGACAAAGATTTCTTTGACAGTTTCTATGTTAGGAAAGAGATAAAACAGTCACCCATACAACTTTAAAATGTAATGTTGGGACCTCCTAATAACTGATTTTAGTGATTTCTATTCCCCTGATGGCTTTCCAGAAGGATGAAAATGGCTCAGTTTAACTTGTAGGAAGAAGTGACAGGGCAAAGAATGCAAGGGTGACGTGAGCTTTCCTTCTCATTGTTGCAAAGTTGCAACCAAAGCTGTTTACTTTCTGTGGAAACTTCCTAAGTCTATAACACATGTGCATGATAAAGGAAAGAAAGGTCAAGAATGTCAGCTGAGATGTGAGGTGTCCCACTTTCCTCGGCTGAAAATATGGTTTTCACTTTTAAAAAGTGAGGTAGTCTTCAAAATTCTAATTTTATCTAGAAATAAAATTCATATCCTCCCTGTTCTGAGTTTTATTAAGCAGAGTAAACTTGAAAATCTGTGATTATACCCTTAATTTATCAACACTTAGCAACAGAGCTGAGATCCTCTGCAGTGCCACAGGGATGAGGTTCGGGCATGTGGAGTGGGGGTCTTTGTATATGGGGACAACATGGGAGGAGGAGGTGGAGGCTGAGAACAGGAATAGGCAGGAAGTCTTGTTTCAGGTTAGGTGAGGCTGCTATCTTTTTTGTTTTATAAAACCTCTTTTTGTTTTACAAGTAGTATTCCTCAAATATGGACAATGTGTCAATTTTTGTGTCTCATTTTGTATCTGTTCATTTTTCCCAACTCTGGCTTGTTTCCAGTGGTTTCTACATTGAAAGCAAATGGCTTAAGTTGTAGAATGGATTTATTGATTTTAATCCAGAGGCACTTTATGTACTGGTGTATCAGAATCTTTTCTTTTATCAAAAAGACCACCAAGGAAGTCAGGCACGGTGGTGCACATCTGTAATCCTAGAGGCTCAGGAAGCTGAGATGGGAGGATCACAAGTTGAAGGTCACTGTCAGCAATTTAGAGAGGCCCTAAGGAAATTATTGAGACCCTGTCTCAAAATAAAAAATCAGAAAGAAAGGGCTGGGATGTAGCTCACTGGTAAAGTGCCCCTGGCTTAAGTCCTCAGTACCAAAAAAAAAAAAAAAAAAAGAAAAGAAAACAAAACAAAACCCCACCACTAAGGAGAATCCTTTCACAGAGAGTGAATTTGAGGTAACATGCCAAAAGCAGGAAGAGAAGTCCTGGCTGTGGCCCCAGCTGTGCCTGTGACTAAGGATGACTGGCCTCAACTTCCTCAGCTGCCAAGTGAAGGACTGCCCACTGCCCTCTGCCCTCTGTGTGTCTCCATAGGCTGTTTGAATAGTGGGAGGGCTCCTGTCCACATATGCACATCTGTTCTTTTCCTTGGTCCTAGTGTCTTTATTTTGTGTTTCTGTGGAAAGATTTAGGATGTAAATAACATATCTACTGTTCCTTCTGTAGATTCCAGCTCTCCTGTTGGCTTTGTGCTTGGAGTGGATCTTCTTCACATAACTCCCCTGGAAGGAGCAACTTTTCTGTGCTCTGCTGATGTGACTGACCCGAAAACCTTGCAGAGGATCCTAGAACTGCTTCCTGGGGGGAGGGCAGATGTGATTCTGAGCGACATGGCACCCAATGCCACTGGGATCCAGGGGCTTGATCATGACAGGCTTATCGGCCTGTGCCTGTCACTTCTGGACATGGCTTCAGTTGTCCTGCACCCAGGGGGATCATTGCTTTGTAAGACCTGGGCTGGAAGTCTAAGCCAGCAATTTCAGAAGAGATTGACAGAGGAATTCCAGAACACAAGAACTGTGAAACCCACGGCCAGCAGGAAAGAATCATCAGAGGTGTACTTCTTGGCCACACAGTACTGTAGAAGGAAGGGCTCTGTGAAGCCATGAGAGGTCCTGCCATTCTTAAATGGATGCTGGGTCTTTTTAAACTGTGGATATGGCCTGAGTGCTTTCCTGAGGAGTGGCTGGGAGCTTTGCTGTGACCATGAAGGTCTTTGATTCAAACCAAACAGAGATGACATACTACATTTAAGGGCCATGAAAAATGATTAAAACCAGGCTTCTATATCATGATTTTTGCAGAGAAAGTTATCAGGAGAAAGATGTAGAGACTGAAGGATGTAAAGAGATGGGAGGATAAAAATGACTTGCTGAGACAGAGCAAGTAGAACTTTCTCAGCTTATAGACTCTTAGCCTAGTACAAAGAAACAGGTGTTCCTTTACTGCTTTCTGAACACAATAAATACATTGTTTCCCAGTTGTTATTTTGGCTATATAGTATAAAGTAGAAAAATCTGAAATTTCCATCTGGGGATTAATTTCCATCTTTCTGGTGAATAATCTGGAAATACCGATCTATCTTAAAACAGTGAGAACTCCCAGAGCAATTAGGAGAGACATTTGGTATGGATTTATGCACGGAGTGGGTGTGCTTTGGTTTGTGCTGGAAGTATGTATTGCTGTAGTGTAGCAGGCTCTCAAGACTATAAATTGCAAAGCCAGTAATGATGTGATGCGTTCATTTAGCCTTATTTTTCTAGGAACTCCATGCAGCTTTTTTTAAAAAAAATATTTATTTTGTAGTTTTAGGTGAACATAATATTTTTTTTTTGAACACAATATTTTTATGTGGTGCTGAGGATCAAACCCAGTGCCTCACTGAGCCACAACCCCAGCCCTCCATGTAGCTTTATGAGAGAATATAGATTGCATTATTTTAAGGAATTTCCATGACTTAAGTTTTGCTTTCAAGCCATTTCGCAAAGGGGAGGGTCCCTGAGGATGTGTCTATAGACTAACACTAATGTAATGCCAAAGGCCTGTGGAAAGACTGGGTGCCCTGGAGCGAATGAGTGCTAGGTCTTCTTCCAGCCTCCTGAAGGGGGCTGCTGATCAAGTATTTTTTCTCTCCATTTTATTTTTAGTTGTGGTCAGGTAAAATCCCTAGAAACTCCCGCATACCCACCCACTGCATTTCCCTCCTATCCATTTCCTTCCAGGACACACAGACTGGATCATCTGTCCTCTGGGGGAAGGAAACGTAAGTGCAGACCATTGGAGCAGCACCTTCCTAACAGGGGCTGGAGGGAGGAGGGGAGAATTCAGAAACACATCTTTTTTTTTTTTTTTTTTTTTTAAAGAAAAACGGGGAGAGAGAGAGAGAGAATTTTTATATTTATTTTATAGTCATCGGCGGACACAACATCTTTGTTTTGTATGTGGTGCTGAGGATCGAACCCGGGCCACACGCATGCCAGGCGAGCGCACTACCGCTTGAGCCACATCCCCAGCCCCTCAGAAACACATCTTCATAGGTGGAAATGTCACCATACTCCATCGGATTTTCCCTCCTTTGAAAGTCGCCCCAGCTGTCTGTACCGGCTCAGACCGGTGCTGTGCACTCTGATGGGGAGGACAGAGCTCTGGGGAGCAGCATAAATACTATGTATTGCCAGTGGTCCCGGAGAAGAAGAAAAGAACGTATTTTAATTAAACCAAACTGTACAAGCAAGATTTGGGGAAGAGTCAAGAATGCAAATAAGTTTGTCCCTAAGTAGCCACTGTGGGCGCTGCTATTCAGAACATTACGGCGCGAGGCGGTGGCCGTAGTGCAAGCGTGTTCGGTGGGGTGGCCGGGCGGCCCGAAGGTGCGGTGTTCCAGATCTGCTTCCGAGTCCCATTCTGCTCTGGCTTCCCGGGTTGGGCGGCTCCGGGTGGGGACACGGAGCCCCAGGGGGTGAGGCGCGCAGACTCGTTTCTTTACGGCGGGCCTCCAATCGGTCTCGCGAGAGCGCCGGCTCATATCTCGCGATAAGTGGGCGCGGGCGGAGCGGAGGGAGATCCGAGCAGCGGCGGCAAGCGCGAGCAGGCGACTGAGGTGAGCGGTGGAGGGCTAGGCGCGGGGTCGCGGGCTCGGGATCCCGGGGGCTGGGCGGCGCGGCGGAGAGGGCCCTGGCCCAGGGCTGACCGCAGTCGGCGCGGGTGCCGCCCCCTACGTCCCGGCGGTCTGGAGACCCCACGTCCCTTTCGCACCGCTAGAGATTGGGGCGCAGCCCCTGCTGTCCTAGCAGCGTCCGTCGTTCTGTTGGGGTCTGCGCGGAGCCCTGTTCTGGAGACCCCTGGTCTACCCTCGCCACCTGTCCCTGCCCCTGTCATGACGGGGTCTGTAAGCGCTTTGCCTGGGAGACCCTCGCCTGCACTCGCCCCCTAGCCGCTCTTAGTGACCTGGGCCAGTCAAGTCGCAGCTGTGGCTCCTCTGAGCATCCATTGGCAAGAGGCCCCTAGGGAGCTAGAGCCAGCGCGTGGAGAGAAGTGGTGACTGCTGTCCCCCTGAGCCGCCCCGGCTGTCTGCACTGGCCAAGCAGGCATCTTGTTGCTGCTTCTGGAGGCACCGTGTGCCCAGAGTCCAGCTGTTTGGGGTAGTGGCGGGGATAGTGTGTGTTTAGAGAAGGCAGGATTCACCAGGGGATCAGGGCAGTGAGTTTTCTTGGACACTTCTTACTTTTAGTTTTATTTTTTGATATTGGAGATTGAACCTAAGAGCGCTTTACCACTAAGCTACATCTCCAGCCATTTTCATTTTTTGAGATAGGGTTTCGCTAAATTGCTGAGGGTCTTGTTAAGTTGCCTAGGCTGGCCTCTGCATTTGCAGTCCTCCAAATGATTGGGATTACAGGCTTGCACCACTTTGCGTGGATCTTGGTCACTTATTTAAATTTTCTCTGCCATTTCTCTTTTGAGGCTGGAAAGGTAGTATGCTCCTGACTCCCATATCAGGGGCTGTCCAGAGGTGTTGGGGGTTCCACCTTCAGGTGGCTGGAAGGTTTGAGCCTCAGGTGTGTATGGTGTGGATGGAGCAGCTTGGTTCCAGGAAGTTGAAAATACAGTGTTCTTTTCATTTTAGTATATTAATGGGGATGGTGTTTGGAGAAGAGGATGGAAAGTGTGGCTCTGGTCTGAACTTGGAAAATAGATTTGGGCTTGGAGGGTAGAGCTCTGTTTCCTGCCTGGGTTTACCAGGCTCACAGCACTGAAAGCGCAGATCGACTCCATTCTCAAGGTTCTTTTAAGTCAGAAACTCGGAGACAAGCTAAGTTATTGTTATTATTTTTTTTCTTCTGGAGACAGGGTCTTGCTTTGTTGTCCAGGCTGGCCTCAAACTTGAGATAGTCCTTCCTCAGTCTCCTAAGTAGCTAAGATTATGAGCACCCACTCAAAAAAAAAATGTTTTTAAAGGGGTTTGTGTGTATTTTCATTCTGATACCAAAGGGAAATGAACTAGCACTGCCCCTTCCTAAGGGGAGAAATAGTATGTGCCTGTGGGGGGAGTTTAAGCCTCTTGGCCATAAATGTACGTGGGATGTTCCACACCTTTTGGCTGGTGGCAGCTGGCATGACATGTAGTAAGCACAGGTGTTGAGGAAGCAGTTCTTTTACACATGAGCTTGTGGAATGCATGCTACCTTCAGACTAATCAGACCCAGCTTCTGATCTCTTCTGTACCTTTTTTTTTTTTTTTTTTTGAGCCACTTCACCAGCCCTTTTTATTTTTTATTTTGAGACAGGGTCTTGCTAAGTTGCTTAGGGCTTGCTAAGTTGCAGGGGCTGGCTTTGAACTTGTGATGTTCCTGCCTCAGCTTCCCCAGCCTCTGGGATTACAGGTGTGTGCCACCGCACCCAGCCGTTCTGTACCTTTTTTTAAATGATTTTTTTCCACAATAGTTTTATTCTATTTATTTATTTTTATGTGGTGCTGAGGATCGAACCTAGGGCCTCACACATGGTAAGTAGGTGCTCTACCACTAAGCTACAACCCCAACCCCAGTCTTGTTCTGTACCTTTTCGAAGCTTCAGTTTCATCATCTGTAAAATTTCTGAGAAGACTGAATACATCAACTTGTTTTGAAGATTGAGCTGTTGTTTTCTAATATATAAGCAGAGTGCTGGTCAAATGTGAGATGACAGTTGCACAATCTACCATTTGGGTACATGTGGGATGCCTCCTCTCTGGGACTTGGTTGGAGGGAGTGATGGCACTTACTGCTATTGCTGTTAATGTGAAGTCACACTTGTGTTCCTGTGCCCACCATTGCCTTTATCATGCTGTTGCATGCTTTGTTTCTGATTTCCCAGAGGCTGCTGGGCTGCTGAGCATCTTCTCTAGAGAGCTGACTGTCCATTTTTTTTTTGGCCAGTACTCAAATAGTGACTTGGTGACCGTTTTTTCTCCCCCAGTTCTGAGCATTGAACTCATGGGCTTGTGCATGCGAGGCGAGCATTTTGCTACTGAACTATATCCCCAGCTCTTTTTATTTTGAGACAGGATCTCACTAAATTACTGAGGCTGGCCTCAGACTTGTGATTCTCCAATCTTAACCTCCTGAGTCATTGGGATTACAGGTATGGTTACTGAGCCTGGTGTTTGCATGCTTTTATGCCTCATTTCCTCTTGGTAAATTGGTGGCGTGAACTCTTTGTTTCCTTTGAAGAAAGTGGTTGTGGGCTCTGAGAAGGCATTAGGGCTGTCCAAAAGCATTGCTGATGGTGGCATCTGATGATCTGTGGAAATGCTGACTCTGACTTTTTTTGTTCTCCCAGAAGGAAAGTGACCATGGAAGACCTGGGGGAGAACACCACTGTCTTGTCTACCCTGAGATCTCTGAACAACTTCATTTCTCAGCGAGTGGAGGGAGGATCCGGTCTGGATGTGTCCACCTCTGCCCCAGGTTCTTTGCAGATGCAGTACCAGCAGAGCATGCAGGTGAGGGGCATGTGCTGGGTGGGGTCTCTGTTAAAGACACCTGGGCTCAGGTGGGGCCTGTTCAAGTTCTACACAATTGAGGCAGGTGAGTATTAGGTAGGCTTAGAGGCCAGTTGTCTTCCAGATCTCATCCTGGGCATTTATCATTTGGGGTGCTAGTTGGAGACCAGGACCTGCCCTGAACTGTCATGGTTAAAGGCTTGCCTCATAAGCACCCCAAGAGTGGACATGTGCATAGCCGTGGGTTCATACTGATATATTCATGGATGCCAAAAAGCCAGTCTGTTCATTTAATTGAGGACAAAACCCAACTGCGTAGGAGCATGGGTGCCAGAATTATGAGCATACTGTCCCCTTGAAGATGTAACATAGAGAGGCTGTATTGTAAACACAGGCACCTGGTCGCCTAGTCAGCCTAATGAGAAAGCCAGGGCAATAAGCAGAGGGACTGGATATTCTGTTTTAGCCCATGGGGGCAATTTGCAGATCCTGTGATTTTTGCAGTTTTCTCTGATTCCAAGTTCTTGAGAATGCTCACTATGGATACAGTTGCAAAGGGTTCAGGTCTCCTGAAGGACTTCAGGCCCTAGAGAGTCATGGGCTTAGTCCTATTCTGGGCTGGGACATCTGGGCCCCCAAGTAAAGATGTGGTGTCTTGGCCTTGCCTGAGCCCTGTCACTGCACCATTGCTGTACCATCCTCCTCTCGGTCTTCCCTGCTTGTGTCTATCTTTCTCTTGTCCACCCTGCATGTGCTGTGACCCATGTCAACTGAACCAGGTAAGGCTCATGTACTGATTGGCAAAAAGGATGGTGTTTGTGTGGTTTATTCAGTGATGGAATTACTGTTAGTTAGAGCACTGAGTTGCACACTGCCATTTCTTGGGTCATTATTCTGAGATTAGACCTATTATACTTTTTGTGGTTAAAAAAAAAAATATATTTTTTGTAACCTGGGAATTGAACTCAGGGGGCACTCTCTCACTGAGCACATCTAGCCCCCTCCAGGCTTCCCTCCCCTCCCCCCCCCTTTTTTAAATTTTGAGACAAGGTCTCACTAAGTTGATGAGGCTGGCCTTGAACTTGGAGGTTCTCTTATCTCAACCTCCTGAGTCACTGGGATTATAGGTGTGTACCACCACTGTTATGAAGAGGCAGTGTTAATAGGTGGTTATTATCTTTGATTTCTGGCAAAATAAATTGGTAACTTTGGTCTTAAAAAATGCTATGATTTTAAAAAGTGGCATAATGTTATTGATGCAAATGTCTGGGAAATTTAGCTTGTCAAAATCCATGGGAAAATGTATGCCAGATATCGAGGTGCACGCCTGTAATCCCAGTGGCTCAGGAGGCTGAGATAGGAGGACCGTGAGTTCAAAGCCAGCTTCACGATGGCAAGGCGCTTAGCAACTCAGTGAGATCCTGTCTCTAAATAAAATACAAAATAGGGCTGGAGAGGTGGCTCAGTGCCTGAGTGCCTCTGAGTTCAGTAATCCCAGATACCAAAAAAAAAAAAAAAAAAAAAAATCCATGGGAGCTGGGGATATAGCTCAGTTCAGTTGGTAGAATGCTTGCCTCACATGCTCAAGGTCCTGGGTTCAATCCCCAGCATCACCAAAAAAAAAAAAAAAAAAAAAAAGGAAAATCATGGGATTCTTTAATCAGAATTGGACCTTGGAGGTCCCCATTGTTTACTGTTACAGACTTCCTCAGGTAGGGATCAATGATCAGTCTGTACCCAAGTAAGGTGGGTAGGAATCATGATTACAGACCTGTCTGGGACCTGACTCTGGTCATGTCCTGCCCTGGATGCCAGTCATGGTTCTTTTTCTTCCTTTCAAGGCTCCCTGAGTTGTAGGTGAGGGACCTGAGGACAATCTGGGGAATTTGGAGGCAAAGATAGATGGGGTGTCTTGTCTGCCAGGTGCCTGCCCCTCTTTTTAGCCCTTGTTTTAGTTGGAAGTATTTAGTTGGGAGTGTATTAAAAAACCTCAGTGTTGTTTAAACACAAAGGAAAGTTTTAAGTTGTTCTTGACACATAGCCGGCGGGCAAGTATGGTGCCCTTGGTCCCTGTGTGGTGACATCCCTATAGATGAAGAGATTCTGACTTTCTGAGACAGAGTTAAGAATGAGAAGGCTAGTGAGTATGAAGAATGGGATTAGGAACCTCCAAATATCAACAGGTCAGAGTTACAATGAGGTGAAATGTAATGAGAATAAAGAAAGAACCCAGGTGGGAGGGCCAGGGGAGGAGCATTGCTTTAGCCAGGACCCTCACCCTGTGGGCACTGTTGGCATGGGGCTGGGCACTTTTTTTTTTGCAGAACTTTCCTGGGCACTGTCAGATGTTTAGCAACAATCCTGGGCTTCTGCCCTTGTGTATCCGTGGGCAGCAGCACTACTATTTCCATTCTGTAATAATCAGAAGTGTCTCCAGACAGTGCTAAGTGTCCCCTGGGGCAAGTTTGCCCCTGTAGGGGACCATGCTAGCCCAGTGGTTTACAGACTTTAATGTGTATGTGAGCCTCCTGAGAATGTGTCTAGAAGTGATTCTGATTCAGCTCAAGGGTCTGTGTAGGTTAAATGTTTGGGAGGTACCAGGCAGCAAGGCTTTGGTCCCAGTGAAAACAGTGACTCTGAGAGACTGTGGGCGTGTCCTCTGGGGCCCTTTGAGGCTTGAATCACCTGCAAGTACTTATCTCTTGTGGGCCTACTTCTAAAGTAGCCCCCAAATTCTGGCCCCATCGTAGACTCTGACCTTCTGGTTACTCAATTGAATGCTAACTTGGTGTTGTTGCAGTGGGATTTCGAAGATCTAATTAACGTTGCCAATCAATTAGTGGACCTTAAGTTGGGGAGGTTCCCTGGGTTTCTGATCTAATCACATGAGCCCCTTAAAAAGATTGAGTCCAGATGTTAGAGTCAGAAGAGTTGGACTCAGTAGGGGAGGGAGTAGGGCATGTGGTGAGGGGGGTGGGCAGCTTCCAGGTACTGACAGCTGAGAAGTGGATCTTGTCTTTCACTGGTGGGCTAGCTAGGGGTTCCTGCCAACTGCCTTAATTTTAGTCTTAAGAGACCTTGATCAGAGAACCCAGCCATATGTCTGCACTTCTGATCTGCAAAGCCCACCACCTGTTAATGAGTGGTGTTTTTAGCTGTCAAGTTTGTGGCAGTTTATTATACAGCTATAGAAAATGAACACACCTTCTTTCCTAGAACAAGCTCACCCACTGTCATCTTAAAATGTGTCTCCTTCTGATTCTCTTAATCTTTCCTTGCTTGTTGCCTCTCACCCACTTCCCACCTGGGGACCAAGACCTTGCTGGAGTGGCACTTGGGGTGTGTTGAGCTGAGCAACTTGCCTTGTTTGACGTGGCTGCTGAGGATTTTCTTTCTCTTTGGGTACGACCTTCTCAGTTGGAGGAAAGAGCAGAACAGATCCGTTCGAAGTCCTACCTCATCCAGGTGGAGCGGGAGAAGATGCAGATGGAGCTGAGTCACAAGAGGGCTCGAGTGGAGCTGGAGCGGGCAGCCAACACCAGCGCCAGGAACTACGAGGTGGGTCCAGGTGGGCAGGGTTTGTCCAATCAGCCTCTGGGGACAATAGGCTGGGTGCATGCTTACCAGGCTGTAAGAAGTCAGGAATCAGTCAGGGCAAACTGAGGCACTCTGCATGGGGATTGCCAGGTTGTTCCTCTGAGGATACCTATGGTGGGTCCATGTTAGCTGTGCTGGAGAAGGGTGGCTTGATATGGGGACAGCCACAAAGTGGGGATTCTCTGGCTGTGTTTACTGCTCAGTGAGGCCACAGTGCCAACAAATCTGCTAGGTGTCTTGGTTTCCTCTGTTCTCTGGAGAAATTGGAATGCAGATCTGGCAGATCTACCAAGTGGTGCAGGGGTGACAGGCTTAGAACATTACTGAGTTGCATGAATTGTCTCACCAGGGTGGTTGTAGGACCTCAGGAAAGTGCCCTACTCTCACTGCTATGCTTGCTCTTGGCTTCCCAGGACAGCAGGAAAGTGCAGCCTTGCAACTCCAGGAAGGCTCAGTCCAGGAACCTTCTGTCGGCATCGCTTTGATTAACAGTCCTTTGCCAGGTTTTCACTAAGTGCTGATCAGTTGTGGAAAGGCTGCCAAGATTCAGCCAGTGCCACAGACCAGGGAATCTCTCAGGCCTTCCTCCCTTTCTTTTCTGGCCCCCACTTGCCGTGTATACATGTGCTCACAGTTTCCTGTCCCTGTGTAGATCTCCTCCAGGGTGTAATGCAAATTGGACTGTTAGAGCCAGGAATGTAGATTCCTGCCTTGGTGTGCTGTCTGGGCTCATGAGCCAAGACTTTGAAGTGCCATTTGTTGAGTGGACAGACAATACCAGGGGCCCTTGGACTGTATGAATATGCAGTGCTAATGGAAATGGTCCTGGCTCTCAGGCAGAAGGATGGGCCCTGGAACTATTGGAGTTTCTCTGGGCAAAATGCCTTGAAGGTAGGGCCTGTGTGCCTGCCCTGGATCTCCAATGTCTGGCACAGTTGGTGGTGCCTTGTGAGTACCTAAGAGCATTTGAGTGAGGAGTTGCAGCAGGGTCTGTTAAAGCTCAGGGGCACAGAGTGACAAACTTGGGAACTTGAGAAGCTTTTCATGACCACAGACATGCTGAGGGGCCCCGGGAGCCATGGAAATTAGTCGTTTTCAGATTGTCTCTGGAGTCTTGGCTTCTATATTGTTTTTTCAGGGGCTGCCAGGTTGCTGGTAGGTGGGTGTGGAAGACAGGCACTCCTCTTCCTGAAAATATTGACTAGGTGGTAAGACCTAGGGTCTGAAAGCCTACCTGGGCTCCTCATCTGTGTTTGACTGGCAGTGCAGTAGTGATGTGTGGGAGGGCCCTGGGTTGACAGAGCAGTTTCTTTATTTTTGGGGGCTGGGATCAGGCCCATGTAGAACTCATGTGCTCTACCACTGAGCTATACCTCCAAGTCCCCTAATGGAAGATTCTTGTTCTGCCTTGCAAAAGGGTCCCCTGGCTATTTTAGAGGCTGCACTTGAAGTTGCATCCCCTTGAGTCCCCTTGTGGTGGAGATTGGCCTTCTTTCCATAAAGCTTCAGCCCTATGTGTGTGCTTTTATTAAACCTATGTGTGTGCTTTTTGGGCTGGAATGTCCTAGGAAAGGGTGGCATAAGCGTTTACTCTGAGTAGGACCTGGGGGAAGTTCCTGGTAGTCCTAGGAGGGAGCTGGTGCTGGCAGCTTCCTGCTGAATCAGGCTGGTTGAGCTAGAAGGCAGGGTGCTGGGTGGGTGGCATCACCATCTTTCTTCTTGGGATCTCGTTCCTACTATCTGGTCCTTTTTTAGGGTCTGAAGGTGAACCCTTCAGGACCTCATGAGTTGTCACAGTGGCATGTGTCCTAGTTCTGTCCCTTCCTCACCAGCATAGGCAACATGGCCTCCCTGAGGGTAATGATGTGTGGTGTCTTTGAAGGGCCGTGTGACCAGATATACTTGTGGCAGATCTAGCTCCCCTGTAAATGGTTCCGTTTGCAGGCTGACTTCCACCTGTCCCTGCTCCAGTCATTGGCTCGTTGGGAAGTGCAGACTCATTTTAATGATGGCCTGAGTGCAGTTCGACAAGATCTGCTGGTGCTGCAAAAGCTCAGCTTTTTTTCAAGGTCGATTCTGAATTTTACATTTTCCATGCTCCATCTCATCCCTGCTCATCACTGAGTAGTCAGTTTAATGAGTGTGTGGTGTCATCCATGCTGAGTGCCCTCCAAGGGCCCTGGTTTCTTTCAGTGGGAACTGTTATGCTACTGTGGCAGAAGCACTGGCACTGCCATCCCAGTCCCAGGTTTTCACCTGGTTTTGCTGGGGACTTGGCTGATGGTTCTGTCTGGCTATTCTGTGGGCCTGAATGGCCTAAGTCGGGACTGGAGTGTCCTTGTCCTGATACTCCTTTGGGATTTCAACTCTCTCTGGCCATGATCTTCCTTCTCCATAGCGTGAGGTTGACCGCAACCAGGAGCTCCTGGCGCGTATTCGGCAGCTTCAGGAGCGGGAGGCTGAGGCTGAGGAGAAGATGCAAGAGCAACTGGAGCGCCATAAGCTGTGCAAACAGAGCCTGGACGCTGCCAGCCAGCAGCTGCGGGAAAAGGAGGATGGCCTGGCCACAGCCAGCGAGGTAAGCACGGGCCTGCCTGCAGGCCCTGGGGTTTGCTTTCTTGCCTTCAGCCATTTTCCAAGGGAAAAGAACAAGTGACCTCCCAACTTCACCTAGTAGCAAAGAGGCATCCTTTAAACTATGCTCCTCACATGTGCACCTGCAGTTTTTGCATGGTCATAATCAGAGTAAATAAATTAATTTTCCATTCTGTGATTTTCAATTAGTAAGTGGAGCCCTTTTTTTGTTCTTTGTAAATATGAATTTTAGTGGTTGGCTAATCCATTTTTGTCCTTTTTCCAGTGTTTGGTTTCCTTGTGTTTGCCCTGATAGCCCCCTGACACGCAGTTTTGTGCATGCACTCTGTTTATTTCTGTTATGTTTTGTTTGGACAGACCCGAGGAATAGGGTGGCAGACCCAGTCACAGCTCTGTGGTGGTTGTTGCTAGTTGCTGGGTTGTGTTGATAACCACCACAGAGTATCTAGTATTGCTATAGCTTTCCCTGTTCGTAGATGGTGGTATGTTCTGGAAATACTTTTTTCTTTTTTTCCAGAAGATGTAAGTAGGTGCCTCTGGATTTGCATTTCTTTGATTATCAGCAAAGTCTTTTAGCATCTCTCAGCATCAGAGACTGCCTTTGAACCAGGATGTATATGAACTGTAGTCTCAGGGACAGCTATGTATGTTGTAGAGACAGCCTGAACGTTAGTGCTGGTGGGTACTGGACTCCTCTGACCTTCCTTGTCCCTCTTTTGTGGTGTTCAAGATCACAGGTGCCGAGAGGAAACAGATGAGAACCGCCTGAGGGGGGGGACACCGTGTCGCATCATTGGTATTCTGTCTCCGTGTGGCTTTCTCCACTTGATAGATCCTCAGGAGCGGGCTGCAGGTTATTTTTGCCTTGGCAGCACTGGGGAGCATGTTAAGGTTGTTCCCACATCAGTCTTCTGAAGTGAGTGTTGGCAGGAGAGGAGGCGTGATCAGCTTCCAGAGAAGCTGGCTCCTGCTTCCGGAGAAGTGGGCTCTCTGTGGGCCCTGGGATCTGCGTTTTGGGCCGTGTCGCTGTTCTGTGGCCAAAGGAAGCTATACATATACTTCAGTGAAGGGTAGAAGAGGTGGTCCTGAGTGGGGCCATGTCTTCAGAGAAGCCCTCTCTCATCACTCAGTTCAAAGTCATAGGTCTTCCCCGTTGACTGCATTCTCCTATCATAGTGCCCCAGTTTATGTTACTTGCCACTCTGAAGTTCTCCGTTTCATCTGTTTACTTTCTGATGGTCTGACTTTCCCCAGGATGTTTGTCCTCCATCAGGGCAGGCTGGCTCTGGTGTAGTGCTTAGTGCTCAGTGCGTGTTTACTGAACTCAGCAGGCCATTGATGGATGTGTGTGTGTGTGTGTGTGTGTGTGTGTGTTTAAAAAATATATATTTAAATATATATATTTAGTTGTTGATGGATCTTTATTTTATTTATATGTGGTGCTAAGAATCAAACCCAGTGCCTCACACATGCTAGGCAAGCACTCTACAACGGACCCACAACCCCAGCCCAGTGGATGTGTTTTTAATATCTCCATTTCTTTTTTCTTTTTCTTTCTTTTTTTGGTATGGGGGTTTAACCTTAGGGCATCCCTAGCTCTTTTTATTTTTTATTTTGAGACTGGGTCTCACTTGTTTAGGGCCTTGCTAAATTGCTGAGGCTGGCCTTGAACTTTTGATCCTTCTGTCTCAGCTTCCTGAGTTGCTCTGATTATAGGCGTGAGCCACCATGCCTGGCACCTCTGTTGTTTTTTGAGTCCCTCTGTGGTGCTCACTCTTGTGATAAAGTGAACCATACAGATTGTTGAGTATGGGGTGCCCCATGTGTGTCCCCTAGAGGGTCATGCTTTGAATAGCACCAGTGTGTTTCCCTGGGTCCTGGGTTGGGTACAGTTCTCAGGAAAAAGAAAGGAGTGCTGTGGCTTCTCTGCAGAGGATGCCACCTCTGGAGGCCCCTTGCCCCCTACAGTTCTACCCAGTGTGACTTACTGTGGTGAGGTTGCTGGACCCACCGTCTTGCCCTCTGTGTGGGCTCCCTAGGGTGGAATTTAGGCTGTGTTAGTTTGCATGACAAGGAACAGGGCTGGTTTTTTTGTGTTGGCTTGACCAGCATGCTCTTTCCCTCAGGAAGGGGTTGGTGGTGGATGAGGTGATGTCAGAGCAAAGAGTGGTGGTTCCTTCACATGCTTATTCTGTGGTGTCAGGTGGACTTGTCCCTCCTGGAGGCTGCTGGATGGGCCCTGCTGGTTTTGCTCTGGGATTGTCTCTTTCTGAGTACTGTAGCCAACCCAGCTGGTTCTAAACCAGCTTGCTGGCCTGGGAGTGCTGCATCCTTACTGATGGTTGGAATTGTGGTGTGAGGATGGTTAGAGGAAGAATTCTGGGTTGAGAGCATAATGAGAGCCAAAGAGTGGAGGGAGGCTAAGGTGGATGCATGGTGTAGGGACACAGTGGGCCTAGGGTAATGGGTATAGAGGCCACCAGGCCTGAGAGGCTAGGCCCATTCTGGCTAGTGGCAGCTTTGCTCTGGGAATCCCAGGACTAGCTTTCCTCGAGGGCCTGGTTGTAACCCAGATCTGTCTGTCAGCTTATGGGGACTATGACCCAGGGTTCTGGCCTGCAATACTTCTGAGAGTGTCTGTCTCATTTACCCAGGTGTAGGCTCCCCAGGGATGGGCTCTGTTCCCACCCCATGGTAACAGGCAGGAAGTGATGGCTCTTCCTTTCACTGTAACTTGCCGGGAAGTTACGTTTGCATCCATGAGCCACCTGGAATCCCCTCTCCTTTCAGACCATCAATGTGTTAAAGGGTCGTGTCTCAGAGCTGCAATGGAGTTTGATGGACCAGGAGGTGCAGGTGAAGCGCTTGGAGTCTGAGAAGCAGGAGCTGAAGGAGCAGCTTGACCTGCAGCTCAGGTGAGGGGAAAGGAGCTTGGGGATGCGGGGCTTTGCCTCTGTGTCTGTGCCAGGCCCTGGATGCTTTTCTCACCGCAGGCTGCAGGAGGGACTGACACAAGGCCTCTGAAACTGGGATTCTGAGTGCTAGGATAGGGGGTGTTTTAAATGTTTTTGAGCCAGGATGAGGGCAGCAGCTCCTCCTTCTCAGGGTGGCACACCTTTTCAGAGCAGGCTTCCAGAGAAGATCTTATGCTGAGCTAGGTTTTGAAGAACATGCAAGATGTCCCTTGGGTTTGTGTGGGCTGTGGATGGGAAAGGACATTTTAGGTTTGGGGGACATGGTAAGCAAGATAGATGTGGGAAAATCTGGAGGATGGTGTGGTCAGGAGGCTTTGGGTTCTCTCCTGAGGAGTTGACCCTTCCCTTACCAGCTGTAATCTGAATTTTTTGCTTCTTGGGGAGAGGGGTGATCAGGTCTGAGTGGGTCCTTTCTGTGGTTGCATCAGGTCTGGTGATCACTGGTGGAGGGTGAGCAGTGTGTGGAGAACTGTGGGGTGCTGTCGGTGGCCGATGTTCATCCACGGCACCATCCAGATGAGAGCCACTGCAGGGGCTACTCCAGGACCTGGGTGTACCCTTGTAGTGGCCTTGTCTGTGCCAGGAGCTTAGGCTGAGAGTATTCTTAAGGTGTTCCTTCATGTCATGCATTCTTCTCTGAACAGGAAATGTCAGGAAGCTAATCAGAAAATTCAGGAACTTCAGGCTAGCCAAGAAGCAAGAACAGACCAAGAACAGAAGATTAAGGTGGGTTGCTCTGTGTCAACCTTGTGTGTGTCCTGCAGGCATCTCAGGGGTGGTCTTAGCCCTTCTGCCACCCACTATTTGCAGGCCTTTCTGAGCTGAAGGTGCCCTCAGTGGATGTTAGCCACTGTCCCATCTTCTAGGTACTGTGCTGGCTGCCAGGAGGCCAGGGTGAGCGAAATAACCATTTCTGCTCCCAGGAAGCTTGTGTCCTAGTGAAGAAAGGCCCACTAGAAACACAAGGAAAAAAGTGACATTGGAGATGGTACAAAGTAGACCTACAAAAGTTGAAACCCTGCCCATAGTCACATACTGGAGAGTCACTGAAATGGGTCCCCAAGCCAGGTCCATCTGATGGGAGCTCAGGCCACATGTTTCACTGTGGAGGGTGTTGCCAGAAAGATGATGCCTTGAGATTCCTTCCATGGCCTCTTGTTGCCTTTGGAGTAACAACCAGGCCCTTCAGGAGACCCGTGGCCATGGCTCCCTACAGCTTCCCACTGTGCCTGCTTGGGCAGGTTGTGCGCTTTGCTCCTGCTCTCCTTGACTGCCAGCCTGCTTGGCACCCCCACTTGCCCCCCCACAACTCGCCTTCTTGGTTAGCTTCTCCTGAACCTTGTCCTTCCCTCTATGACCCTTAGCCCACCTCTCAGTCTTTGCTTGCCTGATTTGTATTCTGTGTCACTCTGCCTCTGCCACTTGACTTAGCCCCTTACAGAGCTGGACTCTGTGCCATTTATTATTATTTTTTTTGTTTTTGTTTTGCGGGGTAGGAGGGATTGAACTCAGGCACTTGACCACTGAGCCACATCCCCTGCCCTATTTTGTATTTTATTTAGAGACAGGTCTTACTGAGTTGCTTAGCACCTCACTAAATTGCTGAGGCTGGCTTTGAACTTGCAGTCATCCTGCCTCAGCCTCTTGAGCGGCTGGGATTATAGGCATGCACTGCTGTGCTTGGCTTTAGTGGCACTTATTGATAGACCAATTTGGATATAGTTTTGTACTCAGCCTGTTTGGTGATTGTCACTAAATGCCAGTGTGCTTCTGTTGAGTCCTAAGGTGACAGATGTTGCAAAGAAGTCTGTTCTTGCAGTTGAAATGGACTCAGTTGCTGCAGGAGTGCTGCTGGTGCAGAAGTGACTTCAGTAATGAGAATGTTATGTCCTTGCTGAGTGTCTTTGGTCCAGGTGTGCCAGTGGTTCCTTCTGGATAAATCAGTCTGGGAGGAACCAGATGGATGGATGCTGGCACAAGTGGGCAGGGCTAGAGGTGGCTGAAGAGGACACAGCCAGAGTCACATCAGGTGCAATCTCAGGAGGGATCTGGGGTTGGGGCCTAATCCAGGGAGATTGCCGAGGTTCTGGTACTGGGACAGCTTCGCAGAGGAACTTTGTGGTTCCTATGAGTAGACTTTATTTTTCAGAAAAGTTTTAGGTTCACAGCCAAATGGAAGAGAATATACAGAGGATTTCCAGACCCCTTGTCTCCCACCATCATCTCCCCACAGTTAGCACCCGCTTCAAAGTGGATCATTGCCACAGTTGACTAAGCCGCATTGACTCCTCATCACCTAGTCCACAGGCTACACTGGAGTTCACCCTTGGGGGCCACATTCTGAACAGATGCACCCTGACGTGTGTCCCCCATTGTAGTGTCATGCAGCCCTCCGAGCACCACTTGCTTTTCCTCCTCCCCCTGAGGGCCACTGCTGTCTCACTGCCCCATCCTTCTCCTCTCTCCAGAGTGTCCTGCAGGCGGAAGCCACCACATGTGCCTTTTCAGACTGGCTTCTCACTTAGCTGAGACTTGTGTTTCCTAGGTGTCCCCTGGCTGCTCTTCTTTACTTTCTTCCTCTCTGCCTGCCTCCGTCAGGACCTGGAGCAGAAGCTGTGCCTGCAGGAGCAGGATGCTGCCGTGGTGCGGAGCATGAAGTCTGAGCTGCTGCGGCTTCCCAGGATGGAGCGGGAGCTAAAGCGGCTGCGGGAGGACAATGCACACCTGCGGTGAGGAGCTGGGATGAGGCCTAGCCGCTTCCAGATGCGACTGGGGTTCATGGGGTGGGTTTGTCCCCTGTATATGTGGCTGTGGGAGTGACAGTTTCTGGCCTTGCAGGGAGATGAGGGAGACCAATGGGCTGCTCACAGAGGAGCTGGAGGGACTTCAGAGGAGGCTGGGCCGCCAGGAGAAGATGCAGGAAACTCTGGTTGACTTAGAACTGGAGAAGGAGGTAAGGGTTCAAGTGGGCAAGCCGTGCCTATGGGACTGTCCTTAGCCCTCTCCAGAGGACTCTGGCCATTTTCATCTTGTGCAATAGCTGGTTACCTGTAATGTACTTATTGTCATGGCAGTGTGGTAGGAAGAACAATGGCCCTCAAGGGGTCCATGTCCTAATCCCAGAACCTATGAATGCATGTGACAAGGTTGAATCTGCTAATCACCTGGCCTGCAGTGGGGGAGGATCCTGGTTGTCAGGTGGGCTGCATGGTCTCAAGGAAGTAGGAGAGGAAGACCTGCCTGCCATTGCCATATGTGAGGGTAAAGGCAGCAGGTGTGGGCAGCCCTAGAAGCTGGAAAAGACAATAGATGGATTCTCTTGGGAGCCCCTAGAAGGAATGCAGCTGGCCCACACCTGAATTTTAGCTCAGTGAGAACTAAGTGGGATTTTGGGCTTAAGTATTGTAGGAAACTGTGTTGAAGCCACTGAGTTTATGCAGTTTAACTCAGGGCTATAGAGGACTGGCACAGAGGGTGTGCCAGCAAGGAAATGGCACATGGTGCCTAGATGTGAGGACATGATGGAGAGCCATGCTGGGTGTTTTCTTCTTTTTTTTTTTTTTTAATATTTATTGTTTAGTTTTCGGCGGACACAACATCTTTATTTGTATGTGGTGCTGAGGATGGAACCCGGGCCACATGCATGCCAGGCGAGCACACTACCGCTTGAGCCACATCCCCAGCCCGGGTGTTTTCTTCTGATCTGTCATTGTAACTTACCAGTGACGCTGTGTGGGAAAATGCCATTGCTGTACAGTATTGGAAAGTCACCTTGTGGTTGGAGGAGGAAATGGAGGGTCAGTGTCCAGTGAGTTTGGACCAGAGCTGAGGATTCCTGGCTCCTGCCTGGAGTTTTTGTCCTTTTTACTGCTTCTCCTCAGTCATTCTGTTGCTGTTCTACCCTGGTTTGTCTGACATGCTCCACGCCACTGTTCCAACCATCTTAATCATCTTTGGCCGCCCTGAATTACACTGGCCACTTCCTGACCTGGGGAGCACTCTTTGTCCCTTTTTGGAGCTTCAAGACAGCTCAGAGCCATTTGGGGCCACAGAGCCCTCTGAGCAGCTGCTGCGGCTGTTTGCCATCAGTGGGGCCTTCCAGGGCGGCTCCTCCTCAGAGGTAGCTTCTGTAGGAGTGTATTGGAAAGATGACTGTCAGCCAACTGCTCTTCTCTTTTTTTCTCTGGACATAGTTATATTTAAAATTGTTTTAAGATTTGGAGGTTTAGAATTACATTGCTTGTAGTTTGAAGTCCTGCTGTGGATGCTTGCTGGCTCTTTGACTCTGGGCCAGTTCTTTAACCTGTTTGTCTCTTCATCTGCAGAGTGAGGAATAGTGACAGTGTCTGCCTCATGTCAAGTGTTCAGAGCAGGGCCTGGTGCATAGTAACTTGACCAGCACTGGCTGTAGGAAAGTTAATAACCAAGCATGTGCTTGGTACATAGAGGAGATCTGGAAATACTCGAATGAATGGTTTGTAGTAGCACTCAGCTGGTTATGGGAGGACGTGACAGGAGGTCAAATCCAAGTGGTCCTTCCTTCAATTGCTTCAATTCTAGAAGGGCAACTTTCTGGGCTTTGGGCCAGCATTGAACAGGCCCATTCTCATGGGGCTTGCTGGTCCTAGTCTGCCATAGCATTGGGGAAAATTTGTCTGTTAGACTGAGTCCATCTGTCTGGGGCTTGGCATCCTGAGAGGTACTTGGGAGAGGGGAGAGGTGAGTCCTTAGGGTTCAGCTGCCCAGATCTGCACTCTGGGCACAAGAGACTGCAAAACCTTTGCACCCTCATGTTCCTTGTAGCTTGCTGGATTCACACTTGGATATACAGGTCCAGGAAGAAATGAGCTGTGTGCCGCATAGCTTCAGCAGCTGGGAATAATAGCCTGATTGCTTTGGTGCATCCTTGGAGCAGCCACACATCTGAGCTCAGAGATAAGGGCAGATCCTTCCCTAAGATTGGGGGCTTAGTGTCTGTGTCATAGTGTTTTTGTGCCAGTTGTCTGACACATGGTGATAGGAGACCTGCCTATACCTGTTTTTCAGAGGCTGCTGGCAAAGCTGCAAAGCTGGGAGAATCTGGATCACACCATGGGCTTGGACCTCAGGTAGGTGGGCGCTGTCCCCCATCCCTACCTCTCTGTGTAGTTGGCTTCTATATTGACAAGGCAGCCCTGCCTCTTTGTTCAGAGTCCTTTCCAGGTAGGGGTAGGAGCTTTGGACTCACCCTGCCTGTGTTTAGTGAGGCATTTCACAGTGGGAGGGAAAGGGGACTGATGGACTCTTCCTGTCTAAGTCTCAGTAATGCCTTCATTGAAAACCAGATGTCCTTGAGCAGAGCAGGGGCAGCTGTCTAATCGCCTTGCATTGTCAGACTTTGTTAGCGGACTCTGTACATGCCCAGGAAGTAATTGCTTTGGGAGAAATAATTTCTTTTGTGTGATTATAACCTGAGAGGTTGGGGATGAACTGGATTTAGGGTTAAGCCATGATAGTGGATGTTGTCCTATTCGGGCCCCTGGAGCAGCCTCTGTAACTTGTCTGTGCCAAGCTCATTGCCAGTGGGTGGGTGGAGGGATTCAGAATGGGCTGCATGTTGGAGCTGCTGGACATCATGTTCTGACACATACAAAGGGCAGAGCTGTTCCTGTTACCAGTCCCATCTGTCTTCTGTCCCGTCTTTCTGGGTACCACTGCTCATCTGATACAGCACTGGCTTTGTGGTCCTCTGCCTGTTAGCTGCTGTGGCCCTCTGCAGATTGATTGCTTCCCAGCCTTGGTCCAGCTCCCCCTTCTCAGTTCCCGATGTGCTCTAAGTCTCAGGGAGAGTGTGGATTGATCCTTTTGAATGAGTCATTGGATCCCAGAACACAGGCCTGTGAAGTTTAAGGAGCCTTTTGTTTTATTTGCTCAGGGGATTGTAAAACTTGCAGTTTCCTGGTGTCTTTCCTGCTGCTCTGGGAAAGTGAGGATTGAGACTTACTGAGCTGTCCTTTGCTATAATTATACATCGACTGCTGGCTCTGGAATCTGCCACCTTCTGATTGGCAATGTTGGCTTCAGTTCTGTTCCTTGACAATGCCTCTTGATTTTCTTTTTGTCTTGAGAAGTCACAGAGGACAGACCAGGCTGCTGTTTCCTCTTGAACTCCACCTGCAGAATCTGGGCTCATGGAGAGCTGGCCCAGCAGGGCTGATGCTGTCTGTTTCCTCCTGTTCTCTGAACTTGCTAGGTATCCAAATGGGTCTTGGAGCTTCTCTGATCACCCGACACATCTCCATTTCTTACATTTCTTGTAAGGGAGATAAGAAGCCCCTTGTGCCTGATTGGCTCTGTTGGAGAGGTCTGCCAGCAGCTTCTAGCATCAGTCAGATACGTGGAACTGATGTGGCTGGCTGCCATTCTGACCAGAATGGCACCAACTTCTCTGTCCAGGTTGGAATGTCCAGCTGTTCCTTGAACCATTTGGACCCATCCCTTCTGTCTGGGGACCCTGTTTTGTGGCTGGCATGAGGGCGGGCTGGTTCTTGGGAGGCCACATGCTATGTGTGTTGTTCTTCCTGCTGTCCCAAGTCCGTGGCGGTGGTGCCTGTTGCCATCCTGGGGCTGGGCAGGAAGAAGGAGTGGGCACTGCGGGCACTGTGTGTCCCCATCTAGGGCAAGTGGATCTGACCTTTGCCCCTTAGCTAGTGAGACCCTTACCAGGGGCCACACCACTCTAGGCCCCTCTTATCATGGCTGAAAATGAGCACAGTACTTTTCCCACTCAGTGCTTGTGAAGTAGAGCCAAATCACATCCTTAGGACATGCCTCAAGGTATTACTGTCCTTTTGGAAGGCAGAGGGGTGCCATCCTTACTGTGGTGGACCCTTGGGCTCCTGAGGTTTCCTTGCTGGGGGACATCTGTGAAGGGCAGGTCTTTCTCCTGCTTCATGTGTTGTGCCTGGTTCTCTTTGGGCTGTTGTGGGGGCCTGGTATCTTGGAAGCCTCTGTGCTACTTGCTTACATTCCTGCCCCCCCCCTCCCCCCCACTGCCACCCAGCTGTCTGAGCACCCACCTTCTTGGGGCAGGCTTTGAGCTCAGGTGATTTGAGCGCCATGGTTATGCTTGTCCTGTAGGTCTGGCATACAGATCAGCTGCATTAGATGAGGCCCTTCATCAGAGTCACCTAGAGCTTGGGCCCTGGGGTGCAATTCAGTGTTAGAAAGGTGCCGTTAGCATGCATGAGGTGTTGGGATCGATCCTCAGCACCAAAAAAGAAGAGAATAATTTCTGCACTTAAACTGGATGTGGTGATGAATACCTGTAGTCTATTACTCGGGAGGCTAAGGCAGCAGGATCTCTTGAACCCCTGAGTTTGAGGCCAGCCTGGGCAGCATGGTGAAGACCCTGTGTTAAAAAAAAAAAAAATCATCTGGAGTTTGGAGAAAGTAGATTCCTGGGCTAAGCTCAGACCTAGTAGGTCAGCATCCCCAAAGGCTGGACTTAATATTGGGGTGATCTTGAGAACTGCCATGCTGAGGATTTTGGCTTTTTTTTCTTTTTTTTCTTTTCTGGGGAAGCAGGTTTTGGGCAGTAATTAGGGCTTTCTTTGTAGGGTGGGTGATTCGGCAGAGCTTTGTACTTCATGAGATTGAAGCTGGTGTCGGGAATGGGCACCCGGGGAGCAGGGAACAGTTGAAGCCCAGTGCTCTGACTTGGGGTCTTTGCAGGAGCAGTTGCATATTTGCATGTTTACACATTTGTGCAAAGACACACGACTCAGTACCAGTTTAGGGACCCACCTGAAATCCATCCAGGGACCTGAGACGGTCAGCCAGCTGTCACTGAGGAAGACTGTGTGGGAGTGGGTTTTGGTCTCTGACATTTAGACTGAGGCTTTGCCATGATTTTGGGGCGTTTGTCTCTGGCTCTATGGGTTCCAGCCACCACTAGGTGGCACTACCCCCTTGGTGATCTGACTTTCCTCTCCGAGCCTTGTGGGCACCCTTTGCAGCCTGTCCTTGGGCCATTTGCCCTCCCATACAGACTTTTTCATTAACACCAGGGGTCTGACTGACCAGGGTGCAAGGGTTCTTTGGTCTCAGTTTCTGCCTTTTCTGGGGTGGGTGGGGGGGGCAGGCAGCAGCTCTCACCTGTCAAGTGCCTGCCATGTCCTTGATGAGTCTCTCTAGGGGTCTTGAGCCCTCTGGGGTCTGTGTGCTTCTGGTGCTGAAAGCAGGTACTATCAGTGTGGGTGCTCTTCTGAGAACTGAGGTCTGGCTTTCCTGAGATTGTCAGGGGATGTGTGGCTTTAGACTCTGGCTTAACATCAAGTTCTCTATAATGTGACAGTGATCACCTTCCCAGTTTGGGATTTTTTATGTCTGAGAAGGCCAGGGCTGGGACTGGGGCTGTAGCTCAGTGACAGAGCGCTTGCCTTGCATGTGTGAGGCACTGGGGTTGTCAATCCTTAGCACCATAAAAATAAATAAAGGCATGCTGTCTATCTACAACTACAAAAATATAATAAAATGAAATAAAGTAAGATAAATAAAGCCCAGAGATATTAGGAGAGATGGTTGGGTGAGTTGGATGAGTTGGCTGGAGTGGGTCTTTTGGCACAAACCATGAGGAAGACACTTTGGGCTGAGGTACTGTGTCTGTCATATGATGATGTATCCAGTGCACAGGATCACATGGGCTAGGTGCAGATTAGGCTTCCTGAGAGTCCCAGAGAGGGAGGAAATGGCAGTGTGTGTGTGATGCTGTGGCTTGGGGTGCCAGGGACCTGTGACCCAGCAGGGATGAAGAGCATTGGTGCTAGGAAGCATGTAAGCATGGTATCCTCATCCTGAGGGGCTTTGAGAGTTTACTGAAGGATTCAGCACAGTGTGGGGTGGCGACATGATGAACTTGGTCTTTCAAGAGCTCTGTCTGTCTAGGGAATGACTTGAAGTATGGAAAGTGCACAGTTGGAGGCGGTGACCAGGAAGGACTGCCTGGGGCCCTGATGGAATCGTGGAGACGGGCTGGTAGGAAAGATAGAGTGGAGTCCATCCCAGGAATGCAAGGGTGCTACTTTTTAGAAAATGATTTGAATAGGATTAATTAATAAATTATTTTAATAGAATAATCCTATTGACACATTTCAAGATGAACAGAAGTATTTGTGAAAATTTAACAATTATGATTGAAACTCTCAGCCAGCTAGGAAAAGAGGGGAAATTCCATAAGCAGATAAAAGCCATTTGTGAAAAACAACAATGAATATAATATTGATAGACTGACCACTGCCCTGACATTGGGGACGAGGCAGAGCTGTCATTGTACTGAATGTCCTCGCTGTGCAATCAGGTAAGAGAAAGAAAAGGTTAGACAAGCTGGATAGAACAAATGAAACTGTCTCCATTTGGAGACAACATAATTATTTATGTCAGAAGTCTTGAGGAGTGAATAAAAAAGTATCTAGGGCCACGCAGAGGGAGGCTGAGGCAGGAGGGTTGCAAGTTCAAGGCCATTCTCAACAATTTAGTGAGACCCTTTCTCAAACAAACAAACAAACAAACAAAAACTCTGGAGGTTCAGCTCAGAGGTAAAAGCACCCCTGGGTTCAATCTCCTGTATTACTCCTGCCCCTCAAAAAAGTACCTGGACCAATTAGAGAGGTTAAGAGGGTCATAGAATGCAGGAACAATATACAAAAATAGATTATATTTCTGTGTACTAGCAGCAAACCATTGGAAATACTGTTTGTGTTGTACTGTTTACAATAACATCAGAATCCAGTGGTGCATGCCTATAATCTCAGCTACTCCAGAGGCTGAGGCAAGAGGATCACAGGTTTGAGGCCAGCCTAGGCAATGTAGCAAGACCCTGTATTTAAAAAAAAGAGTGAGGGGTAGAGGGGGGCACTGCGGTTATAGCTCAGTGGTAGAGCACTTGCCTAGCATGTAGAAGGCCCAGGGTTCCATCCTCAGCACTGCAAAACAAACAATCTACATGTAAAATACTTAGGGATAAATTTAACAAAATGTTTAAGATCTGTACTCTGGAACCCATAAGATGCAGCTGACAGTAATTAAAGATGACCTAATAATATAGGGAAATGGAGAGAAACCGTAAGAGGAAAAAATAAACTCCCTGTGCTCTTAGCACAGCACTCCGACACCAGCTGTGGTTTTCCACACAGCAAGCTGTCCTCCATGGAACTGCAGTTCAGTTCAGACACTGTCTACTTGGAGTTAGTGTCAGATTCCCCCAGGTAAAAGGCTAAGGAACCTTCAGGTGTGCAGTTGTCTGGAAGTTCTGGATGCTATCATTTTGGTTTTTGGGGGGCCTTCCTCTGTAGGCATAATCGATGGCATCATTGACCATTGTGGCCAGCAACCTGCTGCTCTCTCCTTTGTGGAGGGTGAGTGCCAGCCTGACATCCTGCCTTGCTCTTTCTGGTGAAGTGCCTCATCCTGAAGTTTCCTAGGGCAGCCCGTGGCCAGCTGTCTCATTAGCATACAAAGGACCATTATCCCTCTGGAGATTTCAAGGGTTTTAGGAACTTAAGTCAGGAGACAGTGAGAAAGACCAAATATGTTCCACAGCATCATGGAGTGATCATGTTTGTATTAGAAGAGCCAATATTGTTAAGATGGAAGTTCTCTTGAATTAATCCTTGTATTCAGCACAGTCTCAACAAAGTGATTTCTAAAATTTATATCAAAACATTCAGGACTTAGACTAGCTGTAATAATTTCAAAAAAAGGTAGAGGGCTTATATTGGCCAATTTCAAGGCTAGCTACAAATGTAGTGTGTTAAAAGAGTATGGTATTGGTAACTCAGTGGAACAGAGTGGAAAATTCAGAAATAATTCTAGAATGCAGTATCAGTAGATTTTTGTGGAAAGTGTAAAAAAATTTAGTGGGAGGTGCCAGGCTCTGGTGCATACCTGTAATCACAGTGACTGAGGAGGCTGAGGCAGGAGGATTGTGTGTTCAAAGCCAGCCTCAACAACTTAGTGAGGCCGTAAGCAACTCAGTGAGACCAGTCTCTAAATAAAATACAAAAAAGGACTGGGGGTGTGGCTTAGTGGTTAGGTGCCCATGGGTTCCATCCCTGGTTCAAAAAAAAAAAAAAAAAGAATTTTGTGGGAGAACAATAATCTTTTCAACAAATGGTTGTAGAACAATAGTGTGTCTGTGTGTGGATGTGGTGTGAGCCTGAACACTCACCTCACACTGAACACAGGATTTAACTCAAAGTGGGGCACATACCTATGCATTAAAGCTAGAACTTTTGGAAGTTTGTGTTTGGCAAAGAGTTCTTAGGACATACAGAGCATGAATTATACATGAAAAAATTCGATAAATTAGACTTCATTAAAATTTAAAAACCTCTCAAAACACACAAGAAAGTAAAAAAGCAGATCATGGACTAGGAGAAAATATTTGCAATACGTGTACCCAACAGAAGACTTGTATCCAGAACATACAAATAATACTTACGAATCTATAACATGACCAGATTAAAAAGGGCCAAAGAGTTTGAACAGATGCTTTACATGAGAAGATATATGCATGGTAAACAAGGACAGTGAGAAGATGCTCAGCATCATTTGTCATTAGGGGAATACAAATTACTCATGTTGAAATACCACTACGTACCCAACAGTCTGCCCAAAAGTAGAAACACTGGCCCTCCCAGCCGTCGGCAGCGATGGGGAACAGCCAGACCTTGTAAACATTGCTTTTGGAACTAGGAGATGGTACAACCATTTTGGAAATGTTTTGGCAGCATTTTTTACAATTATGACCCAGCGATTTTACTTTTAGATATTTACCCAAAAGAAATGAAAGCATGACTTCGCGAAGGCTTGTACAAGGATGTCCTACGAGCTTTGTCCTGCCTGTCGGTAGGAGAGAGGAGAGTGTACCATGGGCTGCCCACACAGTGGAAGGCCACCCAGTAGTGAGGAGCGCAGAAGCATGTGTGAGTCTCTGGCTGATAGAAGGAACTTCAGCTTGGACTGTACGACTGCATTTACTTGCAGTGTTAGAAAGGGCAACGCTGACCTGTAGTGACCGGAAGCAGGCCAGATTTCTCTTGAGGGCACAGGGAGTCTTAGGGTGCTGGGAATACTCTAGCGTGAGGGAGGTGCTGGCTGCATGGGCATGTGCAAGTCAGGACTTGCGGTGCTGCAGCTTTAAAATGGGTATAAAAGAGGCCTTGAAGAAGCTGATTTGTATGTTGAAAAGCCTTTGGGGATTACTTGGACTGGACTAGAGAGAAGATGGAGCTGCTGTTTAGAGTCAGCCTTGTTTTGGGAAGGAGTCTGTCCCTTAGCTTGTTGAAGGCCATGGCAGCCTGAACCTCCTGGGTGGCCTTTAGTGCCAGGCTTCCTCAGTCTGTCTGGGTCTTTGGGGCTTAGGGCACTAGTGCTGTGGAAGTGGCATTGGATGAGTAGTGGCAATGTGGAGTCCAGGCATCGGCTGCAGAAAGGCAATTTTGCATGATTGCCTAAAATCAAAAACAGTCATGTGGCAAATGTGAGTGGCTAAAATGAGTAGTATGGCGTGGTCTTCATCCGTCACCTCCACCAGGGGAGCTCAACCAGGGCTGGCTGTCCTTGCCAGCTTCCTAGCCCTGGGACATTGTGTTCTAATGTTCACAGACGCCAATCACACAACAGTAGAAGGGACAGTTTCCCTGTCCATCTTTCCAGGTAACGCCTGATAACTTTCTCGTCTGTCTTTTTAGAAGCATGCGCAGGTGCAGCTTGCTGTTTGTCCATTCCTTCTTTTTAGGTGGGGCTTTTTCTGTTTTGCTGTGCATCTGTTTTTCACCTAGTTTTTGTATTTTGGTGCCTGCAGTGAGGAGCTACCCAGGATTCCATAGTATGAATGGACTCTTATTACCTTTAGTCCTCTGTTGAGAGATAGTAAGGTTGTTTCCAGTTTTTCCCCAATCAGCAGCGCTGTGTTGGTTGGATGAATTCTTAAAAGCAGAATTTTTAGTTCAAAACATATGCACATTTGAAATTGATAGCTCGTGCCAAATTGCCCTTCAAAACTGCTGTACATTTCAATCATCATATGTGAGTCTCATTGCTTAATTGGGGTAATGTGCTTTCGAAGGTTCTAGCAGATTCGGAGCAAGTCACAACAAAGTGAGATGAGCAGGCATCTTCAGTGGCTTGGCTTTTTAAAAAATTGATTTAGCGATTCTTATTGAGAGAAGAGCCTTATTAAATAGGCATGGAGTGGGGCTGGGGATGTGGCTCAAGTGGTAGCGCGCTTGCCTGGCATGCATGCAATGCTGGGTTCGATCCTCAGCACCACATACAAATAAAGATGTTGTGTCTGCAGAAAAACTAAAAAAAATAAATATTAAAAAAAATTCTCTCTCTCTCTTAAAAAAAAAAAAAAAAAGGGCTGGGGATGTGGCTCAAGCAGTAGCATGCTCGCCTGGCATGCATGCGGCCCGGGTTCAATCCTCAGCACCACATACAAACAAAGATGTTGTGTCCGCCGAAAATTTAAAAAAAAAAAAATTAAAATTCTCTCTCTCTCTCTTTCTTTCAAAAAAAAAAAAAAGGGCATGGAACGAGCGTCGGGTCCCTTTGTAGTCAAGTCTCTGCTTTACAGAGAGAACAATTTGCCTGTGGCCAAGATACCTCTGTGGTTTGGCTCCTGGCCCTGGCCCTGTCCCTTTGTGCCTGAGCCTGGCCTTTTTTCAGATCCGCTGGTGGGCATCATACCTGTTAGGTGCATGGGGCTTGCTGGGAACCCAGGAGGGTATGGAGGTTGATGGTGTAGGGGGATGGAGAGCAGGAGGTCTATGTCAGCTCTGAAGCCTGGCAGCTGTGACCACCTGAAACTGCTGACCCGTCACCAGGAGTCAGTGGAGAACCTCCAAGTGCTGACCTGGACACTTTCCCAAAACATTTGTAGCCTGGCCAGATGTCAGGTTTTGGGGACCTGCTTCCCTGATGTGCGAGACCAATTAGAAGGACAGCAAGGGGGAGTGCGTGGTCTCCTTCTAAGGAAGGAGCTAATTGACCCGCTGGGATGCTGTCGTTACCCTGATTTGTGTGTTCATGGTACATAATTACCAGGGCTTTGGGTTGATTAGTGCAAGGAGCTCTGTTGGTGGTTGGGAAGGTGGGTGAGCTGTCAGGTGTCTTGGCCCTTTGTCACTGGTCTTGGCTTGGTTTTCTTTGAGGCTCAGAATCAGAAAAAGAGGAAAGAAACGTTCGACTCCTGGGTGCTTGTGGCCCTTTCCCCTGCTTTTCTTTTGGGCTCTCTCTTCTTAAAGTTAAAAGTCCTTAACTGTGAGCTTTTCCTGTCAAGCCCACAAAATAGTGAGGGAGGGACCCTCAGGCCCCTTGTCTGTAATGGGCTCATCCCCACACCCAGGAGCCCCAGCTGTTGAGCTAGTCGACAGCTCCTCACGGGCTCAGTCACCTTAAAGGTCAGCCTGTTCTCCTGTGGTAGAACTGGCTGCTTGCTGCTTTCTGTTTGGTTGGCTTTCTTTAAGTGCTGTCCTTTTAGCTGTTTGGGATTGAAAGGTAGGCCTTGTCTTCTGAGCCTTGGTGTGTGCATACAGCAGGCATTCACTGGTGTTGGGAGAGGGAGAGGGGTGCTCATATGTTAGGCATGGTACAGGCTGGAGCCCTCATCTCCCAGTGGGAAGCAGAGCAAGGGGAGCCCCAGGGAGGCAGCCCATCTGCTTCTTTGCCCCTTGTAAAGTTTGGGTGCCTGTTCTCGTGACATTGGTGGCCACCCTGATGTGCTGATGGCTTCAAGAGGGGAAAGACAGGCCATGGCTGTTTTATTCAGGTTAAGTTGGGCAGGCTGGGATGGGGCTGTCCCCTCTGCTTGTACTACACCCTGAACAGGTATGATGGCAGGGTGGAACATGGAAGAGAAGCTTTCCAGGAGAGACGCCTCCTATGGCCCAGACAGTTGTGCGCTCTGCAGGGCGAGTTTCTGACCTGGAATTGCTTTATACTTCTTGTTTTGTTCCTGGCGCCCTAAGCTCTTTCTGGGGCTTTCCTCCACGTTTCGAAGATAGGGCTCTTCTACTGTGTCTCTTTTTAAATTGAGATAATAAAATCTAAAGCCAGATGGTGAAAGGATTTAGCTCCTGGAGGCTGTGATGATTCCCAGGGGATTGTATTGGAGGTGCAGTGGCATTTCAGGTGTCCAGGTTTGTTTTGCCTCAGCAGGCCTGCTGGGTCCTGCCACTTGTTGGCTCTTCCTTGTCAGCTGCAGGGTCCTAAGACTTCTCTCTGCCCCAGGAAAACATGGAGAGCCTTGGAACCCAGCATGAGAAAGGGTCAGTTCACTCAGAGAAGCTGTGTGTGGGGTAGTTGCAGTTGACAGAAAGTTGAAGCCAGCTGAGCACAGGCTGTGCCCAGGTAGCTTCCAGATGACGTGTGGCCTTTAGAGGGCCAGTGTCTTGGGCAGGTGTGTTTAGGCCTGGCTTTCCCCTTAAGCCTTGAGGCTCTGAGGGTCATCCTGGATCACAGGGCCCTGAGCCATGGTGTCTTTCCTCACAACATCCCATCACTTGCATCAGAAACTACAAGTCCTGCTCTCGCTGTCCTGCCTTTCCCAGCTTCCCATGCTGTCCTGCCTGGCCAGAGCACATGTTCCCTTGCTGTTGAACCTCCCAGACCTGGTGCCCAGGTCCCCTGCCTCCTGAGCCCTGCATTGTTCTGCCTGGGAATCAAGTTTTGGTCCTTCTGAGACAGGTGGGAGGTGCAGCAGGGGTTGGAGGGTGGCTGGCCACTGTGTACACTGTGGAAAGCTGGTGCTGTGGAGCAGGCTGTCCTTCAAGAAGAGTCCGTTGTTCAGACATATTGGGGAGCAGGTTTGTACTAACAGCTGTGAAATGAAATGATAATTTAAATGGCAGGCACAGGGCTGTCTGAGAGGTTGCAGGGCATTGGTGGTCTTTCTTGTTCTCTACACTTTCCTTTGTGATGTTTCCATTGGATCTGGGTGCAGAGCTCTGAGCTGCCCCTGAAGCCCGAGTTCCCATGTACATTTTGAACACCTGCAAAATGCCTTGTTCTGCATAAGCTCTGCAGCCTGAAATGCTGCTGGTATCTTAGGAAGGAAGTCTAGGCCTTCTGTGTGTAGGCTCTTGCCAGGCAGTGGGGCCTGCTGAGGCCATGGAGCTCTTATCTGATGAGGATCCCTGAGGGATGAAAAGGAGGAGGATGAAGTGAATGAGGCACCTGACTACAGGGATGGTGGGAAACAGCATGGGCAGTTGTGGAGTGATTTGGGTGGAATAGGGTGCTGTCCACAGGTCAGGTCAGTGGCGCTGAGTCAACATCATGCATGGCCTGAGTGAAGCTTTGCTCTCATTGAGACCTTCTGCTTCCCATCATGCTGACCAGCGGGAACATTAAGATATACAGAGGCTTTGGGGGCTTTGTCGTCAGTGACCATAGTGGAGTTCTCTGTCTTATTCTTCTTAGTGCCATTGGACTCTGGTTTAAAGTACTTTGCATTCCTGAGGAGGTCAAGCCATACTGTGTTGGGTTCTTTTTATGGCCTGGATGTGTCTATGTGTAGATCACTTGCTTTAGTGAGCTTTCTCTCACTGTAACAAATACCTGAGATAATCAACCTACCAAGAGAAAAGGTTTATCTTGGTTCATAGTTTTATAGGTTCCAGTCTCCAATAATTGACCCTGTTGTTTTGGGCCTGAGGCGAGGCAGCACATCATGGTGGGAGCCTGTGATGGAGTGAAACCACTTATGTCATTGCCTAGAAGCAAAGGAGAGGAAAAGGAAGAGACTAAGATCCTACAGTCCTCTTCAAGAGCATGCCCCCAGTGCCCTAAGGACCTTCTAATGGACCCTGCCTCTAAAGGTTCCACACCCCTGCATGTAGTGCCACACTGAGGTCCATGCCCTTAACAGAGCTCTTTCAGGGGACATTTAAGATCCAAACTATAGCACTGCCCTTCCTTGTGTCTGCATTGAGTTCTTTTTTGGGCCTGGATATATGTCTGTATAGGTAGCCATGCATTCATCTTGGCATTGTGGACTCAGGATGTGGGGTCCTTAGGGTGGCACTCTCAAATTGCCACTCGTGATGATTCTGGTGCATCTGTAGAGGCACAGATGTGGCATGACCCTTCCTCCCCACTTTCTGCTGGCCATGCTATGGATAGTACCCGGGGCCTGTGCATGCAAGGCAAGTGCTTGATCACTGGGCTGTACCCCAGCCCTAGAGGCATGCTTTCTGAGGCACTGAGACAGAGGTACCCAGACTGAACTGAGCCTACCTTCCCTTCTGGGGCCTTTGGGGGGTGGTTCTGACAGGCTCTTTGTCATAGTAACTCAGATGGCACCCAGACAGAACTGAGCCAAAGTTGCACTTCACCCACATGGATAAGGATGTGGTGCTGTGGACAAGTGCAAATTCCTGTTGAAGAAGAAAAGAGGGGCTAATTCAGTGGTCCCAGAAGACCTGAGAACACAGGGGTCTGTAGCAGACCTCTTGTGTTGTGTTCTGTGCTGTTTCTGCCTTGACTTTTGCTGCCTGTGCTCCCTGTCCTTGCAGAGGATGCTCTAGTCTAAAGGAAGACTGTGCCTGAAAAGCCACCCAACTCACAGTCTGTGGGGGTCAGGTTCATGGTGTGTGCATTGATTACCATTTTCAGTGCCAGTATGTGATGTGGCACGTTCGTGGGGTCAGTCCTGTAGCCTCAGCACTGTGGGACCAGGTCTGGAAGGCACAGTTGCCTTCAGGTCTGGACCCCTTTGTTCAGGTTCTTGCCCAGCATGATGTTGGGATGTGTGCAGGTGAGTGGTGGGTTAGCTTGGGTCTTCTGTTGAGAGACAGGGCTGCAGCTGAAGAGGCCATCCTGCAGGACCAGGACTCAGGAGCAGGAAGTCCTGGGAGGTCCTGCAGCCTGTGGTGTATCTAGAAGATGGATTGAGAACTTTTTTGATTATTGTGCAGATTTTGTTTTCTTTCGGGAGTAGAATCTCCCAACTTTGGGGATACTGTTTTGACAAAGATCTCTTCTTAGGTGTTCTGTGAGGAGTCTTAGTTGAGAGGGAAGTGTGTTGGGGCACCATCAAGCTGATACCGTACAGGTGTGCTCTGGCCCAGAGGGATGCTGCAGGGAGGACTGTGGAGGGAAGACCTGTCTCTTGTCTTCAACTTGTACACACCACAGTGTATCTGTCCTTAGTCTGTGTGCACTGGCATCCTATGGCCCCTCTGTTCTCCTGGTGGCTGGGGTATTGGAGCAGTTACTCTGTTACTTGGAGTTAGAGAGGGGCAAGAGCCTGGAGGGAGCCAGAGGGTCTGACAGACAGGTGGTCATGAGAGCCTGTGACTGTCAGCCTTGCTGTGAATGTCATACAGTGGGCAAGAGGGAAATCCTCTGTGGCGGGGTGAGTCAGTGTCTGCCTCGTGGACAGTGGCTATCTTACAGCCTGGGAGAAGGCCCAGCATTTGTGGCCTGCACTCTGGACCCAGTGGGAAGTACTCATGGATGTTGAAAGTACCTTGGTTGCTCTTGGGCCTTCTGGAAAGCATATATGTGTCCTGCTATTTGGGGACAGCAGAGTGTCTGGTATTTATTTGCTCAGTAATAGGAGTGATGGGAGGCCTGCGAAGGAGCTGGGGCTGGCGAGAGCAGATACCCTGGGCAGACTTGGAGGGTTTGTTGTGGGAGTGTGCTTTGGGCCTGAGGAGAGGCCTTGACTTGCCTGCCTCTGGCTTGGGTTCTGGTTTCTGGACTGTAGGAGGAAGATGGCATCTAAGCATGTGGCATGCGTCAGGTGTCTACAGAGTGATTGGTAGGTGGTGGCTGCTGTGCTTGCTGGTGACTATCTCCTGTTGGGGTGAGAATAGCCCTGGCAGCAAGGTGCCCTGGGGATATTCCTGGACCCAGCATCTCAGGAAGTCCCTATATCTTCTTGAATGGACTTTCTTTGTGCATATGTTCAGTCTGAAGAGGCATCTCCTTCCCTGTCCTGCTATTTACCTGCATTGTTGAAAATGAGAGATGCCAAAGGTCAGGTCAGGGTGGACCAGGTAGAGTGAGTGGGCCAAAGCGGGGGCTATAACTGTGACTTTGGAGGTTAAGCAGGAGGGGCTGAGACCCTGAATGGTGTCTGTGTCCATCTAGCACCCCAGTCTGTTAACCTCCTGGGGAAACTTGGCATGCTGACATCCAGCTCATCTGGGGCTCTAGGGTGAATTTGAGGGGCAACCTCTTGCATTTATGTATGTACCTGAGACTTGGTGAACACTTCCCACTGTCTACTGCTACCAGAGGTGGAGGGGTTCCTGCAGGCACAAGGGAGCCCCAGAGTGCCTGTGGAATTACCAGGCTGGATCCTGTCTGCCTCAGGCTCTCCACTTCCCTGCCAGGTCCTCCTGTGCGGATCCTGTTCCCACACACAGGTGCTAGTGTGGTGGGGGTGGGTGTCTGTGGGGACAGTGGGGTTTGCCTTCAGATTGATGGTCAGGATTGCATCGTGGTGTCTCACACGATGGTTGACCTTCTTTTGTCCATAAGAGAGTGTTTCTTGAGATCCAGGATGCGGCAGGCCTTGTCCTAGATGCTGGAGATGCAGCTGCAAGTCAGGGTTTGTTTCTGAGCAAATATCAGTTGGTGCCTCCCAGTAGGGGTGATGTTTGAATGCCAGGTGGGCGTTACAGGCAGGGTAAGTGGCTTAAGAGACTTGTATGTTTGGGAAATGTTATGTGGTTCCAAATGGTTGTAACCACAGTGCATGTGGGGGTGTATAAGCAGCTCAGGAAGCAGGCAGGGATCCATCAGGAAGGTACTGTGGGTGGCGCAGGGAGTTCTGACAAGTGCAGGTGATGGGGATTGACAGAAGGTTCTGGCCAGGGAATTTCATGCATGATGTTTGGACAGAGGCCCTTCCCTGGCTTCTCAGAGTGAGACCTTGCTGCTTGGCAAGGCCCTGTTTTGGATGTCCTAGGTTGTTTGACTCACTACAGATGCAGCAGCCCTGTGGTCACGGGAAGACAGGTGGTGCAGTCAGAGAGGCTTGGTGGCAAGAGCAGTGTGTTAGTCGGTGGTGGTGAGGCCTGAAGAGTCGAGGTGGGGCTGTTCTGGGCTTTTTGTACTTCTGCATGATTCTGACGCTGACTGTCTTATTTCTTCTCCTGCTCCCTCGTGACCACAGATTCTGTTAGTAGCACTGTGGTTTTGGAAACCTCACTTATTTTCCTATTTTTTGCGCATTTGTTTGGGTTCCTGCCACTTGCCAGGCTTTGGGCAGCCCTGGGGATGTGGTCATGAGCACAGCATGGTCCCACATAGCAGGAGAAATAGCTTTTCTAAGTGCCAAGAATGAGGGGGCTCCTCTTGAGGCACATGAGTGGAGGAAACTGCAGGAGACCTTACTTGGTTAGGGATAAACCAAGCGAGACCTGTTGTGTCTTTGCTAGGTTTGACGTTGGTGGGATTGGAGACCAGGCATTTTCTGTGGTCTGGAAGCAGGTGTTTTACAGAACACTCATGCGGTGTTCACTTGCCAGCAGGTGAGCACTGTTCCCAGTGGTGGTTGCTCTAGAGAAATGCTGTGTAGCCCATTCCTAATTAGTGTCTACTTGCTTGATGGACTAGGCGGGGCCAGCTCTGATACCTCTACTTGACAGGGGAGGGACCAGAGGTTCTGAAAGGGACCAACTGGCCCAAGGTCATCCAAGTGACTCTGTTGCACCCTTGCTGGGTTGCTTGGCTGGTCTGGAGCATGGTGGGCTCTGCCCTCAGTAACCTCCATCCATCTGCTGGCTGCATGGTGCTGTGCAGCTGGTCCTGTGTCTTTGTGGCTGATCAGCCCAAAGCTGGCATGTTCAGACTCCTGCTGGGGGCCGCCCATTCAGTTAGCCTGAGCAGAACTCAGCTCACTGTGGCAGGAAGCCCACCAGCTGATGGCAGCTCTCGAAGACCTTCAGGCTCAGCAGCACCTTGGCAGGGAGGGCCTGCCAGCCTACGGCAGGGCTGGCCCACCAGCCTTCACTTGGAGGTGAGGGCCTCCCGGCAGGGCCTGGGTTTGTGCCTCTGAGCAGGAGGCTGCACAGTCGAGCAAGAGTCAGTACTTGGGAGAGGAAGCATTTAACTTCCGAGGCAGCAACACAATACTGTCTTGTTCACAGAGGCGGCTGAGGTAGAAGATTAGCAATTAATTTTTTATTACGTGCACACTCCTCTTCAGTTCCATGGAATCAACAGCCCTCCCACAAGCAAGGAGGGGCAGGCTTCCACCTCAGTTAATTTTTCAGTGAGCTGCTGTATGTCTGCCTCTGAGCTGATAGGAATTGTTTATGAGTCTATGTGGAAGACATTTAGACACGCAATTCTCTGTATTCCCATTTGCCCCTTCTAGTTTTTACTTTTTTCTGTATTGCTAGAGTTTATTGCACTTTGGTCTCGGGAGTATTTTGCCTTTTATTGGGATTGCAATTACAAAATGCAGGTATCAACCATCTTTTAGAATAGACAAGTCGTAGCATGTTTGTTTCAGAGTAGTTTCCTGTGAATCAAAGCTTCTCTCCCCCTCCCCCCTTTTTTTTTATTGCCTTAAAAGAAAATTAGAGTTAAGAAGGGAGTCACTGGTAGCTATTGCTTGTATTTCTTACTGTTGGGGTATTTTTATTGTTTACTGCAGCTTAGCTGCAATGATGTAGATATCCCAGTAGGGGTTGCTACTAAGTCATCTGCAAATGTCCAAAGCTTGCTTGATTCTTTGGGTACAAAGACTCCATGATAGAAGATGTACTTTCCCTTGTTTCATCCATTTAGTAGATTTGGTTTTCTTTTTGTATTTTTCTAACTTAACAGTTGGTAGCTGTGCTGGGATGGGTTTAGGGCAGAAGCTGGCCAGTTTTTGTCTATCAGACTAGTTTTCAAGATTGTGTGGAAGGGGCTGGGGATGTGGCTCAAGCGGTAGCGCGCTCGCCTGGCATGCGTGCGGCCCGGGTTCGATCCTCAGCACCACATACCAACAAGGATGTTGTGTCCGCCGAGAACTAGAAAATAAATATTGAAAATTCTCTCTCTCTCTCTCTCTCTCTCTCTCCCCCTCTCCCCCCCCCTTTAAAAAAAAAAAAAGATTGTGTGGAAATAGAATCTCTACAGCTCTGCACTTGTAGTACAAATGGGACCACCAGCCGTCCTGGTTTTCCCAACTTACGACTTTTGCCTGGGAGGCGGGACTTCAGGCACTGAAACTCGGTGGCCTAGGACAAAACAGGATCATTGGTTTTCCTAGTTTGAAAGCCACAGTAGAGAGTGTGTGAATGGATGTGGCTGTAAAATTTTATGTTTTTGCTTGCTGGGGATTGAACCCATGTGTGCTTTACCATTGAACTACATTCCCAGCTCTGTTTTAAATTTTTTTTTTTTTTTTTGGTACTTGGGATTGAGTTGACCACTGAGCCACATCTTTGTGTTTTGTTTAGAGACAGGGTCTCACTGAGTTGCTTAGCACCTCCCTGTTGTTGAGGCTGCCTTTGAATTAGCGATGCTTCTGTCTTAGTCCCCCGAGCTGCGGAGATTATAGGCATGTGCCACTGCACCCTGCCCTTTTTTTAAAAATTTTGAGACAGGTTCTCACTAAGTTGTTCAGACTTACTTTGAACCTCCTGCCTCAGCTTCCTGAGTAACTGACTTTACAGGTATGGCTGTGTGCCTAGTACTAAAACTTTATTTTCAAAACAGTGGGGACTGGAGGTATAGCTCCGTGGTAGAGTACTTTCCTATCATGTGCAAGACCCTGGGTTTGATCCCCAGTACTGCAAAATAAGGAAAACTAGAACTCAAAATAGTCCATGGGAAGGTATGGCCTGAGGGCCCGAGCCTGCTGATTTTTTTCTTTCATTCTCTTGGCTGGGGAGAATCTGCTGTCAGGGTATGTCATTGCCTGAGAGTAGATTCAGAGGGGTCCAGTGTTGGGGGGCACCAGCCCCCAGCACCTGCTCTGGCTGGAATCTTGACCTGCAGCAGAAGTCTCATGCAAGGACCTGGAGTTATCTGAAGGATTTGTCACCCTTCCATGAAGAATTCTGAAGGGCAAAACCCTTGTCCAGACTTGAGTCAGGCTCATTTCTGTCATGTCTTTTTCTGATAGCTAAGTTCTTAGGAATTGGTCTGATGACCATATTCATTCTATTCAACAAATATTTGTTGAGAGCTTACAGTGTGACGTGGAGTTTGAGATGCAATAGAGAAGAGGAATTTGTGGTTCCTACATTGGCAGCCCATGCAGCACTGTGGTCTAGGAGCTGAGAGTGGGAGGCCCTTGAGGGCTCTGGGCCTGGAGAGCCCTCTGGGAAGGAGAAGTTTCTCCTAAGAGGGGGTGGGCTCTTGGAGCTGGGGTGTGGAGTGTCTGTCTCACGCCAGTGGGTTGACAGTGGGTCTCTGGGGTGCATGTCCAGTTGTGAGCAGGGGCTGGCCGGGAGCCCCTGCTGCTGTTGGTGAGACTCTTCCCCACACGCTGGGCAGATGGTCCTGGGTCTCTTCGGGAGGGTGCAAGCCATACCATTTCCCTGTCTCTTCCTTCCAGGCCACCTAAGCTCTGTGGCTGAGGGTTGGGGAGAGGAGTTCCAGTCTTCCTGTCTCTTCTGGGTGAATGATGAGCTTCACATTTGTCTGTACAGTAAGAATTGCTTTTGTTTCCATCAAAAACATGAACCACTGTTTGCAGCGTTTCCATTTACTGACAACCCTTGCCAAATTAATTTTATTTAATTATCTCCCAGGGCTAAGCTTGAATACATTTTGTGTTAAATTCACAGTTTTTCCCTTTTCTAAACGAAATGGACTTAATATCCTTGTTAAAATCTGATTAAAACTAAAATTGAGTTTTTTGAAGTCTGATTATCCCATGAAATGGAATTTTTAAACCTAATTATGGGTGGATTTGCATATACTTTTCAGCACCATTGAAAAGAGAGTTGAAATAAATTTATTAATGACATCCTTTTCTCCTGCTTCCTTGGGGCATGACGTTAGTTGGGAGCACGAGGGAGGCTGGGAGAAAGACTGCTTTTCTCCCCACCCTTCCTTGGGAAGAATTGTTTTTAAACTTGATTCCTGGAGAATCATTTCCTAAAGAGGTTGAGCTTTTCTTGTTTTCTCTTTCTTGGCTGCTCTGCCTGTCGATGGTGTCTCTGGACTCTTTCCTGCTTCCCTGTGTTGAGAGCTTTAATTAAGGAGGGAAGGGGTACCTGATCTCTAGAGCCTCTCTCCAGCCCCAGATTGGGACTGTAATTAACACCCTGCCTCTACGCTCATTCTGGATCACATTTGGATTATTAAATAAAACTGAGCTCATTCCTGTGCCATTGTGTGTGATGAACACAGGATTTCCAGGGTCACAGATGGTTATTTGCTGTGTCACATTTGGAGTCATAGCGCCTGCTCTGCTTTCCTGTCGCTAAGTTAGGAGCAGATGGCACAGCTTTACCTGCCCTCAGTTTGTCCCTTGCTGTGGTTCTTTCTGTCTGGAATTATGTGGAGATGGGATCTTGGTGCATGTCCTCATCCAGGTGCTCGGTGTTTCCTACAGCACCTGCCAGTGTGGCCGCCTGGACCCATGCTTTCTCCTCCTCACAATGAGTGGATGTACCATCATATTTTAATTCCTTCTTTCGCTCTTCTGATAAAGCTTCTGTGAACATTTATGTACATGTCCTTGTACACGTTTTCCTATCTCTTGAAAAGTCACCTAGGAGCGGGACTCCTGGGTGATTTGGTCATTGTATTTTAACTGTGGTAGAAGTTGCCTAACCCTTTTCCAGAGTGACTGTGCTCTTCTGTCTTCCGCCAGCGCCTGTGAGTCCATGGTCCCCACCCTGGGCCTGTCCTCTCCCGTCTTCAGCTGTTCTGTGGGAGGGAGGTGTGTTGCACTGTGGTGTTTCTCCTGGGCCCTGTGACTGGTGGTGCCGGTCATCTGAGTGTTCTATGACATCTTGCGTCTTTGGGGGATGTGGCTTCCAGAGGCTTTGGCCTGTGTCTGGTTGGTGGTGGTGCAGTACATTCCTGAATGGTGGCTCCTGTCTGGGGTGTGGGGAGCACTTTCTCTCAGGCTGCAGCTTGCCTTTTCATTTGCTTAGTGTCTTTTGAAGAGTAAAAGGTTTTAATTTCATTCAGTTGGATGTATCAGCTCATTTCTTTTATGGTTTCTGCTTTTTGTGTCTGTTAAACTCAAGCTTCTAGAGGCTTTCTAGGTTTAGCTTTTATGTTCGTTTTGAGTTAATTTTTGTGTGCAATGTGATGACAGTTGAGGGTCACTTTTTTCAATCCAGATGTCTATTACCTCTTTGAATTATGCTACCTGATAGAAGCTAGTGAGCCACATATCCGTGGGTCTGTCAGCAGCCTATTCTTTCTATTGGTCCTCGTGTCTGTCCTTTGCTGGGTCTTGTCATAACTGTAACTTAATAGTAATTTAAAAAATAAGCATGTTAACTTTTGGAGGAAGCCCCCCACCTTTTTTTCTTCTCTGTAAAAATGGTTTTAGTGTTGTGTGTGATGGCGTACATTTGTAATCCCAGTGGCTCAGGAGGCTGAGGCAGGAGGATTGCAGGTTCAAAGCCAGCCTCAGCAACTTAGCAAGGCCCTTAGCAAGTTTGCAAAAACCTGTCTCAAAATCTAAAGGGCTGGGGATGTGGCTCAGTGGTAAAGCCCCAGGGTTCAATCTCTAGTACCCATCCCCCTCCCCCCAAAATTGATTTTGGCCATTTTAGGGATTTTTGCATTTTCATATAAATCATCTTTTTAAAAAATTATTTATTTTAATTAGCTATGTATGGCAGCAGAATGCATTTTGATTCATTGTACACAATTGGAACACAACGTTTCATTTCTCAGGTTGTGCACTATGTGTGCAGTCTTACATGTACCTAGGGTAGAGATGTCCATCTCATTCCACTATCTTTTCTGCCCCCATGCCACCTCCTCACCCCTTTGCCTAATCAAAGTTCCTCCATTTTTTCCATGCCACCCCCCATTTTGGATGAGCATTCACCTTATCAGAGAGAATATTTAACTTTTTGTTTTTTGGGATTGGCTTACTTCGCTTAGCATGATATTCTCCAACTCCATCCATTTACCCACAAATGCCATAATTTTATTCTCTTAATTTAATGCTGAATAATATTGTGTATATATTCCACAGTTTCTTTATCCATTCATCTATTGAAGAGCATCTAGGTTGGTTCCACAGTTTAGCTATTGTGAATTGAACTGCTATAAACATTGATGTGGTTGCATTACTTTAGTATGCTGATTTTAAGTCCTTTAAGTATAGACCGAGGAATGGGATAGCTGGGTCAAATGGTGGTTTCATTCCAAGTTTTCTAAGGAATATCCATACTGCTTTCCAGAGTTGCACCAATCTGCAGTCCCACCAACCAAGTTGAGGGTACCTTTTCCCCTACATCCTTGCCAACACTTATTATTGTTTGTATTCTTTTTATTTTTATTTTTTTTGGTTGTTGTTTGTATTCTTAATGACTATCATTCTGACTGGCATGAGATGAAATCTTAGAGTAGTTTTGATTTACTTTTCTCTAATTACTAGAGATGTTGAACATTTTTTCATATATTTATTGATTGAATGTATATCTTCTTTTGAGAAGTGTCTGTTCAGCTCCTAAGCCCATTTATTGATTGGGTTGTTTGTTTGGTGTTAAGTTTTTTGAGTTCTTTATACATTCTGGAGATTAGTGCTCTATATATATATATATTTTTTTTTTTTTACCATTTTAACCATTTTTTAAAATTTATATATGACAGCGGAATACATTACACATCTAGAACCCAATTTTTCATATCTCTGGTTGTATACAAAGTATATTCACACCAAGTCATGTCTTCATACGTGTACTTTGTATAATAATGATCATCACATTCCACCATCATTTCTTTTTTTTTTTTTTTTTAATTATTATTATTTTATTTTCAGTTCTCGGCGGACACAACATCTTTGTTGGTATGTGGTGCTGAGGATCGAACCCGGGCCGCACGCATGCCAGGCGAGCGCGCTACCGCTTGAGCCACATCCCCAGCCCTCCACCATCATTTCTAACCCCATGCCCCCTCCCTTCCCCTTCATCCCCTCTGCCCTATTTAGAGTTCGTTTATTTCTCTCATGCTCCCTTTCCCTATCCCACTATGAATCAGCCTCCTTATGTTAAAGAAAACATTCGTCATTTGGTTTTGGCGAGGATGTGGGGAAAAAGGTACACTCATGCACTGCTGGTGGGATTGCAAATTGGTGCAGCCAATATGGAAAGCAGTATAAAGATTTCTTGGAAAATTGGGAATGGAACCACCATTTGACCCAGCTATCCCTCTCCTCGGACTATACCAAAGGACTTAAAAACAGCATACTACAGGGACACAGCCACATCAATGTTTATAGCAGCACAATTCACAATAACTAAACTGTGGAGCCAATCTAGATGCCCTTCAATAGATGAGTGGATAAAAAAATGTGGCATATATACACAATGGAATATTACTCAGCAATAAAAGAGAATAAAATAATGGTATTTGCAGGTAAATGGATGGAGTTAGAGAAGATTAATGCTCCATCTGACGTGCATGTGGCAAAAATTTGCTCCCAAAATGTAGACTCTCTCTTCACCTCATTGTTTCTTTTGCTGAGAAGAAGCTTTTCAGTTTGAGTCCATCCCATTTATTAATTCTTGATTTTATTTCTTGTACATTAGGAGTCTTGTTAAGAAAGTTGGGGCCTACTCTGACATGATGAAGATTTAGGTTTACTTTTTCCTCTATTAGGTGCAGGGTCTCTGGTCTTAATTCCCAGGTCCTTGATCCACTTTGAGTTGAATTTTCTGCATGGTGAGAGATAGGGGTTTAGTTTCATTTTGCTGCATATGGATTTCCAGTTCTCCCAGCACCATTTGTTGAAGAGGCTGTATTTTCTCCTATGTATGTTTTTGGCAACTTTGTCTAGTATGAGATAACTGTATTTATGTGGGTTTGTATCTGTGTCTTTTGTTCTGCACCATTGGTTTACATATCTATTTTGGTGTCAATACCATGCTGTTTTTGTTACTATAGCTTTGTAGTATAGTTTAAGGCCTGGAATTGTGATGCCTCCTGCTTCACTCTTCTTTTTTTTTTTTAAATTTTTTTTTTAAAGAGAGAGTGAGAGAGGAGAGAGAGTGAGAGAGAGAGAGAGAGAATTTTTAATATTTATTTTTTAGTTCTCGGCGGACACAACATCTTTGTTGGTAAGTGGTGCTGAGGATCGAACCCAGGCCGCACACATGCGAGGCGAGTGCGCTACCGCTTGAGCCACATCCCCAGCCCTGCTTCACTCTTCTTGCTAAGTATTGCTTTGGCTATTCTGGATCTCTTATTTTTCCAAACGAATCTCATGATTGCTTTTTCTATTTTTATAAAGAATGACATTGGGATTTTAATTGGAATCATATTGAATCTGTATAGTGCTTTGGGTAGTGTGGCCATTTTGACAATATTGATTTTGCTTATTCAAAAGCATGGGAGATCTTTCCATCTTCTAAAATCTTCTTTAGTTTCTTTCTTTAGTGTTCTGTAGTTTTCATTGTAGAGGTCTTTCACCTCTTTTGTTAAGTTGATTTCCAAGAATTTTTTTTTTTGAGGCTATTGTGAATGGGGTAGATTTCCTAATTTCTCTTTCTGAGGATTCATCACTGATGTATAGAAATACCTTTGATTTATGGGTATTGATTTCATATCCTGCTACTTTGTTGAATTCATTTATAAATCAGTTTTTAATATTTTTTTCTGCATGTTTTTTTCTTGCCCTGTGTACTCACCAAGACCTCAGTAGAAGGGCTGGGGTATAACTCAGTAGACAGCAACACTTTGCACACACAAGGCCCTGGGTTGGATCTCCAGCTCCACAGGAAAAAAGGCCTCCAGTGCAGTTTTAACCAGAAGTGGTGAGAATGGTGCTTTTTGTTTTGTCAGGGAAATGCTTAGTTTTTTTTTTTTTTAAATCAAGTATGATGTTAGTTGCAGAATTCTGATAGATGTTCTTTATCAGACTGAAGATGATGCCTTCCCCATTTTTGTTATTTTTACTATGGTAAAATTTACATATAACAAAATATACTGTTTTAACCATTTTTAAGTTTAGTGGCATTAAGAACCTTCACATTGTTGTGCTACCATCACTATCATCTATTCTCAGAATTCTTTTCATCTTACAAAATGGAAATTCTAAACACATTAGACTTTTATTTCCCAGCTCTGTGCCAACTCCTGTTCTATTGTCTGTCACTATGATTTTGACGGCTCTAGTGACCTCACAGAAGTGGAATTATAGTATTTGTCCTTTGTGTCTGGCTTATTTCATTTAGCAGCACACCCTCAAGGTTCATATACATTGTAGCATGTGTCAGAATTTCTTTCCTTTTAAAGGCTGAATAACTTATTGTATGGACATACCACATTTTTCTGACTATTATCTGTCCATGGGCACTTGGGTTGCTTCTATGTTTTAGCTGTTGGGAATAATGATCTGACATGGGTTTGCAAATACCTCTTCAAGATCCTACGTTGAATTTTGGGTGCATGCCCAAAAGTGGAATTGAGAGATGATATAGTAATTCTACTTTTATTTTATTTTATTTTATTTTATCTTATTATTTTATCTTATTTATTTTATCTTATTATTTTATTATTTTATCTTAGGAACCACAATTCTATTTGCTACAGTGTTCAGCTGTGATATAAGGCTTCAGAAATACTCCCACCCAGGCCCAAGTGCCCTTGAACCATGTGGCAGGAAGACTTGGGCCAGCAGTGTATCTGTACTTAGATGGGAGTAGAAGTCTCCTGTGAGTGGAGTGGAGGACACCTTGCCATGTTTGGGAATGAAGTCCCAGTCCCACCCGTGTCCTGGGATTAAAGGTGGCATCTGCTTTAAAGAAACCAGTTTCAGGAATCTTGAAGTATAGGACTGGGAATATGTTTGGTGGTAGAGTCTGTGCTTAGTATGCTCAAGGCCCTGGGTTTTGTCCTTAGTGTCATAAAACAAACCTAAACAAAAACAGCACAGAAATCTTGAAGCATGTGTGGATAACTTCAGCCGATGCGCTTGTGTTGCCAGAGGCAGCTCTCCTGTTTTAGCATGACATTCAGTACAGCCTTTAAACAGATACGAATGAGGTTGTTTCAATTTCCTTGTAAATTTTTATTTGTATTTATATTTATTTAATTTTGAAACAGGGTCTCACTGTATTGCCCACCCTGGCCCTGAGGTTCTGGGCTGTGTTCCTCCCTCCTCACCCTCTAGTACTGGGACTACAGGTGTGCCACTGTGCCTGGCTTCCTCTTTAAATTTTTGAATTGAGATGATAATTCCAAGCAGTGAAAAAGAAAAATCCTGTGATCCTAAGTTTATAATTCAGCAAGTGTTGAAAACATGCCACCTGGAAGCCACATCCTCAGGCAGTGTGCAGAGCATTCCCTTACTCCTTCCTGTTCCTTCCCGGCAGTTCCTGCCTCCAGGTGATGTGGCCGTCCTGATTTCTGTACCTTGGATTAGTTTTGTCTGTCCTGATGGCGCTCCCTTCATCCTGTAATTGCTGCCTTCTTTTGCCTGGGGCTGGGCCTAGGCCAAGGCCTGGGGGTGGGGTGGGGCGGCTGCTCCCAGTGTGGGGTTTCAGAGATGTCCAAGTCAGTACCTGGCATCTCTCTTGCATCAGCCTCCTCCTGGCTCTGCTCTTGTTCCGCATAAGACTTTTGAAATTCAGCCCCATTTTGGGGTGTATGGGTGGTTCATTCTTCTTTGTTGTTGAATAGCCATCTATTGTATGAATACGCTTATCTTTCTTAGCCCTCAGTCCATTTTTGCATTGTTTCCGTTTGTTGGCTGGTGTGAATCTGGCTGCTGTTCATTTGCATCCAGATATGTACACGGTGTCTTCATTTCTCCTGAGTCAGCAGATAGGAGTAAAGTTGCCAGACCATTTAGTAATAAGCTTGGGTCCAACTCTATAAGCAGCTGCCAAAGTGTTTTTATTGAAGCTGTGTGATTTTATGCTTTTCCTGTAGTGTATGAGATCCAATGACAGTGTTTTTCATCAGTATTTGGTGTGGTTGTTTAGTTTTTAATTATTCCCGTGGTTTGAAATGCTAGCTATTTTGAATTTTATTTTATTTTATTTTAATATTTTATTTTTTAGTTCTCGGCGGACACAACATCTTTGTTTGTATGTGGTGCTGAGGATCGAACCCGGGCCGCACGCATGCCAGGCGAGCGCGCTACCGCCTGAGCCACATTCCCAGCCCTATTTTGAATTTTAATTCACGCTTCCCTGATGATTGGTTCCTTAGTGACTGTGTTGAGCTCCTTTTCCTGTGCTTATTGACTTTGCATATGTTCTGTGGAAAATACCTGTGTCTTTATAAAGTTATTATTATTATTTTTTCCTGGTCCTGGGGATGGAATCCAGGACTTTGTCCATGCTAGGTAGGCGTTCTACCACTGAGCTATATCCCCAGTCTTTTTTAAAAATTATATTTTGAGTGTGCATGTACGAATATGATGTAATGAAGCCCACTATTAAGTATAATTATAGTGCACCAATAAAAATTTAAAAAGTAAAATTATATTTAGAGATAGGGTCTTGCTACGTTGCTCAGGCTGGCCTTGAACTTGTGACCCTTTTTCTCAGCTTCCCAAGTAGATGGCATCATAGGTGTGCACTACCATGCCCGTCTTTTGTATTTTTATTGAGTTGCTTTATTTTTGTTATTGATTCCTTTGTGGTCTTTATCTGGGTACAAGTCCTTTACGAAGTATTTGTCTTGGCAACACTCTCACTTGAGTGGCTTGCCTTTTCATTTTCTTAATTTTTAATTCTTGTTGAAATATAATATATAATCTGTAAAATGGACACTAAAGGTATGTGGTTTAGTAGTCTCTAGTGTGTATATAAGGCTGTACAACTGTAACCGCAGTCTGATTCCAAGATATCACTTTCATGATACCCAAAGTTCCCTCAGCCCTGGGCAGCTGCTGACCTGTTTTTGTCTGCACGCACTTGCCTGTGGTGGGCATTTCATAGGAGTGCAGTCATATGACATGTGGCCTTTGTGGGTGGCTCCTTTCACTCAGCGTGATGTTTCCAGGTTCTTCCACATTGTGGTATGGGTCAGGCCTTTGTTTCTTGTCCTGGCTGAATGATAGCCATGTTGTGGATAAACCATATTTGGTTCATCCATTCATCAGCTGTGGGTGTCTGGTTGCTTTGTTTTTTGGCTGTTTTGACCAATGCTGCTGTGAACATTCATGTATAAGTCTTGTAGGAACATATATTTTCAGTTCTCTTGAGTATATCCCTAGGAGTGAAATCGCTGGGTCATCATGTGGAAACTGTGTATTTAACTGCCAAACTCTTTTCCACAGTGGCTGCACCATTTTACATTCCTTCCTGCAGTACATGACAGTTCCAGTTTCTCCTCATCAACATTTGTTTTTATCTGCTTTTTGATTACAGTCATCTGAATGGACATGAGTGGTACCTCACTGTGGTTGTAGTTTGTATTTTAACAGCCTAACTGAGTGGATATTTCAGTAGCTACATTTGACAGAGATGCCAACATTACAGAGTTAGTTTAAAAAAATAAACTAGCAGCCACAGCCACAAACCCCAGGGAGGGTACAGAGTTGATCTCCAGAGTTGCCACAAAAATTTCAGGACATCCAAAGAACCAAGAAAGTATAATTTGTACATAGAGAGGGGAAAACAGTGAGTAGAAATATAATATCAATGAAAAGAAAGTATAAAAAGAAACCAAGTACAAATTCTGTAGTTAAAATATATACAACCTGACATGAAAATTCCATAGACAAACTTAAAAGCAGATGCAAGCCTCAGAGAGAAAGGAATTAGCAAATTAGAAGGTAGATGAGTTGAGATTATCCAGTATGAGGAACAGAAAGAAAAAAATGAAGAATAGAGAAAAGATACCTTTGCTAGTTTGGTTCAGCACAGGATTGGAGGTGCTGTCCAAGGCCTTTGTGCAAAGTAAGACACTGGAAGACGGCTGGACTGGAAAGGAAGAAGGAAACTCCATTTGTAGATGACCTGAATTTAGACACACACACACACACACACACACACACACACACACACACGTTTTAACTAATAATTTGAGTGGATTGTAGGGTATAAGATTCTTTTTTCTTCTGTGGTACTAGGGATTGAACCCAGAGGCATTTTACCACTGAGCCATATCCCCAGTCCTTTTAATTTTTTATTCTGAGACAGGGTATCACTAAATTGCTTAAGACCTTGCAAAATTGATGAGGCTGATCTTGAATTTGCAATCCTCCTGCCTCAGTCTCCCAGGTTGCTGGGATTACAGGTATGTGCTCCTGCACCCAGCATACAAGATTTGTATTTTAAAATCAGTTGTATTTCTGTTCACTAGCAATGAACAGTCCACTAACAGTTGTTATCCTTGGAGATTTCTAAATTGCCTTTTTTGTTTTCTCTTTGGGTCCTGGGAATTGAACCCAGGGCCTCACAAATGTTAGGTAAGTGCTCTGCCACAGAGTTACATCCCCAACCCTTGTTCTTATTTTATTTTCTTGTTTTTGGGGAGAGGGTACTGGGGATTGAACTCAGGGGCATTTGACCACCGAGCCACATCCCCAGCCCTATTTTGTATTTTATTTAGAGACAGGGTCTCACTGAGTTGTTTAGTGCCCTATTTGGTATTTTATTTAGAGATACAATCTCACTGAGTTGCTTAGTGCCTCACTGTTGCTGAGGCTGGCTTTGAACTCACGATCCTCCTGGCTCAACCTCCCAAGTCTCGGGGATTATGGGTGTGCACCACCACACTCAGCTTTATTTTATTTTGAAACAAGCTATCACTGAGTTTCCTGGGCTGACCTCAAACTTGTAATTCTCCTGCCTCAGCCTTTGGAAGTTTAGTATTACAGATGTATAACTGCCCAGTCTCTTAATTCCCTTTTGATTTTTGTTTCAGAAGCCATAGGGATTTCCTCAGTAATTGTGTTGTTCATATTAAATAGTCATATCAGGTATTTCACATTTGAAAATTATTATTACAAAGTTAACCAGACAGTAAGTATCTATTTAATCTATGGATAGTTTTTATTTGACTCTGATGATTGACTGAAAGCTCATTGTAAATGATAGACCAAGGTCTATCACAATATAGATGTGTTTCAAAATGAATATTAGATTTCCTGAAATGACCATCTTTGAGGCTCTGGTGCACCTTGGGCCATTGAAGCTCTGCCTCAGCCTGCACCTCCTGCTGGCTCAGAGCCTGTGCGTGAGCAAGAGCCATTACAGGCCCTCCTGAGCATGTGCACAGCCTCAGTGTGTGTCTTTGGCCCCTAGGATTCCGGGAACATACTGGAGCTTTTGCCATCTCCTGTGCACATCTCATTTCCCAACTTTTTCTTTTAAGCTTTTTTTTTTTTTTTTTTTTTTTTTTTCCGGTACTGGGCAGTTATACACCTGTAACACTGAGCCACATCCCAGCCCTGTTTTTTTTTTTTTTTAATTTATTTTTTAGTTATAGGTGAACACAATATCTTTATTTTATATTTATGTGGTGCTGAGGATTGAACCCAGTGCCTCATGCACGTTAAGCGAGCGCTCTACCACTGAGCCACAACCCCAGCCCTGCCAGCCCTGTTTTGTATTTTATTTAGAGACAGGGTCTTACTGAGTTGCTAAGTGCCTCGCCATTGCTGAGGCTGGCTTTGAACTTGCCATCCTCCCATCTCAGTCTCCTGAGTTGCTGGGATTACAGGCGTGTGCCACCACACCTGGCTTTATGTACTTTTTGTTTGCAACTGCTGTTGTTCATCACCTGCCGCCTCTCTCCCTTGTTTTGTCCCCTCTGTCCTCTGAGCTGGTAGCCCTACATTGAGTCCAGTGAGAGCAAATGAAGACGAGCTGTCAGTGGGGTCTCTCACAGGTCAGGGGCTGCTCTCCTTTGGGAATGATGTTCTGAGTGATGCCAATCCTGAGCCCTTGTCCTGGAAATGAGGGCTGTGGTTTTTCTAGGCTGCCTTGGGGATCTGGACTGGGTGCTGGGACTGGACTGAACTAGGATACCACGAAGCTGTGTTCTCAGGCTTCAGCTGACTTTTTTGACTTTTTTGATATTCCTTGAATTGCTGTAAGCCTTTGGTTAGTTTGCAGAGTTTTAAAAGGTTGGTTCTGTCAGTTTCAGTCATTTAAATTTTTTTAAAAAATTTATTCTATGGAGGGGTGAATGGTCATAATAAGCTCCTACTGTGAAATTTTTTTAAGGTCTTTAAAAACAATTATTTATTTATTTATTCATTTATTTATTTGTTGTAGTCAGACATAATACCTTTATTTTATTTATTTATTTTTATGTGGTGCTGGGGATCAAACCTAGTGCCTCACATGTGCTAGGCGAGTGCTCTACTCCTGAGCCATGACCGCAGCTCTTAATTTATTTTTGAGATGGGGTCTTGCTAAGCTGCTGAGGTTTTCACTAAGTTGCTGAGTCTGGCTTTGAATTTGTGATCCTCCTGCCTCAGCCTCCTGTCACTGGGATTATAGGTGTGTGTCACTGTGCCTGGCAGTGGTTGGTGTTTTTTTTTTTTTTTTGCCATTTTTTCTTTTTTTAAAAATTTTTATTATTGGTTGTTCAAAACATTACATAGTTCTTGACATATCATATTTCATACATTTGATTCAAGTGGGTTATGAACTCCCATTTTTACCCCTTATACAGATTATAGAATCACATCGGTTACACATCCACTGTTTTACATATTGCCATACTAGTGTCTGATGTGTTCTGTTGCCTTTCCTATTCTCTTCTATCCCCCCTCCCCTCCCCTCCCTTCCCATCTTCTCTCTCTCTACCCCATCTACTGTAATTCATTTCTCCCCCTTGTTTTTTTTCCCTTTTCCCCTCACTTCCTCTTATATGTAATTTTGTATAACAATGAGGGTCTCCTTCCATTTCCATGCAATTTCCCTTCTCTCTCCCTTTCCCTCCCACCTCTCATTCCTGTTTAATGTTAATCTTCTTCTCACGCTCTTCCTCCCTGCTCTGTTCTTAGTTGTTCTCCTTATATCAAAGAAGACATTTGGCATTTGTTTTTTAGGGATTGGCTAGCTTCACTTAGCATAATCTGCTCTAATGCCATCCATTTCCCTGCGTGGTTGGTGTTATTTGAGAAGTAAAAATATTTGATTTTGATAAAATCCAGTTTATTGTTGTTATTATTTTGTGATAGTGATTTCTGTGCTTTAGGGACTTAACTTTTCATGATTGCAAAGTTAATTTCTTATGTTTTCTTCTCAAAGCTTTACTTTTTCATCTTTTATACACAGTTCATGATCCATCTTATTTATGGCCCAAGGCTAGGGTAAGGCTCATTTCTTCTCTCCACTTTTATCAATTTTTGGCAGTGGTTTTGAGAAGTTACTCCTTTTGAATAGCAGTGAGTATTTTTGTCACTATTGTCAGGTAAACCTGCTGTATGCGCTGATCCCTTTCTGAAGCCTGTCTCATTGCAACAGTGTGTGTTTGTCTTTAGACCCCTCTGTTTCTGTCGAGGTTGCTGGAGCTTTAGCTGTTTTGCAAGCTGCTGGTGTAAGACTCCTAAATTTTTTTCCCCTTTAAGATTGTTCAGCTGTTAGATTCCTTTGCTTTTCTGTGTACATTTAGAAATAGGTCATTGATAGCTACAATACATTGCTGCAGTTTTTTTTTTATTTTTTATTTTTATTTATTTATTTTATTAGTTGTTCACAACATTACAAAGCTCTTGACATATCATATTTCATACATTAGATTGAAGTGGGTTATGAACCCCCAATTTTACCCCAAATGCAGATTGCAGAATCACGTCGGTTACACATCCACAATTTTACATAATGCCCTATTAGTAATTGTTGTATTCTGCTACCTTTCCTATCCCCTACTATCCCCCCTCCCCTCCCCTCCCATCTTCTCTCTCTACCCCATCTACTGTAATTCATTTCTCTCCTTGTTTATTTTCCCATTCCCCTCACAACCTCTTATATGTAATTTTGTATACATTGCTGCAGTTTTTATTAAATTCTTAGGCCAGTTTGGAGAGAATTGACATTGTAATCTTGATCCTTCCAATTTGTGGTTATGGTATACCTCTCTGTTTGTTTCACTTTTCTCAGAAATCTTTTGTAATTTAAAATATAATGGTCTTACAATGATCTTGTGGGTTCTGCTTATCTGTTTATTTATATGGTGTCAAATATTTTACTTATTAATTAATGAGGAAGCTAGTATGGTCTTAGGAGTGGTCCAAAGAGAATTATAGGTACTGCTTATTTATCATCAGATAGGGCGTGCTGAAGCTAATTTATGAATATTTGCCAAACTGGGGTCACCGGTCCAATATCCAATATCATTTGCATTGTGCAGTATAGAATTTACCAAATTGTAAAATAGCTTTTAAAGGTGATGAAAGTTAGAAATAACCATGTGCAAGCTAGACAAGAGACCAACTCATCTTTTTCCCTCCATATGAGTTTTTCACTTTGCCTGCTTCTGTGTGGTTATAAGTCTTGGGAAAGATTATTCTAGGTCACAAAAGAAGGCTGGTAGATTTAGGAAATGTAAGTCTAAATCTCAGTAGATCTGACCTTAGTATTTATGTAGGTATATTAAGAATGTTAATATAGCATATAGGCCTTTTATTTGGTTTTGAAAAATCCTAGGTCTGTGCAGTTGGTCAGTTGCCAAATTGACCTGTGGAAAGCTTTATAGGAATCTTGGCTTGGATTGTTAAAAGCCACTGTTCTTTGAGCTCTCAAGGCTAGGGACCCAATAAACTCCTTACCTCAGTTCATCTGCCATTTCTGTACATTTGAGTGAATTACCCTGTTGGTTGTCTCCCAAATATCTGAAGGTTTCTGGTCTTCCAGAATGTGCCCTTACCACCTGTGAGGCTGGAACCCTGGAAGAAGGCACTGGGGCAGTTTTTCCTGGGGAGTAGTGGTGTCAAGGCTGTCTCAGTGCAGCCATCTTGGACCCTCAGAAGCAGCCTGCTGTGCTTCCTTGAGCAAGTGTTGTTCTCAGTGGCACTCAGGGGAAGGCAGTGGTTCTTGTTTGAGCTGTCCAAATAGTCATGCTGCCACGGAAAGTGGGGGACAGTGGGGGGACTTGGAAGGGCTCCTAAATTCTGGACTGTAAGTAAGGGTCAGATACCACTTATAATGTCTCCCTTTATTTTTATCAAAGCTGAATTCACTAATTCGTTGTAGGTTAAAAAGCTTTAGAAGAAAGCATAATTGCTCCCTTATGTATTCAGAAAATAGAACATAAAACCAACATCCACAAATGACCTCAATAAAATTTCCCTCTTTAGTTCATTCAGTTCTGTATAATTAATTCTTACTCGGTTACATCTTGGGTTAACAGTCTCCTAAAACCGTGTGCTTCTTGACTAAAAAGAGCTCAGAAGTCTTATCTCAGTTTGCTGATGTGTCTGGAAATAGTCTAGTGTCGCTTCTGCAGCCTGTGCCCTGTGTCACTGGTCCGAGGCCTGTGGTATCCCTTGCCTGAATGAGCCTCTGCATGTGCCCTTCCCTGTTGAGCATGGGAGCCCTGGTCTGCTGTTAACACCGAACTTCCAGGCAAGTGTTGTTAGAGCGAAGCAGAAGCTGTCCAGAGATGACAGACTTACTGCCAATGGTAATTTATTACCGATAGTTTTCAAATGTGAAATGTCTGATATGGTTTTATAATAAGAATAATACGAGTGACGAGGAAATTGAGTTGTTTCTGTGGCATCCAAAACAAAGATAAAAAAAGGCAATTAAGAAATTAGACATAATATCACTAAGGATACTGATTAAGCCTGTTTCAAAGAAGTTCATGGTTGTTAATGTCTGATTCATCGAAATGGATGAACATAATTTTTGTAGTGAAAACAGTCTTGAGGTACAACAAACACAGAATACTGAGACAAAATATTCCAGGAACATGTGAAAGGCTATCAAACGAGGAGATTCAGCGAGCTGAGGGAGTCCCCAGCTCCCCTGCCCCACTTTTTTTCATGGAACATCAGAGCCTCATCTGAAAGGCTGCCCTCCTTGACCCCCAGCCTATATGATGCTAGATTCTGATTAAAGGAAGATAATAGCTTAAATTGCACCTTTACCTTTGAGCTTGTGGTCTTTGACATGGAAAAACTTAACCGGATTATTTCCTGAGAATTTTGCTTAGTGCTTTCCCTGAGATTCAAATGGATCCCCGGATGTGAAGGCAATCACGGACCTCTGGGACTCCCAGCTGAAGTGCTATTCTGGAATATGCACTGATACCATTTTGCCTGTGCCAGTCCAGCCTTGAGAAGGCTGATGTCTCTTCTGATCTTATGACTCTTGTAACACCACTCACTTAGCAATCGTTTTTCTCATATCTTCTTATGAAGAGATCTTGCATACCTTTCGGTAAATTTAACCCTAAGTATTTTGCATTGCCAATGCTATTTTGAATAGAAGTTTACAAATGTTGCTTTAGGATATTAACTGCTAATATATGAGAAACGATTTTCTAAAAATAATTTCTATGAAAGCAATAGTGATGTTTGCAGATATAGACAATTTTGCATCTTTTTGATCTTTATGCCTTTTGTTTTCTTTCTTTCTTTTTTTTTTGCCCTTCTTCATGGTGCTGGGGATTAAACCCAGGGCCTCATGCATGCTGGACTGGTGATCTACCACTGAGCTGTATCCCCAGCCCTGTTTCCCTGTTCTTAATGTAACCCACTGTTCAGGACATACCAGCATTAGGCTGAGTGGTAGTGGTTCTTGGTGGTGAACTTGGTGGGTGCGTTCCCTGCTTCACTGTTGTATGTTTTATGGATCCTTTTTTTTTTTTTTAATATAGAAAAATTTAAAAAGACAATAGATATGTTTAAAGTTAAGAAAATAAGAATGACCTGTCAGGGCTGGGGTTGTGGCACACTGGTAGAGCACTTGCCTTGCATGTGTGAGGCACTGGGTTTGATCCTCAGCACCACATAAAAACAAATAAAACAAAATAAAGGTATTGTGCCCATCTACAACACCCCCCCCCCCCCAAAAAAAAAAGAATGATCTGCCATTCCAACATATAGGAAATCTTCCTTAACAACTTAAAATACAATAGTGTGCTGTCAGATTTTTTTCCCTCCTAGGACCAATTTAAAAAAACATTATAGGAAGGTATAATACAGAAGTAGATATTTCTTAATCCAACTTCCAGGTCTGCTGGACAGAAGTAACCTGCTTTAATGGTTCCTTTGCCTTCCTGACTTCATGTTTAACTGAGATTTTAATGTGTACATCTGGATTGCCAGATGTAATGGCCATCCACTTTTCTGTCTGGATACTGGCCATTGTGCCTTCTCTTTATCGTAATTATTATCTCTAGACATTGTCAGCTTTACTAGATTTTTTCAAACAACTGAATTTTGACTTTGTGAATGCTCTCCATTGTATTTTTAAAATTTCCTTTGGTTTTAACCTGTGTTTCCTCTGCTTGGGTTATTTTGTATACTTTTTAGGTAATTGTGGGATTCATTGAGAACTGGAAGGACCAGAGCCTTGGAAGAAGGAATGATCTAGCCCGTTTCATGAATTCCTCAGCTTTGTCAGGTTCAGGTTCAGGTTCAGTGTGGGCCCTTCCTTGGGTGGTCTTCACATAAGCCTAAGGAATAGGATTACTGGTGTTAGAAATACCAAGGTGCTGCAAGAAGTTTAACATGTGCTCGGGGGTGGTTAAGGCAACTTTACTTCTGCCAGAAGGGCATGCCACTGAAGCTGGCTAGCGAGTGCACTTGGATAGGCAGTCTGCCTGCTTGTATCTTTGATGCAGTGCTCCCCCTTGCCCTATCAGGAGGAGCTCGGGGTTACAATCTCTGTACTTGACTAATTTTACAATTAGGGTGGGCAAAGGAAAGGGCTATAGATAAAAATGGCTACAGTTGGATATTTACATCCCAGTTATGGCTAAATACTATGTTCTGAAAATGGATCATTGAACTTTCTCATACTGGTACAATGTGAAATTGTGCTGTCAGATTTTTTTTTTCCCTAGGACCAATTTGGGGGGCAGAGAAGAGTATGGTAAACATGGTGGATTGGATATACACATCTGTTTCTCATCTTCCTGAAACCTAATCCACAACAGTAAAGAGAGTTTGTTGTAAAAGGCAAAAGCTCAGTTGGGCATGGTAGCACATGCCTGTAATCCCAGTGACTTGGGAGGCTGAGGCAGGAGAATACAAGTTCAAGGCTAGCCTGAGAAACAGTGAGATACTATCTCAATATAAAGACAAAAGGACTAGGAATGTAACTCATTACCCCTGAGTTCAATCCCCTAAACCCCAAAACAAACAAGAGCAAAATCTCATGTGAATAGGGAAAAAGAAAAGAAAGCAACAGTGTCTGTCCTTTGGAAGGTAGAATATGTATTAGAAGAGTTGGCAACGGACTTGAGAAAACCAAGTGCTAATTTGGGGGAGGCGAGAGCCACCTTGATTTATGCCGCTGTTTTCCCACAGCTCAGGAGCTGCAGCATCCCGCTCCTCCAGACCACAACGACGAATAAGAATTGATTTGTGACAGACTTGGTCAGCTGAAAGGTGAGCAGTGCCCCAGGGCTCTCACCAGCTCAGTGCCCTGGCCAGGCTGCTCTGCCCAGCCCAATGAAGACTGGAAGGTCCTGGGCAGAGGGTGATGCTGCTGTCCCTGTGACAGTGCTCTTGAGGGTGGCCTGCTTCCTGGAGGTTGGGGGAGGAGGCGAACTGCGTGTGACTGATGCTTAGGTACCAGCCCTTGTCCTGCTTGGTCCAGAGCCTTGGGAGATAGATTCTTGTCCACTGAGCAAGAGATTAGACGACGTGGCCATGTCAAGAAGGAGTACGCAGTGGTGCTGAGACTTCTCAGCTCTCATGTGGGGAACTCTGATGGATCCGTGCCTGGAGAGGTGCGCCCAGGTAAAGGAACTTAGAGGAAATGGAAATTACGCAAGGACAAAGCTTGAAGGAAAAAACCTTTTGTAAATATCCCCCGAGAAATAAAAGAAGGTATTTTAACAGGCAAAGAATTCTCCGAAAGAAGAACATTAGGTGAACCAGGAGAGCCCTGGGAAATCAACACTGAACAGATGTGGGAAGAAAATCAACGTTCGTGTTGGGAAGCTGAGGAAATTTCCCAGAAAGAAAAGCAAAAGGATGAAGTGAGAAAAACAGAAGGTGAGGGTCGATCCAGGTGGACCACGTTCAGACAGTACAGCAGAGAAATGAGAAGCACTTGACCTTGGAACAGTTCCAATATTCCCCAATATTCCCTAGAACTCAGGGCTGAAGACTGAAGGGGCCTGTCAGTGGATGAGAGTCGGCAATGCAGGCCATCACCAAGACACGTGTTGTGAGGCTGTGACTGCTGGGCAAAGCCCCTCTGCTGAGCTCTCAGAGGATGAGAGTAGAACACAGATTCATCTGGAGTCAGAATGGGCTTCACCCTGTCAGCAGCATTGTCTGAGTCTAGTAGAGACTAGAGCAATGTCTTTAGGAGCTTGTAGGAAAAGAATTTTCATCATTTTTTTTTTTTAGCAATGTGGTTTTGCTAAGTTGTCCAGGTTATTCTTGAACTTGAGATCCTTTTGTCTGGGCCTCTCCAGTGCTGGGACTATGGACGCATGCCACAGTGCCTGGCACTCAACCTAGATTAACAGTCAGTGGGAGAGCAGATTTGTAAAGTCTCAAAAAAGTATCTCCCTCATATCCTTTTCCAGAAAGCTCCTATTGGAAGAGTGAGTAGCTGATGAAGAGGAAGGGCTTGCGTGCAGGGGACAGGACCTTCCTAACCATGGGAGTAAGAACCTGAGATGCTGCCCATGCCCCTGGCAGAGGGTCTTCAGTCCTCCTTGGGGCAGAAGGCAGGCTTGAGGCTAAAACCGATAGACAACCTGGCATCTCTGACATCTTGGGAGCAGATTTGATAGTTCACAGAGCTCAGGGGGGCATTGGTAGTAACTACACAGACCAGCACATGAAAAACCTTCATTAGTTTTGGAGAAGACACAAAGTAGTGCAGGAAGTGGAAATAATCACACTTTGCTACATGGCCTCTGTGCGAGTGGATTGATTCTAGAACCAGACGAGAACTCTCCAGTCTTGGGGTTTAGCTGTGTCATTGACAACAGTGATGGGGGGGGGGTGTTCCCATGGTTTGAGGACAGTGGTGAGGAGCAAGAGCTGAGTCCTGTTCATCCTGGGAAGTTGGAGGTGATGCTTCAAGAAAGCTGCAGTGCAGTCTGAGAGGAGAAGTCATTCCCAGTGGGCTTGGCTTAGGGGACTCCGGTGTGTGCTGCGAGGGCGGGGAACTGGTACAGGAGATACAGGGCAGCAGGGGCTACTGTTCTCTGATAGACCTAGTAGGCTGACTCTTTACTGTGTCACTTGGGTAGAAATGTCTCTACAAATGGGAGGAAAGGAGAGTCTACTGCCAGTGTTGGGGTGCCAGCAGGGGCTGCTATTGTAGCCAGAGGTGTACATTTAGGTGCCTGCTCTCCTGGGTCCTCCTGTGTGCATAGACCATTGAGCAAGTGTTCCTGTGAGTTGCCTGGTACTGCAGCCTTTGTCCCTCTGACCTGGCCCTGCAGGGCCATGAGGGTCAAATGCAGCATAGTGAGCAACTGCAGGTGCCTGTCAATGCCCTGAGCTTGGTGGTGCCAACTTAGTCCTCCCTGCTACCCGTGAAGGGGAACTGTGAAGGTGGGCTTTGCTGATGTCAGACTCAGCAAGCAAATGCAGCAAGGAGAATTTGCAGCCATCCTAAGGATACAGCTTACCACGCCAAGGTTGGGGCTGGGTCCTGAATGCACTGCCCACCAGGGTCAAGGAACTGCGCCTTTAGTTTGCAGTTGTCATGTGGGGAATGACATAGCCATCTCAGGCTGTGTGAATTAATAAGACAATTCTTGTGAGGTTTGGGTGCCTGGTGCTGAGTGGTGCCGAGTAAATGGAGTCATGCAAAATACCTCATGTGGCCTTTTTTTGCTTTTGTGTCTTGAGGAGACAAAGAGCTTCCTGAGAACTCCTGGCCTTGAGCCGTGCAGTGCAGTAAGCAGATGATTCTGGCTCAGCATTGCTGGAAAGTCTGCAGGATGCTGCCCTTCACAGCCTTCTTGAGGCCTAAGTTATTTGTTTTCCAGAACATCTGATGTTGGGGAGACAACTACGTGAAGCCAGGCCCACAAATTTACCATGATTCACTCTCAGGGTAAGCAGGTGGGCAGCTGGGTTCAGGCATGTTGCACCCTCACGCACCTGTTCACCTGGGACACACGAGATATCCCTTCTCCCTCTGCAGCCCCCACCTCTGAGCCCAAGCAGTGTGATGTTCACACCCCATTGTTCTCCACCTTTTGTTAACCCAAGGCCTCCAGGTAACTGGAGAGAAGCAGATCAGGACCTCTGAAGCCTCCTCTGGCCTCTTCTACCCGTCCTTCACTATCCCATGAAGCTGGGATGGTTTTGTAGGACCTTGGTAAGGGTTGTTTCTGCTTCAGAGGATAGTGGGGTGGTGAGAGCAGCCTTCACAGTTAGGTCATACTCTGCCTCAGTAGCCACCAATGATGTGCCACCCAGAGACTCGGCTGTCTCATCTGTTCAGCAGCCATGGGACCCCTGTCCTTCCTGCTTGAGGGTTGTATGAGGCACTACGTGGCGGTGGTGTTTGTAACATGCCAGTAACTGAGAACTCTAAGGATGTGCTTTGGGATTTAGTTGAGTTTCAGATCCTAGAGGTACCTAGAGGTGCCTTGGACCCTGCACCCTGTAGGTTTCCACAGGAGTTGGGAGCTGCCCAGTGGTTTTCTGTGTCCTGAAAAAAATATCTGTCCTGCTTTCATCTGCCTTATATTTGGCAGTTCCCCTTGGATTTGAGGAAAGCAGTGCCTGTTTTCTTTGAAAAAGGCCAGTTTGATATACAAAGGGCACTGCCGCAGGGGTGCCCCTGGGTGAGTTCCATGGCTGTGCTCACTCGGCCCAGGCTCAGCATGGAGAGTGGCTGCAGTGGACCTAAGAACCCAGGTTCCGTTGACTTGTCTGCTGCATTTCCTCTGGTCTCACACTGTGTGTGGCATGTGCCCTTCACAGTGTGACGGGTGGGTTCTGTTCTTTCACTGGAGCCCTTGGAAGTGCCACAGCAGTGGAGCCCAGACCAGGCAAACCTGGTGACTGCTCACTTCAGCCGCAGTGCCTTTCTGCCTTGTTCGTGTGTCATTGAAGCATTTCCCCTTGTAACCAGGGGGTGCTCTTGTGGGCAAAGTGACCACGTGTGTGCACGCGCACATGCATGTGTCTGCACTTTGGTTCCGGTGTCCTGGAAGGCAGACTGGCCTTTTGGCTTTCTGCTTAGGAGCCTGGTTTGCTCTTGCTGCTGCCTCTTGGCTGCGTGGGCCCAGGCTGGTTGTCGAAGCTCATCTGTACAATGGGGACAGAGAGAGCTCTGGCCTCAGGAGGCCCGTGAATGTCCTACTTGCTGTTTCTTTTTAAGTGAGTGTCGGGATTCTTAGAGTCTTCTCTGTAGTTTTCTTTTCCCCTGAAAGTACAGCAGCGAGCTACACAGGGTCCCATGGAGGCACCATTGAGTTCTGCCTGTCTTGGCAAATTATCTGTCTTCCAACAGTGATCTTGGAAATGCTGAAAAAAGGAAGCTGTTCTGCTGTTGAGCGCCTGTGCGACTGTCTGCCATGGCCACGGGCAGCCGTTCTCCTGTGGTCTCTGCTGGGGCTTGGCTCCATTGCTGTGCCCAGCCAGCTCCCTGGTCTTGTACCTGATCCCCCTCCTCTGTCTGCCTATCACCCGGTTGATTCTGTCCCTTCAGCTTCTCTCAGGTCACTGCTCCTGGCCCTCCCCTAGTGCTGTCACACCATTTATAAACCCTTCTCAGTGCAGAGCCCACCTGATGATTCCTATCTCCCTCTGGGACTTGCAGCCCTCTCAGCACTCCAGCACCGAGGGGCCTTGAGGAGAAGCACTGGACCTGCAGTTCTGTGCAGAGCCATTTTGTGGTCCCCACTCATCCTGCAGTGAAGTCCTCATTTCATAGCCTCGCTGCCCGCGCCTGCCCTCTTCTCCATTGCTGGGTGTTTGGGTTGTTTTCTTTTCCCTGCTACTGGCAGCACTTGGGTGAACCTGGGTGCTCATCTCCTTTTACAAAACCTCCAGAATATGGCCACAGAGGTGAGCAGTCTAAGCATCTATCCATTTAGAATCAAATCTGGAATTCTGACTGCAGCCCCCCATGCGCTCTGTGCCCTCTGCCTCTCCCTGCCCCAGGCCTGCTGTCTAAGCCTTCCCAGGGTCCCCCTTTTGTGGCTCTGCCTCAGGACTTTGGTCTCGCTACACCCTCTGCCTGGAGTCTTGTTCTCTCGCATCATTCATATAATCAGAGGGAACAGAGTCTTAGGCAGCTTTTGTTTTTGGAGAGAATCACAAATCAGGATGTGGCGTCCTAGTTCATTACTCTCACTTAAAGATGCATAAACCAAAGTTCAGGAAGGTTAAGTAAGTAGCCCAGGGCCACACAGCAAGCTCGGGGCCAGCCTGCAATCACAGTTAAGCTCTGCCTGTATGTGGCTTTTGCTTTTCCACAGTTCTGAGACCTTTTCTCTCCTTTTATTACTCAGTGAGTTCAAAGAGAGCACCTCACTAATGATGGCTTCTTTCTGAGTTTCTGTATCCGGTAAAGTCCTTTGTTCACACATTGCTTTGATTGTTTCCCCAGCAGCCAGATTGACTTGATTTTTAACTCACTGTTCTCCCTGATCTCCTGCCTCTCCCTGAAAGAAATCCTCAGAGGTAGAATAGTTGGGCCTCAGGTATTCGAGGAGGGCTTTCCTAATGCTTAATGTTAAAGGCACGGTGAGAGTGGGACTGTCGGGAACCATGCGCTGGGATCTCTGAAGTCACAGTGTGATTGGTGTCCCCAACTGGCTCCCAAGCTTACTTCCAACCACAGTTGTATTGCCCAGAGTGAATCACCACTGTATGGGGCGTCTTGTTTCACTTTGCACCTTGGATACTGCTGTCCGTAGTAGATGGGCTCCTATTCTGAGCTCTTGTGGCTCACCTTGGCACTTCAGCCCCACGAGCTGAGCTTGCCCCTGATGTGGAGGGAGGGTTCTGTTGTTCTACTGACCCCAGTCTCCAGCAGCTCTGGCCATTTCTGTGTAGGTACTTTGTGCAGCACTGCTCAGGTAGGTGTCAAGGATGTTCTCCAGGGCCACGTTGTGGGGATCCTCTGTGAGGATCCTCTGTGGGGATCCTCGGCTCAGGTGAAGGGAGAATCTGGTCTTCTGCCCAGACCTTTCTCCCAGCCTTGCTGCACTGGCCGCATAGCAGTGTGATGACACTGTGTAGTCTCAGGCCACCAGTGCTGTCCTGGAAGCCCAGCCTACTGTGCGCAGTTGCGCAAGGCCTCTGTCCCTGCTCCTGTTCTGAGCTCCTCGCTGAAATTGTGTTTGGGGCTGTTATCCAGCTGCTTTCTGAATGTTTAAAGCATTCAGAGGATCAACTTTTCCAAAGAGTGAGGGAAGTGGGAGAGAAATTACAGCATTTGTTTGAGAGGTTCTAAGAGCTTTTTTTAGCACGAACAGTTCAAAGCGCGCCTCTTGTTAATCAGAGGAGTGTTCCAGCATCCCTGCGGTGGTCACACTGGCTTAATTGGGACCCAGGCTGCTTTGAAGTCCTTTTAATCCTTCCTGAGCCGGGAGAAAGAATTCGAAGGCAGCAACTGTAAATTTGAAATTTCTTCATTTTATTTACATGTGTCTGGGGACCCACGAGGCTCGTTTGCCTGAAGCAGTTAAGCCGCATTGCTGGCTTTGGACAGCTGATGAGATCTGGACCTCACGAGGCAGGGGGTGGGAGGCTAGTACCTGGCAGAGGAGCTGCGAAACCACAGCTGAGTGAGGACACAGTTGCAGGGTCCCCCTTCCTGTTCCGCCCTGTCGCTGTGCGCCCCCCTGTGGTCCCCAGAGTCACTCTGTCTTGCCCTGCCTCCAACAACCAGCCCTAGTCTGCTGCACCTCCTCAGGGTTGGGAGTTTGCCACCTCACAGAGCCCTTATCTCCACCCCGTTCCATCCTGCAGAGCTGAAATCCACACATTTGTAATTTTGTGCCAAGGCTAAAGGTTTTGGTTCATTGTGAAGTCACCTGGGTACAGAATTTGCTCTTCCCAAGGTCATGTGCCCACTCCATGTTGCCGCCCGCTGCTCATGGTCTAGTTCTTCCAGCTCCACAGAGGTGGCATCCATGTGGTGGGGTGGAGGGAGGTGGACCCAATGGTGGCAGCACTCTCCTGGCTTTTCCAGGCAGTGTCTCTCCTGAGCCATCTGAGTTGATGCTTTCTCAGTCAGACCTGAGTCTGTAGCATTCCCTGAGCCTGCCAGTGTGGCGCTGCACGTTTGCAAACTGTGAACCACACAGGTGTGGGTGTGGCTCTCTGAGTGTGTGCAGTTCCCCTTGAGACAACACATTTTCTTTCTCCAAGAAGTTCTTTGGGTGGAATTCTCCTGTCACCCTGCAGCTACAACTCAATTTCACTTGACCTAGAGCCTCTGAAAATTCTTCCCCCTGAGTTGCACTGCTCACTTCTGTGTTGCTTAGTCTGTGGTAGGTGTTACCTTTTCAGACATGGTTCCTGACCGCCTGTGAGGATTGCACACCTCACTCTTGTTACCTGCCCTCTTCCCCTGCTGGTCTTCCTTGGGAATGTAGTGCACATTGGGTTCGTCACAGTGACTGCCTGCCTGCCTCAACAGGTGGGAAGTCTCCAGGTCTGTGTATGTGTGTCAGAGAGTTCTTCAGGTCTTGGGACTAGACCACCATGTGGCAGTGCTCGCTGGATTTGTTGAGTGAGATTGCCTCAGATGCAGGATGCCGAAGTCTGTCCATAGGTGCTGCTGGTGAACCAGGGTTGTCCTTCCCATTATATTCTAAGAGTTGATTCTCCCCACCCTCTGGCCCCCCTGCAGGGGTTTTACTTCTCGCTTATAGTCCACCTGTTCTTCCTGCTTCTCTGTGAGCTTTTAGACTCTGGTTCTGTCATCAAACATATTTACTCTCTCTCTGTTTTGTTATTAGAACCAATAAACCTGTCATCTATCAGTGCCCAAGCAACTGGTAGAGGTTTGTAGGGGTGGTGTTGGACACTGTCTGAGAGACAGAGATCATCACAAAGGCTCACAGAGGGCTGGATGTCCCTAATTTGGTAGTCAGGTTGGGAGACATGATCCTATTTCACGGACTAGGAAGCTGGGGCTGGGATGGGAATTGAACTTGAGCCTGGCTGACTCCAGGGCATAGTGTCACTGCTGAGCCTGGCTCTCTTTTGACATCCATTTTCCAGAGGAGGGGTTGAGACTTGGAGAGGTCTGTTGATTGGTTGGAGGCCATGTAGTTGATAGCCAGTGGAGTTAGACTTTGAGCACTGGCCTGGTTTCTGAATCTAAGATGTTAGCTCTGTTCCACCGCCCTCCCCCTTTTTTTAATGCTTCTGAGGTTTGTGGAGTCTGTTTTTTGAAAACGAGTGTAATCTGTGTGTGTGTTGTTCTCTATATGATTCCTGTGCTCCAGATGCTGCAGTATGGGGCAGGTGTGTGTAGGTGGCAGGGTTGTAGCTCTGGACACATGGCTGACACATGGCTCTCACCAATATACTCTGGTCTCAATTCTGGAAAATTCAGATAGATCCTGCAGCACCATAATTCTCATACCAGTGAGTCATTCTTTTTTTTTTTTTTTTATGTCAGATTAAGCCCCAACTTACTTTTTTTTTTTCCTTTCTTTTTTTTTTAATTGGTTGTTCACAACATTACAAAGCTCTTGACATATCATATTTCATACATTAGATTGAAGTGGGTTATGAACCCCCAATTTTACCCCAAATGCAGATTGCAGAATCACTTCGGTTACTCATCCACAATTTTACATAATGCCCTATTAGTAATTGTTGTATTCTGCTACCTTTCCTATCCCCTACTATCCCCCCTCCCCTCCCCTCCCATCTTCTCTCTCTACCCCATCTACTGTAATTCATTTCTCTCCTTGTTTATTTTCCCATTCCCCTCACAACCTCTTATATGTAATTTTGTATAGCAATGAGGGTCTCCCTTCATTTCCATGCAATTTCCCTTTTCTCTCCCACCAGTGAGTCATTCTTAACTTTTCTTTTTCTTTTGTGTTTTTTGGTACTGAGGATTGAACTTGGGCAGTCAACCATTGAGCCACATCTCCAGCCCTATTTTGTATTTTATTTAGGGACAGGGTCTTGCTGAGTTGCTTAGAACCTTGCTTTTGCTGAGGCTGGCTTTGAGCTCATGATCCTCCTGCCTCAGCCTCCCAAGCTGCTGGAATTACAGGTGTATGCCACTGTGCTTGGCCCCATTCTTAACTTTTTAAAAGTTTGAAGTGTATTTCATATGGAAAAGTCTGTCTTCAAAGGCCCCAGGTAGTCATCTATGTGCCTACACTCAAGCTAGGGGCAAGAGGTGTGGCCTCCACCCACCACCACACTGGCATCTGTTTTAGGGTGGCCATTGCTATTGTCATTACATACTTTAGATCTGTGAAGGCTGCTTCAGTGTAACAGAAGTCTTATTTCTTTGAATTTGAAGGTGGATTCTTTGCAAAGTCTTAAAAACAAATCCTTGAAACATTGATGTTGAATCAGGCAAATTGACTATGAAAGACTAAGAGGAACAGTTGTAAAATCTAGGAAGACTGTAGGTGTCCACTTCAAAGGAACCAACCTAAAAGTCATGAGTTACTTGTTGTATGTGTGCTTTATGCAAAAATATAAGGTAAAGCTCTAGTTGACCTGTATTTGAAGAAGATATTTGCAGCATAGGGAATACTTATGTATTTTTATGTTTTAAGTTAAGACGTTTGAAACACATGTATCATTCAATTCCCCTCTTAACCAAGCACCTTTTGGGATCAGTTGCCAGGCTTAATTATTTTAGGTAGGAGGCCTTTCACTAATACATCATTGTCCTGTTTATGGTATTACCTATACACAGCTGAACATTTTTAAGAAATGATATCATTGTTTTGTTGTAAATGGTCATAGTTAGATTTCTATGCATTAATTTGCTGTGGGAATAATTTGTTTTCTTTTTACAAAATTTTCATTTAGCACCTGATTCTGCAGTACAAGGTTACAGTGCTGAGCTTTGAGAAATTATTTATTGAATAGCTTTTATATGTTTCCTTAGCACAATATATTTTACATTCTGTTTTTTTGTGTTTTTATTTAGCAGTGCATTTTGGAGATCTTTCATTTTAATATGTAGAAAGATTCTGCATTCTTTTGATTTTACACAGATACTGTTGTATGGGTGGGTGAAGTTTATTTAATTAGTAACCCTGGACTTGGAATCCAGTGGTCCGAGTTCTCACTTCTCAGAGCTGAGCTGCATGGTATTGCTCTGGAAAGGTATCATGATTTTTCCTTCATTTCACATACGTTTCTGGAAGCCTGTGATTACGCCAGTGAAAAAAACAGAACAAAATGTAAACTGTCTCTTCTTTTAGGGAGCTTTCATTGTAATTGAGGGAGAATGATGGTAACCTGACAGGCAGAGTGGGTATCTGATGGTGGTGGGCTGCGGAAGGGATGCAGGGAGAAGCTGGGGGGTGGCGTCCACAGTTTCAGATAGTATGCTCTGGAGGTCCAGCTGAAAACTTGGTGTCCTGTGACCTAGAGGTGGATGAAGGAGTGGGGTGTGTGGGTATCTAGGGGGAAAGTATTCTCGAAAAGGGACATGAAGGTCCTGAGGCCGAGTGTGACCGTGCTGTTGGCTTTGGAAGGCAGCAAGTCTGAGAAGCAGCAGCTTGCCGCTCCCTCCTTCTCAGTTAGTTGATGTGATTTTGTTTCCATGTGAAAATCCTTTTGTGGTGTGAGGGAGGGCCTTCCAGCCTTTGATCTTGGATGGGCCTGGAGGGAGGCATGGCAGGCCACTGTGCCTGAGACAGCAACCAGCCCTGAACCGTCCACAGGGCTGGAGTGACCTTCTGTGCTGGAGGGAAATGGGTGCTCTGGAAGATTTGTCAGTGGCCTTGCCTATCAAGGCCCGGATGTTACAGAGCAACCCTGTACTCAAAGGGTGAGGTGGGCTAATGCCCTTTGTTGAGTCTCCTGAAGTCTGGGTAGCTATGACCTCAACACCAGACTGGGACCTCCTACTCAGTGGCCTCAGGGCTGCAGGCAGTGACCACAGCCCCTGCAGGTGGCCTTGCCAGAGCTGGCCCAGGGTGAAGCCACTGCACTGCTTAGAGTTAGTCTCTCCTCCCCAGGAAAGCATTAGTTCCCTCTCCCCAGTCCTGGGCACCCCATACCAGCCACATCAATGTCAGATCAGGGTGACCTGCATCCCTTTTCCCAAGCAGTTATGTTATATTATTGAGAAAAGTCTGGGCTGCCTGCAGGGGTTCGCAGCCCTCAGTTCTTGCCATTCCTTTGATTTTTAGCAAAAGTATTTGCTGTCTAATATTTTCCATTCATTCCTGTTTTGGCATCCTTTTTGCAAAAACAAAAAGCCCATCTTGTTTGTGTTGTGTTCCCTCCTTTCTGTTTGGGCCCTGGCTGAAGCCCAGCCCCAGCAATATGGTGGTTATGCCCTGCAGGTTCCTATTTTTTGGAAAAAATATATAATAATAACACCTCGGGAGAAAGCTCAAGGTTTCTCATTTGGTTTTGTGGCTGTTGGTGCTTGATTCACTTTAGGCTTCGGTATCCTTTGGATCTGGTGTCTTTCAGACTTGGGGGAACTGACACTTAGGCTTCCGTAAGTGCTGTGGCATCTGCTATAGGACCCCAAAATAGCTGCGGCTGCAAGTGCCTTTGCCTCAGGGGTAGAGCAGTGGGCACGATCCCCCAGCCCTCTTCTATTCTGCACACAGCTGAGTTTGCGTCAAAATTCAGCTGCAGATGGAACAAAAAGACTTTTTCCCTGAAAGCCCCCGTTAGGATGTGAAAGGCTTCGCAGCTGAAACTAGAGTTTTCCGCAGCAGGTGTCACAGCCTGGGCTGCAGTTGGAACTGTCACTTTCTTGTCATCTCTGTGTCGGAGGCTCCCGAGGCCTCAAATGCCTCCCACTTTGTAGTTGTGAAGTGCAAGTTTCAGAATGGACTGTCGGTGTTATTTTTAGGCCATAATGGCACTTGGCGTGACTCCTTCTAGTTACAAGCACTTAGCTAATCCCTGGAGCGCCCCGGGTAAGCATCTCTGAGTAGCTTTAACCACACACAGGTCAGGAGGCTTCCGGAAAATAAACACTCTTCCTGCCAGTTGGAGGTGTGTGGGCCTCTGGTCTTTGGTTTGAGATGCATGACGGCTGTGACTGTGCAGAAATCCTCCATGATCCACAGCTCACGTGGACTCACCTCCTTACGTGGAGCTCAGGACAGGCGACAGGAGGCCAAGCTCTACGCTCTCTTCTCCCAGCCCTGAGCTTGTTCTGAATCCAGGGCTTCTCGTGGTTTGTCTCCCTTCTTTTCTGTGTGCCCTTTTCTCTGCGCCCCTGTCTGGGCTTCTGCTGGGCTGAGCAGTGTGCACTTGGCACCCCCTATCGGCCAGGCTCCCTGCTCCCCAGCCTGGGGGCTTCCGGCGTCTTTCCTCACCTTCTGAGCCTGCTGTGGCTTTTCCTTCGTTTTTGTTTGTACTCATACGTGTAGTACATGAATTCTCATTGTAAGCAGTTCACAGAGGCGCATGAAGTTAAAGACCCCTCAGCCTTGATCACTAGGCCCTGCTTGACATGGAGGTAAACTCCAGATAAACTTGGGGTGAACCTCTCTAGGGGTGTTCCATACATCTTACTTATTTTCTGTGTACTTAGAAACATGAAGTTGTGCTTGTGGATTGGGTGTCTAGATGGAGTCACGCTGGGCCTGAGCCGTTTCCTGAGTGTCTGTGCTACTGGCCCACTTGGGTGTCTCTTCTGCCGGAGTAGCCTCTCAATGTGGCTGGGCTGCTGTGACAAATTCACAGATGGAGCTCGGAGCAGGAGTTTATTCCTGTTGTTCTGGAGGCTGGTGTTCCGCCTCTGGTGAGGGCCCTTCCCACCTTGCAGATTGCTGCCTCTGCTGTGTCCTTGCATGGCCAGGAGAGAGAGAGACTGAGCAGGCTCTTGGTGTGTCTGTCAGGATGCTGACCCCAGTGTGAGGCCCTCACTGTTCTGACCTCACCTAACCCTTATCACCTCCCCAAGGTCCCATCTCCAAATCCCATCCTGTGGGAATAGGGCTTCTGCGTAGGAACTTCAGGAGGACAGAGTTCAGTCCTGAGTGTCTGAACCATGGTGAGGGTGGCTTACCTGTACCTTGCACTGCTGTGGCCCAGGGTCAGTCTCTCCCCCTATATAGTGTCTTCAGTGTTGGCCTGAGAAATGGCAGTAAGAGAGGCCCCTGCTGTGGAGTGTGGCCAGCAGCACTCTCCTTGTAGCTTGCTGCAGGTTCTTCCTTGCATGGACAGCTGCTTTGCTGTAGCCAAAGTCATGGCCTCTATGATCCCTGCAGGGGCTCTTCACATCCACTTAGTGAGGTGGAGAGACAACTTGGGGGACAGGGCCATGGGTTGGCTCATACCACATGGCCCCATAGCCCTGTGCTTGCTGTGGTGGGTGGAGAGGAAAGCAAGATGTGTCCTTGGCCTTGGGCTTGTGTGCCGCCTACCATGCCATGTTGGGAGCTCTTGCTGTGCACTCCACATGTGTGTCATGCTACTCGTAAAGCTACCAAGAGTTCTGGGATATGTTCTGCTGTGGACTAGTCAGAAGATGTGGCTCACCTTGAGTTAAGCTCATGGACCAAGTGGACTGTGGAAAGCCAGATGGCATCTCTGAATTCCCATTTCCTCATTGAAATATGGAAACATAAAGAATAGGACTGCTTTGCATCCACTGGGACAGTGAATCTGGAATAGTTCTGAGAATCATGCAGCAGCACGCGTGTGGGGCTATGCCATACTACTCTTGCTCTATTTTTAAAAAATATTTATTTTTTTTAGCTTTAGGTGACACAATATCTTTATTTTACTTTTTATTTATTTTTTTATGGATACAACACAATGCCTTTATTTTTATATGGTGTTGAGGATCGAACCCGGGTCCCGCCCGTGCTAGGCGAACACTGTACCGCTGAGCCACAATCCCAGCCCCTTTATTTTATTTTTATGTGGTGCTGAAGGATCAAACCCACTGCCTTACACATGCCAGGTGAGCGCACTACTACTTGAGCCATGTCCCCAGCCCCTCATTACTACTCTTAACTCGGTGTGCATGCAGCTGTTTTGGAGGAAAAGCAAAGATAGGAGCTGTTGTGCATCATTTCCATGCCAGGAACTGGGCAGCACTTTGTGAATATCATTTCCTTGGCATGGTGACACCATTATGTGTCACCCTGTTTTTATAGGTAAAATAAAGCCAAGGCTTATGAAGGTAGCCTCCTGCTATTGCATGGCTGGTGGTGGGCTGTGGCTGGACTCGGGCTGTGGTTAGTGCTCTCTGCCTCACACGTGGGTCACATGATGGACTACTCATCCTGGTCTCTAAATGGCATGGTTTTGGACCTCTATTCCAGATGTGGAATTAGGCCCACTTCTGGGGACAGGTGGAACTAAATGTGTGTTCTTTATCCCTCAGGACTCCAGAGGACCTCTCCAGATTTGTCGTTGAGCTGCAACAGCGAGAACTTGCCCTGAAGGAGAAGAACAGTGCCATTGCCAGCAGGTAGACCAGGTGTCTGTGGGGATGCATGTGCTCTGGGCACTTGGGCTTAGGAGAGGGGTGCTCTCCTGTCTCACTGGGTAAAGTAGTCCATTTTCATTGCTATAGCAGTGTACCTGAGGCTGGGTACTTTTTAGAGAAAGAGGTGTGCTTATAGTTTTGGAGATCGAAAGGCCTGGCTTGGCTCTGGTGGGGACCTCATGGGTGGTAGGGCATATGTGTAACGGGGGAGCACATTGCCACACAAGAAACCAGGAAGAGCATTGGGTGTGTTCCTTCTATGACAGCCCTCATGAGAACTTGCCAAGGGGTCCTGACAACTACCTTGATCCTTTCTGAGGGCAGTACATGTGTAACCTGAAGACCTTCTACTATGCTCTGACCCTAATACTGCTGCTCTGAGAAGCCCTGGAGAATAACTCAAACCACATGTGAGATGTGGCATTTGCGGGTGGCTTTTGGTTTACTGTTGGTTCTGCCTTGGTCTGAGATGGTGGGGGATTGGAAGCTCCAAGTTCCCATGGTATGGTAGTGTGACTCCGCTTGGGGTACTGTGACTGTTCTGACAACATGTACCTCTGGTTCTCTGGTGGCTTGGCTTTTTGACTTGGGGGTCCCTGCTTGGATCAGGACTATTCTCATCTTTCTAGCAGTGTGTGGGCTTGGAATGACCTTGTCATAGTGTAGAAACCTGGCCCCCGGGGGTGCAAGTGTGTAGACTTGTGCCCTCATGGAAGACCTACAGAGTATGCCAACCATCTGAGGCCTTTGTAAGTGACAAAAATCTCAGCCAACTGGCTTGAGCAGCGAGCACGTTCTTTCTTAGCCCCAAAGGAGGCCCAGAGATGGGTGGCTACAGGACCTCATCCCAGGGCCTGGTGTTGGGTTTTTTCCTCCTGACACCAAATTTGTGTTCTTTTCTGCTTCTCCAGTCTTGGTACTACCTCAGTGTCTTATGATTCAGTTCAGTTCCAACATTTCTTAGAGTTTGCAGGTTTATGCAGATGCCAGTCCTTTTATCTAGTTCCCAGGTTACCTACTCTGTCCAATTACAAATTCAGGGAGCTCCATGATCCCCTCTTTAGTTTTTTTTCCTTTGTTCTTTTTAGATATACATGACAGTAGAATGCATTTTGACATATTATACATACATAGAGTCTGACTTATTCCAGTGGCTTGCTAGAGCTCAGGAAAGTGCCTTATTTACTATCCTGATCCAGCTCAGGCAGAGCCAGATGGGAGGGCGCATAGGGCAGGAGTCGGGTGCTGAGCTTCCTTGCTTTCACCAGCTGCGCCCCTTCTGTGGTCACCAACCTAGAAGCTCCCGAATCTTGCTGTTTAAGAGTTTCCTCAACCCAGTCTTCAGTCCTCCTCTCCAGGCTGGTGAGTGGGGCTGAGAGTTCTCAGCTCTAATCACTGGTCTTTCTGTGCTCATCCCCACCCTAGTTAAGTAGGGGCCTGTCCTAGTCACCTTATTAGTAGAAACCCAACTCCTTACTAAGAAAGGACTCCCCGCCACCCAGAAGATCCCAAGAGTTTTAGAACTTTGCCAGAAACTGAGTCAAAGGCCAGAATAACGTGTTGCGCTGCTTTTTATGGTCCGTTTGTTTGCCAGCTGTCTGCTCAGGCTGGTTTCTCTTATGGCCTTGAAGTTCCTGCCCAGGTTTGGGTGTCAGGAGACAGAAAGGTGAGGCCTCTTTCTTGGGTCTTTTTGGAACAAGGAAACCTTTCTAGTACTGCTATCCAGCAGATGCCCCTCACTGGCCAAAACTGGGCTGTGTGCCTGTCCTAGACCAGTCAGTGATAGAAAAGATGGAGTTCCACCATGAGCTAGGAGTTGTCTGGTTCGTGCTTACATCTAGCGGGTGTAAAACCACATGGGACTGGGCTCCTGCCTTGAGCAGAGCCACAGGGAGAAGTTGCAGCAGTGACCATGGTGTGAGGCCTGGGTGTCCTGATGGACTGACTGCTTGGCAGGTGAGTATGTGAGGAGAGCCTGGAGCTAGCCTCTTCACCATTGATTATTAAACCTCAGTCTTGTCCTCCTGTGCAGATGTGTTTTAATAATTTATTAGTAGCCAGAAGGAAGGGTTTCTTATTTTGGGGACTGATGTCACTTTGAAAATCAGCTTTTAGAAGCATTTGGTTATGTTGGACATAATAACATCAATTACTTTAAAAAGCTCAAATGATAAAGATTGCCTTTTGCTTTCAAAGCCACTGTCAGATGAAACAGGCATGAAAAGTGATTTGGAATTAAAGCTTTAACACTTTGCTGTTCCATCTTCTTCATTTCACTCCACGAAACAGAATGGACTGTTAAGGGAAGGGCATTCGCTGGCATCCTTCTCCTGCCAGCACTTTTCTACTTTGACCAGTAGCCACAAGATCACGTATCTACCCAGAGAGCCATGAAAGGTGGGGGGGCATCTGCATATAGCACAACACCACCTCTGTTTGTGGATGTGAATGGGGATTTTCTTTTCGATCAGTTTGGGATGGTGTCTGTGTCTCAGGAAGCAGCTTGTGCCATAGGTAGGTGGTCTGCAGACTTCTGGCCCACTGTCCACCTCCCAGGAGGTGCCCTAAGTTCCTCTGAGAGTCAGTGCAGCTGTCCTAGGAGGAGATGTGAGCCTCAGGGCACCCTGTGGAAGTGCCCAGTGCTCCATGCTTATCTGTAGAGTGAGTGCTGTGTTGCCTTTGTGGTGGTGTTTCAGGGAAGGGACATGAGGCCCCACAGCTGTCCCAGCCTTGCTTGGAATGTTTTTTGAGGATTGACTTATTTTTGTGGGTTGGCCTTTTATGCTCCGGCTTCACGTGGGACATGTGATATGGCCCCTAGCCCAGTGTTAGCTGTGAATGGGGCTGGCGAGCACCTTGTTGCCTGGCTTGATCGGTGTGCCAAGAACCATGCTGTTGGGATGGATGGGGAGAGGGATGTGGGTAGCCATCAGGTGTTGAGGCTGCCACTCTGATGGGGGTGGACAGTTCCCCACGGGGGTGACCTGGGACCTCTGGTACTCAGGAGATAGAACTGAGACCCTACATGCTGAGACTTGTGTACTGGGGCTGAGAGGTCCTGCCCTTTTGTTTATTCACAGATCATAAAGCAAAGGTGGCAGGGTGGCACTGGCCTTGGTGGTTGAGATGGATTCCTCCAGCTTTGGCCTCTGCCCTCATGTCCTGAGCTGACTGTGTTAGCCTTAGGTGGAAGGTGTCCATTGTATTTATGGAGACCTTGTAAGACTGGTATGTTTCCATGGATGTCTTAAAGGCAATTTGATAAAAATTCAGATGAAGTGAGAAGGAGGTAACGAGGTAGAGTCAGACAGATGCCAGGCCAGTGCCCAGCAGGTGGTCATAGGTTCTGGAAAGGGCTTTTTGGGGTGTGCTTTGTCTCCTCTGGTGATGTGTAGTCATTGCAGAGCCGACACATGGTCCACCTGAGACTACAGTGTCATGGGGTGTGATTGTGTCCACATGCTTCCCATGGCTGTGCAGACCAGTGGCCTGGGCTCCCGTCATGCAGGTGTTCTTACCCACTCTTGCCACCAAGCCATCGATTGTGTCCTCCTTGTGAATGAACACTTATTCCTCTCATTTTAGTAGCTTTTTAATATGCCATTTTGTGGCTACCCTGTACTTCATGGGCCCATTGCTGGGTGTTTTTCTTCTTCCTCCTTATCTGCCCCCTTTCTGGATTTTAAATGTTGCTGTCATAGACTTTTTAAAAAAATATTTATTTATTTATTTTAGTTTTAGAAGGACACAGTATCTTTATTTTATTTATTTATATTTGGTGCTGGGGATTGAATCCAGTGCCTCCCATATGCTAGGCAAGCGCTCTATCCCTGAGCTACAATCCCAGCCCTGTCATAGACTTTTGTAGCATGGTCCTTGATTCTTTAGGATGAATTCCTGCAGTGGGACAGTTGGTGGCGTGCAGACCTCCAGGAGCTTGGCCTTCAGAAGACAAATGTTGCGCATCACCCCATGCGTTGCTCTGCCAAGAGCAGCAGAAACCCTTCATTCCTGAGCAGCACTCACCTGAGTGTCTCAGTTTTCCTCCTTTGCCGATCTGACAGAAGACTGCTACTTCCTGTGTGTGCTGTCTCAGTAACGTGGTGTCTGTCACTGCGAAGCTGGAAACCAGAGAGTGAGTCAGCGGGTCCTCCAGGTCCGTCTCCTACCTGAGGTTTCACTGTGCTGCGGTAGTTCAGGCTTCTGTTGGCCTCTCGGTAGTTATGTAATAGACTTTGGCCTGTTTCTGGGCAGAGCTGTGACTCTCCCAGCAGGAAGAATTCTGAGTGGGGTCGGCCACTAAGCACGGCTCTGACCTGAGCTCTGTGTGAATGAGGTGTAGGGACATTGAACATCTTGCACTAACGGATGCTGAGGGAAGATCAAATGATGTTGTACCCCAGAGCCACCTGCTGGCCGCCAGCCAGCTAGGAATGAGAAAGTATTTCTAGCATTGAGACACATGTGGCTTCTGGCTGCTGTACTGGTACAGCACGATTCTGAACTCTACATTGGACTGAAATCATTATTACTATTTTTTTTGTGGCGATGGGCATATAACCTAGGGCTTCTGTTTGCTGCCCCCAGTCCTTTTTTTATTTTTTATTTAGAGAAAGGGTTTCCCTAAGTTGCCCATGCTGGCCTTGAACTTGCAGTCCTCCTGCTTTAGCCTGTTGACTTCTGGGATTGCAGGTGTGCACCACCATGGAATTCTGTCTCTTAGTTTTCTGAGTCCACAGAGCTGGGGTCTGGAAAGCTTGATGGTGGGGCTTGTGCTTCCTTTTGATCATGTCTGCCGTTGAAGGGACAGGAAGCTTCATGAGTCCTTCTACATGGCAGGAGGTGGGAAGGTGCTACTTTGAGTAGATGTGGATTTACTCCGGTGCATTTCCTTATCTCAAAAGGGAGTGTCTGTCTGTAGGGCTGTTCTGAGGGCTGTGTACCTGGTGCCTCATGGCTGTCAGTGATCATGTGGCAAAGAAAGGTCCTTTGGCTGGCTGTGCAGCCAGGGGTTGAGGTAGATTCTTACTCTGAAGAGCAAGGGCAACGTGTTCATACACACCTTATAAGGCTTTTGTGCTCTGGCAGTAGGAAGTGCTTTAAGGAGATCTGAGTGTTCATTTCCATGTGAGTCCTGTCATGAACCACCAGTCCAGGCCCACTCTGTTTTTCTTTTCTTCTCCATCTTTGGACGCGTTGCTCAGGGGCCCTACAATCATGGATGTGAATGGGTCTCCAGGGCCTGTCTCAACACCCTCTTCCTCTTTGGGTGGAATCTGATTATAGTGAAGGAGCCTTGCCCTTTTTGCTGTCCTCGTCTTGGTTTTGGTTCTTGGAGTCTGATAACATCCTTCCTGGTTATGGGGCTGGGGACAGGTGAGGCATTTAGAATGAGTGGTCAGGTCTGGATGCATCCTCTGCTTACTGTCCTTGCACAGAGCTCCCCAAGGGCTATCCTGGAGCCCCCTCTGCCCTTGCTGGGGCTTGCTAGTGTCCAGGGGTCCCAGGGGCCCAGACCTGACTACATACCTCCTGGCTCTGCTGGCGGGGCAGGAGGCTGACTGTGGCCATGCTGTCATTGTTCAGACCCTGAATGGAGTCAGGTTGCTGTGCTCTGGAGAATGTTGAACCACTAAGATTGGGAAATTTGTGCAGGGATTCTAGGGATCTTGCTACTTGGGGGTTCTCTCCTTTCCTAGAAATGATGGTTATGGTTTGAAGAGGGGTGGTGGAAGGGACAGGGCCTCTCAGGGCCTGCCACAGTCCATGGTTCTGCTTCCTGTCTGTAATCATGATGATGACGAGGGTGATTATGAGAGCAATCAGTATCGATGGCATTTGCCTGAACGAAGTCTGTGCCAAGTGCTTCCCGTGCAGCATCTGACTTGAACCTTAAAGACAGCTCTGGAGCAGTCACGTTGATAAACCCCGGCTTGCAGATGTGACACTTGAATGTTGGGTTGATGTGCTAGGAAGTAGTGGAGACAGGACTTGAACACAAGCCCGTTTTCTCTAGAGCTCATGTCTCAGGTCCCTGAGCAGCACCCATATACCATCCAGACCCTTGTCACTTGAGGGTGGAACCCAGGTTCCTGAACACTATCCAGATAGGCTGCCCAGGTTCCTGAACAGCACCTGGCATGTACCATCCAGGCCCTTGTGACTTGTTTCTCTACCTCACTGGGGCCTGGGGTGATGAATCCTGTGCACTCAGTGTTGTCCAGCTGGGCTGAAGCCTTGGTCACCTTCCTTGATTCTGATTTAAGGCAGAGCTGGCTCTAAGGCCAAGTGGAGAGAAGCAGCCGAGGATGGTGGACACAGGGAGCTGGTACCTGCCTATCTGTTTTGGCCACTCCAGCTAGCTGAGTCAGGCACTTGGGGCTCATGAGCCTTTGTCCCATCAGCCATCAAGTATTGCCTGCTCTGCCTCAGACTTGCACTCACTGGGATGGCTGCAGTTTGGAAGGTCATGTCTTGCTGCCTCTGTAGGAGAGCCTTTACTTGCAGTTGCCAGGGTGACTAGGCTGGAAGCACCTGTATTGCTGTCCCTCCTAGGTGTCCACAGAGCCTCCTGATCCTGGGATGGGCTGAGCTGGTATACTTGCTTTGAGGCCACCTTCCCCTGGGGCCACCTCCCTACCCCTCCCTGGGGCCTGGGTCCAGGCAGCATGTGGAGGAGATGTGTTCTTATGTAGCAGAGAGACTAGAGTAAATCAGTGGAAGGTTGTCACCCCCTCCACGTCGCAGACTACCTGACTAGGCATTGGTTTCTGTGTTGCCTCCTGAGAGTAAGTTAAGATCATCATAGTCATAATACTGTCCCCCCCCCCCCCCCAGTGGTACTTACTGGAAATAGAATTCCCAGAGCTCTATCGCTGAGATACATTTCCAGTCCTTTTTATTTTTATTTGAGATAGGCTCTTACTGAGTCACCAAGGCTGGTCTTGAATTTGCGATCCTCCTGCCTCAGCCTCTTGAGTAGCTAGGATTATAGGCGTGCCCGGCTTATAGCCATAATTCTTTTTTTAAAAAATACTTTATTTACATTTTAGTTTTCGGCAGACACAACATCTTTGTATGTGGTGCTGAGGATCAAACCCGGCCGCACCCATGCCAGAAGAGCGCGCTACCGCTTGAGCCACATCCCCAGCCGCAGCATAATTCTTAATGTGGCTCTTCAACTATTCTTTGTCCAAAGTAGTTAAGCCATCCTTTTAAACTGTCTTGTAGTTTAATGAGACCATGTCACCTTTGTCAGTCGATGTCTCCATGAGTTATGATGCTCTCAAACTGTTCAGAGTCAGCAAAGCCAGTGACAGGCACATGAGATTCAGAGTGCTGGGCTGTGTGCTCTGAGCATTGAGTGGGGGTCACGTTGTACCTGCGGTGATGGTGAGCAGTTCCCACTGACTCCACACATGGGCTGCCTGTGTTCGAATCTTGGCACTTTGTCCTTGGACAATTTAATTAGCCTTTCCCTGCCTCGCCTCTCAGAATGGCGATGGTGAGGGTGGCTCTGGTGGGGTTGTGAGGGTGAAGTTCCCTCTACAGGATACAGCCTGGGGCCTGGTGCAGCAGGCAAGCTGTTGGCTATGGTCGTCTTTTGCTGTCTTCAGTGTTTGAGGAACCGAGTGTTTGGGGTATAGAACTGGGAGTTCCCAGTGGGTGGCACAGGCAACAAGGTACATCAATGTGTGTGGCCAGCGGCAGTGTCAGGTTGGGTGATGGGTACATATCAGGTGGGGAGGGTAGGATTTCCTCTGGGAGATATGGTGGGTGAGAACAGAGTCAGTGATGGCGTGGCCGCCTGCGCTGGCCTGGAGTGCCTCCCACAGCTGCTGCCTGCCAGGTCTCATGCTCATCAAACCAGTTTCTGTCTTGGCACAGGCTAGCGCCTTGGATCGTCAAGGACATAGACAAGAGGCCTTCATGGTGTCCATTTGGCTTTTGATAGCACTTAATATAAATTGACTTCTGCAGAAGGTGTTAGGCTAGCTTGTCTCTGACGGGTTGTTTTCATGTGTCCTCAAAGACACTCCCCTGCCCCCCAACCATACCTGTTTTAGAGACATAGTGGTACTTGCTCCCCGTGGGCTCTGTACCAGTTCTTGGTGATGCCAGGCCAAGCTCTTACATGAGATGCTGGTCTTGAGTCCCAACTATTGAGCCAGAGACCTGCTGTGAGCCCAGGGAGGACCATCCAAGAAGCCTACACCTCCCCTCTCCAGGATGTGGCAAGGAAATGACTCAGCAGATGGGGCTTTCTCTCCACCTGTGACTTGGCGTGCTGATAGCCATCCCTGTGCTGACTGTTGCCAGGTGCCTCCTGGAGTCTGGAGATTAAGCCTGGCTGGCTCTATCTCCTGTTGCTTCAGTGCAGGAGCTGGGAATATGATCCCTTTTGTATTTTTGATACTTAGCACAGGCTGGCCCCTGCTCAGTCGCTTCTGAATGAAGGAAGAGTCATTGACTTATGCTCCTGCCCCAGAGAGATGCTATCCCACACCCTTGGTTTCTATGTTGCTACCTTTATCTGTAGTGGCCCAGTCACCACAGGCCCCTGGCACCCTATCCCTGGTGTCTGCCCTGATGGTCCAGTCCCCACAGGCCTCCAGCATTTAATCTTTCCAGGTCTGGGGCCCATGGTTCCCTCTGTTGGCACCGATAGCCAGGTCCCCTCAGGCCACTGGCATCCCATCCTTCCTGGGGTTCATGGGTTCACCGTCTTGTGGAAGCACATGCTCCTGGACTCTGTGCAACTATTTTCTTCACCTGAAGAATGTACGCTAGGCTTCTGTCACCACTTTTCTTTGGAATGACAAGAATCTGTGACTCTGTTTTCTATCCTTGCCCTCTCTACCACTTACTTTCCATGCAACTGTCTGAGGGAACTTTTAAAAGTCAAGGTGTGTTATCCCCACAACTAAGCCCTTCTCTGGCTCCCAGGGCTCTTAGTGGGGAGCACAGGTTCTGCGTGGGCACACTACCTCCTGGCACTGCCGACCCCTCTCATTCCCCATTTCTTCCACACTGCTCTCCTTACTCTCTGGACACGTGCCCCACCTTGACTCTGCCTTCCCGACCTGTCTCCCCTAATTATACTTACGCTCTTTAGCTCTTAGCTTTTTATTTCCTCTGTGACCTTTGCAGATCTCATCTAGACGACGCTTTTCATTAGAATGTATGTTATGTAATTAAGTTTGCCTTCCTTTTATGTTTGTCTAACTTGCCTCCCTTGGACTAGGGCCATTCCTGAGTCATCTTACTCACTGTGACTCTGGTGAGAGTGTAGTCCTGGCCCATGGTCCATATTCAGTGCAGAGTGAGCCATTGAGATGACAAAAGTGAATGGTCTGACTGTTCTTCCTGATGTATGGGCCTTGAACTTTGTCCCTTCCTTGACTATTCTGGCCTTTCTCCCATCCCCACCCAAGCCATCAGGAAGTCATTTGGGTTCTGTTGGTGGAGGGGTGCACTACCTGCCCTGCAGCCCTTTGTCAGCTTCTTGTGGCCTCCTCCTGAGCTGCTCTGTGCTCAGCAGAGGGTCCTGCAAAAGCAGCAGCAGCAGCAGCAGCAGCAAGGGAGCTCACAGGTCATCTCCCTCTCACTCCCTAGGCTGACAGCCATGACACATCCTCTGATGCTTCATGGCACTGTGACCTCTGCCCTCACCTGCTGGTCCCTTCAGCCTTTCTGTTTCTGTCTGTAGTTATATTGGTCTAGAGTGTCCTGTCCCTGCCTTGGGGCTTCTGCCCTGGCTCACTTTCTTGGGGGTCTCTGCTCAGGCATTAGCTTGTTGGAGACCCGTGTGTGTATTTTCCCAGTTAGAATGGGAACTCGGGGTGTGCAGGACTGTGCTCACTGGGCCCCTGTGCTAATCCATGCCCAAGAGAGATTTGTTGGGTGACTAAATGCATATCTACTCTTCTCCCAGGTGTCCCATAGCTCTATGAGAGTGAGGGTGACCCTGTGGGTTCCTGTATGGCCCACCTTATTAAAGTGGCTGTGGGCTGTGGGGTCATCCACTCTCCTCCTCCTGCTTTGCCCACTCTTCCTCCTCCCAGCTGCTGGATGGCCTGTTCTGGTCAGCAGCTGAGGTTGTTTGTGGGTTGGCACCTTGTGTCACCTGTGGCTGGCCTGCACTGGCCCCTGTGGCTCCTTTCCTTTTTGCAGCATCTCTCAGCTCTCAGCTACCCACTGCCTGTTTGCTCCAGCCTGTTTGTTCCTCTGGTGGCTGGTGAATGGTTAGAACTACTAGCATGGTGTCCTGCTTGAGAATGTGCTTTCCTGCTTTACTTTGTGCTTTGGTGATGAGTTGTCTCATTTCCCCTCAGATGCACCTGGGAAACTGCTTCTGCTCAGGTTTGTGGCTGTGCCCAAGAGGAAGGGCCCAGTGTCCTGTTTCGTAAGGGCTTTGCTGTCCACTTGGCCTCTTGGAATTTTGGGGGGAAGACATGAAACAAAATAGAAAGTAGCATCAGAGGTGAAGATAGCAACTGGGCGACTTGGCCCTGGTCTCGCCTCCTGCAGTGCTAAAGCTCATGTGACATCTGATGGTTCTGAGTTGGCTGTCTTATGGGGAAGCACCTACTGCTGTTAGTTTTAGCTAGGGTCTTCTAGAACTGCCAGTTCCTGGGGTGCAGTCAGGCTTGGAGGCCCAGGTTGTGTAAAGGTGTGAGGGCCACTCCTGGGAGTGAGGCTTGGGCTCTGGTGCTGCCTACTTCCTGGTAGTAGACTCTGTGATCCCCTCCTAGGAAGCTGAAGGAGCTCCAGCAGGCAATGGAGACCTGTGTGATCCTTCTCTGTCCTGCTCCTTTCCTGGCCCTTGTCATTGGTGCTGCAGTAGGTAAGACCAGGGCTGTATTTGCCTAGTCTATTTTGCACCTGGGCTGACTGATGCTAGGCCTGTCTCCCAGGAGCCACCTGGACAGTGACTGATTTGCTTGCTGCGTGTGGCAGTGTTAGCTTCCCAGGTCAGATTGCTCTGGGACCAGTGGCAGCCTGGAGTGCAGAATGCAGCTCGGGCTTAGTGGTGCCCAGCCTGATGAACCAGCCAGGTTTGGGACTCAGGTGAGGGCCCTGCAGGCCCTGTCTTTCCCAGGATGGGGTTAGAGTGTGGCCCTTGAGCACGGCACCTGGCCTCCTTCAAGAGCTCAGTGATGCAGCTTTTGTCAGTCTCAGTACACCCTTGGGAGAGTCATCTTTTCTGGTTGGTTTCCTCTGCTGTAGGACAGACCCAGTGACCGACTGTCCCCATGCCTGCTGTCTTGCATCACACACATTTATATTGTCTCATTAGCATATCGAGTGTCCCATGGCTGCATTGCTCAAGGGAACATGAGGAGCAGCCACACCTGTGTGGTCCCACCTGGTGGCTGTGGCAGGGCTGCTGCCTCCCAACATCCAGACTGCAAGGTGCTGCACACCCTGGGTTCCTGGCCTGTCACTGTAGTCTGCCTGTCCTCTTGATTCTCTAGCCCCTCTCTTCTTGCCGAAGGCTTTTGGCAAGAAAAGAGAGCCCAGCAGCACTGTCCCAGTAGCTGGCTGTGTGGCGGAGGTGGACCTTCCTTAGGCCTCAATGTGGAGCAGCTTGGAAGAGTGCTGGCACCTGCTTGCAGTGCTCAGATTGGACGTGAGATGGTGCCTGCAGCATTCAAAGCTACTTCTGTTCTCTCCCAGCAAGAGCCTCTTTCCATGGCCTCCCAGTAAGGGGGTTGGTATCAAGCCTCTACATTTTGTCAATTGGAGGGAGCAGAAAGTCCTCGAGGTGAGTGGGCCTTTGTCTTAGGGGCCTCCCTGGGATTATTCTCACTGCCATCCTGTGCTGTGCCTTCTTGGTCCTCCAGTGCTTTCCTGGTCAGTGCTAGTCAAGTGCAGGGTGGGGGCAACATGGACCTGGGGCTTATGTTGCCTACTCTTTAGGTGGGAGGGGCTGTGACCCTGTATGGTGGCAAGCCTCTCCTTGACTTCGTCATAGGTCCTATCTGAGTTGTCTTCCTGTTACAGCCTGTAGCTGTCTGTTTCTAGGCGTGAGATCAAGCCCAGGTCCCATCTAAGAGAGAGTCAAGCTAATCCTAGGCTCCAGAGCAAAATGTAGGCTCATCAACACCCTTGACGGGATTCATGTCCATGTGGCCTGGCCCGCCGACAAGCCCTACCGGTGGTTTGGCACTGGGGATGGGGTCTGTTTGGATGAGCTGTGAGGTCGAGGCTTATCCTGGGTTGGCCTCCGTAGGGGTGGAGGTCAGCTGTGGGCTGGGGTTGGGCCCTGTGAATGATGGGTGGATGCACGTGCTTCTTTTCAGGGCAGAGGCACCGCCCTCCTGTGACTGGGTGGGTTCCACTCTCTGTCATCCTGGGAGCAGAGGTGGCCAGGGTTCCTGAGCCTGCCACCTCAGCCAGCTCCTGTTCTGTCTCCTTGGCAAGGCAAAATGCCATTAATATTTCACACTCAGACTGTTGCTTTGCATGTTTTGCATTTCCATATTTAAAATGGCATTTACATATTCATGGCTTTTTAAATAAGTTCTTATTGTTAAGGGATGTGGAAGTGGATAAAATGTGAAACTCCCCCTTTTATTCAAGCACTGGAAAAAAATTCATCCCATAGCGCAGTCACTTTCAAAGTGGTTAGTTCTGTCGCAGTTGCCATAGAAAATTATCCCGGGAGCCAGTGTGTCCTGCCCTGCTTAAGTGCAGAGGCTGGTGGTGCCCCCAATGTTTCCCACCTGCAGCTGGGCTCTAAGACTTGTCAAGCCTCAGGGCTTCTCCTGGTGTGGACCTTGCCCCCTGCTTGGACTTAGGGATGGGAGTTGCCCATGCCACCCCTTTCCCTTCTTTTGGACAAAAAAGTCCAAGGCAGATAAAGCTTATCATTTTGAAAGTAGTGATGCCAACACTTCCTTTCTCCTCCTGGTGGTGGTTGTTAAAGGTGCTTCTGTCACCAGTTGTCCCTGCACTGGCTACAGACCCTCCTTGCTCTGCTGCCACCAGCTGGGGCTTTGAAAGATCAGGCAGCCTCCATGCCATGATCCTCTTTTTTAGAAGGGAGAGGAACCTGCTCCCCTCTCCCTGCAGCATCCTTCTGAGGGCCATGGGTCAGGACAGGCTGGGGCTTCTCAAGCAGCTGCTGGTATTATATCTGGGTGCCAACCGAGCCTTGCCCCTTGGTGTTTGCCAGGTGAGGAGCTTGACATTTGTGGATTGCCTCCAGCTTGGATCTTGTGTGGGTCAAGCACAAGTCAGGGAGTGACTAGGTACCTCAGGACAGAAGCTGAGGGCCTTGAACCTGCAGAAACATGCTGCGGTCTCCTGGCTGGTGGGTGGAGCATGGCAAGAGGTAGGTGCAGGCTGCTTTAGAGTTTGAGCAATGGATGTCAAACTAGAAGAGTCCTCAGAGAACCCAGAGGACAGACCAAAGCACAGGGAAGAGACTCCACCTACGTCATGGATGTAATCAGACCTGGAATGCAGATTTTCCCTGATCTCTAGTCTGGTTTTATTTATTTTTTAAACATGAAGTTATTTTTTGTTGTCTCAAATATTAACCCACAACACCTTGGAGGCCATAGAAAACAAAAAGGTAAGTTTGACTGTGTTAAAATTTTAAAGAAGCTGCAGCAAGAAGCACTATGTGCAAAGTGAAAAATCAAGCTGTGTAGTCTGTTTTTGAAATTGTCTTCAGCTCTTTCAGCTGCAGTTATAACCATAAGATAGGTTTGCTGTATCCTTGGGGACCATTGGAATATAGGGCACAGTGCTGGGCTCTTGAAGGACCCCATGGAGCAGTGTTACCTTCTCACCACCAGAAGCTAGTAAGTGCTGCTGGTTTTTGTCTCATGTGGCCTACAGTGCTAGGGTGGGGATAGGGAGTTGGCTTCCTCCAGGCACTAGGTGTCTGGTACACTAGGGGATAAACACTGGCTTCCAAGCTGCTGTCACATCCTCTGAGCAGAGAACCTGGTACTGGCTTGTCCTACAGCACCCCTTTCCATCCTGCCTGGATGTGCAGGCATGCTTCCTTACCTGGCTCGTAAAGTTCTCAGGAATCTGACCTCCCAGGGCCGGGACCCCAGTGGGCCAGAGCAAGAGGAGGCAGCCATGCTGGTCAAAGACAGAAGGAGTGCCTCAGTGCTGGGCCTGGGACAGGCAGCTCACCCTGCTTGGCAGCCTTGGATGCAGACCTCTGCCTGGAGGCAGGATTGGCCCTTGTGACCCAGGATGTCTGGAGCTGAGGCTGGAGCAGGGTGGGTCAGAGGCAGGTACATTATGGGGTGGGGTGCTGCCGTGGTGGTTCGCAGGCTAGGGCCATCATGTGGGAGAAATCAGCTGTCTTTAGAGGTGCTGCGTGCTCCAGGTTCCTGGAACCTTTCTTCTTGAGATCCTGTTTGGATGTGGCTCCTGGTCCTCTCTCGATCTGCATAGCACTGACCATGCTCTCCGGCAGATAGGCCAAGCCGGATCGTTCTTCCCCTGCTGCTTGGTTCCTTCTGTACTGCAGTGTTGACTTTGAGAGTCTGGGGGCTGGGCCTGCCATGACTGGGCTCTAGGGCTTCTTTCTGAATGTGGAACCTGAGATGAGAAGTGCTTCTGGACACTTTGCTGCTGCTTCATCTGGAAAACCAGGTCAAGCCTGTTGAGGAAGGGAGGGTGGTGGAGGCTGCTGGCACCAAGTAGTGCTCAGGGAATAGCAGCTGTTGTTACCAGAGGAGCAGGTGTGTAGTCCTTGCCACTGGTCCCAGGCTGGCTCCGCATCCCACTTGTCTCTCTTGGCCTTAGTTTCCCTGCGTGCAACAAAGGTTTCATCCCAGCCTCTGTTGGTTTCTTTGAAGGTTAAGGGCAGCTCTGTAGGAGGTATGGGTCACATCAGTAGTTGGCATTCAGCAGGATCAGTGACTAGGGTGGGTTTTTTGGAGTGGAGGTAGGGCCAGCTGCACAGCTGCCGTGCCAGAAGACTAGCTATGGACAAGACCTTCCCGATCTCATGCTACAGACTTTATGTGTCTATGTCCCCTCCATGTGATGTTCTTTCCTTCAGTTTTGTCAGTAAAATCTTTTTTTTTTTTTTCACCCTCTGCTTGCTGGAGCCTCCTTCTCTTGTCCCGTGTGCTCAGGATCTGCCCGCACACACATCTGTGGCTGGGCTTTGCAGTCAGTATGTGCCTGGTCGCTAGAAATTTCAGGTAGCGTGGGGTCTGGACAGAGACTATGCAATAGGACAGACTTGTCCAGTGTGCCTGGGGGGAAGAGTGCTTTCCCCTGGGGAGGAGATGTACCCTTTTTTGGAACTTGTGCTAAACTCAGCCCCTTCTGACTGACTGTAAAACTTTAAAAAAAAAAAATTAAGCTGTGGTGTGTTTCTGCCCAGTCCCATGACAGCTACTGCATCTTTGGTTGCTCTGCGCATTGATCTCAGCCTCACGCCTCTGGGTACTGTGGCCTGGGGTTAGAGCACAGCATGGGGTGTGATCCTGGGCTCTCAGCTGTGTGACATAGGTCTCCTGCTGCTCTGTGATCAGGAACCAGCAACAGTATCTGGCACAAAGAAACTTAAAGGACAGCTGGCATCGTAACTGTGGTCATCATGGCCTCGGGTGGCTGCCCTCATGCACTGCTTGCCTGGCTTGCCTTGAGCAGTGGTACCCTGGAAGCACAGGCCAGAGCAGTTTCTGGGGTGACTTGAGGGTGTGGATGTCCTGGTTCTTCTTATATTTGCACAGCACTATGGTGCCAAGGGCATTATCCACCAGTAGTTAGTGCCTCTTGTGAGCCTTGGTCAAGTTCCCTGGTAACTGAGCTTCATAAATCCTGAGCCAGAGAGCTTCCTCCTCAGCTGTGATGCCCACCGCTGCTGGCTCTTTCCATGAACAAGCCCAGGAAAACACATGTATTGATTCTCAGTGTACGAGTGTAAGTGGCCATTCTGTTGTCATGCAGTTAAGTACGCTTTCCTTCTTTATTTGGGAAAGCATAAAACCAGTCTTGTCGCATCAACCCTGGGAGGCGTTAGAGGTGGGACATGATGGGCTGATAGAGCTGGACCCAGCCCCTCCTGCTCAGTGCTTGTCTTGTGGCCTCCCATTCCCGCATCCCTGCTCAGGGCCTGCCTGTTTGTCTGTCTGTGGGTGGACTAGGTGTGAGGGCAGTGTCAGGACTGGCACAGGGCTCCTGTTGGTGCCAAGTACTTCAAGGGGGTCTCTGGATCCTGTTACGAAACTGGAGAAAGAATAGTAGCACATGTTTATTAGGTCCCCCTGGGTATCAGCAGCTCATACATGACCATACTGGGGTCCTTGCACTAGTTCTATGGGCCTCTCGTTCCACAGTGGTCTCCCCAATGTCATGGGGCTGCTTCCCGCTGGTGTCCAAATGCAGGGCTGTCTATTTCCTAAGCCTGTACTCGCCCTCTTCACGTTGCCTCTTACAGGTGGTGCTTTTTCAAGCTTGCTTAGTGATGGGTCACTTCTTTGGGTCATGAGAACAGTGTTTATGGCCTGTTTAAAATACTGGGGCCAAGAAACACAGTCGAGCAGTCAGTAGAAAAAGTGGCATTGATGTAGCCATGACTGTGACTTTGGCCCATGCGCTAGTGAGTGCCAGCTGTCTATGTGCACATCACTGCAGGGGCAGGGAACGAGGCTCCAGCTGGAGTAGAGAGCATGACTATCACCAGAGGGTGGCCTTTGCTTGGGAGGGTAAGCAAGAGGACTCGTTGGGGACTGGAGAGGTAGACTTGTGGGTCCTCTTCTTGACTGCGCTTTCCAGAAGTCAGAGCTTCGCAGGTCCCACCTACTTGCTGGAGGATTACATGAGGCAATGCCATGAGGATGTTCGGGGTCCAGAGCCAGGACTCTGTGACCTTCCTCTTTGTAAGGAGTGCATACAGGTCCTCTTCAGAGTGAGTTGGTGGGTGAAGACGTAGCATGGACCCTGAGCCCATAGACACCCTCATTCCCCTTCACCGGTGTTGCTGTGTTGGCCTCAGGGCCTTGACGCTAAACAGTTATTGAAAACAAAGAGGCTTTATTTGTGGGGGTCACATCAACAACATTTACCATTTTTAGAAATAAAAATAAAACACTTATAATAATATTTGTTAAATTTATAACTTCATTAAAAACAACTTATTACTTGAGAATATTCACTGTTTTGAGAAATGTGTTTTCTTAAAATGCTTCAAGGTTCAGAGAAAAAAAAATACCCTTGTTTTATATTTTTGTACCTTTCCTCAGAGTTTGCTTGAAGGGAAGGCAGGGGATTGTCCACACCCGGTCTGCCGTGGTGGACTGCCTTGTTGAAGGCTGTTAAGAAATTCTGGCCTCCTACAGATGTGCAGGTGGCTGACCCAGTACCCATGCCATCAAATGACCCTCCCACTTTGGTAGTGCTTAGCTTTTTCCCCATGTGGACTGACGACTGCCAAAGGGAGGGCCACTGTCCCTCACACCTAAGGCAGATCACACTTTTCTCTGATGTGCCTATTTAAACTTCTGACCTGAGTTAGAAGGGATTTTGTGGTGTCCCTCCATCTGGAATTCAAGATCACTAGTCTTTTGGCATCTGGAAGATAGCCCCCCTGGTTTTTCTGAGAAGGCACTTCTGCTGTCCAGGAGACAAGGCCCATAAGGCAGTGCCTGGGTGGCTGGAGGTGGGTGGCTCAGTCTATAGGAACAGGGTGGCTTTTCTTTAGAAGATCTTGTTCCAGGGGAGCAGTGGGCCAGGCTCCCGGATGTGAGGGTCACCCCCTCCGATTTCTGTGGAGTCCAGGACTTGGGTAGCCTCAGGTGCTCTCTGGGGCACAGTGGGGCCATCTGTGAGTCATAGGTTAGTCTTCTCTAGAGCTGCAGAATGCACACTGTCTTAGAGGTGACTGGCACTGCTTACATGGCAGATTTTGTTGTTGTTGTGGTAGAGAAGCAAATTTCCTACTGCTTTTCAAATATTTCCATCTTAGAATCAAATAAGAAATTAAAATCATCATCATCAAGTTCAGGAACAAGGCAAGGATGTCCCCTCTCACCACTCCAGTTCTGTAGCTCACTGGAAGTCCCAGCTAATATAGTAAGACAAGAAAAGGAAGTAAAAGGTGTGAGATTGGGAAGGAAGACATAAAACTGTCATTGTTCACAGGTGACATGATTGTCTATGCAGAGAACCCCAGAGAATCAACAACAATCACCAAACTTCGTGCAACTAACAAGTGCTTCAGATTGCAGCATAGCGATCCAGGCTGTCGCACGTGGGGCTGACGCGCACAGGTCTGCTGCTTTCCTGGATGCCAGCAGGAGCTATTGGGGTTTGATATGAGAAAGAATACCATGTGCGTTAGCACCAGACACACTGGATACAAATACATACAAGGTCTATATGAGGAGAACTTAAAAACTCTGATGAAAATATGTCAAAGATCTAAGTAGTTGGAGAGAATTTTATGTTTTGCAAGGGAAGATTAAATACTGTGAAGCCATCAGTTCTTCGCAAGTTGATCTGTAGATTCTAAATCCCAGTGAGTTATTTTGTGAGAGACTCTAAAGCTTGTGTGGACAAGCAGGAGGCTCAGAATGGGCCACATGTCCCTGAAGAAGAATGAGGCTGGAGGATTGACACTATCCAACTGCAAGACTGGGTATGGAGCCAGTGTTTGTACTGGTGAAAGAACAAACCAGAACAGGTTAGAGAGCCCAGAAATAGACCCTCGCTAGAAGAGTCAACTTTGGCAGCAGAGCAAAGGCAGCTTAGAGAAAGAGCAGTCCTTTTAACAAATGGTGTTGGAACAACTGGACACCACAGGAAGAAAACCTAGGCATAGACCTTCCACCTTTCAGAGAAGCTAGCTCAAAATGGATCAAAGACTTAAATGTGAAACACAAAACTCTAAAACTTCTAGAAGGTAACAGGAGGAAATCTGGCTATTTGGTGATGATGTTATGTGTGTGTGTGTGTGTGTGTGTGTGTGTGTGTGTGTGTATTTGTAGGTGGGCACAATACCATTATTTTATTCACTTATCTTTATGTGGTGCTGAGGATCGAACCCAGTGCCTCACATGTGCAAGGCAAGCGCTCTACCACTGAGCTACAACCCCAGCCCTGAGGATGATTTTTAATATACAACACCAGAGGCACCATCCATGAAACAAATGATTGATAAGCTAGACTTCATCAAAACTAAAAATTTCTGCTCTGCAGAAGGCACTGTCAAGAGAATAAAAAGAGAAGCCACAAGCTGGGAGAAAATATTTGCAAAAGATATGTTTCATAAAGGAACATTAGCTAAACTACATGAAGAACTCTTAACCAAAAATCTAGCTAAACAATGGGTGAAAGATCTGAATAGACACCTCACCAAAGAAGACACACAGATGGTAAATAAGCACATGAAAAGACTCTGAGCATCACATGTCATCAGGGCATTGCAGATTAAAATGAGATACCACTGTATGGTGATTAAAATGGCTAAAATCCAGAACACTGACCAAACCAAATGCTGGGAAGGATGTAAATAAACAGGAACATTTTATTGGTGGGAATAGAGCTTTGGAAGACAGTGGCCGTTTTTTTTTTTTGTTTTGTTTGTTTGTTTGTTTTGTTTTTTTTAAACAAAACTAAACATCATTTATATGATTCAGCAGTTGCACCCTATGGAATTTATTCAAATCAGTTGAAAACTTATGTCCATATACAAGCTGGCACCTGAGTGCTTATAGTAGCTTTATTCATAACTGCCAAAACCTGGATGCAATCAAGATGTCCTTCAGTAGGTGAATGGATAAATAAACTGTGGCACACCCAGATAATGGAATATTGTTCAGTGCTAAAAGGAAATGAGCCATCAAGCCATGAAAAGACATGGAGGAGTTTTAAATGCATATTGCTAAGTAAAGAAGAGAATCTGAAAAGGCCATCCACTGTGTGGTCCCCACTGTGCGGCAGTCTGGAAAAGGCAGAACTGTGGAGACAGGAAAAGATCAGTGGTTGTCAGGTTGAAGGGAAGGAAGGGTGAATTAGGGGAGCACAGAGGATTTTTAGGGCAGCAAAACTACTCTGTGTACTCTAATGGTGGATGCATGTTTTATACACTTGCCCAAGCCCATAGAGTATATAACACAAGGTGAACCCCAGTGTAAGCTGTTGCTGTGACGTTAGTTAGTAACAGTATATCTGTTTTGGCTCCCTATCTGTAATAAATATAGGCCACTAAGGCAAGGTGTTGATACTGGGGGAAAGCAGCTGGAGGTGAAGGGGACCCTAATTCCTATTCAGTTGTTTCGTAACCCTAAAATTTTCTCTAAATAATAATGTTTACTAATGTAAAACAAAATTAACCAGTTACCAGGTAAGATAGAGCTAGAGAAAGAGCTACCCAGGGGTCAGATTCTTGAAACAGATGCCCATGTGTCCTTTCTCCTATCTTTGAGACTCCCCTGGCATCATGAGGAGTGAGAAGGCTGTGCTGAGCGCCAGGGGTCGCGTGGTTGGTTCTGATGCTGACACTCATCGGCACGGGCAGACTCTTCCCCAGAATCGCTCTAGACACAGTGACCATCCTGACCAGGACCTTCGACTTGCCAGTCCCTGGGCCGTGTGGGTGGCAGTGCTGGCTTCTGTGAATGCCAGTGGCTTCTCAGGGGAAGCAGATTTGTTTTGTGGCCCAAGGGACTGAGGTGAGGAGCTGTCTTTGCCGCATTCCTGGCCCCACGATGCCACTAGTGCTAGGATGAAGGGCACCATCTGGGGCCTTTAAGGAGGTGGGCGGCACAGGAGGGTACCCGTGAGGCCCTACAGTTCCCCAGCCTGCAGCCTAGCTGTGCAGGCAGGGAGATTCAGACCAGTCTCTGGGTGGCACATTTGTGGGAATACTTGGAACCTCAGCAAGAATGTGGCTGTGCCTGGACAACTGTCTCCAGGGGTCAGCTCAGTAGGGAGGAGGAAGTGGCACTATGAATTTTAAATTTATTTAAATTCCTCATTCCTTCCATTTAGTACCCTTTTTGTCCGCTTCTGTTGGAGCACCAGGGATGTTTAGTGTCCTCTCATTTCTATGCTCTGCTAATTTTACTGCCTTTCCATATTTTCTTGCTATAAATTTAACAGATTTTATTGTGTTTAAACCATTTTAATACAGCCTCTCATAAAGGGCTAGAGCTGTGAGGGGCTTGTGAGTTGCCAGACCTGGGAACTCTTGTCTGTTTCTAAGTCTTTGGTCCAGGTTATCTGAGGAGAATTCTAGAAATACCCCTTGCCTGAGTGTCCACTATGATGCATGTCCACAAGTGTGAGGACCCAGAGGGAGCTGCTGTCCTCCTCTCCTGTCAGTAGCTCCAGGTTCAGGAGGAGCCATCAGACACATGGGTGTGTTTGGAAACTGTGGCGTTTCAGAGAGGGAGTCATCAGTTTGTGGGACACAGGTCTCTTTTTGAAGACATCCGGATCACAAGACAGAACTGCCTCTGGAGTCGCTTCTTAGTTCCAGACTCCCCAGTCTGCTCACTCACTGACCTCTGAAGAATTCTTGGGGGAGGCTGTTAGAGAATGGAAGGGTTCTAGGTTTGGAGAGCTGGCCTGATGCCCTGTGGAACTGGGCAAGTCCCTCTCTGGCCCCATGAAGTACTGGCACAATTGCACAGCCCAGGCCAGAGCTGATGGCCTGTCAGTGGACTCTGTTGCTCAACCCAGCCAGTTGCCTGCCTGGCTGCCCAAGTGGGGCCTTTTGTTTTCATTCTGTGATCTATCTTAAGCATCTGTGACTTTTTATGATTTACTGTATAAGGTACCTTAGTGTTAATTTAACAATAACTTCAAAAGTTCGTTTTCCGAGACTAAATGTGACCTTCCAGGGTTCTGTGCTACATTTGGCATTCCAGCACTCTGGCACCAAGGGTGCCACAGTGGGCGGTGTTGCCCATACAGGGCTGCTTCCACCTGCACTTAGTTTTCCTCCTCTCTGTTCTGGCAGTTCAGGTTTCATTGCTGTCTGTCAGGCCCTTTTCCAGAGAAGTCCTGAGCTTTGCTGGCAGAGGCAGGAGTTTGCATCTTCTGGGAACTGGAGTGAGTGTAAGAAACAGGATGCTAGAGGTGGGCTGAGCCCTTACCAGTCATATCACCCACCAAGCTGAAGTCTGCCCGCTGCGTGGCCTGCAGCAGTCAATGGCCATGGTTGGCCTTGGGAAGCTCAGTCAAGACACATATACCCATGTGCCTTCTACCCTAAGGGAGCAGAGCCACCAACAACAGGAAACCCTGGAGGAGGGAGGGTGTCTGCTTTGTGAGTAGGGGCACAGTGCTGGGTCTCACAGACAGAGACTGAGGTAGTCTTGGAGGCCAGTCAGCGGGGTGATGAGCAGGTCCCTTGGGGTCTTAGTAGGAGCTTCTGTTCCTCAGCTCCCCTGGAGCCCTATCCTCTGACAGTGAGAAGGTGCTTCTGGGGTGGGCAGGTCACTGCCAGGCAGCATCTCCTGTGCTCCTGGTGCCTGCTTACCTGTCAGCCATCCTGGGACTTGCCTTCCCCTAGTGAGACATTTTGTTCACTTGCTGCTGAGCCCCAAAAGAATGGCTTTCCAGACTTGTCAGGGCTGCCCTGGCAGCATGTCCCATGGGCGCTGTGAGTCCCTCTGTGCCTGTTGACCTGCCTCCTGCCTGTCTAACCTCTGACAGTGGAGGATGTGTTGAGCACCGTCGTCGTTGTCTCTAGACAGGACCCTGGGGGAGGCTGTCAGCTGTGCCCAGGCTGCAGATCCCGCATTTTTTTTCCTGATCCCGGGCAGAGGCGGAGCCTGCAAGTCCAGCCATGCATCTCTTTTGCTTGTCTTCCTCTCAGTAGGAGGTCGAGGGTTGCCTGTCACCTTCCTCACAGTGGCCTCTGGAGGGACAGATTGCCACGTGTCCTCCCTTCATGAGAGCAGTTGCCTGGGCTGGTATTCGGAGGGTTTTGTGAGGTCCTTCAATATTGTTGTCACTGGCAGGTGAGGGATTCAAACGCACAAAGGCAGCAATGTTGCCAGGCAGCCGTGGGTGTCGCCGGGGAGCCTTTTGGAGCCTTTGGAAACAGCACTTGACCTGTCTGCGTGACATGGTCCCATGGAGAGGAACCTTTTCCTTCCCCTCCTGTTATAGCACACCAGCTTTCCATAGAGCCGGATACCTGGCTCTTCCCCTGTGGCAGGTGACCGCCTCTTCCCTGCCCTCCCCACCTCCTGGCCAACCCCAGCCTGGCATCTCCAGTAGCTCAGGTGTCTCTGGCAGCTTGCAGTGCCTCTGAGGGTCCTGCTAGTATTGTTGCCTTGATGCTGCTCCAGTCCTGGTTCTTTAAGACTGATGAGCTGAGGCCAGTCTCTGGGTCTGGAGAGAAGGCCAGTCCAAGACCCTTCTATAGGGGTCCCTTGTCTCGATCTCCACTGTGGCCTTCTCTTGAAGCTTGGCAGAGTGGGGTTGGCATGCTGTCCTGATCTGGTCAGGTTGTTGGTGCTGGGCAACTTGCTGTCTTGGAGGGAGACCAGCACCTCCTGGTTTTCTTTTCCTAGTGGACTTTTTTCTGGACTTAGTCCTCCCTGATGAATGGGAGGAAAGAGTGAGGCTGAAGTAGAGCAATGCAGCGTGTCCATACTCCTGGGCCCTGGGGAAGTCAGGTGTGACCAGAGGGTCTGCAGGGAGTTCAGGTGGATCTGGATCTGGGCAACTCCAGCTGCTGCTGGTCCTGCTTGCTGAGTTGGGAGAACAGGGGGCTGCAGAAGCTGGTAGACTGGCCCATGCAAAGAGAGTTGATTTCAGTGTCCATACAGGGTGGCTAGCTGCATCTGACCTGGTGCCCATGCCAGGGACCCTGCAGTAGATGAGGTGCTAAGCCAGACCTTCAGCCCTCTCTGACAGAGGGTGATCATGTTTTGCTGGTCTGAGGGAGGCATGCCTGGTGCTCTGTCTGCCAAGGCCCTCCTGATTAGGCGGCTCCCTTCATAGGTGTTTGCCTCGTGGAATCAGGCTGTCCAGGGCTGAAGGGTCATTTTCTTAGAAACAGCCTTCAAGTCTTGTGCTGTTGTGATTTTTCAGCTGATGCGCAGCTTGTTTTACGAGAGCTGAGCTGCCTGGTGTTCTGTCATGGCATGGCCTCTTAGCCGCCCAGTGCAGGGAGCCATGTGGGCGACTGCCAGGTTTAAACAGAGCCGTTGGTGTGATGAGAGGTGCTTGAGCAACTAATGACAAAAGCAGTTTAGTGACAGAAACATGAAATAATTCTCTGGGACCAGAGAAGTATGAAGACTATGTGGAATGGTGTGATCAGCCTCAGGAAGGCCACATGGATTGGGAAGTCATGAGTGTAGCGGCTGCCGTACCTGGTGTGGGCACTCACTATGGGCCAGCCAAGCCAGACTCCAGCTTATCACAAACTGGAGTTTATCACAGATGTGTTGTGATGATGGGTGTGACCCAAACCCTTTGTTCATTGAGTGCTGCTGTGGGTCAGCACCTCATCTTCATGCGTTCTAAGAGGGAGGCCCAGTCTGTCTCTCACAAGTTGGAGACTCTTGCCTGAGGTTAGAGCCTGTTCAGACTGGCTCTCAGACTGTCCGTTTTTACCTCTGTCACTGACTATTTTCTCTCTGTCCTGCAATATGCACACATGGGTAGTGGATTCTTGGGGACCCAGTGTCCCCCAGATTTTGTCATTCCCAGGGGTCTTTTAGCTGACCCTAGCTCTAGAAATTGGAACTGAAACTCACAGTGACCAGCCAGCCCTCCAGCACTCTCTCAGTGTGGCATGGGCTTCACTGGGTGTGAAGGTGTTGATCCGGCTGTCTCCTGTGCACCTCAGACGTTGCAGCTCAAGGCTGCAGTTACTCCTTCTAGACTGTGACCGTGACCACGAACTCTTTGCCTTCTCCCTTCTTAAGCTAGACCCCTGAGTGTCATTTCTCTGCCCTTCCTCAGCACTCACTAGCACTGAGTGGGGCTTGGCCTGTCTTTCCAGTCTTTGCCCCTGACCTTTGCTAGGTCACCTGGCTCTCTCCTCCTGATTACCTCCACACCATAGACAGAGTGGCTTTTGTAAAGGCTGACTCTCCATCGCTTTCAGGTTGGAGTGCTAGATTCTTGACAAACATCCCAGAACTGCCTCCTCCTCTGCTGTCTACCACCCCACATCCCCCACCGCATGCCCCAGGTGCCTTAACCACAGGCGTTATCCTGCAGCTGCACTGGATACCTCCTCTTGCTCCTGATGGCTGCAGAACTTTCTGCCCCCTGCTGCAGTAGGCATGCCTGGTGAGGGTGGGGACAGCCCTGCCCTGTTGCCCCATCAGGCACAAAGAGCCAGGGCCCCACTCATCAGCACCGAGTGGACCTCTGCTGGGACAAATACGGCAGGCCCATGGCCTGCTGTCTATTGGGCAGTTCCTAGAGAGGTGATGGGATCTCCTTCAGGAGCACTTGGGTGTCCTTGTCCTGTGTGTGTTTTCTTTCCAGGGCCAGGGCCTTAGCGTGAAGTGTCTGTTAACTCACATTGACTGCTAACTCACCATTGTTTGAAGCACCCTATTAGGTACAGAGCCGCCGTGGCCCACAGTGTGGAGTGGGCCATGGTCTTGAGGTCTGTTTCTGAGGAAGCCCAACTCAAGCGGAGTCAGTGGGTTGTTGAGCACCCGCCTTGGAACTGCTGATGATGGCCTGAAAGAACCCGAGCAATTGCTGGGTCACTTTCTTGCACAGGAGCTGGTTAAACTGCACATTTAGTGGCGAGGGCATCCAGTCCTGAGAAACCTCCCTGAGATTCTTATGCCTTGCATCTTGTGCCTCGGGTTTTTAGAAGAGTCCTGGAGGTTCCCCCATCCTGGCCCAGGGTCCCACCCAGGAGGTGTCAGGCACAGTTCTGCATCTGTTCTGGGGACACTTGGTGTAGTGCGTGCATGCTGTGTCTGGTGGCCTGGTCTGCTGGGCCAGGATGCTCCATTTGCCCTGTTCCTCCCCTGGCTGGAGAGGGGAGCAGGCCCTGCTGTGGTGCAGCTGGACCTTTGGGTCCTAGGACTTGTGCTCAGAGGGGTGGGGCTGTTCCCAGGAATTGTACCCAGTGAGAAGGAATCCACATCCGGTTCCTTGGCAGGTGTCTGAGAGCACTGGTGTGTTTATTTGAAAATGGAATTTGAAGCTGCATATTTCTTGATCTTTTAGGTTAAGTCTTTTTTCTTTGACCAGTGACCCTGGAGCCTCTGGGTGGTAGAAGTTTCCAGTTGGTGGTGTGCTCTATAAGCCCTTGTGGGTATCCATTCTTGGTTTCCAGCATACTTCCGTCACCATTCTGCTAGGTCTCTGCAGGAATCTAGCCATGCAGGTACCATCCATACTTCCTGGGTGAGGACCCTGAGGTACTAGCCCTGCCATGAAGCAGTGAAGGCCATGGCTGAGCCTGTGCTTTTGTGTCCACTGCTTCCTCTGCCTGTCGGCAGCCCCACTTGTGGACAACAGCTCAGGAGGACTACCCTTGTCCTGGGACTTGCTGACCGCCGCCTGCTTTTCTCATCCACAGTGTTGTAAATGTCAGGCGGCAAAGGGACGACAGGCCCCACACTAATTGGCTGCTCTCTTAGAAGCTGGGAGCTGGCTCACATTTAAGTAGATGCTTTGAGCTGGCTTTACAGGTAGTCTGTTTTCTTGAGATTGTAAAGCTGGACAAATGTCAGGAGTCTTTTTCGATATTGTCTGTGTTTTTCAAAAGACCCCAGGAGGCCATTATTAGAGATGAAAGTGGCCTCAGTCCAGTCTTGAGAGTGTTCTAGAGAACTTGTGCTGGTTGGCCTCTGGACTCCTCCTGAGTGTGCTTCCTCTTCCATGGAACAAGATGGCCAGCAGCTAGTTATCGTCCAAGCTTGGGAACATTCATCAATCTCGAGCCTTCATGACAGGGTAGGTGCTTCTTAGGGTAGAGGAATCCAGTGAGCCAAACTAGTCCCTTGGCTTATCCAGGAGGATGAGAACACATAAATATTCAGAGGATATTTGAAACTCCATGTCAAAAATCTTGTCCTAAAAATACAGGTGGCACCTCATTTCACAAGCTGGGGAGGGCATAATTGCCTGGCTTTCTGAAATGATGCCAAGTGTCACATGGTGCCAGTGGACAGAGTGAAGGGCTGTCACAGGATGTCTTGGGTTTGGTGCTCACCAGAGGGTCCAGCCCATGGTAGGTTATGCCTCCTCCCTTCCACTGATCTGTAGGAATCCCTGTGCCGCACTGTGTAGGTGACTGCCCTCTTCAAGTTGAGCATTTGCTGAGAGCACCAAGGGACACCTGGCTGACTATGGAGGTAACCTTTTCTGGGTTGGGCCCCCTTGAGGTTCCTTATAGCCCTGCGTCTTTCCTCTCTTCAGCCCGCTCCTGTTCAGTCTTGGTTTCCCATCTGGGCACCCTGCCCCTGGTTTGTGGTCTAGGCCACTGGGCGGGTTCTAGGCATTGCTTTGTCCTGACTTTCCAGCCAGGTGCCTTTCCTGTGGCAGGCTCTTCTGTGTCAGGAGTTCTCAGGTGCCTGTGAGGACTAGATAGGCTGTGCATGTGGTGTGCTTGCTTGGCTGTGTGCCTGGCTTACAGGAAGCACCTGGGACTGGCTTGACAGTTATACCTGCCTTCCTCAGGGACCCCCGTAGCCCTTGGCCTGCTCACCCTTGACCTGACATGCAAGTGGGTGTTCCTATTCCTCCCAGGGTGCTGGTTCACCTGTCTGGGCCTGTACTCACCCCTGCCTCTCTTTTCTCAAGTTCCAGGGGGTCCTTGTGTGCCTGCCTCACTGGGGATGCCTCTGGTGCAATGCCACCTGTGGGGTTCAGAGGTACCCTCCCTTGCTCTTGTGTCTGCCATGGTGCCCATGCCAGATGGAATGAATGCGGGTGTCCTGAGTGAGGGGTGGGTGTGGTGCTTCCCTGACTGATGTTGCTCCCCCGACTGATGTTGCTCCTGCCAGGTGGGCCCTGGGCGGCCTGTTGCATGGTGATGTGGTTGGGCTGCATTGCGCTGGGGGAGGGGGGAGGCCCTGGAGCCTCCTGCCCTGCAGAGGGGCTTCTGCTTTTCAAACCTTCAGTGCCATTTGTTTCTGGTTGGTCCTAGGGCACTTCTGTGTGCCCCTTAAGGCCACAAACCCTCCCACTAGTGCTGCTTGAGTCTTTGAATTCCTGTCACTCTTCGACCCCTCCACTATGGTGGTTGGTGCTGTCAGCCCTGGGGTGTCTGATCTTCCCTGGTGTTCTCGACTGAACCCACATTCACATGCCCACCTCTGGTGTCTTCCCCATTTTTGTTTGACTATTTTGCTGAAGTCACAGGGCCTTTGGAGCCCTGGTTCCTAGACTTGGAAGAGCAAGAGGAGCATTGGTGGTGGCTTGGGGTTTTTCTTTCAGAACTGGCCCGAGGGGTTTTGTGGCCTGCCCAGAATAACAGTGTATACATTGCCCGTGGTTCTGTTTCCAGCTGCATCGAGGGAGTGAACCTCACTCCCACATGGCTTCAGAGCAGATGGCATTGGTTACCATCACTGTAGCCCCTGTGTGGTCCCAGGCTCATCTACCTGTACCCTGGCGCAGAAGCCCTCAGGTCATGGTGGGGTTTCTGTCTGTTTTCTGATATCTTTTTGTGTGAGATGGACGGTACAGATCCTCTAGGGACTACCCTGGTGGGATGGACATGCTGCCATTTTGTCTGAGTGATGACGTCATGATTTGACAGGGTGGGCTGAAGGAGGCCACAGCAGTGGGAGCTGGCACCGAGTTAGGTTTAAATACTCAGCTCTTAGGGGCAGAAAGCCAGGTCCCAGAACTGCCAGGCTGTTGGACTTGCCCAGGATTTGGGGTGATGTGGCCTGAACTAGTGGGGCTTCCTATTGGCTCCTGGGAATATGTGCTTGGACTGCCCACCCCACTATAGACTGCATCTGGGGTCTCTGCCCACCCTGCCTCTTTTCCCCCCTGAGCCTGAACATGCCTTAGTGCCTTAATGGAAGGCCTCATGGGGGCAGTGACTTTTTGGAAGTAACTAAAAGCTCTTGCCAGGGAGACAAAGGGTACTGACTAATTGGTGGCTTTATTTATTCATCTCTAGGCCTGAATGGTAAACAGCTTTGATTCTTGGCTCAGCGGGAACAGGTTGGGAGGCCTCGGCTGATTGATTCCTCACCTGCAGGGGTGCACGCAGGAGGGGGGTATCGATTTGGTACTGTCTGCCAAACCCACTCTGAAGTAGGCTTAATTGCCTCAAGACCTGCCTCAAGACCAGCTTCCTTGTACCGAGTCCCCATCAGTCTTTGCATGGAGTTGTCACTCGCTGAGGTTTCTGCCCCTCCCTGGGATTGAAGTCTCTGTCCATGCGTCCTTGGAGGAGCCAGATTCCTCCTGGGTGCTGTCCTGTTCCTTAGTCCTGAAAGTTCAGGGCATGATTGTCACTCCTCTGGTTGTCAAAGAAAAAGGTGCAACTGTGCCCACCTTACACAGGTACAAAGCATGCTGGGACAGCCTCAGCCACAGGCAGAATCTAGGACTGCGCAGTGCCCCTGGCCTTCTGCCCTTGCCTGGTTTCCTTTGCCACCAGCTTCCTGCAGTGGCCACGAGGCTATCTGGAGTTCATGTGTGTTGAGTTTCGTTTCACCTGCTGGGCTGGCTAAGCTCTCTTGCTACTCTATGAACCAGTTTCAGCATAGGGGGCTGACACCATACCCATCCATCTTCCCCCACCATTTTTTTTTTTTTTTGTAGTTGTAGATGGACAGATGCCTTTATTTTATTTGTTTATTTTTATGCGATGCTGAGGATCGAACCCAGTGCCTTATACGTGCTTGGCAAGCGCTTTGCCACTGAGCTGCAGCTCCAGCCCCTCATCCATCTTTTCATGTGCTCAGCCATGTGGCCCACCATTCTCACCAGAGTGTAGGGTGCCTGCGTAGCATGGCTTGAGACAGGAGCTGCCCACCCAGTGGTGGGTGGATGTGCAGCTCTGGATCTGGATGTCTGATTTCTGCTTTGAGTGAGCATCTGCATCTTCCCTTGTACAGGTGGGGTCAGCATGTCCCCCACTCCACCTCTGCTTGTCCCCATTGATGGCACTGCTCCTTGGCAGTCTGCATCCATGCCTCTTTCCTCAGGTTCCAAATGGTTTGCCTCATCCTTGGGTGAGTCCAGGGCCATGCTCTATCTCCCTCCATCTAACAAGGCAGGCCAGGACCAATTCCCTAGCTTGTGGTTCTAGGACTCAGTGATTAGACATTTTAAGTGACAGTTGTTAAAGAGCTAGAAAACCTTTTTAAGCCATCTTGTGTAAAATGCAGTGAGGCACGTGAGTAGCAAGTCTCAGTGGATAGCTCTTTGACTCAGGACAGTGCCCGTGTACCCTCCACCTGTGAGCAAGGTACGCTGCTGGCCCTGCTGTTTGTGCAGACGTGGCACTGCTCTGGCTTCTCCTGGTCTTGTTTTCTTATGGGTGAGCTGGGCTCAGGAGGCTGCTGTATTTGAGGTGGAACTTTAACCTAGGGGTGCAGGCTGGAAACTTGGAGAAACATGAATGTCCCTCTCCTGACCTGTCGTCATGCCAATGAAAAACAGAAGGAAGCTAAATTGAAGCTAAATGTGCATATATTTCTTCTCTATTTCTTGCTTATTTAGCTTAAAATTAAACCCATAGAAGTCAATCCTTATCCTGCATTTATATGTATGAGACTGTCCCTATTTCTCCGGTCTCACCCAGGACAGTCTTTTAATGCCTGGGGATATCTTGACTTTCCCCATCTTCTCCTGTGATCTGTGACTCACCTGCTGCTCCCTTGGGTGTCCATCTGTGCCAGTCTGGCTGCCTGCTGCTAGGGTCGTGCTTACCCAGCCTGTGCTAGGTGTGGGAGTGAGCAGAGGACAAGCCACAGGGTCCATTGAGGGAGGTGGCCAGAGACAACCCTTGTGCTTTTGGAAAATGCCATTTTTGATGTCCTTTTCCCTAAGTGGCCTCCCTGTGCTGTCCTTCTGCCACGGGGGGTCTAGTGCTGGTGGCTGACGTCCTTGGGTCTGGGATGGCCTCCTGCTGACAACAATTCTAGGACGGTCCTAATACCCAGCGTAATCCTGTGCCTCCTTCTTCCACATTGAGCTCGGAGATGCTTATCCTGAAAAGCAAGAAGATCAATGCTTCTGCTAATGAGCTGCCCGCGTGGAGCTGTGAAGCTTTGCCAGCCCCTGTCAGGGAGGGTCCAGGCAGGAGAGTGAGTGCTCCTTGGCTTCGAGGGCTAAACGGAGTGTGGTGTGTCCACATCTTCCCCTTGTCCCTGCTGCTTTCTGCTGGGGCTGCTGGGGTCCTGAGCATGGCGTGCTTTGTGCCGACTAAGCTGTGGGTCAGGAGCAAGGCTCGAGGTGGGAGGGCGGATGCCACATGTGGGCCTCGCCTTCTTAACTGAGGTGAAAACAGGGAGCTAGTCAGCCAGTGGGGACAAATTTATCAGGAGTCTCACAGCTGAAAGGGCCCTCGGGGACAGTTAGTCCAGGTCCATTCTGAGAATGGAGTCTGTGGTCTCTGGAGTGTCCATGGAGCTGGGGCATGATTGCTCCTGCAGGAGTCCTACTGTCACCATTGTCACGCTTGCCCTTAAAGCCCCCAGAACCCTGTGTCCTATGGCTGCATAGTCTTTGTGGGCAGCTTGTGTCCTCATGTCCCAGTGAGACTGAAGTGCCAATGACAGGCTGTTCTGTCTTCCCGGCTCAGCCTCCTCAGGCTGGCTTCTGTGTCTGGCACATCACAGGTGAACTGCAGTACCTGTGAGTAGGAGAGGGCTGCTCTGTCCTTGGTCATTTGCATGCAGAGGCATTGGCAGGCGGCACCTCCCTGCCACTGGACCTGGTCTCCATTGTGCTCGGAGGCCGCTTCTGTTCCACCTCTGTTGCTTCAGGCCCGCCTCCCCTGGCACAGGCTCCTTGACAAATCTCTTGAAATGATGATGCCAGATGACAGTTGGGTTTCAAAGAAGCTTGGTGTTGTGTTGTTGGGAACCAAAGCACAAAGACATGGTTCCTGGGTTGTAAAGCTCTAAGGTGGGGAGGGTGAGCATTTGGGGACGTGGCCTGGGAGCCCGCCAGTGCCCGCCCTGCATGTGCCTGCTCCTTGCCTCGAGGGACAACTCCACCCCCGCCCCGCAGGGCCTCAGGGATGGCAGTGTTGCATGGCAGTGTTGCATGGCAGTGCTCTCCCACTGCCCTGGCGCTGTGATCCTCAGGCTCAGGGTTTCTTGGAGAGGGATTGTGGCTAGTGCAGAGGTCTGTCTGTCTGGAGCACTGCCTTTCTTATCAGTCTAGGAGGAGTTGGTTCTGAGCAAGGGAGTGGTGCTGCTGTTGGAATCGTTCCTCATTGAAGCGTGGTTGGGTGCGCTAGCCAGGGGCTTGTTGGGGTGGGTGGTAGCCAGTGGGGAATAAGTGGGAGAGCAGTGATTTGGGGCCAGAGAGTGTATAAGGAATGGTCGCAAGTGGCCCCTGTGGACTTGGGAAGGGCAGTCTGAGAGGACAGGGCCTTGGGTAGGGGCAGGGACATGAGAACATGAGGTGCCTCTAGGCCCTCAGGGAGCTGACAGCACAGGGCAAAGACCTTGGGAAGGAGAGGCTGGTTTTGAAGGCAAGTCTGAGTCCTGTGCCCTGGCTCCTCTCAGGATGCAAGGCAGCCCTGGGGATCTAGGAGCCCTGGGCCAGGGCACTTGGAGGGAGAGTTTGACCTAAGGCTTTAGAATCCTGGACGCCAGTGAGGAAGGTGTGTTAGACAATGTCCCTCAATGGGAGTAAGTCTCATGTTTCCCCATGATTAGATTGAGGTGTGTTTTTGGACAGAAATCATGAAAGGGATGTTGTGGCCTTCTCAGTGTGCCACATACACGAGAGAGCATGTTGCAGTCTCCGAGTCTCTTGGTGGAGGCAGTGTCTGCTGGGAGTCAATTGTAAGGTTAGGGCTTTATTTCTTTGTATTTAGTAAGTATCTTAGGAGAACTTCTTTGAGACTGTATCCTGTTTCTTCTTTTTTGGGGTACTGGAGTTTGAACCCAGGTGTTCTCTACCATGGAGCTACATTTCCCACTTTTTTGTTTCGAGGCTGACCTTGAACTTTGTGATATCATCCTTATTCAGCCTCCCCAGTGGGGTGGCTGGGATTACAGGGGTGGCCCCGACTCCTAGAAATATCTTGTTTCATCTCAAAATTTCCTCCACCAGTTTTAGGCATCCATGGTGGATTTCACCCTCAGTAATTAACACTGGAATGTTACAGTGGTGGTTTTCTATTTGTTCATTTCTTCTTCATTTCTTAGTTGGCATTCCTTGAGGAAGAAGGTTGTCCTCCTATTTATCTGTTTGCTAAGCATTGATGCCATGCTGCATCTGGAACCAGTCCTGTGGCTGCAGGTTGATGTGTGCCCTGTGAGCTCCCCTCCTTAGTTTTGAGTACTTTCTTTCTTTCTGGAACATGAGATGCCCTATACTGTATTATTATTTTCCCTCTCCCTTTCTTGGATTGAACCACCTTTACAAAGAGCCCTGATTCCTTTTGCTGACAAGGGATGTTTTGAACAAAGATCCAGGTGCTTGTGGCCCTGGATAGTCACTGCTTCGTGGGCTCTTGGTGGACATGAGTGTGCTTCTTGTGCCTGCAGCCCTGTTTGTGTCTGCATCTGCTTCTGCCTTATGCGCGTGAGGAGGCTGGAGCACATCCTGGTTCCTGTTTCTCCTCCAGTGTCACTGACCATCCTTACTTTCCCTCTTCCTTATTTGCAGTTTCGGTCCTTGATCCTGAGAAGCTAGGCTGTCGTTACACACTAGATGTTTCTTATTTGTCCAACCCTGGCATATACAGGCTTTGAAGAATTGCTAATCTATAACTTGCGAGAAACAAGTTATTGACTAGTGTGGTGTTTGTGCGCCTCCGCCTGACGGAACGGGCTGCCGGGCTTCCCTTTCTGCCCGCTCCGTGTCCTCTTACTCATTGGGCAGAGCCTTAGGTTCCTCACTTAGAGTTTGACTTTCACTGAGTCTTTTCCATTCGGTTTCTGTTTTAAGACACACAGAGAAATGGTGGGTGTCCCTGATCTGTACTTCTGGGGGTTCACCTCTGTTGGCGTGAGCCCGCACCTCACAGCCAGCAGCTCCTTAGCCCCAGCGTGCCTTTGAAGCCCACCTCACTCCCCTTTTGGCACCCGCTGAGGCATTGTCTATTCCTCATGCTTTGCATTTCTTACAGTGGCTTATAGGTGGCGTCATGGAATAGAGTCCTTGGGGCCTGGCTGCTGTCACTTGACACAGCACTGAGAGGTCCATCCTGGGGTTGCATAACCCAGCCGTGTCCTCCTCTATTGCTGCATGTGTGCTTCTTGCTGTGTGGGATGTGTGTCTTTCTCAGTGGAAGGACATCTGACTTGTCCTTGTCATTTTCCTGAGTAGCTACTTAGGAGTGGGATTGCCAGGTCAGGCACATTTTAACTTCAGGAGAAACTGCAGACGGATTGCAGGCACCGCCGTGCCCTTCTGCATTTGTGCTGTGGTGGGAGTGCGGCTCTCGCACCCCCACTCCACCTCGCTCTCACGTGCTCTCCTCTGGGTCGCTCTGCCAGTCGTGGCCATGGCCAGGTGTGTGCTGCCTGAGGGTGTCCAGGTGCGTGGCCCCTCCCTGGCTGGCGTGCTCTCCTGCAGTGGTTTCTCTGGCATTCCTTGTGCGGTAGCCCGTTTTCTCGTGGGATCCCTCCGTCGTGCTCCAGTCTCAGGTGCCAGGGTTTGGTTCCGTTTCCTCTCGGTGTACGTCAACCACCTCGCCTTCCTTGGCCGTCAATTTCATTTATTTCACTTTTCATGAGACGTTAGGGGACATTGTCTGGAGTTTGCAGAGGTGTCAGCTGCTGACTGGGCAGAGTAGTTACTGGGCAGCAATAGTTCCAGATGTTCCCGGTACAGGGAGGTGTTGGCATCTGAGATGGTGCGTCGGGAGCCAGTCCGTGGAGAAGGAGGCTTGTGGGGACACTGGCTCTGAATCTGAGCCTTGGCAGAGGCTGCTGGCTGGATGTCTCTGAGCCCATGTCTTCTTCCTCAGCACAGTGACACTGCTGTGCAGAGTGGCATGAGATGCATACTATGGGTCTCTGAATATGTCCCCTGTTGACGTCTCTCCCCTGTTCCTTTCTTGTTTTCTCATTTATTGTTCCTCCAAGCACAGCCTTCCTGCTCCCCACAGGCTTCAGACTAAAAGGCTCTTCTGCTCTCTCTACTATGCTGTTTCCTGTTCAGTTTTTCTTTCCTTTAGTTGTGCACAGGACTTGAGGGAACGGGATGAAAGAAGAAACTTGGGGGCCTAGTGTGCAGTTTGGAGAAATGTTTACTTGTTCCACGAGTCCCTCAGTTGTGTTGGAAATCTTGTTTGTGGGAGACAGGTGTGGAGGGTCCGGTGACATCCTGGTGTCTCACCAGGGCATTGTGGACTGCTCTGGCCTGGCGGTGGTGTGGTACCGAAATAAAATTTATTGATCAAGGAAACCCACATCATGGAATCTTAAAGTGTCTTAAAATTTCAAAACGATGTATCCTGTGAGATGAATTTCCATTTGGGCCAAGGAGAAGACACTTGAGACCAAAAGCCGCACCTGTCCTGAGGACAGAAGAGGCACTTCCTGGGCTGTGTGTCTGAGCTGGTGCTGGGGACTGCTTTAGTCAGCGTGGTGCTGGCTTCAGAGGGACATCCTGTCAGATTGTATCACTGAAGTAGAGGTTCATAGGAAGGGAGGTGACAGTCCTTCTGTCCCAAGAGTCACAAGGCCCCAGCCATGGTCTTGCTGGGACATGACTCTTGAGAGGTACACAGGGACACTGGAGCACGAGGTCAGACTGCAGTCCTTTGTTGTACCCATTCATGAGGCATTGGGGTGCAGCTGCAGGGGAGGACGGCGTGGTCAGCCTTGTAGTCTGGCAGCTGAAGGAGGCTTTAGGAATCTTTAAAACCTTGGTATATGGGAACAAGGTGGGCCTTAAGCTTCCATGTCACTTTGATAAAATGTGCAACAACAAGGAGAGGAGGAAGTCTTAGGAAATTTGGCTGAGTCTTAATGCACAGAAATGCCTGTCGCAGCTGATGAGCCCAGCTTGGACTGCCCCTGGGGCTGGAAAGGTGTGTGGACTCCTGACATCCTTGCCCGTGATGCTCTGGGCATCGTGGATTTCATGGCTGAGCTGTGCCCATGCTTGTGCCCTGTTAATGGCCTGACCTCTGCCTGTGGGACCAAGGGTGGATATTATTGCCAACTGTGGGACTTTTCTAGTGTGTGCTCAGAAAGTTCCCACATGGATTCAGAGGATAATTAGTATCCTGTAAGATATGAATCTTAATTCCTAAATTACATATTTAGCAGATGGTCCAAAATAGCACTTGTAATGGCAACATTCAATTAGTGAGTTTAAAAAATGTATATTATTGCAACATTCTCCATGGGTTTTATTTAGAGGTTTCTAAATATAGTGCTATAAAAACACAGAAGTGTTTAAAACTATTTAGACCCACACAGCCGCAGTGGGCTCTGTGCTAGACTTCCCGTGTTAACCAGAGGATCATAGAGAAGCCTCCGGTTTATTCCTGAGAAGCTGAAGTAAAAACACTGTAGGCGGTCAGCAGTGTCCCCAGCTCCCACAGGCCTTTTGCCTTGGTGCCTATGAGTTCTAACCTTTGTGAAGTCCTGGGACCCTGTTCCCTGCCTCCTGCTGGGGTTGATTGTTGTGGGGCCTGCCAGGGCAGTGCTGTTCCCTCTGTGGCAAAGTCGGGTGCATCTTATCTGTGTGGTGTGCCCTTGGGATCATAGTCTGCAGCTGACTTTGTGGGCCTGGGGGGCTGTCTCTAGACTTCCCAGTCCAGGTGGGATATAAAATGGGCCTGAAAGGCAAGGCCTGCCCTCTGGTGGGAGTCAAAGAAGTGAGATAGAGGACTGAGTGTGGACACATCAGGAGTGGCTGGGAGCCTCAGGGGTGCCTGCCCCGTGGTGGCTCTGCATCTCCCAGGAGCTCAGCGACCTGTGCCGTTGGAAACAGGAATGGAATTTGGTCAAGCCCGATTCCTGGAGATCACAGGGATCAACTCCTGGCAGCCGCTCTTGGGAGCATCTGTCCCTAGGAAGGAGACACTGGGGCTGAGCAGTTGCCCTGTGGTGTCATTGTTGTTCCCAGCCTGAAAGGAGACCCAGTTCTCCTAGTTCTCCAGTGCCACCCTGCTAGCCCTGGTCTTGCCGTGCAGGCCTTCCTGGTAATCAAGTGCGCATAGAGGAGGCTTTGTGCAGCCCTTTCTGGCTCTGTATGTTTAAACAAAGAGCTTTTTAGACCTAAACACAGATGTTCATATGAAAATGAAAAATCAAATTAAGCGGAACCAGCCTTTGAAAGTTAATGCCCTGTAGCAAGTAAAACAAAGGAGAAGACACTGTGTGTAAATTTCACTTAAATAACTTCTTATCTTAAATAAAGTTTTAAACTAAAAAGTGTCATTTGAAAGCCGCTCATCATCCCCCTGTCCTCCAATGGAACATCTGTGCTCATTCTGACTCGATGAAAGACAGGAATTAGATGAGCCGCTGGAGTGCTCTCCACCATAATTGCCCCTCGCTCCTCTCAGAGACACAATGCGGGATGAAATGCCAATTAAGCTGGTGTACTGATGAGGTGCAGGCTGAATAGGGAGCAGGGCTCACGCGAGTCCCACCGAATGGATCTGCTGTGGCCCCAAGTTTGTTCCGTCTCCGTAGAAATGTCATCATACATAATGAAAATCTCCAATGCTTGCCTGTATTTTAAAATGATCTACTTTGGAGTTCTGTCAGCATGTCTTAAAATAGGTGTTTTCTGCCCACCTGGATGGGTGTTTTGTCCCTCTGAGCATCTCAAGGACCCGATCCAGGGGAGGGCTGCAGGGCTGCTGAAGGTGCAGCCCAGGCAGTTCCAGCTGTATCTCCAGGCCCCAGGCACCAACTGCAGGTCTGGGCAGCCAAGAAGCTGTGTTCTGCCCATGTTCTGTGGTGCCCTCTCCTCACCCCACCCCAGCGCCTTCTAGCGAGAGCATAAAAAGAACCACAGAGAGGAGTTCTCAACTAAAGGGCTGGTGGTGTAGTTCAGTGGTAGGGAGTGTGTTTAGCACATGCCAGGCCCTGGGATCGAGCCCTACCACTGCAAAAGAAAACAAGGAAAATTGTGGAAGAAGTATTTTGGGTGTCCAGAAAGCGTAAGGTGAGGAAGGATAACTGGGGCAGAGGAGAACATCTGGGCAAGCAGTGTCTGAGCAGTGGCCTGGTCAGCCCAAGACTGTTCTAGCAGCACCCAGACTGTGGGTGATGTGGTGGGTGGGACTTGGGGCTCTGTGGCTCAGGTGCTCAGCCATGTGCAGATTAGAATCGTGTGATTGACTTAGTTTACTTAAGAGGAGGAATCTAGAGAAGCAGTTTTGGGGGGTTGAGGAGCAAGAAGCTCATTGGTGAATGTGGACATGGTGTCACAGTGAGAGACTGTTGGTACTTCAGAAGGTTGTGCTGGAGGGACAGAGGCTACCCCTGTAGTGGCTAGAGAGTCCTCAGTGTCAGTTCATTCTGCTCCAGGCGTGGTGTCTCTCCTGACTGTCCCAGCTGCCTCTGGCCAGGCTTCTTATCACCAGTCACTGCTAACCAGTGGGAGCTCCTAACTCTGACTTGTCCCTTCATGTGAAGACTCAACACCTGCCTGCATGGGACCCTTTCTCATCTTTGTGACTTCCCACAGGTGCCCCCAGTGCCAGCCCTCTGTGAAGATGCACAGCTGTGGGCATTGGCTGCAATTCTCTCTAGATTAAGGGCTTTGTCCTGACTCTAGACCTTACCCAGGACCTATACCCTGCTGGAGCTTGGTCAGGGCTTGGGTGGGGGTCTCCATCAAGAGCCCTGTTGTGGGCTGCAAGGGTAACTAGCTCCCCAGCTGAGAGAGAGCCTGTCTTCAAATAGAGGAGTCCTGATTGAAATACTTCCTGTCAGCTCATGGGGCTAGCTGTTTTTTTTTTTTTTTTTTTGGTACTGGGGATTGAATCCAGGGCTGCTTTACCAATGAACTGTACCTCCAGTCCTTTAAAAAAAATTTTTTTTGAGACAGGGTCTCAATAAATTGCCTAAGGTGGCCTTGAATTTAGAATCCTGCTGCCTCAGCCTCCTGAGTTGCTAGGATTACAGGCCTGTGCCACTGTATCTGGCTATAGTGTTTCATTAACTGCAAAAGGAGATTAAAATGACTCTTTCTCTTTTTGTTTTGGCTGAGGCTCTAAAGGCTACAAATAAGGAGTCCATATTCTAGAACATGGTGCGAAATGTCTTGTGCAGGACTTGCCAAGGGCAAGTTTGAAGACCAGTTTGCCTTCCTGGCTGTGGTCTGAGCTAGAGGGGGAGGGGAGTGTTCCCCCTTAGAGTGGAACCCGGCACTTCATCCTCAGGAGCTTTAAACTGGGGGCGGGGGCAACTCCGGAGAACCCATGTAGCTGGGCAGGTGTTCCCAGGAGGGTTAAAGTTGGGAGTGAAGCAGTGAGTATGTTGGGGGGGCCTGGAAGGGAGGGAGGGGGTGTGAGTGAATGCCTTCACCTTGGGAGCATCCAAAAAATAGTGCCTATGGGGACAAAGAGGGAGGGAGCAATGGGGAACGTAGACCCTGTGGGGGAGGGTCCTTGCTTTCACCCAGGTGTGCTGTTCTGGCTGAGGCAAGCTGGAGGTGTTCCAGAGCTGAGGGCCCTGTTCCCAGAGCCAGGCCGAGAAGGGGCTGGCCCTGTTGTGGGGGTGGGCCTTCTACCCTTGCTGTTGGGAAGACCCCGCCTGCCTCCTCTTTCAGTTTTGCCATTTCCAGGACCCTTGCTGCCTGTCTCATAGGTTTGCTCACTTTGTCAGTAACTTGCTCCTTGTCGCCAGAGACCTCCTCTCCCTGTCTGATCACTGCCATACCCAGTGAGTCAGAGACCTGTGGGTGGTTTCAGAGATGGTGAGGCCTGCCCAGTCTGCAGGGGCAGAATTGGCTTCCCACCAGCAGATGGCCTTTCTGAAGGGTCCCTCCCTCTTGTGCCCAGCACCTGGGGAAAGGCAAGGCTCTGTCCTTAGTCAGTGACCCAGGCTCCAGACTGAATGCACATAGTCCTTTACTGTCTGGGAGGTGATTGGTCCCTTTGCCATTCTCCAGGTGGTTCCATAACCCAGGGATCAAACCTTGCCATTTGCATCCAGTATTGGAAGCAGAGGCAGCCGCAGGCCTGGCCTACTGGGAGCTGAGATGATTTATGTGACCTGAGCTTGGGTAATTAAAGTGGGATTTGGCAGTGACGTCTTTCACAGAGGAGGCATTAGGGGTGTCAGAATGAGACATGTCAGCACAAAACAGTTATGTTTTCAGGTTAAGAATTTAACGAGGAGTAAATTCATTTAAACCCAAGAGCTGGCTGCAGGGAGGGTTCTCCACAGAGAGCCCGTCTGTGGCCGTCCTTAATGCTTGCATTTCATTCTCTCCTGTGTGAGTCCCAGCCCCTCTCCTCGGGGAGAATGCAGTTTCTGCGTCGCCAAGCGCCACAGCTGCCTCCTGGAGGCACTGGTGTGTTTGACATGTGGATCGAGGATCTAAAGCAATAGGCTCCTTCACGTGCCAGACCTACCCTCTGGTCTGTTGGCACTTCGACTATGATGGGCTCTACTCTGAGGCCAGGGAGGCGGGGTGTAAGCTGCCATCCTGTGTGTCTCATCTGCCTTCTGGAGCCTGTGGGATGTGACTTGGGTCAGCTGACTCTACCACTGCTAGGTGGGACTCCGAGTGTGCCTCTGGGTGGGAGGGAGTTGGCTGTTCTCTGTCCTGCCTTTGTCCTGGTTTCCGAAGTGGAGAATTGGCCTGCGTTGGTTTCAGTTGGGGTTTCTGGTAGTCAAGTCACAGTAACTGTAATAACAGGTATCACCTATCCTACTCTCCTGGGGAGCTCTGGTGGCTGCCATCTGATTGTAGCTGGTTTTGCTCAGGCAGCCGAAGCACACACTTCTTACCTTGGTGGGGTGACACATGCTGGCTGCGTGTTTAGAGTTTGCTCCATTCCTGTGGGTTCTGTTTCCTCCCTCTGGAAGGATGCGGATGTTTGGTGGCATGTGAACAGATTTAGGAGTGTGTGGTGATCTCCCCTGGCCTTTCTCTTCTTCCGCCATATTCCCAGGTCCTGGGCACCATCTGTGAGACTGTCAGTCTGTCTGGGCATGCAGTGCTTTTGGCTGTCCGATGGTGCCACAGGAATCCTGGGCAGGAGGGCCAGGACCTGCTGTCAGTGTGGCAGCCTGAAGCTTACTGCTGCTGTCTTCTTATTGGTCCCTCGGAATCTGGTCTAAATGTTCTCTCTCTGGGGTTCATAACTCCTGAGAGAATACTGGAGCCATGGAGCCCATTTAGGGATCTCCAGATCCTCTTGGTGGTGGTCTGTGCCCAAGTGCCCATCCACCTCTACTGTCTTGCTGCACTGTGAGTACCATGGGAGGTGACCAGCCTTCTGATTTCTCAAACAGAAACATCCTTCAAACATTGCTGTCTTCCATCTGCTGAGGCAACACCACAGACATGCCCCTGCCCTCACTGAGCATGTGCTCTAGTAGAGAGCCAGCACTGAGCAAGGCTTTACAGGGTTTATCCTCAAGCCCAGGTGTGTGTGTGTGACACAAGCTACAGCTGGGGGCCCAGCGTGGTTGGGTGATCTCCCAAGAAGGTATGGGAAAGTCACGTGCAGAAGTATGAGTCAGCGCGTCCCTTTGTGGGGTTTTGAGGGCAGGATGGAGAAGAGTGTTCCAGGGACAGGGATCAGTAGCACAAGAGCCCCTAGGCAGGAGAGTGTGACTGAGTCAGGGGTAGCTGTGCAAATGAGATCGAGCATCTGACCCAGGTGCTGGCTACTTCATGGAAATATGAGGTTGTCTCCTCCAAGGTGAGGAGCCGATGTCCTAGAAGGAGGCACAGCTCTGTAATCTGCTTGGTACACCAGTCTTCCTCTGTAAGGAGGAGTCCCCTGGCCACATCCTCTCAGCCTAACCTTTGGATTGAGAAATGAACAGGTGAAAATACCATCTTTGGAAATTGTCCCTGGAATAAAAAGTGTACATGATGGTGCTAGCTGTGGTGGTGAAGGCGGCAGTGCTGAGGGTGATGGTGATGGTAGCCATGATGGTGAGGGGTCATGGTGGTGAGGATGAAAATGGTGGTGACTATGGTGAGGGTGGTAGTGGTGGTAAGGATGGCAGTGTCGGTGGTGATGATTGGCAATGAAGGTGATGATAGCCATGTTGGTGTGAGGGTGGAGCTGTTGATGGTGGGTCTGGTGACAGGGATCAGTATCTGCTGAGAACTCCCTTCATGTGACCTGGTGCCAGGGCTGCTGTTGACCTTATTCAACTTATGTCAGCCTCTTCTGCTGGGCAGACTGAATTCCATGTTCAGCCCGTGTTCAGCCAGGTGATGTGATCTGCCCACTACCCCTGGAAGAACCAGGGCTCCATCTGGTCCCTTCCTGACTGTAAAGCCCATGCTCTTGACAAAGTCCCATGTGGGCCACCCTCCTTTCTCTGTGAAGCTTGTGTTTTCTTTTCTTTTTTTTTTTTTTTTTTATTTATTTTTTAGTTGCAGTTGGACACGATACCTTTGTTTTATTTATTTATTTATTTATTTTTATGTGGTACTGAGGATCGAACCCAGGGCCTCACACACGCAAGGCAAGTGCTTTACCACTGAGCCACAACCCCAGCCCCGAAGCTTGTGTTTTCAAGTGTGTCAGTACTGTGCTGCTCAAGAGCTGCGGTGGTGACGGAAGCAGCTGTGGTGGTTTGGGCAGAGCTGATGGGCTAGTGGACAAGTAGAGTATCTACTGTTCACTTGGTAAACAAACAGGAGACAGTGTCTGTCCATCCCTGTCTTTCAGTGACTGGGTGCACACTTCCCAGCTGGAGACTTGGAGGAACCAGCTCCCTGTCTCCTTCCAGGCCACAGTGGATGTGTCCCCTCTTGATGGTAGACCCTGTAGCCAAAGGACAACAGTGAAGTTGATGTAGTTAACATTCCCATAATTGGAAGGAGAATTTTTCTAGTCCCTTATGACCAAGGATTATAAATCTTTCCCATTAAAGGGGAGCGAGCTTCTGAAGGTAGGAAGAACGCAGTGGAAACAATTGGCAGTACCCCCCACCCCCCTTCCCATTGCTGGTGGGGAAAGTAGTTAATTAGGTGATTTTTCTCTTCCTCTAACACGTGCAAATGAGACTTCATTAATAACTGGGCTGTTACATAAATGATGAAATTTTAACACCAGTGTCAAGTTGTCAGGCTTGTCTGGACAGAGAAGGAGAGCTGGTGAGGCGCCGAGGCCCACCGCCCAGGCAGGTGGCTGGAGCAGCCACTCCTCAACCTCCAGGGCTTCCTATGGGCTCCCTCTTGCCCTCCCTCCTTCCAAACCCCTTCAAGGCCAGATTAGTTATTTAAAAATGATAATAAAAACAGAACAAGTTGCTCAGATGAAGTTGTGGTGTGCAGCCAGGACCCGAGGCTGAGCCGTCATATGCCGCTTCCGTTTCTCACCTGCTTGCTGTGTACGGTTCTGGATGCCATTGTTTGTAAGGAGTTTTCTGTTTTGCAGCCAGAATCCAGGACCCTGGAAAGCCCCCAGGGTTCTGGCTCTGGGATAGCTGCTGCTGGTGATGTGCCCCTGAGGTATTGAATCCAGAGGCTGCCAAGGAGAGCTGCGGAGCAGGGGCTGGGGAGGATGCAGGCAGGAGCAGCCGCAGCGTGTTCTCTGCTGTGTGGGCTGGGCTTGCTGTGACCCCACAGAGCAGGACCTACCCCGACAGCCTCCATGCTGCCAGGCTGGGGGACACACCTTACCATGATCTGGGATACAAGTGATTTGTGCTGAGAAGACCTGGCTGGGACATTCTGTCAGAACACCTGAATGACGCCTCCCTTGAGTCTGAAATCCTGCCTCCTCTCTTAGGGCTTCAGGGACACATCAGGGCTCAGAGATCTGGTCAGGGAGGAGGTGGCGGCTCTGCTCAGAAGCAGGCCATTTCCCCTGATGGCCTTGAATGGAAACACTCGGGCTCGCTGCTCTCGCCTTTGTAGGCCCGGCATGGTACTTACAGCTCCGTCAGCTGTGGGGTTTGCTTCGCGCTCTCATCCTAACCTGTGATAGCCTGCGTCAGGCACGTCATGCACGTGTGGCCCCAGTTCGTGTCAGGCTTCGTGTGCCTGGGGGCGAAGAAGTATCAGAATGATGCCTCCCTGCAAGGACAGGGAGATGAGAGTGTGCATGGGTGGAGAACTCGCGTGGCCCCTGTTTGCACACTCTGCTCTTCTGAGCTCTATTCCTGTCAAGTGGTGGCTCACTGGGGGCCACTTCTCCCTGCCTGTGGTCAGTGGTCTGGGCAGGGGAACAGCCGGCGCTTCCTGGGAGGCTGTCCCCATGGGCTGGTAACTTGTGGGGAGGCTGCTCACTGGGAGCAATGGTCCTGCTGCCCTCTGCCGCGGAGGAGTGCACCCCTGGAGTGTGGCTGATGGGGTTCCTAGGGAGGAGGAATGGGTCTTCCGCTCTGTCTTCTCCCTGCTTCCTGCGCTTGCTTCCCTCCACAGCTCCTGCCTCTGGGTGGCAGATTGTTAGTGCAGTAAAGATCAGTGCCTGTCACTTTGGCAAATCTAAAATGAGATTTCACTTTTTAAATAAAAAGAAAAAAATTCTTTAACATTCGCAGCTGGGAGATAGCAGAGATTAGAAATGTTACTTATCTCCATTGCACAAAAGGCGGCAGAGGAGAGGAATCTGTCGCTGTTGAATACTAATGAAGTGGGGGTGGCAGGAGCACTGAGGGGAGAGCAGTCCCCTTTAAGAACTGGCGCAAGTTGGTCAGAGTTTCAACTCACAGTCAGAGTTGAGGAGCGCCATGCACAGGACAGGTGGATGTTCATGTTGGGTGAGAGGGTGGCCTTGACCTTATGCCTTCTAGGCCCTTTGCTCCTTTGCAGGGCATTTGCAAAGCTGCCACCACCACACTTAGAAAGCTGGCGGCTCCACTGTTCCTGGGGACACAACTTGGTCCCTTGGCTCCCTTGGCATTGACATTCTCCCTGTCCAGTGCATCTGCAGGGCTGTCCGCTCCCCAAGTGTTCTATTCTTTGCCTGTCCTTTCCTCTGCCTGGAGTTCTTCTTTCCCCCACCCCCTTTTGTGTGCTGGGGATTGAACTCAGGGCCTTGTGCATGTAAGGCCAGCACTCGACCAGCTGAGCTATAACCCCTGCCCCTCTGCCTAGAGTTCCTTGCTCACTTTCCTGGCTTAGCAAATTCCAGCTTGGCCTTGGGGTCCAGTTCTAATGGCCTTTTCTGAACCCTTTATTTGTCTTTTCTTCTATTTCTCTGTCTCACCTAGGGACAGCAGGACTGGAGGTGTGCAAATGGTGTATTTGGTCTTCTTGTGTCCTTCCTTGCTGTGGAGTGGTCCCTTTATCACAGCTCCTTGGCAGGGTGACTTGTGTTTGCCAGCCCATCTCTCTTCCCATAGGAGTAGAAGCCCCTTGAGGGTGGGACATATTTTTGCACACTCTGTCCCCCCCCCCCCCCTCCCGTGATCAGAGCTGTGCTGGATACACAGGCTACAGTGATGTACAATTGCGGAGGTCCTCTTTAGTATAACTCACTGTCCTGACTGACCTGCCTGAATGTACAGGCACACACATGCGCACACCAGAGTGCAAAGCCCCATGTTGCCATGAGCTCAGCTGCATCATTCAGAACTTGGGTGACTGTGCTGCTGTGCATGGAAGCAGAGTGGAGTGACTTTGTGGTTGAAGTTCCCTCTCTGCCCAGGTCACGGTGTTCCAGGGGTGAAGATTTCTCAGTTTACACTTTAGGATCCTGAAGCTCAAAAAAGGGAAGCAACCTTGCCCCAGGGCATGCCTTGAAGCAAGGATAGGAGTGCTCTTCACTGCTGTGCCTTGTCTGTGTTCTCAGCCCCGACCTGGGCACAGGGCTGAGAGCAGAGGCAGCCTAAAACTGACCCATGTCCTGATGTCCATGGTGGGCTCCTTGGTGGGGCCTGAGTTGACTGGTTTGCCTGAGACATGTGCAAGAAGGTTTTCGGCAGCCATGTCCAAACTCACAGAATCCTCCTGTCCCTGCTAAGGGGCTTCCTGCCTCCTTCTCATAACCCAGAATAGGACAGAAGATGGGATGGTACTTAGGGAACCAGGAGGGCATCAAGTATAGAACCCCATGAGAATCAGCATAGGGAAAGATGTGGCCTTCAGAGTGTGAAGACCAGAACCATATTCAGGTTTGGCGAGGGTTCTTTGTGTCTAAAACAGGGAGGCATGTCTCAGTATACAAGTGGCCAGGGGTCAAAGCCAACTCATTACCCAGGAAGACCCGTTCTACAAGTGAGTTTCCTCTTGGAACCCTTGTTTGGCCAACTAGGATACCTGTGTTGACAAGTCTCTTGGTGGCTATCCCTCAGTGCCTGGAGTGCACCTAGATCATGAGCAGACCTGCAATGCTATGCCACATTGGCCCCATCCACCTGCCAGCTCTGCTAGCAGTGCTTGCTCACTCCTATCTATCTGTTGCCTTTAAGATGTTGGAACACAATTCTTCTGATTGAGCTCAGAAGAATTTGATCTCAGCAGCCCCAAGACTCTGTCTCACCTGGCACATCTTCCCAGGATCTCCATCAACGTGCTCTCTCCTTCCTTCTGCCCTTGAGGAGATACAGCCCACCACTTTCCTGCTTTTGGCTGCCCTTTTACATGCCCAGAGCTGCCAGTTAATATCTTATAGTTATAGTAGTTCCCCCTTTTTCTGCAGTTTTGCTCTCTGCGGTTTCACTTATTGCAACCTGAAAATAGTAAGTGGAAATGTATATAAATAAACAATTCATAAATTATAAATTGAACACTGTTCCAAGTAGCATAGCAAGACCTCATTCTGTCCTGTGTAGCTGTATAGGAAGGACATCTTTGTCCATTGTATCCACACTGTATATGCTACTCACCTGAAAGTCATTTAGCAGCTTTCTGGGTATTTATATTGACTATCACGGTATCACAGTGCTTATGTTCAAGTAATACTTATGTCATTAGTAATGGCCCATGGTACAAGAGTAGTGAGTGATGCTTAGAATATGCCAAAAAGAGAAGCCTCAAATACTTCCTTGAAGTGAAAGGTGGAAATGCTGGAAAAAAAAAGTCATGTGCTGAGGTTGCACTGATCTACGCTAAGAATGAACCTTCTGTCTGTGAAATTGAGAAGGCAAAGTAATTCGTGCTAGTTTTGTTGTTGTAGCTCAGATTGCAAAAGTTATAGCCATAGTGCTTAGTCATTCACCTCACTCGGGTATTGCATCCTTTCACATCATCCCTGGTGGGGGAGAGACCATGTTTATAGAACTTTGAGTACAGCATATTGTTATAGTTTGTTGTAATAGTTACTTTTGGTAATCTCCCTATGTGCCCAATTTATAAGCTAAATCCCATCATAGGTATGTGTGCAAAGGAAAAACCAGTGTATACAGGGTTCTGTATCCTCTGTGATTCCAGGCATTCATTGGGGTTCTTGGGATGTGTCCCTGCCACTCCTGTGCTTCTTGTCCCTTCAGTTTGTCATGGTGTCTGTAGTTCTGCAGTTCCAGCACACTCCTATGGATATGTCTGTGGTTCCTGCTCCATCCCACCCCACGTGCTTCCCTGCATCTTGGCTTTGCTGGCTGTCTCACCTGTTCATACCTCTGTGCCTTTCATTCATCAGGCAGGTGATCACACTGGCTTAGGAAGCACACCTGCCTTGCTCTCTGGGTGTTGCTGCTGTCCCACAAGCCTTCGGCTCACATTGTTTTCTTTTCTAGTGACAGCTAGTGCCAATCCCATCGCTTCTCCATCCACAAGTTCCTTTACTAGTGACCGTGGCTTTGGGCCTGCCTGATCCCTCCCCTTGTCACCAGGCGGCAAAGCTGGCCCTGGTTTGCATCTCCTTACCTGAAATTAAAAGGGGGGTATCCTATAAGAGGAATGTGTGCTCTCCCTTTTTAAATTTTTAAGTCTTTGCAAAAACATTTTTTTTTATTTTGTAGAATGTCTTACTGCTTATGTCATTTCAGTTTGAGGCATTAACTATTTTCTTAACATTTTACTGAAGTATCATATGTAAGAAGTCAAGGGTGAGCAGGGAACACAACTGAGCCACCAAGCGTCTCCTTCCTGAGAGGTCTGGCCTGGCTTCTGGCCTCAGGGTGGCCTGCTGTGGTGGTCATTGTGAGGAAGGGCTTCATAGTTGTATTCCTGGAAGTCCTCTGGCCTTAGTGTCTTCATGTGGGTGAGGCTTGACCGTTCCATGGTATACGCCTCATTCTTTTATATCTTCTCCCAAGTGTGCCCTGCCCACCCAGCATGCATTTCCAGAATATTCTCTCCTGGGCTCTTCTCAAATGTTCCTCACCCTTTCATATTCAGCCTCATCTGGGCACCTTTGGTTAGCAGTAGGGCATTTGCTGCTATCTCTGTGGCTTTGGGGGTGAAGGAAGCAGAGCACCGTCCTTGGGGTGCCTGCGTTCTTCCTCAGGGTCTCAGTGTCTGCTTTCCCCACGTTCCTGCAGCTGCATCCTCACACCTGGGAGGAAGGGAAAGGAAGCGAAAGGATGTCAGCATTTTATTTGAATAACCTTTTTTGGGTCCAATTACAAAAGGAATCCAGTTTCATTTAGAGCATTTGACAATGTAGAGGAAACAAACAGAAAAGATGAGAATAAAGGTTTCCCATCATCCTCCTGTCCAGCGAAAACCACTGTAAATGTGTTGGCTTAGATTCTGCCTGCTTTTTATTTATATATAGAATGTGTTTTCCCGATGTAGTTTTTAGGAAAAATATAATACTATGTGCATTATTTGTTGAGTCTTCTTATTTTGTTTAATCTTTTGTGAACATTTCCCAAATTAAATTTCTTTTAAAACATACGTTTTTGGGGTTGGGGGTGCAGCCTGGTTGGTAGAGTATGTGATTAGCATGCATGAAGCCCTGGATTCAATCCCAGAACCGAAAATAAACCTCAAAAAACAACTTTTTGACTGTAAACCATTCTCATTATGAATATGTTATTTAGTTACACTCTTACTGTTAGGTAGGAATAGTTTTTTCTCTCTTATAAACAATACTCTGATTAATATATGCCCCCAAATCTTTTCTTGTACGATTGCTGATTATTTCCTCAGGAAGAATTCTTAATAGTGCACTGATTCAAAAAGTATTCATATTCTTCGAGAAGCCAGCGGTTTCTGAACAGTCAGCCTGGGCCGTGGCACTGCCTTGTTAACACTCAGGGAAGGCCCTGCTGTCATCATCATCTGGAAGAAAAGGCAGGAGGGACCTGCATGGCCTTGGGTTGTGGGCTGAGCTTTGGTTACTGCCCAGAAGCAAATCAGCAAAAGAGAAAAAGCGATCAGTTTGCCTTACTAAACAGCAGCTCTGTGAGAGATGCTGTTAAGAGAATGATAAGTGAGTCACTCACTAGATGGGCTGGAGACCCACCCTGCTTGTGAGGAATCCCAGGTAATACAGTTGGTGCTCTCCCCGGCAGAGGTGGCCCTTTGTACCCTCTCTCCTGCTGGGCTAGACTTCCCCACTTCTTCCAGAGAGCAGAGTGAGGAAAGGAAAAGCATCCACTGACCTCAGAGAACCAACAGCACCTTCATCAGGTGAGGCAGGTGGTGCCATGACATCACAGTGCCCTTGGTTCCACGTGGTGATGGGGGATGCTCTGCACAGTGGTGTTTTTCCCAAACTGGCAGCTCCAGTACAGTTGAGAAACAGGTGGAGTGACCCTAGTTGAGAGACATGTTAACAATCTCTGACCAGCACTCATCACTGTCAAGGTCATGAGAAACAAGGTGAGGCTGGCAGAGGAGCCTCAGTAGACAGGAGGAGAGATGTAGCAGGCCAGCTGGGGGAGGCTGGAGAGTCTGAGACTGCAGGTGGCAGCAGCATCGTCCCTGAACTTGGAGCACACTCATTGGCATTAGAAGTTAGTGGTAGGGCTGGGGTTGTGGCTCAGTGGCAGAGTGTTTACCTGGCATGTGTAAGGCACTGTATTTGATTCTCAGCACCATATATAAACAAATTAAAAAAAGGTCCATTAACAACTTTTTAAAAAAAGATATAGATAGATAGATTGATTGATTTTCGTGTACAGGTGATTGAACTCAGGGGCACTCGCCCACTGAGCCACATCCCCAGCCCTATTTTGTATTTTATTTAGAGACAGGGCCTCACTGAGTTTCTTAACGCCTTGCTTTTGCTGAGGCTGGTTTTGAACTCGCAATCCTCCTGCCTCAGCCTCCCAAGATGCTGGGATTACAGTTGTGTACCACCAGGCTAGCTAAAAAAAATATTTTAAATAATTTTTTAAAAAGTTAGCACTGAAGAAGTTGTGTCTGGGGTTCATGGAACTCAGCATATTTAAGGGGCTTGAATGGAGTGAGTGTAGGTGGGCAAGAGACCTTGGGAGCTGCAGGGTCCAGGATGAGTGGGAACTGTGAGAGTTTGGACAGTTCATTCCCGAAGGCTCAGCAGCAGGGATGATGAGGCACAGGTGTGTTCTGAGATCCCACTGCTGTCACAGGGGTTCCTCTTGCACCAGAGCCACAGCCCCTTTGCTCTCACAGCACTCCCTGCCCATTGCTGTGTGTGTGCATCTCTGCAGGGGAGAAGAACTTCAACAAAGTCTGAACCAGATCTCTTAGCTTATGACCACATTGCCCCCAGCTTCTCCTAGAGCCCTGCCCACAGTAGACTGCCCATGGGACCAATTAGAAGGAATAGGCAAACTGGTTGATTTCTTAATATGCAAGAACTTAAGAATGTGATGTTAAATTCGTCTTTCTTTCACTACACAATGTGGTCATACACACAGCCCCACACCAGCATCCTTAACTGCCAGTGGATCTCAGGCTTACAGAGGTGAAGGATTTGTCATGTTTGAAAATCAATAAAACCATGGTCACAGGACCAGCTTGGCTAGAATGCTGGGGTTCCAACCACTGCCCCGCCCCCAGCCTCTTGTGTAGTTTTGGTTCAGTTGGTTGGCATCCTTGTGCTTCCGGTTCCTGCTCTGTTGGTGGGAATCTCCTACTGTTAGGACCCTGAGAGGGATGAAGGAAGGTGCATTTGGCCCTTGTACTGTTTTGTGGTAGTCCTTGGCGAGAGTCTTGGAGCACTTCAGAAGGACCCAGGTTTCTTGGTGCATGCCACTATGTTTGCTTGGTGCTGTTTGGGGGACTGTGGGGTGCTGACATCTTGGGATCAAGCTGTTCTCTGTAGACAGGCAGTTTCTAAACCTACACTCCCAACTTTCAGCTTACTGTTCTTGGTCAGGGAACAACAGTCCTTTTACAACAGAGATGCCTGTGGATGATTCTTCTGCCCTAACCTGGCAGGAAAGACCAGAGCTGCTGGCCTCATGGCATGACCCTTGCAGGGTTGTGTTTATGAAATGCTTTTTTGCCATTTGTGTTCCCCCTCAGTGGGCCCTCATCCTGATTACTTTTTATCTCCTAGGAGTGAAACTCTGCTGTGTACAGTTCTGTGGGTCTTGACCAATATGAGCCCCAGCACCAGGGCCGTGACACAACAGCAGCACCTCCCCGGGGGCTAGTGCCCTCCTCGGTGATCAGCCCCCTGTTGCCCAGCATCACACGCAGAGCTCTGAAGGGAGAGCTTCCCTGGGGCTGGAGCCAGGTCCTGAATGCACGGCCACCTCTTCCCTGAACTTCTCAAAGTCCAGGGGCTCGTTTTGTCTTCAGGCCATCCTCCCCTCAGCTTACCAGGCTCAGGATTTTTGTCTGTATCTCCCTGTCCTCAGGCCCTCCATTCCTCCTGTTCTACCCTCACGTTAAGTGTGAGAAGATAACAGCAATTAGGGCCCGTCCAGGTCTAATCCATCACCTGCGGCAGCGTTTAAGGGGCCTCTCGATGGGGTGGTGATGCCGGGTGCTGCCTGATGATCTCAGCCACCCCTTTAGGTCTTTGTCCTGCTCCTCATCACTGGCTGAGCGATTTGTTGGAGTCCCTCATTAAAGGATGCTGGCAGCTCTTCTCCTTAATTACCATGTTCTAAGGATTGGGTTAGTCTCTGGCATGAGTGAGGTTGTGTCAATACTCTAATGATTCCTCACCAAGTGCTGAGTCCTTTTTCTTCATCTTGACTTTGATTTTTCTTCATCTTGACCCTCTCTGTTAGGTGCCCTGCCTTGTGCAGCCCCATGGGGGAAGCTTCCTCCTAGGAGCGTATTTACCTGATTCCTGGCCATAGGGCCTGGGAAGGGTGGTGGACTTGTGTACTGGGTAGTTGCCCCTGGCCTGCAGGTCCTATGTCCATGGAGAAGCCATGGACCTGGGTGCCATGAAATATGAGAACTAATTTATGTTGTTTCTACAGCCTGTCAAAGCAGTACTTCTGCCCTTGGATTTTTGTGGGTAGAAATCTGTTAGGTGAGAATAGTATATCAGCATGGTTTTTAAAAAAATCAGTACCTTCTTGAAGTGTGATTTACAGATAGTGAAAAACAGAAGCCTCACTGTTCTCCATGAGTCTGTACCTGGTGTCACATGTACAGCATGGCCAGCACCTCAGAAACTAGGCTGCTAGAGCCTCCTCATGTGAATGTGACCCCTGTTGGAACCTCCTCCACCACAGGGTTCCCACCTGTTCCTGAACGTAATAGGCAGGTATGGTACCAGAAAAAGAGGGATAGCCTCCAGTATGCCCACCACAACATAGGTGACCCTTGAACACAAGCAGAGGAAGCTTGTCTCCATTGGGGCAGGGCCTATGGTGACACGTGTCTTCGTGTGTCAGAGTGGTGTTCATGGTGCGAAGGACCCTATTTGTACAGCCATTCTCTTGCTAATAGACCTGTGTCTGGATTTTGACCTCCTGAATGAGGGTAGTAAGTGTGTTTGTGCAGGTCATTTGAGGACTCATGTGCTTGCCCCTTGCCCTCAGACCTGGGAACCCAGTCGTGTGGTGAACTTTGTGAGGCTGCAGGTTTCCACCAGCAGCCTGGGAATTCCAGCTGTTCCCTGTGCCCACCAGCCTTGCTGTTGGCAGCAGGAGGCATGAGGTGTGTTGTGCGTGGCTTTACTCATGACTTCTAGTGGTGGTGTGTGCAGCACCTGTCCCTGTGCTCCTGGACCATTTAGGTAACTGGCAATGTGTCCAGAGATCTTTTAGTTACATTTTTTCCTATCTGTAATTTTTGCCTATTATTCTGTCTTTTTTTAAATTAATTTTTAGAGGAGCCTTTAATAGCCTAAGGAGGTTAGGCCTTTGTCAAAAAATATGACTTCCCAACTTGACATTTTCCCTGTTTGGTTACAGTTTTCTTCCAGATGCCAGCTTTTGATTCTTGGGTAGTCAGATATAGAAGCTGTTTCTTTTAGTGTTTCTGTTGGTTTTGTTTTTGTATGAATGTAGAAAGACTTTCTCTTTCCTAGATCATTAAAATTTCCTTTTATATTTCCCCCTTTTATGATTTCATCTTTCATGTCTAAAATCATTGATCCACCAAGACTGTCTTTTGATATAAGCTGTGTTGCATTATTTTCTGCTGCTGTAACAAAAATTTCTAAGCCTGGAAGGTTCATAAACCGCAGAAATCCATTTCTCACAGTTCTGGAGTTTGGACATCCAAGTCCAAGTCTCAGGCTCTGACAGACTCTGTCTGGTGAGCCACCTCCTGTCTGGGTCCTCCCCTGGGGTCTCAGAACAGGTGTGGGTGAGGCTCCTTCACTTCTGTTTCTTGATTCCCTGAGGCGACAGATAAAGGACTGTTCCTCAGGAATGTACTTTGGTGGAGGTGACCCACCACTTGCCATTCCTCTCCCATCAAGCCCCTTGTTCACAGGGGGATGATCAAAGCACTTCACTTGGGGCAGGAGGCAGAATCAGTGATATGATATACATCTAAGAGGTAAGGACTAAGAGGTATCCTGAGAGTGCAGCTGGTGGTAGTGACAGTGAGGATCTGTTGTCTGGTAACCTGGCATGATTCTTACAGGGATCCAGAATAGCAATCCCTTTGCCTGATGATAGGGGAACACTGTCCCTGTCTTTTGGCCTTGTTTTTGTTGCCTCTTTTCCTCTGGAGTGGCCTCAGGCTTCCAGAGCTGTCTGGACCACAGGAGGTAGGAGGAGCAGCCATTCCAAGGCCTGAGGTAAATTCTAAGTGTCTTCTACAACAGCTAGTGAATTGCCATTGAGTGACAAAGATGAGCAGCAATGGAAGTCATACAATGGCTCAGGAAATGTGTTTTCTTGTTGTGTGCTTGCTGAGCTGCATTTCCTGCTTCTAATCTGTGCTCAGCAGATGGGCCTGGCAGGGCATCGGCTCAGCAGCAGCCACCCAGCTCTGCTCTTATGCTGCTCTCCTGCCATTTCTGAGGTGGGCGTGTGGGAGGCCCAGTGTGTACCAGCTAAGGTGGAGCTGGCAGGCAGATCCCTGGCCCTCCCAGTAAATTCAGGTCACCTGGGTCTCTTCCTTGCTGACAGTGGGACATGGTAAAAACCTTGAACACCAGTGGTGGTCTCTCTGGTTGGTCAGGGCTGTCCCTTGCAGCCAGCCTCTCTGTCTGAAGGTCATGGACCATCAGAAGATGAAATAGGTGTGCATAGTCATGGAGACCTTGATTTTCCTGCATTCCATTCAGAAACTTCTAAAACTTTCTGGGTTTTTGACCAATTTCTCCAAATACTGTTGAATACCCGCAACTGTCCCCACCCTTGTCAATACTATTACCACGAAACATCTTTTAGCTGCACAGATGATGTGCTGCTCATTAATCTACAGTGAGAACTAGAATTCTTCCATGAGGTCATTGTCCTTTATGTGGCCTTTCCCCTGGTTGGGTTCATGGGGAGTCCATATCCAGTCTCTAAAGCTGATTAGGTGTTGGCCCTGGTCATTTCCTCCCATGACAACTTCCTGTTCCATACCCCTCCCTGGGGGTTGGGCTCTGCCTGTGGCCTATGCCGGGCAGTGGGTGGATGGCCAGTGAGATTCAGGAGCTTTGGTTAAAGTTTGCTGCTGTGTAGAAATTGCCCTTATACCTTCATTGCCTTTTCTTTAGTCCTGTGGGGTTGTGCCTCCTTCTTGCCTGTGAATGTCCCATCTCGGCTAGGGGCTGCCTCTGTTTGGCTGTACTGTCCCTTTTTCTCACCTAGGGTGGGATGTTCATCACTGGCACTGGGCTGGGACCTGCTTTCTTACAGCCTCTGAGCAATGCCTCTGCCAGGGAGCACTTCCCCGCCCAGAGCCTGCCTTCCTGCCTTCCAGACTCACTGTTTCCTGTCTGACCTTTGCTCTTGGCTCTTGGATAGAATGGCCAACCTGTGTCACTAAAGGCACTGTGAATTTCCTCAGGCCAGAGATGTCCTGTTTCACTGTGCTCCCTGGAATACCCCATAACCAGGCCATGAGAAGGTTTCCAGTGGCCACTTGAGACTTGTCAACAAAAATTTCCAAGAGGCTGGGAGAGGGCTCCTGAGTGTCAGGGAACATATCTGCTTTGTCATCAAGAGCTTTTCTGGGAAGAGTTTGAGAAGCAGATGTTGGCCTCTCAGTGTCCATCTTGCTTGCCACTAGTAAGTGGTGGGACTGGGCTTGGACTCACTGTGTGCTGGAGTTTGCAGCATCTGGCGCTGTTCCTCTTCAGCCCTTGCCCCAGGAGGTGTGATGTGTTTGGCTCTCTTGGCTTGTTTAAAGTCTCCAGATGCCTGTGTCACCTCAGGCCTCCTCTGCTGCCCCACCCGCAGAGCGCCTCTACTCCTCGCTGCCTGCGCTCACAGGAGTTTGCCTGGCACCTCTCATGTTGTATACGCAGAGAGGTGCTGCGGCAGTTCCGACAAGCACTAACCCTGCCTTTTAAAGGTCAATTCTGTCTCAGTCAGTTCTTAAAGTTCAAGAGGAAATAAACTGCTTAGAGCTGGCATTTCTCAAGCCAAGTGTCAACTCTCCAAGCCCGAGCCCGGGGTGAGAGGAAGTGAGATTAATAAATGAGTGGCCGTGTTGACATAGCCATCGGTCAGCAGATGCCTCCTTCTGCTCCCAGCTCTCACTAAAAATAGTGGAAGAGAAACTAAGAATTCTGAAAATCTCATTTTCTCCTTTTGTTTTTGTTTTCCAGTGTGGGGAATGCTTTGGAGATTTTTTTTTTATTAGTTATTGACAGCATTGACTCTGTTAGCCCTGGTTACCCACGATGTCCCCCACACAGAGAGATGGCTCTCTGTGCCGTGCATATGTGATTGACAGGGGCTGGGGACACTCCTCACCTTAGGAGAGACTGCAGAGGCCCTGGGAAGGTGCCTCACCCACCAGGGTATTGATGTTTGGGCTTTGGGTCGAGCACAGTGAAATCAATGGGAGAATAAACAGGCAGAATGGTCTTTGTTAATCAGCCTCCGCCAGGCAGCCGGAAGGATTATGATGGAGCACAGGTGCCGATCGAAGCTGGTCGAGTGCAGACAGGCTATCCCGCTCTGCTGGCCAGCGGGTGCTATTGATCGTGCGAGTGCTGGGAACCTCAGCATCAGAGCCACTAATTGGGCTGTTGGGTGATTCCAAAGAGAGAGATGTTGCTGAGATTATTCTGTCTCATCTCTTAACTGCTTGTCCGATTTGACTCACAATCTCAATTAAGCCTTGTGCCCTCACTTCTCAGAGCTCTTCTCGGCCTGGTCCTGCAGTGTGACATGCCATTCTTTCACTTGTCATGTGGACTGTTGTCCCCAGACATGGAGATTTTGGCCTAGCTCTGTGCCAGCATGTTCTGGGCAACCTCCTGGGTGGTGGCTGCAATTGCTGCCTTTACAGGAACCCCAGCCGAGCTCTCCGGGGCTCCTCCCGCCTTCCTGTATTCCACACGCACATGCTTAGATCTCACACTCACCATGCTATGTTCTGATCATCCCTCCTCCTCCGTGTTCCCACATACGTTAGTCAGCTCTGTGTTACTGTAATGAAATACCTAAGGCAACTAACTTAGAAAAGGTTTATTTTGATTACCTTCTGGAGGTTCCAGTTCAAAATCAGGTGGCACCATGGGTTTGGGCCTCTGGCAAGGATGGCACATCATGGCAGGAGCTCGTGGCCAAGCAAACCTATGTCATAAGCCAGAAAGCAGGGAGCGACTGAGAGCCCTGAGCCCCACAGTCCCCTTTGTGGGTGCACTCTAGCTGACTGAAGGACTCAGTTTTGTGGAGCAGAACTGCCACCTCCTCCCACAAGTGCTGAGCCCCCCTACCTGGGACCTCTTAGGGTCCCATCACCACCCGAGGACCAAGCTACAAACTCATGAACTCTTGGGAGACGCAGATCATATCTGGACCCGGTGAAGGTCATTGCTTCTCCACCTCCATACACACCTCTGTTTCCTTGGGTCTTCAATCCTGGGGCTGTCACATGTGTGATCCCCTGGGCTGTACTGGCTTCCAAGTCTTGTGTAGCAGCCAGAGCAGCACACAGAGGAGGTTTAGGGATGCTGGCCTATTGAGTGAGAGGAGGAGGAGAGCAAGGGGTCCTCAGTTGGGTTGGCAAGGAAGCTGCCCTCTGCCATTCTGTGCGTGGGGTGGCCCTGGCCCAGTGCAGGATTTCCCTGTGTGTTTTCCCCAGCTACAGGGGCAGCTCTGTTCTTTCTACATTCCATGCCCTGCCACAGGTATTTCTTCCATGTAGGACTTGTCAGGAGGAGACAGGTTGGCCAACACAGAGACACTTTGAGAGTTTGAGAAGCATTGAGAGTGGAGTTGATGACAGATGATTAGAGCTGTTTTGGGGAACTTGATGGATTTTTATTAAACTCATAGTCTGATGAAGAAGGGACAAGGAGTCCTGTCCAGAGACCCTGGCTCCAGCTGGCCACTGCTGTCCATCTGCCCGTTGTCTGTTGAGACCCAGAGCCCCCTATCTGGACCCTCCCTGAACTTGGCCATTGCTGCTATTCTTTTCTCTCCTTTGCTGTGTCCCCAACCCTTGCCCAGGTCCTGATCTCTCTTAAATGGTCACAGCAGCTCTTTCTTCTTTCTCCTGAGTTTGTGTCCAGGGTGGGAGATGGAGTCTGGATCTCAGAAGGCTGGGGGGCTGGGGAGGGAGTGAGATAGCTGAGGATTAATGAGCCAGGGTGCCCTGTGCCAAGGCCCAGGTCATGTCCCAGCTGTGCCTCCAGGTGCAGCGTCCCTGGGAAGTATCATTCCCCTGTGTGTTTGTGGCCTTAGCTGGAGCATGAGGTAGAAATCCCTCCATCCCAGGCAGGGGCTCAGTACCTCTGCTTCATCAAACACACCTTCTTGGAGAGAGACTGAGAAAGGGGTTTCTACGTGTTTTCCTGAGCTGCTTCTCCGTGTCCTTTGATGGAGTCCTATTTGCAAGAAGGCAGTGATGTATGTATAAGTGAGTTACTAGGCAGGAGGAGGCAGTGGGTTATAGATTAGCAAGGTTTTTTTCTTTTTTTTGGTTGGAATTCATGAATTTGTGGGGTCTGTGGCTGGGCCAGGCTGGCAGGAGTGTCTTGTTCTGGGAGCTGCTCTCGTGCCGAGATGCTGGCAGTGTTGGGATGGCCCTCAGTAAGGTAGAGCTCATGTCTTTATTTCTGTCGCTCTGTTGGTAACTCTACGTCTTTGGTGTGGTCCACAGATTGGTAGCCTTTCTCTGTAAAGGGCAAGATGGTGAATATTTTTGTTTTTTTAGGTCACACAGTCTTCCACAGGAAACCAGCCACATATAATATGTCAGCAGTGGGCATGGCTATGTTCTGATAAACCTTTATTTACAAAAAATAAGCAGAGGGCTGTTTGCTGACCTCTGGTGTGTGAAAGAGCATAAATGACCTTCTTCCAGCCTCGCTCTGCTGCCTACTGACTCTGTGACTGTCCATGTCTTCCTTTTCTGCATTCCCTAATAGAAAGCCATGTGCTCAGAACCTTGTCCACGGGCACGTCAAGGCTGAGATGCTATACGTGAGAGCTCTCCTTCTCTGCCTCCAGAAGTTGGAGCTGGGTGGCTCCAGGACATCTGCCATCACTTCAGATGGTCTTAATTATCTATCTACATCTTTTTTTTTTTCTTCCAAAAGTTGGGCAGGAAGATACATGGTAGTTGCTCAGTAAAGACTTGAGCCACTTATCAGCAACTTGGGGGCTAAGCTTACTGTCCTGCTCCTGCCCAATGCCCTGGCTTTGGAGGCAGCCCCACCAATGGGATTACAGGTTGGTTCCCAATCAACTAAATTGGGTTATGCATTATGTTTGGGATCGAATTGAAATTGCAAGGGGCAATTTTCCTTCTCACATTTCAAGGTCAGATGAGAGTATTTACTGGGTGGCCTCTGTTTATCTGGGAATGCAAATTGAATTTGGTGATTCGAATTGATGAGATGTTAGGAACAGAGCACTCATCAGAGGCATCATCGGGAGCAGTGACCGGGAGGCCAGACTATAGCTTCGGAGCCTGCTCCCTCGGCCGTGCAGTTGATTGGTAATTATTTCAGTCTTTGCTTTTCTCATTCTCTGGTTTTGTTTCCGCTGTTTGGATTCTTATTTTTATTTTTTTCAGAGAAATGTGTAATGACACTTGGAGGCATTTAAGATTGGAATTAGATGGCGTAAATAAAGACAGCTGCGTGCCAGGCTGAGCCTAGGCGTTGAGGGCGCCAGGGGAAGCTTGCTGCTCTGAGTCTGCACTTGGGCACACGGTGTTAGGAGGTGGGGCAGGACTGCCTCTGCTCCCTTCTGTGTCTCTGGTTCCTTCTCCCCACTCGTTTCAAAGGCAACCTTGTCATAGTCTGTGGGCTTTGGCCACATGGGAGTGCCCATGTGGGTAGACAATGCTCTGGACATGACTCCTGTCTGTGGCCCTGGCCAGGCTTGCTTCTCATCTGAGCTGCTCAGGTGCTTGTGGACACCACACAAGATTATATGTGCAGTGGCATCCTGTAACCTTGAGGGCTTTGCCCCGGGGTGAGGTCAGCATACTTGTGCAGGAGAACCCTGCTGACCACCTCTGCTGCCACCCTCGGTCCTGCACAGATTTAGAAAAGGGGGTTGGGATGTGCATCTCCACCAGCTCATTACAAAGGAGCCACCCGACATACTGGACACAGATAGATTTACCCATCCCATTAAGGCACGTGAAGAGACCCACTGCTTGCTGGGTACTTACCTGCTTTCTACTTTCCCTATGTGACTTATTAAGTGTGGTGTAGCCAGCTGGACTGGGTTGAGATCAGTGACTCTGAGTGTCAGTGAGAAGCCGGAGGTTGGAGAAGTCTGTCAGTGTGTGGAGCCTACTTAGGCAGATTCTATGAGGCTTTGTACGCATTCACTGGGCCCCTTGCTCCAGTGGAATCTCAGGGCCATGTCTCCTTGCTTCTCTCCAGAAGCAGCTATTGATTTCCTTCTCAAAAGTACCTGAGATGTGAGCCCTTGCATTGGCCACGCTGCCTCTGTGGAACTGATTCCATGGCTGACCTGACCTACTCACAAGAAAGAATATATGTATGTCCCTCCCCCCCCCCCCCCCCCCCCCCGCGCGCGCCCCACGACCTTCTGCCGTGGCAGGGAAGGGGTTTAGGAGCTTGGCAGCAGTACAGTGCTGCCTTTGCCCTCTGGAAACTTTTGCCTGGTCTGTGCTCTATCTAAAATTTTACCACCTTTGTCTTTGCCCCTTTCAAGCTCCAGCGGTAGACAGGGGTTCTGGGGTCTCGTCTGCTGTATTGCTCCTTCCAGCCCCTGTAAACATGGCTGCTTGCATTTCCTGAAATGTAAACTCAGCATACTTTCAAGCATGTGCATGTGGTATGGGAGGTTGTCCTGGAAGACAGTGCTCTCTGTCAGAATTGGAGGATTCCTCCAGGCCCAGGCCAGGTGCATCCAGTGGACAGTCTTCCTCAGCCCCTGCCAGCCTCCTAGGCCTGCCTGCTGTCCTCTGCCCCAAGAACCCTGTGCAGAATGCTTCCTGCTTTCCCACTGTGCCCTCACCTGGAGCCACCTGACATACTCCTGCTGCTGTTCCCCAAATGGGCTGTAAATTCCACAACACCTGCTGTCTGCACCGTTCTCTTGAAGCCCTGGAACTCTGTCTCCTCCGCCTTGGCATGTCCATGAGCAGCCTAGTATTTGGTGATGTGCTACAGGCTTCATTCCATGATTCCACTTCTTAGAGGTGGCCTGTCGTCAGTATGAACTGAAACAACAGGGATTTGTTGAAGAGCCACTCTGCACGGCACTTGGACGTGGAGTAGGGATCTGAACAGTTGCCACCTCTGCCCTCTTGGCATGCAGGAGGGCAGGAAGGCATTAAGCACATAAATGTGTGTTAATATGGCAAGTCATGACATGGGGGAAAGAACAGGGGCCATGAGATCAAATAGTAAAGGTGACTTAAACTAGGTGGTAGGCAGGAAGGTGCTTGTCTGATGGGGGCATCAGGTGAGAGAGTTCTCTAGGATGCATGCACAGCCACCCAAAGCCTGAGGTGACAGGCGTGAATGTGTGGATAGGGAGTGTGGCCATGATGCCTGGGAAGCAGCTGGGGGAGGCGGGCTTACCTGACCTGGTGCTCCTGCAGTGTGTGAGCAGGAGTCATGGAGAGGCTCCAGGGACGAGGCTGTGCTGAGTTTACATTTCAGGGTCGATTTGGTGGCTAGGAGGATGAGTTGGGTCCATGAGGGCAGTGATGGTAGCCTGGGGGCCATGGAGTAGTCACACCCGAGCCTGGAATGGAGCTTGGCTCTGAATGTTCTTTGGAGGCTTTACTGTACCCTGGATGTGGTAGGGAAGGGAAGCTCAGGGAGGCTCCTTGGTGCTGCCTGGTGGGGCTTGGTGAGTGTTGATCCCTTCACAGGGATGGGAAGATTCGAGGACAAGCAGGCCCTGTGGGGTCCTCTCCCCAGCACATGGACTGGGTGATATTTCCCTAAGTGGGAGCCTGGAGTCCTTGCTTTGGGCCCCGCTCTTCCCCAGATACCAAGCCCATTTCTACCTCCTTCTGGCTATCTGGGCTTTGTGCTGGCTTGGGTAGGAATTCCTGTCTAGAGAGCACTATTCAGACATTTATCCTTCGCTTTCTCTCTACTCTAATTGCCTCTTTCAAAGGCACTGATCTGGACATGCTCTGGATGGGCTTTGCCCTTCCTTGGACTGTGGTCCATAGAAACCTCTGGTCTCCCTCCTGTCTGCTGCCAAAAGGAGGGCGCCGTGACTCTGGGTCAGTTGTCTGTGGATTGCCTTAACATCGAGGACAGGGCAGGACTGTGGGGAGTGCAGCCCTGCTTTCCTGACTGCCCTGAGACCTCTTGCAGGGCACACTTGGGCCACTGGCTCCTACTGCCCATAGTACTTATGAGCTCCTCTGTGCTGGGTGCTGTGACCTATTCTTTATTGACAATAACTTGGAAACTAAAACTTCTTTTGGAGGTAGCTGGAGAAAGGGAGCTCCTTACTCCATCTCCAGGTGAGTGCCCACCTGGAAAGGGTATGATCAGCTTCTTCCTCCTGTTTTGCAGAATGTTTAGTCTCCTGTCCATGTGTTACTTGTTTTTCAGGCTACACCAGCCAGAAATAAAGCCCAGGTTCACCTGGAAATCTTAAGTAAGTCTTCTGAAATCTGGTCATCATTGATTCTCTGTGGGGCCCCGTCCTAGTGCTTGGCTAGCCACAGTGGTCTCTTTGTTGGGAGAAATTCTCACCAAGTAGTCTTTTCACCTTGGAGGGCTCTGAGTATGAGATTTCTCGCCCCTTGTAACCGAGCTGCTGTCTCCCGTTGCTTTTGCCTGTTCCTGCAGACCACCTGGAGCAGGCATCCCCAACACCGCAGGCAGTCCTCTCTGCTCTTATCTGTGTTCACTGTTCCTTTGCCCTTTCCTCAGTTGTTGGGGGGATCCCCTAGCACCCTTTTCTCACTTCACTGAGACTAGCCTTATTTATCTTTGCCCCTTTCAAGCTCCTTTGGCAGACAGTGGTTCTGGGGTCTCGTCTGCTGCCTCAGAGCATCATGCCGCCCCATCCCATTGGACTGCTGATCAGCTCACTGTCTATTAGACTCTGACATCCTCTTATCTGTCAGTGCCCATCTTGATGGAGTGTGCAGCTGTCTTCTGGGCCCAGGATGGGGGCCTGGCACGCACTCCAGGTTTAGTTCATTGTTCATTGGTGGGACCGCTGGCCCTCACCCTGTCTTCCATTTCCTAATCCTGCCTATGATTCTTCCTAGCTTGATTCTTCTACTCACTAGACAAGCAGAGTTCTAGAATTTCTTTCAGCTCCTGGAGATTTCCTGATGTGCTGGGAGGGAGCCATGTCATAGTGCCCTGCTCCTCCTCTGCACAGTGGGGACTGTGTAGGTAACAGTGCAACAGATCCAGACCAGAGGCCTGGCTCTGGGGTAGGTCAGCACCCTTGCATGGCCTGAGAGATTGGGGCATTTTATCCCTGAGGTAGGCATATGGCATGGCACCAGTTGGTGGGTGGCTTGACTTGGGCTGACTCTGGCTGTTGCCATCACTGCCGTGGTGCTCCAGGACTTGGTCATCCACAGAGTAATGAGAGGCTGTGGAGGGCAAGCAGTTGCTGTTTCCTGTTGGGGACACAGTGGCCTGACCCAGGTGACTCAGTCATGTGGGTCTGCATTTACCCATTTGCAAAAAGGAGAATGCCAAAAATCACTTGTGTTACTGTTTTTTTTCTTTTCTTTTCTTTTTTTTTTTTGTTTGTTGTTTTTATATTTTGTGGTGCTGGGGAGTGAATGCAGGGACTAAAGCATGCTAGGCAAGCAGTCTACCATTGAACTCCATCCACAGTCCTCTTGGTGGGCATTTTTTCTCCTAATTTAAGTGTTAGTAGTCTTTTCCATATTTTTTATTGGTACATTATTGTCCATAATAGTAGGACTGTTAGTGGATTTTGATCTGTGTCCATGACTAAGAATAAAGGTGTTTTTAAGGACTTTGCAACAGTTTGAATTAAATTTTATCAATATTTTCCTGCAGAGTTTTATGCAAAAGAGCAATTACTGAAAACAATGTACCCATGCAATTATATTTGTAACTTAACCAATTGGAGACCACCCACAGATTGGCCACACGCTGTCAGGGAAATGTTTGAGCAGCCATCAGAAAGCTTCCTGTGTCAGCTCTTGTCCAGGTGTTACGGATGAGAAGGTGGTTGTAATGAATTCAGGTCCCCATCACAAAAGTACCAGAGTCTGGGACTCAAACAATAAACATTCCTTTCTCTCATTTTTGGAGCTGAAAAGTCCTTGGCCCCTGCAGATCACTGGTGCCTGGCGAGAGCTGTCATCCTGGTTCAGTGTTGTTTCTCACTGTGTTCTCACAGCGAGAGAGTGGAGATGGGGAGGCAGGGGACTTCTTATAGGAACACTCATTCCAGCATGAGGATTCTTCCCTTGTGACCTAGTTGTCCAGGGCTACACCTCCAAACACTGTCATGTTAGGATTTAGATTCAAAATACGAATTTGGGGACACAGATAAATTCAGTCCATTATAGGGGTGGTGCTTAGCTCAGAGTTCTTGTTTTGGCTTTGGGACTGGTTGTGGCTACTGAGGCACCTTTGTGCCCCTGGGTTTGCACACCAGGCAGGGCTCAGGCACTGTGACTATGCAGCCCCTCACTCATCCCAAGCACGCAGGATGCACTGTACCTCCTGCCCTGCTCCTTTTCAGAGGCAGTCCCTCGTGGTGGCCATGTTGTCTAGGAATCTCAGTGTCTGTTTGCACACATGTCCTTTCTTTGCCCTGTTAGTGCTTGGGCTGCCGGGCTGGAGCTGTGAGAAGACAGACAGCAGAGCTGGTGACATGCTGGGCCGAGCAAGGGAAGAAGCGCAGCCAGCAGTCTCTTGGAGAAGGTTGTGAAAATGTCTCCTGCCACTCTGGAGTCTCTTGTGTCCTTTCCTTGTTCCTTCAAGTGGATATTCTTAGCCTGAGTTTCTGATGAAGACTTCATAAAAGTGGACTGCAGTGGCCTGCCACTTACAAAGATGGCTTCTCAAAAGCATGGACTGTTTCTCTCACTAGATGCCGCCTCAAAAAGGCATCGATCGATAAACATGCCCAGCTTCTCCTTGAAGCACCAAGAGCTTTGTTTTGAACTCCCAAAGGCTCATGGAAATACTGCTGACCTTAGAGTTCAGCTTAGCATGGAGCTAGAAGTTTAATTTTTTATGAGCTCTCTCTTCTTCCCTTAGAAGAAAGGCTGAGCGTGAACAGAGGGAGCTTCCCAATGGGGATGGACCCGCAGCCTGGGAACTGGTGTGGGTTAGTGCTGTGGGATTTGGTCACCCAGTTGCTTCTGAGCCAGGGAGGCCCTCAGAGAGCCTGTGGGACAGAACGGAGAGGTCCTGTTCTGATCCAGGGTTACTGTCCCACCCACCTGCATCCTTGGGTTCAGTAGCACTTTGAGAAACTTGCTTGGGAGCCTTTGGGCTCTGTGTGTGTGTTGAGGAGGGGCCAACCTCCCTCTTTTCACCATATTTTAGTCCTTCTCATTGTCTTGGGCCTTCAGGCGAAATTGTCCCTTCACTGCCCACAGTACTCTGCCTCTTCCTGCTTCGACAGGACCGGCCCCTGGAACACGTGAACAACACTCTTCCACACTGTTTTCTGTTTTATAAGCAAGAGCCGGTCTCTTCTTGCCTATGCCCTCTACTGACCTAGTTTTGGCTCACCTCTGTGGCCTAGCAAAGGCCCCAAAAGGGCTGTCCCTGCTTTCTGACTTTGCTCCCTTTCATCCTCTTGAGTCTTTGTGTAGGCCCCTCCCTGTCTGCCCTGTGTCTCCCTTCTGATCCTCACTTACCTCCTATTGGGCCGTGAGTCCTGCAGGGGCTCCTACTTCTGCAGTGCTGCTGCTGGGCTGATGTGAATACCACCTCCTGCCTGCCCTTCTCCTGCCACCGACACGTGGTGCCCTTCCTTCCTTTGCCTCTGTGCCTTCAGTACCTTCCAGTATGCCTCCTGATGTGAGAACACAGCACTCATTTTTTCTGTCTTCACCGCTGCCAGTTGCAAAGTCCCCTCTCAGAGTCCCCTCTCTGTGTTCCATCTTGCGGTGATGGGACCTGCAGCCCTCTGCAACTGTCTGACTGGTGCCTCGTCAGCCCATAGTGGGTACTAGAGAGACATGGCCAGACTGGAGGAGGAGGAGGGGGAGGGGGAGGGGGCTGGGGCCCTGCCCTTGGCTTGTCCTGCCTGTGGCCACCTTCCTTTCCTTCAGACACTTCCTTATCACCACACAGCAGCTGTATCCAGTCTTCAGCTTTTCCAGAGTTCAGTAGCAGCAGCCTTTGCAAGCTTGGCCCTCTTCAGAGGCCTGGGCCCAGACCCTGCAGGGCTCCCACCTGGCTCAAACACCATCAATGCTCTATACCACGGGTCCCTCTTCTGAGGTTTCCAGATTTTAATTATTTCAGTCTTTCCCTTTTGTCATGAAGTCCAAGGAATTATAGCTGTCCAGTTGTTGCCTCCCACAGTCTTTGGATTGTTCCTTTTGCTCTGTATCACTCAGTTTATGTCTGGTTAACTGTACATTGCATTAATAAACTCTCTGTGCATGTGATCCATGTGGGTGGAGTCCATGAGGCAGGCCCTTGGATGTTCAATGCCTCTTGTTTTTCTAGTGCTCCTGACCCCCAGTGAGGTTCTGCAGAGTACTCAGGAACTCAGTCTCCCTATCACCTGCTGAAGTGGGGTTTTTAAGTCTATGTTTATCTCTTGGAAAATTTGGAAACCAGATAACTGCCCTGGCAACTGCCCAATAGATGTGGAACCGTGATTGTGCCCAGTCTGATGGCTCTCAGAGGTCTCATCTCCCCTGCCATGGGCAGGGCAGTGGGCTGCAGTTGATGCTGTCTTGCCTACTAGAGTCTCTTGTAGGACTGAGTATTCTTCTGGCTTATTTCTTTTCCTTCTCACTTGAGGAAATGCATTTTGGTCTTGAGAGAGCATGGATTTTCTTTGTGACCTGGTGAGTGAGCTTTTCCAACCTGGGTGTCATACCCTACCCCTTAGAGGCCCCGTTCTCTCTTGTGGGGGCCATGGAGCACAGCTCCTGCCACCGCCTGCAGCTGCTGTGTACTTGGGAATCTTGGATCTGGGCAGAAGGCTTGGGTCAGGGCATCTCCATGCCTGGTGTCCTCTCCTCCCTATAGTGGCTGGGGCCCATCTATGTCATGCTAGTATCTGGCTCAGACTTGGTACTGGGTTCCTGGTGCCCAGTCCTGCAACATGACTCTGTTGCACCAAGCACAGGTCCTTAGGGTCACAAAAGAATAGCAGATATGGCATGGCCTCGTGTCCCTTTGCAACTGCAGTGGGTGGGGAGGGCCCAGCTCTCCCCACAGATATGATGATGTTGTGCTTCTAGTGTGTAGGACGTGGGGTTTGTCACTCTCTTTTCAAGCCTACACTAACCCCCTTGTGCTAAGGACAACTTCTCAGAGTGTTTTCTTACCCCTCAACCTTATCCAGTGTCGTACTGTGCCCTGTCACCTTACAGACGCATTGCCACATTCCTTCCTCTGTGTATATGACTCTTCAAACAGCAGATCGAATGCTACCATTCTTCTAATTAAATTACCCACTTTGGAGCAGTGATTTAAGGTGCTTGTGAACCTCCCCACCTGAATTCAATGATTCAAGAGTCGATTTCACAGTTCTTGATTATTAAATTGGTCTATGAATAGTTTTAAATTGAACTGGAACTCAAAATAGCCTCTTAATATATCTGTTTCCAGTGAATAATTGCACTTGTTTTATACTATGGCTTTGGTTATGGAGCACCTAGAGGTGCAGGTGGCAGTGGCTGACTCTGCATTTGGAGTAGAGATCAGTGCCAGGCTTTCCGAGTGGGTTTATTGAATGAAATGCCAGCATCTTGATTCTGAGCCTTGGTTCCAGCTTCCATGGTCTTGCAGGCCTCTGGTTGGCTTGTCCCGGGCAGCCTACACCAGTGTTCCCTGCCACACTCAATGGGACTAAGGCCGCTACCAGATCCCTTAGAAAGTTCCGTAAATCTTTGATTCACATTCACTTTCAAGTTATATTTTTGCTGCTTAAAGAATTTTACTAAATTATAATTTAGAAAATCCAGTAAGTACTCATTCATGTGAAAGAGAAAAAATTTGCAGTAGAGACCACCTCTAAAGAAATCGTTATCTATCGCCCTTGTGAGTTAAGGTTTCCTTGAAATCATGTAATCAAAGCAAATAGAAATAATTGGATGCCAAGGATAATCTCAGACTGCAGATGTCCTTCACAGCCCATCCCCAAATTTCAAAATTTCAAAGTGGCCCCATCATTCTTATTGTCACCTCTCATAAATGTTATGAATGTTACCTTATATGAGAACCCTATCATCCTGTTCATGTTTTATTTTCAAGGATTGGTTAGGATTTTCTTTGGGAAAAGATCTTTGCCAGTGAAGGAGATAAACCCTGCTCCCTCTTCACATGCTAATGTGCCCTCCTGGTGCACTGGCCCTGCCTCACTCACTCCCTTAATCATGACCATTGCTTGTCCCTCCCTAGTGGATCTTAGGAACCCTTAAGCGTTGGCTGGAGTTCCCTGGTGCTGACAGCATTCACCAGGGTCCTGAGCCGGCCTCTGAAGGACCAGCCAGCTTCATGCCTGTGCTGGGCATGGCTGTGGGGGAATTGGTGGCATTGAGAGATCAGGGGTCATGGCTCTCCCAAGCATACTTTGGGAGGTTGCCCTCTGCTTGGAGAGCTCCTGCCTTCTCTGGTCTGAAGAGATGTGTTGCCAGAGGATGGACCAGAAGGCCATCTGGAGGTGGTATGATGCTGGGGAGACATGAGGGGACAGAGGCTGTGGGGATGCAAAGGGAAGGGGGATGTTGAAGCTGGAGACAGGCAGGAAACATCAGCTGGCCGCACAGAGGCAGGGAGAGGGCTCAGCCTGGCTGCACCCTGGGGTCTCTCCCACACTATAGGCCCAGTGTGTGGCCGCGAGGGTTTCGATGGGCAGAAAGTCTTAGGGACTGTGCAGCCCCCTCCATGCTGCACATCTGCGCCAACTGTGATTCACATGGGAAGTGCTTGTGCTGGCAATTTAGCTCATTCAGAAGTCCCGTCCTGAAGCGCTGCGTGGCTGACAATTTTTCCCATTGTGTGTGGAGTTGAGCTTCCCTCCCCCTCCTGCCGTGTGCTGGGATCACCCTGGGCGTCTATTTGAAATCCAGAAACTCCTGAAAGGCGTTAAGTAGCTATTCAGGAGTGAGGAAATGACAGCGAGGCGGCTGCACGTGCAGCTCTATTTTAGGGCATCCTGGTGGGGCTCGCTGTGGGGACTCATCCCAGGGCCTTGGGGTGGTCACATCAGGCCTTATCACTCCCCTTTTGTCTTCCTTGCACAGTGCCCGGGGACTGGAGAAGGCCCAGCAGCAGCTCCAGGAGGAGGTCCGGCAAGTCAGTAGCCAGCTGCTAGAGGAGAGGAAGAAGCGGGAGACCCATGAGGCACTGGCCCGGAGGCTCCAGAAGCGTGTTCTATTGCTGACCAAGGTACAGGTCCACTGAAGTGCAGCCAGGCCTGCCCCACCACTTGCACACCTGTCTTTTTCTCTCTGGCACCACACCTTTGTGCAGACTTTTGTGTGGCTGCTGCCAGTGGTCTATGCCCTCATGTCTCAAATAGCATAGCATGCCACTGCCTGGAAATCACTGCCTGGGCAGCACAAACCTTCTGCCAAAGAGGATGCATCTTGGCAGCTTGATCAGGCAGTTTGGTTAGGCTGTGTGTTCTTACCCTGAATTGTCAGGAAAGTCCTTGGAGTGCCAGGGTCTCCTCAATCCTGTATTTCCAGGGGGCCTTGCTTTTCGCAGTCTCTCTCTAGCAACCCGTGTCTCCTGGCCTGGTGCCACACCCTGGTGGAGCCTTTTGTGTAATCGCTGGTCTTTTGCAGGGCCCTGACTGGGGTCAGCATCCTTGAGACCCAATGAGCAAGGCAGCCTTCCCATCCTTCACTGTCTATAAGTGAAGTGGGCTTTGGTCTTGGGTGTAGAATGAGGCTGGTCCCCTGTTTCCAGCTGTGCAGGATGGGACACACTTGTTTTCCCCGCTCAGTGGTTCTGTCTGGCTCCTGTGCCTTTTCTAATTGTTCTTGCCTGAGGGGTTCCAACATCTGGCGTGTTAAGCCAATGTTACTCAGGCACAAATGGTTTTTGGTGAGTATTATTTAATAAAACATTGCCATGGACATTGAAATTTCAAAAGGCAAGGAAGAAAAAGGCCAAATCTGTCCCCAAGCACACTTTGTGTAAGGGTGGGGCATCAGATTGCTGGGCAGAGACTCCCCACCTGTCCACACTGCTGTCAAGTGGGCAGAGGGAGCTGTGTTGGCCCCCCACTCTGCCCCAGGAAAGGGGATGTGCCCAGGAAGTACCAGAAGCCGTACCTGAACAGTGTCTGCCAGCTCTTGATCATATCTAGTGATCCAGATAAAGCCAGGTTCTTTATCTCTGGAACCCCCTGCTTATGAAGCTTTCAGAAAACGAGTCATATTTCAGCTGCTACATGCTGCTGTTCCCTGGCCGCCTCTGCTCGCTTCTTGGCAGCCCCTAGATATCTGTGCAAAGAAGACCTCATGTTTGTCTTGGCATCATGCAGGGCTTCCCAGGACTTGAGTGGAGGCCAGACCCTCTCTTCAGCTCCAGAGGCTAACTTGGGAGCCCTGGCCTTGCAGGTGGATCCCAGGGAGGTGAGTTCCCAAAGTGTCTTCATAGGTAGCTCAAACCAAGACCTTGCTCCTTGAGAGAAGGTACTCAGATCTTGGGTAGCCATTCTGCAGCCTCCCAGGGCAAGGCTTTGGGCCTTAGTCACCCTCCCTTCTTTCCAAACGTCCAACATTTGTCCACTGGTGTCAGTATGAGGTGCCTGTGATGTGACTACATGGCCATGGGCCTCACAGGATTTAGTCCAGTGGGAATGAGGCAGCAGTGATAATGCTCACTGGCACCCGCCCCTTCCTGCTAGCTTCCTGAAAACACTGCTGCGAGGACGCGGGAGGAGTTACCTGGTGTGAAGTTAACGTGCAGACCCGAGGGATTTACTGTTCATGAGAGCATGTGTAGACCAGGGGAGAGGAAGGAGGTTCATCATCTAAAAGCTGCTTTTGGGGTCAGCATACAGATATGTGGAGGCAGGCCAAGATGAACACCTGGTCCAGCAGCCGTGGGAGTGGGCTCCCTCAGTCCCTGCAACAGGGGGTGCATAGCATGGGCTGCCCAGGCAGTGCTGGCTATTGAGGGGCTTTGGGCCCTCAGAGTGGGATGGGGGGAGCCAGGCTGTGTGGTTGTTTGGTGGGCACCTTGACCAGGCAACCTTCCTGTGGCATGGGGAGTGGGAACTCAGGTCTGGGAGCCTGGCTTTTCCCTGGGATCTCAAAACCACCTCTCAGTCTCTCTGGGTCTCAGTTTCCCCTCTCTGCAGGATGGCCCCAGGGCCCTTGGAATGTGACCATAGTGAGTGGGTGCGTAGCTTACCCATTCTCACTTGGGCAGCTATTTCGAGGCCCTGACAACAAAGCCCATTGTCCCCTCCCGAGGGAGGCTCTATGGGACTCAGATCCAGGAGACAGAGCCTTGCACACGTAGCCAGTGAGGAAATGGAGTAAACTCTGGGAGTCATGGCTATGAGCTGGGGAGGGGTGCACAGCCCTCGGGAGCAGAGGCAACTTTGGGAAGGTGTTTCAGTTTTTCCAGGTGCTGTAACAAAATAGCATGGGCTGGGGGCTTACACATCTCCAGTAATGATTGCTCACAATTCCAGAGGCTGCAAAACCAAGAGCAGGGCGCTCGAATGACCTGGGTGAGGACTGCTGCAGTTCACAGAGCCTCTGTCTGTTCCTCTCTTGGCAGAAGGGGTGCTCTGGAGCCTCTTCTACAAGGGCACTGATCCCATTCCTGAGGGTGCACCCCCATGACCTAAGCACCTCTTCCTAATGCCATCACTTGGAGCTAGCATAGGAATTTGTGGAAGGCACAAACATTCAGAGCATAGCACATGTCTGTCAGGTATGTTTAGTATGCGGAAATCACACTGGTGGGAGTTTGGCCTGGTTGGATTTCACTTTGTTCTCTACCAGGTCTTTTTAGTTAATCCTGAGCCGCCCATGACCTTCCACCGTGCTTTCAAGGGCCCCTTGGCATGGCCCAGCACCCCTCTGACAACTTTCCCAGCCAAGGACTGCTGCTACCACTTACTTGCTGCTCACTCTCAGGCTGTGTTGCAAGCTCTGTGTGTGCACCTGCTTACCCAGGCAACTTACCCAGTTTTTAGAACAGTTTCCTTTCCAATTTTTTTTTATTTGTTCCTTTTAGTTATACATGACAAGAACATTTTGATTGACAGAAAAATTAAGATTTTTGATTTACAGAAAACTTAAGAATTCAGAGAATTCCCTGTATCCAGTATCCCCTAGTAACACTTTATGTTAGTATGACATGTTTGATATAATTAACTGGTATTGATACATTATTATTAACTAAGATGAATACTTTATTCAGAGTCTCTTAATCCATTTGTAATGTCTTTTTTCTCTGTTAGGATCCCATCTAAGATACCATGTGACATTTACTCACCATATCTCCTTGGGGTCCTCTTGGCTGTGACAGTTTTACAGACGTTGTTTCTGGTGACCTTGGCAATTTGGAGGTGTGTTCCTCTTTGGGGATTTACCTGCTGTTTTTCTCATGATTACCAGTGGTTGTGGGTTTGGGAAAAAGAGGTAAAATTTCATTCTCAACACATCATGTCAAGGGGACATGCTGTCAGTGTGACTTGCCACTAATGATGGTGGCCTCGAGCCCCTGAAGAGGTCTGGTTTGACAGGCTTCTCCTATGTCAAGTTCCTGTTTCCCAGTTTCTACCTGTGTTTTTAGAAAGAGGTCAGTGTGCATTGCCCCTACCTAAGGGGTTGGGAGTTGACACTCTCTCCTTGAGGGCAGATTTCTCTATCTAAGTTATTTAGAATTCTTTAGCCTGGCTGGTGTTTCAGCCAGCTTTTGCATTGCTATGACCAGAATACCTCACAAGAACAGCTTAGAGGAGGAAAAATTTATTTTGGCTTACAGAATCAGTGGTTCAGTACATAGACAGCCAACTCCATTGCTCTGGGCCCAAAGTGAGGCAGCACATCATGGGGAAAGGATGTGGTAGAGGAGCTTTTCTTAGCTCATAGGGGGCAGGAAGTGGAGCAGGAAGGGGAAGGGCTGCAGGGAAGATGAGCTCTTCCAGGGCATGCTCACAATGACACTCCTTCTCCAGCCACCAGCTTATAGTTATCACCCCGTCAGTCCATTCAAACTAGGATGGGCTGATTCGGCTACAACTCCCACAGTCCAGTCACTTCACCTCTGAACATTCCTGCATTAACAGGAGCTTTTGGGGAACACCTTATATCCTAACCATGATGAGGAGTTTGTCTCTTCTCCCTCATTTATTATATCAGATGGACTTGTGGACATTTATTTTAGGTTTGGGATTTTAATCCATTACTACTTTATTCTGTGGCCGTAGCACTGGGGTCTTTCAGTTGAATCCTGGGTCCCTTTGATGTCATTGTGGGTTTATATGTGAGTTTTTCTTAATTAATTAATTGATTTTAATTAGGTATATATGATAGCAGAATGTGTTTTGATTCATTGTACACAATTGCAGCACAACTTTACATTTCTAGGGTTGTACATAATGTAGAGTCACACCATATGTGCAATCATACATGTATCTAGGGCATCTCATTCCATCATCTTTCCTGTCCCCATGCACCCTCAGTATCTTCCTTCCCCTTTGCCCAAAGTTCCTCCATTTTTCCCCATGTCTCCCCCCTCTCCGTTATGGATCAGCATCCACTTATCAGAGAGAACATTCGGCCTTTGTTTTTGTTTTGAGCATTGTCCTACTTCTGGCATTGCAAGATGCTCTGGGCTCATCCTGTATATTTCCTGTCCCAGTCATAGAGTCAGCCATTTTTCCAGGGGTCCCTGGCTGTTTTCATGCAGCCTGGTGTTGGGAAAGTGGGTCTTGCTACTTGAGTATTACCAATGGATGTCTGTCAGCCAGAAGAGCCAGGAGATGTGTGTAAATTACATGTGTGCATGTGAATGCATCTGTGGGACCATCTGTGTCACATTCACTTGAGTTCACACCGGAGTCCTTGACTTGCTCAGGCCCAGCCCCACATGGGCCATTCTGGTTCCTCCTTTTTCTATAGGCCCAACCCAGCAGCAGGAAGCCTGGCTTCCACTGTGTTTACTTGGTTGAAAGTGTGTAGCCGTGTTCCAAGTGGTAACCCCAGTTGAGGGCTTTTAAATTTTTATTTGAAATGTAGGTCCATAGGAAGTTGCAAAGGTGGTTCAGAGAAGTCTCTTGAATCTGTCACCTCATGCCCCTGATGGTTACCTTTTACATGACTACATGCTTTTTGACTTAGGAGGGCCTCATGTACCAATAAACCTATCGTAAGTTGAAAATACAGTGAATCAGAAAATGAATTTAAGACACTTCATCTACTGATAGCCCCCGCTCAGCCCCGCCTACCTCAACGTGCTCGGGACACTTGCACTGGCCTGCAGTCTAGCAGAGTGATCTCCACAAAGCTTGCTCGATAATAAAGTGTTGGATAGCTCATGAAATTTCACTGAATACTGAACTGAAAGTGGAAAGCAGACTGGATAAAGTTATAATGTCCCCAGATTCTTAAGCCTTATGATGAAAACTTGGGGACTGCACAGGGCATGGCAGCAGAACATGAGTTTAGTCTTGGCAGCATGTGTGTCCTGTGCCTGTCCCCCATCCCCTGCCTGCATCCTCTCCAGTCACTCTCACTCTCCCCCAGCACTTGACTTTGGCAGCTTCTGATCTGCTTTCTACTTTTGCAGTCCTGTCATTTTAAGAATGTTACATAAATGGAATCAGAACATCCTCTTTAGAAATTGGCTTTTCTTATACAGTGTGATAACCTCCTGAGCAGCCTGAGTTTTTGTGTGTTCATCATGTGTTCCTTTGTCACTGCTGAGTAGTATAGTATTTCATGGTAGGGTGCACCATGGCCTTTTAGCTTTTGTTGCCTCCATGTTTTGCTATTATAGATAGAGCCATGGTGATGGGGGGAAGGGAGTGAACAGGGTGACACTGGTCACAGGCTTACTTTCTGAGCTCTTGCTAGAATCCAGATCATCAGTGGCTACTGGGCACTGGGGGAGAAGGCTCCTGGGAAGGCTAGAGTGGTCTTTCTTCCACCCCTCACCTTGCCTTTGCCTTGGCTTGTCAGAGCTCAGCAAATCCTTGCTGGGTTGTGGGGCTAAGGGTCCTGGTTCCTCTCAAGACAGAAAGCCCTGGGGGCTGGAGGCTGCAGGAAGGCAGCTGTTCCTCTGGCACTGGGGTGTGACTTTCCATCATTGCTGTGGTACCTCCAGACCCCATAGCTGGAGACCTCACATATTTATCAGAGAGCTGTGTCGCCTGGGCAGGCATGGCTGGTTCCTGGACTCTGGTAGGACCTCCATGATATGATCAGGGGTTTCGACTTAGCCCCTGCTGGGCACTCACCTGGGGCTCTGCGGATCCTGCTTCTGAACTCACTAGGGTCACTGGCATAATCTAGTCTCTTGTGGCCATAAGTCTGCAGCCCCAAATCCTGGTCCTGGAGGCTACCGGAATGTGCCCTTCTGTTTCCCACCTGCCCTTGTAGCCTATAGAGGGTGGTGAAGACCCTCCCAGCCTTCAGACCTCTCCAGTTCTCTTCTTTTCATAGCCCTGTCTTCACTGGAGAAAGCACTGTTTTTCAGAGCTCCTGGGATTATATTGGCCTGCCTGGATGTCCAGAATAACTTCCCTACTTGAATGTCTGTAACTATAGTTGTATCTGAAAATTCCCTGTGTCTTGCCAGGTAACCATGGGCATAGGTGTGAGAGAACAGGATATGGGCATCTTTGAATGAATGTCATTTGAATGAATGTCATTGTCAGTGACACCAGGGGTCAGGGATGGGAGATATATAAAAGTCATATTTTGAAAACTCAGATGCCTGCCTCAGCTGGGGGAGTGGGCCTGTCCAGGTAGGGTGGGTTGGAGTGTATGACCCATTTGGGCAGGAGAGGGTCATGTGGTTGTCCTGAGGGATCTTATTTTCTCAGAAAGCTAGCAGTTTGGATGCATATATGGAATGTTCCCAACAGCTGTGTGACTGCAGCTGTTCTTGGAGGCCAGATCTGGCCTGTGGCTCTGTGTTACCTCTGCTCTGATTTGTGGCCTCTAGTTTACGTTATCAAAGTTACTTTGGTTCTGGTGGCTGTTCAGATCCCCTCTCAGGTTGGGAGTTGGTCAGAAAGAGGACCTGCTTTTGATGGTACTAGGGTGGCTCAATCTCTGTCCCCTGTGGAGTCTGAGCTCCTTATTGTCCCAGTGGGGTCTTTTAGGACTCTGGAAGCTCGTGCCTGGCTTCCTAGGGAGTTTCTGTCCTTGACATTCACACCTCAGGCTCCCATTGCAGGAAATTTCCATTTTGTCTTCTACTTAGCAGATGAGAAGCTTTTGGTCCAAGTTGACCTCCTCAACCCACGCTGAGTTCATGGGCGTCTCTGAGTTAGCAGGAAGGTAGATATTGATTGCTCGACACTGACTGATTATTTATACTGACTGTCCCTGCAAGGCATGTTGCGATGAATCGATACCAATCGCCACGCAGCCCCCGGGCCGGGGATGCAAGGATTTGTCTTGCCAGCCAGCATGATGAAGCTGTTCATCAGGCTGCTCTGGGAGGGTGTGTTGTGCTTTGACGTGTGGTGTCTCACACAGGTGATGTCCAACTCCCAAGGACTCTGACCTGAGCACATCAGACCCCAGCCTGGCTTGCTTGTGATTGGGGAGTACCCCCTCTCCAAGATTCCTTGAGGTGGTTGCCATGGGCCTCAGGTTTCTTTAAGAGGCTGGTCTTTCTCTTGCCTTGCTGGGGAGGCATCCTTGCCCTGTGCACCTCCAACCCGCCTCCCTGAGGGGAGAGCATAGCACAACCCACCTCCTGAGGGGAGAGCATAGCACACCAACCACCAACAGGACCTGGATGTAGCCTACGGAGGAGCCCAGTTGATGGCTCTCAGTGTCTGCATCCCCTCTGAGGGGCCTGTTGGTGTGCTTGACATTTAAATATTCGGTGCTTGGAATGCGCAATTTTATTTTGAGACCTTTATTAAGCGGCTCTGGTCTAAGGAGTTAATTGTTACTGATAGCTAAGAGTATAATTACCTTGGTAAAATATCATGACTATTTTAAGCAATTGAAAATTGGCTTCTAGAACTGGGTGAACACAAACCATTTTCTTATTTGAAATGAGCTATTTCCAGTGTGCCCTAATATTCTACAACATGGTTGCAGAATCTTATTTATAGAATGTAAGCAGTAAAAGCTAACTTTTAGCAAGAAATATGTTTAATGAAATGAAGTCTCCCTCCTTTTCTCTACTGGGCCCCACCCCCTGGTTCAGGTGGAGTGGTTCTAGGGACACCTCTCCTGGAGAATGCTGCCAAGTGTTTTCCCCTGGGCCCCTGGTGTCAGGCACCTCTTGCTAATAGGGTGGCTGTAGAGCATATCACTCTGGTCATGGTGCACTCTGCCCCATGACCCCTGTGTGTGGGGCCTGGGGTACCTGGAGTTTCACGGGAACTGGGCTGTGCATCCTGGGGAGTGTCTGCTCTACACTGGCTGCCCTGTCGTGCAAGCCCGTTAGCCTGAGTCAGCTTCTCTGGAGGTGAGAGCGGTCATCCTGACCCTTCCCTTCTCTTTGTCCTTCCTGCTTGCTGGGAGGCTTGGAACACTTATTTCTGTAAAATATCCTCAGTAAGCTAGAGAACTGCTCTCAAACATCAGTGATTATCCTATGGTGTCAAGAATTCTGCTCTGGAAGGGTCACATGGCCCGCAGCACCATGCCCTGCAGCTCTATCCTGAGCAGAGGAGCCTTGACCCAGAGGCCAGGGAGAGACCTGGGCAGGGTGGTGCTTCTTCTGCAGTGCACATCATGACTGGTGTCAAATCTTTAAGGGGGGCTGAGGCACAGATAAGACTGGTCAGCAGAGGCAGCCACTGAGTAAGTAAGTAAGTAAGCAAGCAAGCAAGGCAGCCGCCAAGTGGGGAACAGCTAAATGTGGGGTGAAGGCTGCCAGGCGAACTTGAGAACACCCAGGCGGGAAGTGCAAGGGGTCCTCTCCAGGGAGTTCAAGATGGGCTTTCCTTCGTGGAGTCCAGAACATTGTTCTGCCAGCGGCAGGTGGTGCAGACATGCTTATGGTCATTGCTGCGTCGTGCACCTTCCTGGCAGACTCCAGGGTGGGTTTTGGGCCTCCTTTTTCCATAAGATGCGGAAAATGTCCTTTCAGATCTCTGGGATTCTCCCAAGCTGTGGCTGTGTGAGATCCCATGATTCTTTTCCAACTTGCAGGAATGCAACTGGTCTCTCCTTGTGTGTGGAGAAGTCAAGGTGTGGCTAGGGCGGAAAGGGGAAGCTTCCTGGCCCTGTGGGAGCTGGATACCACAGACCATTCTGGGCTGGAGGGGCCCTGAATGTCTTTGAAGTGCTGTCCTAAGAGGAATGTGGGTTGGGAACCCTATCCTGTGGCCTGTGTTGCAGGCAAAAGCAGAAGTGCTGTGGATTGTGTGGGCTGCAGAGCCTGGCTGGCACCTTGCTCAACTGTTCTTTGCATAGTGGGGTTTAGGTGGCACACACTGCTGCAGTGTTTTTGAATGAATTATCTTCTCTCTCCTCTGAAATAATGTAGTGAAGTCACCTCTTACATGTGTTTGTGCTCCTGTAAGATAAGTGAGTAAAGGGGATGTGGAGGAGAATTGCATTCTATTTATATCATCTGTTTTATATTTACTCAACATTGGGAGCTTACACTTGGAGCCCACCCCCTCGAGGTCCACCTTAGCCTGCACTTTTCCTGGCATGGATGCCGTCACCATCCTCAGGAGATGTTGTGATAGTTGGCTTCATGTGATCTACACCAGTGGTTGCTGAGCCCTGGACTTGGGCAGTGGGAGTGGCATGGGGATGGATACAGACCCTCTCCCCACCCTCCCTCGTGCCCTTTGTTTTGTGACATGTGCTTGTGAAAAACATTCATATGTGCAGAGACAATATAAAACTGATTCTTGTCTGGCCAGTCCCCAGTGTAGGAAGCAGGAAACAGCTCTGCTGAAGAGCTTCGCCACTCCCTCCGAGATATGGTATTTTCAGATTTACCGTGTGTGTGTGTGTGTGTGTGTGTGTGTGTGTGTGTGTGTGTGTCTCTCCACATCCCTGCTTAAACATTGTTCTGCTTTCCCCATGTATTTTATATCAAAAGAACTGTACTTCTTTGGTTTCCTTTGTATCTTAACCTTATACTTTTGGCCTTTGTCCATGTTGATGCTATTCATCCATTTTCCCTGCTCCTGTGATAAGTGGGGTATATCCACTTGAACTTACCTCATTTGTGAGTTTAACAGTTTGAAGACCACCCTATGGGGTCCAGCTTAGCCTATGTTTTTCTAGGGACCCCACCATGCTGCCAATGTATGCTCATCCATTCTCTTCTGATTGGATGTTTGGCTTTTTCTAGATTTGCTGTTTCAGACAGTGCGGTGGAATCTTCTGGAACTTGATATACTTGTTTACATTCTGCCTCAACTCTGCAGTGTGCATTTTCTTCCAAACAGTCTTTGTGTTGAAGTCTCTGCATACACACTGCAGATACAGTATAGACCAAATGGCCAGTGGCCCTCAGAGGCCCTGGGCCCCTTTCTCCTCATCAGCCTCTACTCTCAGAGGAGACCCTTCCTGATTTTAGTCCAGCCAGTTATGAATTCATGCAAGTGGAGGCATTGGCCTGTGCTCCTTTGTATCTGGCTTTTGTTACTTAACGTTGCGTGTTGTTATCTGGACCTGAGTTCTTTATTATGTTGCTGATTTTTTCACACATTGATTCTACATGGTATCTGGGCTGTTTTCAGTTCAGGATGTTACAAGTAGTGCTGTGAATACTTTACATGCATATGGCATTTGGTGACCCCGGCATCACTAAGGTGGGTTCATTTAGGTGGGGCACATGCTTGCTTTCAATGGGACCCTTGCCCCCTGTGTGCTGCAGCAGTGTGTGCACTTGCATGCGGGCTGAGAGTTGGGGGTTGTCTGGATACTCTTGGGGTATGTGTGTGTGGGTGTGTGGGTGTGCGCGTGTGCGCACACCAGCACTTGGGATCTTCTGCCTCTGATTTTCCTTTCTGAGTTACAGGAGTTCTCTATTCTAGAATGAACCTTTGGTTGGAGGCAGATACTGCGGGGATGTCCTTAGTCTATGGCTTGCTTTTTCACTTAGTTGTGTCTGTTGATGAATAGACACACGTTTTTAATTTTAAAGTGGACCAACATTTTCCTTTTTACCTTTGTGCTAGTAGGGTCTTCATAAGCATCTTTGCCTGCCAAGTCAGGAGGACCTTAAAGAGAGTTCATTGTTTCTTCCAAGCACTCTGAGGCTTCAGCTTCTGTGCTTTTATCTGATGGGCTTCTGTCTGGAATTGGGTTTTTGAGTATGATGTGAAATAGGTGTCTGGCTCTGTGGTGTCCTTGGTGAGTTCTGCAGTCGACCTGGCTCTGCTGATGGAAGGAACATCCCATTGCCTGGCCTTCAGCCGGGTGGCCGCTCTGGATAGACCTACTCGTGGAGTCTGTCTTGTTGCTCTGGTTAGTCCATCTCTGCTGCTGCCACACTGTCGTCACTTCTGCTTCAGGGTAATTTTGATAGCTGCTAGTGAAATCCTCCAAATTTGTAGTTCCTTGGCTATTTGGCCCACAAAATGCCCTGGTGGGTTATGATCAGAATTGTAATAAATTATAAATCATTTTAGGAAGAAATAACATCTTAACATTATTCTGTCTACTAAACCATGAATGTTATATATTCCCCCTTTACTGAGAAAGTTTTTAATTTCAGCAAGTTTTATGGGTTTTAGACTAGAAGTCTTACACATCACTAGATTTTTCTTTTCCCTGAGTATTTTCTGCTTATGATGTCTTTTTTTAAAAAAAAATTTTACTTTTTAGTTGTGTACCATACCTTTATTTTGTTTTATTTATTTTTATGCGGTGCTGAGGATCGAACCCAGGGCCTCGCACGTGCTAGGTGAGCACTCTACTGCTGAGCCACAACCCCAGCCCTTGTGATATCTTTTAAAAGTGTCTTGTAGACTTTTCTCTCTGCTGGTTATAGTCAGGCCTGGTGCATGAATACTCCCCCAGCAACCCTGTTGTAGTGCTAGTCCTTGACCCATACCATCCTGTCCTCTGTGAATGATCTGGGTGTGCTGATTTTTGCAGTCCTGGTGCTCTGACTCTGCAGGACTCTGCCACTTGCAGGCATGGTGGGGCACCTTGTTTCACAGAGGTTTCAGGGGGCTTCAGAATTCATCTGTAGGTATGCTGAGTGCTGTGTGCATGTTCCCTTTTGAGTTTGTGAAATCCTCCTCTTGTTGTTTTCTAAGTTTTTTTTTTTTTAAATATGAATCTGTACCCCATGGATTTGATATGGGTTTTGTTATTATTCAGTTCAAAATATTTTCTGATAATCTTCCTGGAAAGGCCAGCCTGCATGCAGGATATAGCAGGGCCCAGGCACGTCATGTAGGCAGATTGGAAAGCTGGAAAGGAAAACCCCAAGCACATTCTCTCACTTGCTTATTAATTTTTCATTCCACAAGCTCTTCTCTAGCATCTGCTGAGCATGGCAGTGCGGTTCAAGTCGGAGTTCTAGGTTCCGGGGCTCTTTTGGGGTGGGACCATGAGCAGCCCTATGGGGTGGGGACCCTCCTGTGAGGAGGGTTAGGTCTTCCACATGGCAGGAGGGGTGAGCAGCCCCTCTCACCCAAGGGATGCCTGGGAAGGAAAGGGAACAGCATGCCGAGTCTCTGAGGCTAGCCTGTGGCCGATGAGATTTTGTTTTTAGAACAGCCTTGGAGCCATAGGAAGTGGTGACAGTAGAGAGGTCCCACATGTCCCTCATGAGCTTTCCCTGTGGCAGCACCTTGTTCTGTGACCAGTGTGGAAGTGCCTGTGGCTGGCTCTCTGTCATTGTGCTGCCTGGGTAGGTTAGTGTGGCTCCACAGCCAGGGACATGCAGGTCTACCCCACCATTGGAGGCCTCCCATGTTGCCCCTGGGATCCACATGGCCCCTCACCCCACCATCTCAAATCTAGTTTCCATCGCTAGCGATTTGGGCACTTAAAGAATATTGTAAAAATGGAAGCATACAGAATGTGACTGTGTACATTGTAACCTTTTCTTTTTTTTTTTTTTTTAATTAATGAACTTTACTTTTCAGAGCCCTCTTAGGTTGATAAAGTCGAGCAGAAAGTAGAGTTCCCGGGTACCCCACCCTCCTGTCTCCCCTGCCATAGTGATTGGTATACCAGTGTGGTGGTGTCATCAGTATCTCTGAGGGTCACTATTGGTCCTGTGCCTTGAGGGACTAGCCAGGTGCATGATTGCAAGTGTCCACCATTATGGGACTGTACAGGGCACTACTTCTGCCTTGAACTCCCTCGGGGCTCTGCCTGTTCATCCTTCCCTCCCCAACCTAGATGCCCCCAATAGCCGTTCATGCTTCTGCTGTCTCTATAGTTGTCCCCTTTCTAGAATGTTATTCCTAGAATCCATCAGCATAGCCTTGTTAGACGGGTATCTGACGTAGCAATATGTTTTTAAGACTCCTCCATGTTTTTTCATGTTTGATGGCTCATTTTTTTCAAATCACCAAATCACCTCATTGTCTGAGTGAGCCACAGTTTATGTTTTCATCTGCTACTAGACATCTTGGCTGCTTCTAAGCTCTAGCAGTTTTGAATGAAGCTGGGTTTGGGTGTGTGTTTTCGGTTCCCTTGGGTGAGCCTAGGGGCATGATTGTGGATTGTGTGGTAATACTGTGCTTGGCTCTGGGAACTATTCACTGAGGCCATCGGCCCTTCATAGTATGAGGGGTTTTGCTCACAATATTTTCTTTGCTTTTATGAAAGCTCTTTGAGGCCGGGGACTTGAGAGAAATTCAGAGTAGCGCTCCTCCCTGACCTCCTGTGGGCGTCCCCTCCTCCACTGCTGGGTTTCTGGCTTTCATTGCACTCGGGCTTCTGCTGAGCCTCTTTCTGCCCCTTCTTCTGTTGTGGAGGGGCCGCCTCCTGTCCCCTGGGCAAGCTGGGTACTATACACACACACCAGGTGCAGTCCATTCTGAAAAGAGCTGTCCCACTTCTTTGAGACAGCTCTTCTGTTGTCCCTTTATTGCTCTAGCATGGACCCATCTGGCAGCTTCTCTTCTCAACTTAGGGTCTGAGCTTTGGGCTCTTTGCTGAGGGCTATGACTGTTATGACAGCAGACCTCTCACCATAGAGGAAAGCAGTTTATGTCCGACTCTGCTCTATAAGAGCAGAAGTGCTATCAACCCCATCTTTTTTTTTATTGGTTGTTCAAAACATTACAAAGCTCTTGACATATCATATTTCATACATTAGATTCAAGTGGGTTATGAACTCCCATTTTTACCCCGTATACAGATTGCAGAATCACATCGTATCAACCCCATCTTGATTCTCTTCCTCACAGCCCTGGGAGTGGGGACGCTCCTGTGCTCTTGTCAGCCTCCTCCTTCATGCTGGGCATTCTGGGTCTCGGGGAGCAGGAAGCGTCCTGAAGGAGTGTGCAGATGCTTAGCAGCTGCTCTGACTTCAAAAACGGCCTCCTGGTGACCTCCAGGTTCCTGGTCTGTTCCAGAGTGCTGTGTTCCTGTGTTCCCTCTGGCAGTCACTCAGGTGTACGGGACCAGCACCCTGCCCCCTTCTTACCTCAGCAGATCAAGACTGAAGAGTAGCTCAGCGACTTGGCCAAGGCCGTGCAGTGGAAATGGATGCTGGATTCTTACTCTTTTTTCCCTCATCATGCTGTGTCCCCTGCCCCCAGTCTGAAACAGCCTCCACATGGTTTATTCTATATGTTGATGTTTGCCTTACATGTAGCTGGTGAGAGAATATGTTCCCTATGGCCATCTGTTTAAGTTTGGGAGCCGCCTTGTTTACCTCTTGGCCGGGGTTGGGCTGACTTGACTGAGCTGGTGCTTGGTGCCACAGCAGCTGCCAATGTTATAGCCCTCATAGTACTGTCCCTGCTTTCCTCCTCCTCTTGGGAGCCAGCGTCCTCTCTGGGGTCCTGGGCCTGCTGCTCTGGCACAGGTGTGCTGAGCTGGATCTGACTTGAGGTGGGCTGGGTCCCTGTTGCGGCACGCTGGCTGGGATCCTCTGCAGTCAAGCCTGAGCTGTTCCTCCTGACTGAGCTCAGGGTCTACTGGCCTTTTCCGGGGCTTTGGCTCTCTGTGGGTCCCTCTTCCCTGTCTTGATGCTCCATCTGTTTTCTAATTGTGCTTGATGATAAAGCTTGTGGGAAAGAGGCTTAAGGTGGGACTTGGGACAGACTCCCCCTGGGATCCTTTGATAGGTGAGTTACTGGTGCAGCCTGTGTTGGAAATTTTCTGAGTGGTGGGAACATGAGAGCTGATGTTGGAGAGACACTGCGGTCCTGGCAGCATGCAAAGTGTCGTGACCTGTCCAGAAGGGCAAGCCATCCACAGGGCTACCGATCAAGGTTCCCAGTGATCTGTACTTTAGAGTCTGCACTCTGGGCTGCACTCTTGGCTGGGGACACAGGTCATTTAGGGCACAGATCAGAACATACAAGGGCCATGGGAATCTTAAGATGCACAGGTTGACTTAGTATTCTAAGGTGGGATCTGTAGTCCTATGAGTATCCCTGTGCTGGTCTGTGGCCCAGTATTAAGTAGCAGATATCTTGTCCTTCTAAGAGGTGGACAGAGACCGACCATGTGAATGACCATCCTGAGATTATACTCTGGCCAAGACAGACTGTCCAAAATGTGGCTTTCTGCTAGAGGCATCTGGTGCGACTGGCTGGCTTGGCATGTCATTAACCCAATAGGAGTGTGCCATAGCTGTCCCTTCTCACCTGTGCACATCTGGCTCTGGCACTTGTTCACACCTGCCCTGGTGCCTTGGCCTCCACCTCTTCTCACCTCCCTCCTGTGTGTCTCTCCTTCACATATTGCTTTCTTTAAACCATCGATTCATTGCATACCATTTGCCAGATGCAGCTATGCTGCACCTGCTCCCTCCTCCTCACCTTTGTGACTGAGTTCTGTGCCTGCACCAGGAGTGTGACTTGGTATTGTCCCCGGGTCTTGATATGCTGTTCGGCCATCTCTGGCATTTGATCTGGGCTGAGCTTTGCTCCTTGGTGGGTTTGGATCTCGGAGTCCTTGTGGCAGAACAAGGCACATCCCAGAGTACCTGCCCCTGAATAGCCAGGCAGGATAAGAGGCAAAGGCTGCCTGCAAAGTTCAGACCCAGACCTGCTTGCTTCTTAGAAGACACCTCCTCCTGCCTCTGCCTGATGTTGGTGAACTGCCTGGAGGAGGCTGTGGGTCCTCAGCCACGGTCCCTGGTTGAACTTGCTGTGCTTGTCATGTAGTCCCTCTGTTTCTGCAGCAGGTCCCTCTGTGCTGTGAGGCTCAGAGAGCTCCCGCTTGGGTCTTTCTTGGCTGCCATTCCGAGCATCCATGAGGAAAGAGATTGTCTGTTGAGCTATGGAAAAGTGCCATTTGCAGGTACTAGAAAGCCAGCCTTGTCACCATACCAGTGCATTGTCCCACCAGGAGGGCAGCTGGAACTGGGTCATGGCAGGAAAAAAATTTCCAGGGAGAAAAGCAATTTTATGAAATAAAGTGAAATAAAAACAAAATGCCTTTTATCCCTCTCCAATTGGAAGATGGTTATTAAGATAGCGTTGGATTGTGGGCATGTGGTGAGAGGTGCCCGCGGGCTGCTCCTGCAGTTTCAGGAGGGCTGGAGTGGAGCAGTAGAAGCAAGGCCACCTTGAGCTTCCTGCTTGTGCGGCCATGCTGATGCTAGGCTGCTGTCCCCAGAGGCCTACCTGTGACCCAGGGTGGCAGAGTTTGCAGGCTGCCTCTGCCAGATCCGATGAGCCCAGCTTTATTCACTCAGAAAAGGCCTGGCCTGGCCTGCCTCTCCACAGCAGGGCCTGGGCTGTCCTGGGCAGGGCTGTGGACTGCTGGGCCCTCTGAGGGGATTTGGTGTGAGTAGTAGTGGATCCCACAGCTGCCACCCCTCTCTCTTGGTCCCCAGCATTCTTAGAGGTGTGTTGTCAGGAACCTCAGTACTTTTTTTCTCCTCTGTGTTTCCTAGATGGCTGTATTGAGATGAGACCTTCCCACTGGGTCTCAGCATAGATTGGCAGGTTTATCAGGTGGTTTTCCAAGGGAGACCCTATTTATATAGGACCCATTTTATTTTGCTGTGAGTGATGGCCCATGCCCACTTCTCAAGGTAGTGAGTTAAACTTGAAGAGCTTAGTCACAGGAACCATCATATGCCCATTGCACAGACCACAGTGTGGGTCCCTGATCTCCAGCCCCCTGGCCTGTGAGTGTCCTTGGATCTGGGAGGTGGTGCTTTATATCCTGGAGCCATCCCACCCCTACACCATCTGCTTGGGGTGTCCCACAATCTATGTCTCCTCCTTCCCTGGCTGGACAAGGCTGTGGGGGAAGGAAGTGGTGGTGGGTGGGGGCGGGAATGTCTCTTACTCACTCTCCTGGTGCCACGTGCCTCAGGGCCTTTGCCTATATTTCCCTCCTCCTCTAGTACTGCCCTCACCCTCCCCAGCTCTGGCTCACTTGGCTTGTCTTCTTTTCTGGTCATTGTCCACCATGAGGTAGGGTTCATTCCTGTCTTGTCCATTGGGCACAACGCCTTACATGTCATAGCACTCAGTAAATCTCTGGGAATTGTTGGGCTCCTTTATCTGACAGGGAAAGGAGCTGAGGCTCAGAGAGGACCACCTACCTGAGGTCACACAGGGTCAGGGAGCAGCCCTACCTAGCAGTAAGGTCTGCAGGCCCTGCTCAGCCCTGCTCACTGCGCCCTAAGTGCCAACATTGCTTTTGCCGTGCCCAGTATCTGTGCAAGGGCATGGAGGCACTACCCTGGCTCCTGGGACAGGTGCCCTTGTGGCTGCCATCTGATGGGATGTGGGGACATCTGAAGGTTCTTGCAGATAGCAGGTAGCAGATACAGATGTTTCTTGTTTTGATGTCATGTGTTATAATTAGCAACTTGGAAAATGGTGGTCATTGTCTTTTTTTTTTTTTTTTAGTATTGTTTAGTTGTCAAAGGACCTTTATTTTATTTATATGTGGTGCTGAGAATCGAACCCAGTGCCTCACACATGCCAGGCAGGCGCTCTACCACTGAGCCGTAGCTCTAGCCCCAGTCATTGGCTTTTAACTTTCCCAACAACAAAATTGAATGTGTGGCTGTCTTTGGTGGAGGAGGGAGGTGGGTGGATGGGGAATAGGGTGCCCTGTCCCTGGCTGTCCCTGCTTGTTTGTCTTTCTCTGGGGTCAGCTGATGCATCTGGAGTGAGCCTCGAAGCCCTTAGGGCCTCCTGTGGCTTGTGCTTGTGGTGCACGTGCTGGGGGGCATTGAGCCTGCAGGATAATGTCTTTCCCCCTTGTTCTGCTTCCTGCATGCTGGTGTGCTGCTATTCCCAAGGACACTGGTTCTTCGGTCCTCCTCAGAAAGTTTCTCCAGGGGAGTTAGTATGTGATGCTTTGGGTGCAGGAGCAGGCGACGCCACCCTGCTGATGATCCATCCAGGACACTCCACTGTGCGAGTCATCTGTGGTTCTGAGGTTCCCTTGGTCCCTGGGATGGGGCTGGTGTGATAGGTGAGGTAAGTCTTGGCAGTCTTCATGAGCATTTTTAGTACTTCGTTCGTGGGCTTTTCTGTACTAGTTATGAATTTCTAAAGTACTCCATCCACACATTATAAATCTTGTTTGTGGAGCTGTGTGCTCTATCTCAGAGCCTGAGCCCAAAATATGCCACCCTTGCCCCAGCACCACTTGGACCTGAAGAACCCTTCACCTCCAGCGTCCACAGCACTGCTTGGTGGTAGTTAAGAATCCTAGTCTTAAACAGGACAGTGCTCTTGAATTCCCAAGCCTGGGACTCTCATCTTACAAAAGAGACTGAGGCTCAGAGAGCAGCAGGGCCTGGCCTCAGAGGGACACAGGGCCTCCATGGCCAGAGGAGTGTGAATGGGAGGTATAGGGAAGACTGGACTTGGAATCCTTGGCCCTGACGTTCTGGCTTGCATCAGCTGGGCATTGCCCTTGCTCATGCTGTCAAATCTCCTCTCGTCTTCGGTGAAGACCTATTCCCTTTTTAACACAATTTCGAAGAAATCCAAATCTTTGAATAACCTTGATCCTGAAAGGAAAGGCGGCTGGCTGCAGGTGAAAATGGATGGTCGTGCTCAAAGGCATGGTTCCCTGCCAAGGCAGCCTCTGGAGTCTTATTTCCAAAAATAGCCACAGTGTCGTGGTGGTGTTTGAACAGCAGCCAGGCTCCTCTTGGAGTCTGTTTTAAAGTTGTTAAAGATGCCACCCAGCCTCCCCTGCTGTCCCAGGCTCAGGTATATCTGCCCTTAGCCTGCTGATGCCCAGGTGAGCACTGGGTGGCTGTTCCTCAGCACCCCATTGAGTGACCAGTGCACTGACACCCAAGAATCCTATGAGGGCCCCTGTGTCCGTGTTGTGAGGAGGTCCCTGTGCTCACAGTCAGGGGCAGTCCTCACGCCCACTGACTGGCCAAGTCTCTGACTTCAGGGGGCGATACAGGCTCCAGCCTATCTCCCGGAGGCAGAGCTTTGTCTGCCTCTGCCTCCAGGAGAATGAGGGAGGTTCCAGGACCCCATGACTGGCTCATAACTGGCTTCTAGTCACCGGGATTTCTGTGACATGGATTTGCATTTCTAGGGAGGATTCTCTTGCCACAGATTCTGGTCTGCCATGTGCTGTGACCCCAACCAGAGAAGTCACAGTGCTGCTCTTCATCAAATTAACTTATTTTCGTTAACTTGGATATAATAATTCTGCTTAAAATTATTTTGAAAATATAAGTAGAGCCAGGCACTGTGGGGTATACCTGTGATCCCAGTTACTCGGGAGGCTGAGGCAGGAGGATAGCAAAGTTGTAGGCCAGCCTCAGCAACTTAGCAAGACCCTGTCTCAAAATGAAAAGGACTATGATGTAGCTCAGTGGTAGAACACCCCTGGCTTCAGTCCCTCGTACCCCTCCCCCAAAACAACAACAACAAAAAACAAAACCCCAACTAGAATTTGCAGACTCCCATATTTATGGAGGAGGAATCTGTGGTGGCCAGGTTGAGGAGTGGCATGCCCCATGTGTGGTGGCTCCCAGTCAGCTATGTCTGGCTTCAGGTGGCAGCTCCTTCCTCCCCATAATGCCTTCCACCATGTCACTGCCCTCTTGTGCCCCAGAGTTGGGTGTGTGAGACTGCTTGTTTGTGCACGTATGTGAGAACATGCATGTGTGAATGTGCATCAGTGTGCACATGTGTGCACTGTCCATATGTATGTTCACTAAGGAAAGCCAATTGTTTTATGCAATTTGGCTGCTTTTCCCATGAGACTCTCATGGAACATTAAACCCAGTAGAGGAGGACCAGCCCTCACCATTGTAATAGTGATTAAATAGCAATAAAACAGGATCAGTATTTACAGACCCAGGATGCTCCAACAGGAGGGTATTAAATAGCATCCATCATCAAGCGGAAAAAAGGTCACAAGCCCAGATGCAGTTTGGAGTTGATGTTCCTTTGGTTAACTTTGCCCACAAAGCACCAGACTGCCCCTGAGGAAGAGAGGAAGTCCTGCTAGGCCAGAGTATCGCCATGTGCTCCAGAATTGTATCTGTGGCTTACAGCATTGTTACAGGGACGGCTGTCAGTCTATACCTGATGGCACCTGTGGGTCTTTGTCCTGGATGCGCTTGCCTTAGGGGAGCTTATGGCCCTGTTGGGAGAACGGAAGAGAACTTGGAAATGATGCTACCTGCAAAGCCTGAGGTCTGCTTGCCTGGGAGGGGGGCACAGTGTGGAAGGTCTTCTTGGAATGGACTACCCCTGGGGGCCTGCTTGTTCATAGAGCCCTGAGCCTCCTATGTGTCTGAGAGTTGGGTGTGTCCTCTAGGTGTGGACAGCAGGTGTGACCTGGCCTGGTGTGTGTGGTTACACTTCTCAGGTGGTTTAGGGTGAGACTGGAGTGTTGCTGCTGTTTTAAACCAGAGACAGGACCCAGAGGCCAAAGATGCTCAGAGAATCTGTGAGGAGTTACTGTGAGTCAAGGGCCCTGCCTCCTCTTTGTTGGGGGTGGGATTTGGGTCCATGGTCCAGGAGCACTTGCTTCTTGCTTGACTGACACATCACTGCATAACTTTTTCTCTGAAGTCTGAGCTTATGTTGCCCAGCCTCACTTGCACATGCATGGGGTGGGGGGCTCTGGAAGGCATTCCAATAGCCTGTGTAGGTGCTCTCTGTGTCTAGGACTCAGTTTCTGGGAAATAGCAAGATAAGATGAACGTGGACAGTTCCTGCACTTTCCCCTTCCAAAGCTCATCAGTCCTTTAAGAGTAAAAGTTTCCAATGTGTTTGTAGTATTTCTTTTCCCACAATCATCTGTGTCTGGCCAGGGAGGTGGTGGTGCATGTCTGGTATATGGGTGAGCACACTTGCTTCTGACCAGGAGGAGGACCCTGGTTTCCTGGCTCCAGCCAGCTGTTCTGCGGGTGAGATGGTAATCTAGCATTCTTGTCTTCAGCCTTCCTGGCTGGTTGCCCTTTCAGTTGAGGGCAGCCTGGGACACTGCTGCATGCTGGCCTGGGAAGGGAGGGTGAGCAGGCAGGTGGATACTAGCCCCACTGGGGGCAGTGCCTGCCAGTGGACTGCTGGTATCCCAGGGTGAGGCTGGTTCTAGGCCCTGGGACACCCCTACACTCCCAAGATGTGCTGGGTCCCAGTACTCAGCTGGTCTTCCCAAGGGAATGCTTTCCTTTCAGGGCCTTGACCTCTTTTCTGTAATAGGGCAGAAGCATGAACTACAGCTGTGGTGTACCAGGTGACAAGGGGACTGTCACCAACTCTCTGGAGATGGCTTGGCCTCTTTGGGGTCCTCAGGAAGGCATGGACTTCATTATTACTTGGTCTTGTCTTGTGCTCAGGGGCAGGCCTGTGGCTGATGCCTCCAGGATCTGGTCTGGGGCGTCTGCCCAAGGCTGGGCTCGTTAGGTGACAGATTGGCTGCCGTTTGCTTTCCCCCTTCCCTCCCATCAAGGGGGTCTGTTGAATTTTTCACTTTGCTCTAGGGCCTGCAAATCCCACTAAGTGACTGTCACTTTTCTGTGGCTTCCTCAGGCGCAGTAATAAGCTTTCATAAAGGGCTTTATCCACAGTCTTATGAAAGTCTCTAAATAAATTAGATCCACTGGTTAGCCTTCGCCGGTGATTTTTATTAACCTCCGGTTAAAGAAATATTGCTGGTTACTTACAGAAGCGTGATTTATTCTTGTAGAAGCCAGCCTCATTTAGCCCCCGTGCACTCCCAAGAGGGACAGCATTATATAAATGCAAAACCCTGGGCCGACATGAGAAGCATGTATAGGAGTGTGCTAGGGACTGCAGGGGGTGTCCTTTTTTCAAGCAATGACCTTGAGGACAGGGGTGATGATCTCATGGCACAGCTTGGAGCCTGTGGCCTGATGCTCTGGTCTGTGATTGGGCAGGTGCAGAGATTCACAGCCTGGACTTATGTACCTCTACAGGAGAAGAAAGTGTCTGGGACTTGGGTCAGGTTGGTGCAGCCATCCATGTCCTTGTCAGCTCCTAAAGGCAGTAGCTCCTTTGCGAAGGATGCTCGATTCCCATGGAAGGTGTCATCCCTTCCCATTCTGGGTCAGTGTCTGCACTTGGCAGGTTCGTGCCTGTGGCCAGCCTGTGCTGCTGGCCTCTTCCTCTTGTGCTGAAGCAGGTGACTTCTTTTCCTAGATTTGCCTCTTTTCATCCTTACTGAGCCCAGCACAGCTGAATAGAAGAAGTTTGCACCATGCAGCTTCTCAGTGCTCAGGAGGAGGGAGCAGTCTGCCCAGAGGACCCAGTGGCTTTTCACATTTTTGGACCCAGGCTTCAGCTGCTCTGAAGCTGCTAAGCTGGTGATCTGACATTGCTCCGCCCCCTTGGGGATGCAGTGCTGTGTTGAGAGACAGCTTCCACCATGTTTGTGGCACCCACCTTCTTCTTGTCTGTGCTGATGACTTGGGCATCTCTCGCCCCACATGGCCAGCCCTGGGGTATGTCAGTGGTTGAGAGCATCCCTCAGGAACCAAGTGTGTCTGTTTAGTCCTGGCTCTGTGTCACTGCTGCAGGAGGCCTGGCTGTTCTACAGCTTTGTCATTGGGGGCTGCGGACACACCTCCTCTGGGTACCGCAGATTAATGATGCTCCAACAGGTGTCCCCCGGGAGCAGAGCTACCGTGGTGGGCATGTGCTGCAGTGTTTTTCCAGACAGCCTCTGCCCCTCTCGGGGTGTTGGCTAGCTTTGGGCAGCTCTTCTGCTCCGTTGCTCTCCCTTGTCGCCCTTCCTGCCCTGCTCTTTGGTCAGGCTTCTGCTGCCGTTGCTGGACTGCTACCTGTGCCCGTCTCAGTGGCCCTGTACCAGCTCCTTGCCTGTGAGCTCACATCGCTGGGCTCCACCCTCGCTGTGCTCAGGTTGTTTCTGAGCTCCCACTTGCCACTCTGCTTTGCTGTCTGCAGGATGAGGTGGGCTGTCATCTTTCAGGACAGACACCTTGGCCTGCTGCTGTCCTGGGCAGTGCTGGTGCCGTAGCTCAGGCAGGGGGCAGAAGCACTGACCTTAGAGCTCCCAGGGGTCTGGCCCAAGGCCTGGGCAGTGCTGGCTACCTTTAGAATCTTGCAGGGTTTGTCTGTAGGGATTTGGAGTGACAAGAGTCAGTGCCCAGCAAGTGTGTACCCCCATACCTTGCGCCAGGACCTCCCCAGATTCCCCAGTGTCCGTCCCAGCCCATCAGCCATTGCAGCCCCTCAGTCCTGGCCAAGCTGCCAGCCTTCTGAGGAGATCAGGCTTCAGAACAGATTGCTGCCTGGATTTTCAGAGGATTGAACTTAATTAAGGAGCTCTTCCTTGCTTTCATTTTCTTGTATCTGTCAGCTATTTACATGCTAATGCAGCCCTGCCACTGAGGCCAAGGAAGGTGTCAGCTCCAGGCCCATCACTGTGCCAGAAAATAGTGGGAAAGGAGATGAGAGCTGCTGTATATGTTTACACTGTGTCCCTGTGGAGGGAGAGGGTGTTCCAAACCCGCCTGGAAGTCAGCCGCACAACCTTTGTCCCCCATGTTCCCGAAGTGTCTGTGTGACTGACTTGAGTTTCCTCCATTAGGGCTACATCTTACACTGTGTAATTGAATGCATTATGCATGGCAGTATCTTCGCATAAGCAATTTTGTAAATAAGACGATGCATAGAGGAGGAACAGATTTTCCAGGTTCAGGACTGTCTTTCCCAGAAGCCATCTTCCTTGGTGAAGGAAGCTATCAGTTGTGGGTCAGCTGTGGCTGTGTCCTCTGGCTCAGAGGACCCTTTCTGGATTCACAGAGCATCCTAATGTGGAGAAGGTGTGTGTGCTGGGGCTCACCACGTGTTGGTTGAATGAATAAATGAATGTTGATGCCATTGTGGGATATACTTTGGCTGCAAGAGTTCAGAAGCCATGACGTAAGGGTGTGGGGGGCATGGGGAAGTGGGCAGTGGGCATCAGGTGCCTTGCTCACTTGCCTGTCTTCTCTTTCTCAATAATAGACAGTCCCTTGGTGCTGTTCTGGGGACATGTTCTCCCTGTCTTTTGCTGGTGGAGATGCAGTTCGGCTTTGCCTCCCTGGGCAGAGCTGGCATGTGTGGGGAGCTTTGATGGCAGCTCCGCAGGGCGGGTAGATACTGGAGTGGGTTTGGTTGAGCATCCCCTCCCACTGTGGCCCACCTTGTTGTTTCTTGGCACTTTGGAACTTGGAAGTAACCCCTGTCTTGATGGAGTCCTCTACTCTCTGCAGGCAGAGGGTATAGTGACCTGTCGCTCCATTCTGTGTCTTCAAAGCGCTTCCTCAGCTGGGTTCATTCAACATGCATGGGGTGTCACTTGTGAAGCATGTCAAAGGAATGCGCAGCCGGGTGTTGGTTCCAGTGGTGAAAACAGGTTTTATTCAGTCACTCCTGACAGTGGGGGAAAAGGACTCTGCTTTATTTCGATTTGTGCAGAGGTGACTGCCCTTTTAAAGGGAAGCTGAGGGACTTGGTGCCCAGTTGGAGTCAGGGAAGGGAGAATGTACAAGAGCAGGTAGGATCATCACGTGAATGCAGTGAGGCTGTGCCTGCCCACTGGCAGCTATAGAAGGTGGGCTCCCACCCTACACCCAGGTTGGGGGACAGACCTATCCTCCCACTGTGGCACTACAAAGAAATGCTCTGAGCCCAGGTACACACAAACAAACATACCTCAGTAGATGGAGGAAGGAGGCACAATTATAAACTCTTTTCCCCTTTTTTTAAGTTAGTGTTCTAAGAAGGCAGACTGGGACAGAGGCTTGTCCTCGGATGTTGGAGAGAACAAAGGACACATTCTCTTGAGTTCTGAATTTTTTCATATAGGAACACAGAGGGGGCTGACTTGTATCCTTGGAAAGCCCTCAGGGCTGGGTTTGTCTCTGTGCTGGGCTTTAGACCAAATTGTCACATGCCACGTCTTCTGTGGTCCTCAGCCATGAGCACTGCTAGATGGTGTGGCTGGAACCAAGCCTCCTAGGGCAGCATCCAAGCAGCAGGCCACACTTAGCACTATGTGCTGAGGGAACTGTTTTAAAGAACAGCGAATGCTTCTGTTTGCAAGAAGGAGTAGTAGACATATTTTTCCTTGTAGCATTTCTGAAGTACAAGTAAAAACCCTGGACCCTATTGAAAAAGCAAACATGAATATCCTCTGGCAGGTGGAGTCCAGGGACCTTGGGGGAACATGTGATGAGTTTTCCTCTTACATTTCAGATCTGGAGCTGAGGAAACAGGTCTGAAAGGCCAGAAGCTCAGACAGAGAAAGCTCCAAGGTGCCAGTTTTCTATAAAAAACTGAAATGCAGACTTAAAGGAAGAGGTCAGTAGTGGAATAAGGGGAACAGAGGAAGGAAGCAGGGGACTGGAAACACAGCAAAGAGCATGCACTGGGGGAAGGGAACAAAGCACAAGGCCGGGGAGAAGCTCTAATGTGCTGGTGGGAGCAGCAGCAAGACTGGCATATGGGACTGATTGTCCTCGGAGGTGCCTGGAAGCATCTAGTTCCTTGCTCAGGCTCTACCTGCTGTTTTTGTTTGTTCAGAGTTACAGTTTTTCTTGAGTCAGTTTTGGAACCTTGTGTGTCTTTAGTCATTTGTGCCTTTGCCTTGGTTATCTTGTCTTTTTTTTTAATATTTATTTTTTAGAAGTAGTTGGAGATAATACTTTTATTTTGTTTATTTATTTTTATGTGGTGCTGAGGATCGAACCCAGGGCCTTGCACATGCTAGACGAGTGCTCTACCGCTGAGCCACAACCCCAGCCCCTGGTTATCTGGTCTTTAGCATCCAGTTATTAATGGTATTCCTTTATAATCCTCCTTAATTCTGTGAAGTCTGTAATAGTGTCTCCTCTCTCGTTTTTTATTTCAATTGTCCAAATCTCCTTTTTTGCCCGTTGGTTGCTCTAGCTAATAGTTCTTGTCAATAATTTTTACTTATCTTTTCTCAAGACCAGTTTGTGGCTGGGTTGATTTTCTTTCCTATTCTCTATTTCACATTTATTTCTTATCTAATCTTTACTCTTTCCTTTCTTCTGCTTGTTTCGAGTCAGCTGATTTTTGAGGAAGTGCAAAAGCAATTTGGTGGGAAAAGGTAGGCTTTTCAATTACTAGTGCTTGGAGCAATTGGTCCTCGATGGGCAAAAAAATACCCATGTATCTAACCCTCATGTCTTACTCTTGTGGACTGAAGTGTGAAGCATCTAATGATAAACCTTTCATTGAGAAATAGGAGTAAGTATTACATTCTACAGAGTCCCTACACTTGACACCAAAAGCATGATCTATAATGTGAACATTGACAAATCGATTTCACCAAAATTAGAAACTTTTGCTCTGTGAAAGACCCTGTTCAGAGATGACACGATGAGTTTTGGAATTAGAGAAAATATTTGCAAGCCACATGTCAGACAAAACTCTAATCTATAATATATAAAGAACTCTCAAAATTCGATAGTAAAAACATAAAAAAGCAGAACCTAATTAGAAAACCAGCACAAGACATCTGCAGACATTTTTAGCAGAGAACGTCTCTAGATGACAAGTCAGCTCTTGGAATGGCGTTCGGCATCATTAGCCGTTGTTGAATACGAAGGAAAACCACAGGGAGGTGTTACCGTACCCCTGTCAGACATTTTGCAGTAAATGTAGTGACACCACCAAATGCTAGCAAGGATGTGGGGAACTGGATCTCTTGTCTATTGCTGGAGATGCAAAGGGGTGCAGCCACTCTGGAAAAGTTTACAGTTTACCCCAAACTAAATTCAGTCACCATCTGACCCAGCAGTTGCTTTGCTAGGCCTTTATTTCTGAGAAAGAATCTTTGTGTTTCTATAAAACCTACACAGGAATATTCCTAGCTCTTTACATGTGCATAATAGCCCAGGACTGGAAATAACTCAGCTGTCCTCCAAAGGTGCAGGTGAGCATCTTTATGCTGGGGCAGTACTCAGTAGCATCAAGGGATAAACTATAGGTGCACTCAGCTCGAATGGGTGTCTGGGCCCTCAAGTCTAGTGGAATGCCCAGGCCCTAAAGGTCGCATACCTCATGATCCTTTTCACAGGACATTACTGAAGTTCTAGGAAGGGTGTGGATATTGGTTGGAGGGGGCATGACCCTCAAGGATCAGACCCATCAGCTCTGTGGTGGAGTGTTGTATCTTGACTGTCACTGTCCTTGTCGTGTCCTGCTGTTGTTGAGAGTGACATCACCATTGGGGATTCTGGGTAAAGGATAAGTATGATCTCTGTGCTGTTGTCTATAGTAGTGTATGAGCCTGTGATGCTGTTAGGATAATAAGTTTACCGAGTGACCAACAGCAGCCATGAGAATAAACTGTGTTGTGTCATTCTGCTGGTGTAGAGCAGAGGACATTGTCTTTTCATCCAGATCAGCAGCATTGACTTTCTATGTCACTTCCCCATGGGCTTGGTCCACACAGTGCTTTAACTGACCACCATAGGCACCTGTCAGGAGTGTGTATCAGCATGTCCAGCAGTGTTCAGGGAGGGGTGATGACAAAGGTCCCTCTTACTGCAGAACTTCTGAGACCATCCGTGGTCAAGCATGACCCTCTGGGCCGGCCGCTCTGCAGCATGCTGTTGCCCACCATCCTTCCCAGGCTCCACACCTCAGGTTTGCAACAGCAGAATTGCTTTTGGTGGATGATGTTAATATGTGCTAAGGATTTTTTAAGAAACAGCCTATAACTTGATTCATCTACTGTAAAGACACTGTGAAGGCTATATTTACTGCATCACAACAACCCTGGAGGTCCTAGGAAGAATTGCAGTCTAGATTTCTTGTCCTAAAGAATTGTTCTTTCCTATTCAACTGACCTGTGTTGCTGTTCATTGACTTGGTCACCAGCCACATTTCTCTTTTCATCCTGCCTGCTAGGAGGCTTCAGTCCAAATCTGTGACCTGCCGTAGAAGCTACAGATCATCACAGCTGCATTTTGACTGGTTACCACCCTAAGGAGAAGGACAAGGTGGTTGTTAAGAGTGCTTTGACCATGCCCAAGTGTCCTGTCATACCTTGACTGTATGGAATCAGAACGGCACTTCCCTCTCTTCCCCTTCCCCCTCTTCTTTTCTTTTCTCTTCCCTTCCCTTCCAATTCTTCCCTCCCTATTTCCCTCCCTCCCTTCCTTTCAAATCCAGGGGTGCTGTTCCACTGAGCTATATCCCTAGGCTTTTAATTCTTTATTTTAAGACAGGGTCTTGCTAAATTGCCCAGCCTGGCCTCAAGCTAGCAGTCCCCCTGCCTCAGTCTCCTGTGTCTGTGAGAATACAGATGTGGCCACTGCACCTGGACAGACAGTACTTTTCTACAGGGTTTTGTGATGATAGATCTTGTCGATACTCGTAAGGTACTTGAATAGTCCCTGGCCCCTGGCGAGCGCTCAGGTACCAGCCATCACCGCTCTTGTTCGTACTCTTCTGTTGACACACACTGCTTTACTGCCCTTGTGCCTTTTAAAGTGACCTGAAGTCTGTTAATTTTGTGGGCGATAGATGAAACATGATGTGTCCTAAGCAGGGGCACATACAGTGCTCTGCTCTGCAAACAAGACAGCAGCCATTGAGGTGTGGCACTGGGGTGGGGGTGGGGAGTGCCCCCATGAGGGACGAGTGCAGTCTCTGAGGCTATGACAGGCAGTGCTGCTCCCGAGTGCTGCGCTCTGGTGATAAAGCTCCCGGGAGCACAGGCTACCTCATAGGAAGCTCCTGTGCACTTGTACTGGAATTGAATAATTCAGCATGTGAACAGCAGGTGGTAGAAGCTGGGGTTCACCCTGGTGGAGCCCAGCAGCAGGGTGGGGAGGCCAGGGTGACCTGTGAGATCCTGGGTTGAGCTTGGAGGCATCCTGTGAACTGATGTTTAGATTTCTGTAGTCACAGTGGGATAGACATAGAAATATTCATAAGTAACATCAGTACATGAGTTTGTCTACACACGCACCCCTTGCTGTCAGCCGAGAGGGCCTGTATGCAGACTCCCCAGTGGCTACAAGCACTGCCAGCTCCTAGATCGTGCTTTCTCTAAATGGTTCTCCAGGAGAGTAATCAAGGATCCTTGGAGATGTGACTGATACTAAGACTGGAGTAGGAAATGTTCAGGTGACCTGGAATTTGTGTAGTGCCAGAAAAACCAAAAACTCACCAACAATTGTGCAAGCAAACTGGGGCATGTCACAGTGCACAGGAGCCACCTGAACAAGCCGCCAGTGGCCAGTGCTGGAGCCACTAGAGGTAGGACTCGAAGCCATGTTGGGTTATCAGTCCACACCTAAGACCCTGATCCGCAAGACCATGCTGATAGGAGTCAGAGCATGAGACAGCAAGTTCAGGAGAGAGAAGGGCCTCCTTTCCTGGAGAACTCTGAGTAGTTGTGTGGCTATACACCCTCGAGCAGGGGAGTAGCTACCCTCTCCTGCGGTGTGGGCTGTGTGTGGTGATGGAAAAAGAGGGTTACCTGATGCCACCTCAGCCAGGCGGTGGGCCTGATTGTCATGCTGACAAAATGAGCCTTGATGTGACGTGAGGACCACTGCACTTGCTTTTGTGACCTTCCTCCTGGTAATCCATAGACCCAGTCTTATCATGAGCAAAGTACAGGATGAGTCCCAGGAATGGGGCGTTCTGCCAGATGCCTAACTGTCCTCAATGTCATCAGGGTCATTAAGAACAGAGGAAAGTGTGAGGATTGGCCAAAACAAGAAGGAACCAAAAGGCACAGGACAGTGTAATATGGTGTCGCGGATGGAGGCTGGAGAAAGGACATCACCCCAGTGCATGTGTCACCTGGGTGAGATGACTGTCACAGGGGAGCTGGGTGTGGAAGTGTGCGGAGCCTATGGTCTTTCCATTCATTTGCAAATCTCAAACTGTTCTGAAAATTAAAATTATTGCCATGGGAAAGAATGGGTGTGGCTTCTGTCTGTCAGAGGCTCTGAGAGGAGCTGTCTGCTGCATGCACAGCCTGGTTCTCGTTTGCTGGGCACCTTCAAGGCTGTGCCTGTGGGCTGCCATGGAGCAGGGGCATATATGAGTGAGGGATGTATGGACCGGGCTGTATCCTTTGAGTGGCCTTCAACCAGATTGGTCCCCATCCTGAGAGGTCTTGGCTCTCATGTTTCTGGATTCATGTTGCCACTTCCTACATGAGTTTGGGCTCCAGGCATCAGTGGGGTTGTGTGTTTCTTCCTGCACATCTGTGGAGACAGCTGCTCTGTCTATAACGCCTTCTACTAGGAACTTCTGTCTTGGGGATGGGGAGGGAGGCACCTCTGGGCCACAGGTATCTTTGGGGATGGTTTTTCCTCTCTCTTCCTTTTGGGACCTGGCTGCTGCCCAGAGGACAGCAGTAGATTCAGACCTTTGATTTGTTGTGCGGAGCTGTGGGAACCCTTGGCGATGGCCTGTGCTTCTGTGACCTTAGCAGGGTCTGATACACAGTGTTTGTATGTGAGAAGAAGTGCCCTCATAAGGCCAGAAGCTCTTCAGTGAGCCAGGTGCCCACTACAGGCTCTTTAGGTTTGGAGCTGTAGATTCCGGGCAGGTAGGTGCTTAGCGTCATGCCCGCAGGAGCGGGATCCCCTGGGCACATGTTTCTTAACATGTTCTTGGACCCCATGGCCTATGTCTTCAGTGGCTGTACAGTGCTTTTTTGTAATGTAATCTTAGATTGCCTCTGATTTTTTTCATACTCCTGCTAATGTGAGCAATGTCCTTGACTTGGCTCTGAGTCAGTTTTTAGGGTGGAATTGCTGAGTTCAAGGTGTGAACACTTTCAGGACACTTGGCCAGGGTCGCCAACCTAGTTTTCAGGATAGCACCTGCGGCTTCTCCCTCCCACAGATGTGGTGTGTGGCCCTAGTGTTCCTCAGCATTGTACCCTTGCCATTGTGGGTGAAAAATAGGTTTTATTGAATCTTTCCTCTGTGTTTTCTGTCAATCATCTTTTCTGTTGAAAGTTTGCTTTTTTTCTCCCTAATTTTCTATTTAGGCGTTAGTGATTTTCTCACTGATTTGTAAGAGATTTTTTATATATTAGTGGCATATCTTTCCCCCAGTTTGTCTCTTGGCTTTTATTTCTTGATGAAGTTTTGGGACACATGGTGCTTCACGTTGCTGCATGTGCTGCTGCTTTTCCTTCGTATTCTCCTGCATCTGTGCTTTGAGTTGCCCATGGCCTTGAGGGCTGTTGAAGATTCACCTGTTTCCTTTTGGCTCTGATCCAGGATTTCAGCCAGCACAAGGGCCGTGCAACCTGGCCTGGTCCCCGGATCCTGAGGTGACACCTGGGCCTGTGTGGGACTTTTGCCCTGTGGCACTGCAGTTATCTGGCTTGTACAGGTGGTGGTGGGGGTGATAGTGCCTGCCACAGGTGGCTAACTGTTCAGTGCTGTGCTCTGCCTGGTGGTGGGTATGGCACTCTTTCTGCCCTCTGCACCCCTTTTTTTAGGTGCTCAGGGAAGAAGTAGCTTCCTCAGTTAGCCAAATGTTCCACCAGTTACCCTTCTTTTTCTTTCTGGTTGCTGGCATTGGGGCCAGTTTATGTGTTGCCACCAAGTGAGGGTTGGGAGGGGCCTTGGTTTCTCGCTGTCTCCTGGCAGCTAGCATGGCCTGCCAGGGACTGTTTGGGGTTGTCACCACAGTGACACCATGACTTTAAGGGAGACTAAGTAGTCTTGATGTATTGATTCTGACCGCCTCCTTCCATCACAACTCCTTCCCAGAGTCCAGGCAGGGGTCCATGTCACTCCTTGTACTTATTGTGGTTATGTCATGATGGCAGTGACAGCAGTAACTCTAGGAGCACATGCTGTGTTGTGGAAGTCTCTAGAAGTCCCTGCACGTTCATTCCACTCTTATCTTGGGCAACATGATTTTTACTGTGTCTTAGGAGCTTGTCCAGGAGGCATGTTTGCAGGTGTGTGGCTGGATTCCCATCTCCAGTGTCCAGCCCACTGCAGGAGGAGGCAAGTCTACAAATAGGCAGGGTCAGGGTCACAACAGGTAAAAGCAAATCAGGTATCTGCAAAGTCAGATTTACATAGTAGTTACCTTAGGGGCAGATCCTTGACTTTATGGAAAGCTCTGGTCTGTGACTTCTTTAAGTGACCAGGCCATATCCTGCGTTTATTGCTCTTTGAGTTGGTGGCAGTTCTGGGTCTGTAGCTTTGCATGCCCTATTTGCCAGCTGAAGGAGGCCCCTGAACTTGGATTTGCAGTGCTGCTTTCCCCGTTTGTAGCAGTAAAAGAACATAGAGATGTTCCTCAGATCCCTTCCGGGGCCTGGAAGCAGCTCTTTCACAATCTACCTGAGCTCTCTGCTGGTGGAGTGTGTGACTTAGGTTCCTCCAGGTGGACTTCTTAGCTGCCCTTCTGCCCTCCTCAGCAGGAGTCTGGGCCTGAGCCATCCAGTGGGTGGATCTTCCTGTGGGGTGTTTCCAACCTGGTTTTCCCTTGCCCCACCTCCCCTTTATTTCAGCATCTTTACACAACGCCAGGCAGCGGGAGCAGGCGGTGGGGCTGCTTGCGTGTGCACCACCAGCTCTTCTTGCTCTCATTGCTGCTGTGGTTCTTCTGGAACCTGCCTCCACACTTCACAGCAGTTGAGCAGAGAGCCTGGGTCTTGTTGTTTTGGGTACCGGGATTGAACCCAGGGGTGCTTAACCACCGATCACAGCCCCAGCCACTTTTTACATTTTATTTAAAGGCAGGGTCCCACTGAGTTGCCTAGGGCCTCACTAAGTTTCTGAGTCTGGCTTGGACTCATGATCCTCCTGCTTCAGCCTCCAGAGCTGCTAGGATTGCAGCCCTGCGCCACTGTGCCTGGCTGAGACTCTGGTTTTCTTACCAAGGAATGCACGAGTCACCTTGTCCTTCCTGCACTTCTCTGTGATGGATTTTTTTTTTCTCTAAATAAAGACTCAGCCATTTTGGGGTAGAGCAGCTTTGTCCTGTGAGGGGGGCACAATCCTTCTCATGCTGATTTCTTGCCCCATCAATAAGCAACAGGCCAAAGAAAGTCAGGCCAAAGCAGCCCCTCCCTGAGCTGTGAGCTGGACAGGGGCAGTGGGCCCAGGCCTCACTGGGGTGCCTGTTCTTTTGAGAATGGGCACTTGCAGTTGGTCAGAGCAGATGGTTTTGCCATGTGTCCCCTGAGACCTGGAGTTTGTGCAGCTTTAGTGATTACGGTTGCCCTGTAGGCAATTGTATGCTGTCCCATAGTCAGTGGGTGTTTGCACTTAGAGCTGGGATGTGACTTTGGTTTGTTAAGCCCTTTACCATCAGGGTGTTCATCCTGCCTTTTAGTGTGACACTAAGAGCTATGGCTGCTGCCTCACATAGTATATGGCCCCACAGCTGATTCTTGATGACCCTGGGGACATAACTTCCTCTGAGGTGGTTCTGAAGCCTGACTGACTGATTGTTTTGTTCATTTTCAGTCCAGTCAGTATTTACTAAGCATTTGTTATGTCCTGGGCCCTGATATGGGGGCTGGGTGTGCAGCAGGTGGAACGTGAGGGGAGTGACGCTAAAGTGATGGGGTGCGTGCCGTGGTTCCCCTCATGAAGCAGCCATTTCAGTATTGTGGTGTTCCAACACTGAGCTGAGTAGGCCCAGTCCAGCCAGCTCAGTCTCTGCCTTGCTGGTGTGGAAACAGGCCTGGAGAGGCCACAGCACCTGTCCGAGGCTGGTAGAGCTGACTGTGAGCCAGGGCTTCAACTCTGTTCAGTAGATTGGGCCTTATCCCCAACCCTTCTTCCTGTGTCCTGCCAAATAAATGGTGCTTGAACAACACTACCCTAGGCCTGTGGTTCCTGCTGATGTTCTGTGTTCTCCTTACCTTTGTGATGGGGACACACTGCACAGACCACGTGTGGGCTGTGTCTTCCTTCCCCTGAGGACCCTACACAGGCAGCCAGGCCATTGGTGAGGCTTCCCTTCAGGGTGGCCTTGGCACCTCCCTGGCTGTTCTTGTTGCTCCAAGAACGCCAACTCAAATGTAGCACCCATGTCATCATCTATGCAGGGATGAGGAACTGCTGTTAGGAACGCTCTGCTGGCTCAGGGTGGGTGCTGGGACTACATTATACAACTAACATAAATGAAATGGAATTTGTAATAGAGCAGTGTGAAGTCTAACTAAAATTGCTTCGGGAAGTCTCAATTGATTCCCACTCCTTCCTACAATAGGTGTTGTAGAGCTTTTTATCAGGAGGTTGAAATTGAGAGACTGTGGCTTGCTGGCGAGAAGCACAGAGCAGCATGCTCATCCTTCTGCCCCTCCAGCTAAACGTGGGAGGTGGCAGGGTGGCGGGAGGGCAGAGCAGGTGAGCAGTGACTCACCGCGGCGCTGGGGGCGAGTGCTCTCTGCACTGGGTTGTCTGGCGAGGTAGAGGGCAGGGGAGCGGAACAGGGCCTGGAGAAGACCTTGACCCTCATGGTGAGTGGCCGTGTTGGCCTCCTACTTCCTCAGGGGAGTGCTTGTGTCGGGCAGGTGTAGCTACAGGAGAGTGTGCTTACTGCTTGACTGATGTGTTTTGGAGTTTGCTGACGCTCCTCTCCGGTGAGTTCCGACAAAGCTGGTCACCCAGCAAATAGAGCTCAACCCTCAGTACACTTGGCTTATTGGCCAGATAAGATCATCTTGTAATGAGACTTAAGGAAATTAAGGGAATGTAATAAAAATAGAAGGAGGTGTTAGAGCATGGTGGGAGTGTCATTGAGTATTTATCAAGGTTGCCAATTGTGGATGCAGGGCAGCGGACACAGCAGAGGGCTAGAATGTGACCCAGGAGCCCTGCAGCTGTTCCCCCACCAACCTCTGAGGACAGTCTTTCAGAACATGGTGAATGATGCCTGTTACCACGAACCAGTTCATTAGGCATGGCTAAAGTTTCTCGTAGTTCTCACCTTCCCCAACCCGGGTGATGTCTGATTTGTCTCAGAAACATTTTCATCAAGCACAGTTGACAGCGTTCACCACTTTAAAAGGGTTGAGCGGCCTCGTGTGGGAAACCCAGCTCTTCCAGAATGCACCCCACCAAGGCTGGCCCAGACCTTGTTTATATAAAGTCTCTAATTGGTCTAAGAAAGTGGTGTGTTAATTCTAAATTAGTCTTATCTACTTATAAAAGAAGCGAAGCAAGAAATGCATTGGTAACACTTTGTTCGCACTTTGTTCAAGTTACTCTACAGAAATTAATAGAATTGCATTCTGCTGAAATTATCCTCTGCGTCAGCCATCATCACTGGAACTGTTCTTACCCAATTAACTACAGTTAATGAGCTTTGACAGCTCTGAACACTTGTGTCACCACAGAGTTGTTTGTACCCGTGTCCACCCTGCATCATCAGGGGACTGTCCCTCTGCCTGCTGTGTAGCTTCTGATGAGTTGGTTGGTGTGTGGAGGAGCCATTGTCTCTTACCAAGTCTAATGTTTCTGTATCCCTCTCTTCTGTTTGGGGGACTGTGCAGATAAGACTGGGTTTACACAGACATCTCTGGCGAGAAATTTGGACCAGTTGTACAAATTGTTATTTGCTCCCATGTATCCCTTCCAGATTCCGTGTGCTGGAAAGCCCTACACTAGTGAGCCAGTGTTCTTGGGACTCAGCAGGAGGTGGTGCCTGTGCTAGGCCCCAGTGCCACAGCTGAACTGGGGGACACACTTGTCTGCCCTCGGATTCCGTATTCTCTTCTGCTTCATCTTTCCTTGTCTCTTTCCTTCATGTCATGTAATCACAGCCTCTAGATTAATTTTTCTAGATTATACTCCTTGTCCAGAAACCTCTTGGTTCCCCATGTTTGCATTCTGGGGTCATGTGCTGCCCTGTACTTCCTGTCTCTCCTTAGCCCTCCCTGGATGGGCATGCTCAAGTGGAGCCATGTGCTCTGTCCTTCAGGCTCTGGGACCATGGCTCTTGGGCAGGTGGTCAAACAGACTTACTATAGGCTGCAGATGTGACTGGGTAGCCATCATGTTTCAGAAACCATGGATTACTTTTTTTTTTAAAGTTTCTTTTCAGCTGCCTTTGGCGTCCAACACACATTTTCTGAGTACATGTCGTGTGCTGTGGTGTCAGTGCATCTCAGGTCCCCTCCAGGACCAAAAAATAAAGCATTGCTCACACCTGGTGACTCCCGCCTCCCCCAGGTTCAACACCACCGTTAGCGGTATCCACTTTTAAATGGACTTATGCAGCATGTAGTATTTTGTATTAGGCTTCTTTGTTCACAGTTAAGTGGCTGTGCAGTTGTCTTGTTTGTGTTGGCATGAGTGTACCACACTTTATCTTTTCCTCCTGCATTTTCCAGCACTCGTGACTAATGCCACTGTGAGCATTCTGCACTCGTGCAGGTGCATATGGATTTCTATCTGGTATCCAGAGTGTGGCTGCTCTATTGGAGGATGTGTTATATGCTCACCCTATGTGTTAGTCAGATTTTCATCATTGTGACAAAATAACTGAGAAAATCAACTTAAGGAAAGATTTATGTTGGCTCACGGTTTTGGAGATTTCAGCTATGGTTAGCTGGCTCCGTGCTGTGGGCCCATGCTGAGATAGAGCATGGTGGCAGAGAGGGTGTGGTGGAGCAGAGCTGCTCACTTCGTGGCAGTTGGGAAGCACAAGAGGCCAGCTTAGCTGTCACACTCACCATTAGAGATCATGGTGTGTATAATATGTATAGAAAGGAAATCTGTCCTATCACTGGGGGAGTCTCTATTTTTCATTGGCTAAGAGCGTTGTTTTGTTGTTTTCATTGTAAATAGATATTGAATTTTAATCAAATGCTTTTTCTGCAGATATCATATGATCATATGATTTTTCTTCTTTGTTAGGAGAATTGAATTAAGTGACTCTCAAATGTTGCAAGAAACCTATTCTAGGAATGAGCATGTGGGGTCTGTGCATGGTGCTTTGTGTGCAGTGCTGCATTGGTTTGCTGGTGAGTTAACAGAGGATCTTATATCTGTGAGCATTGGGGAGTTTCATCTTTATCACTTGTACTGTCCTTATCAGGCTTTGGTGTCATGGTCTCTTAGGCCTGAGGAGTTGGAAACTCTCATAGTGGCCTGCCAAAGATGGTACTATTTCCTCTTAAAGAATGCATAAAAGAAGGCTTCTGGGTCTGGGGTTTTCTTATTGGGGAGATTTTAAATTTGGGGTTTAATTTTTAATAGCTTTGAAACTTCAGATAATCTTTTACATTTTCTAAGATAGTCCATTTTATCTGAAGTTTTCAAGTTTACTTGTGTCAAGTTTTTCATTTTATGTTTGAAATATTTTTATGATGCATAGTTATATCATCTTTCTTACTCTTGTTATTTATTTTTCTTGATTGCTATCACCAGTTGCTTATCAATTTTATTAGTTTTTTTGAACTAATCCACTTTTGGCTATATTGGTTCTCTTTTGCATATATTCTGTTACATTAATTTCTCTTATATGTTATTTCCTTCTGTCTTTGGGTTTCATTTGTCATTGTTCCAGTTTTTCAAGTTGTACATGTGGATAATTTGTTCTTATCCTTTCTTCTAACATATATTTAAGGTTATAAATTTAGTTGCATACTCTATGTTTTAATATGGTGTTTTTTCCTAGTGTTAGTCAGTATTCCTTCACTATAATGAATACCTGAGATATTCAACTTAGTTTTATTTTGTCTCACAGTTTTGGAGGTTCCACTTCATAATCAATGGGCCCTGTGGCTTTGGGCCCCTGGTGGAGTAGCATGTCATGTCAAAAGAGTGAGGTGGAGCTGAACTCTAACCTTGTGGTCCAGAGACAAAAGAGGGGTTGAGGATGGGGCTGAGGTTCCACTGTCCCCTCAAGGGTGCACCCCCAGTGACCTAACTTCCTTCTATTGGGCTGTATCTCCTCGAGATTCTACTACCTCCTAGAAGCACCACTGCTGGTGACCAAGCCTTCAACACTTGGGCCTTTGAAAACTTGTAAGATCCAAACTGTATATCAAAATATTTATCCATTTCCATTCTGGTTTTATCTCAACCAATGGATTACTCAGAAATAAATTTCTTAATTTCCAGCCATTTGGTGATTTTTTTAAAAGCTATCTTATTATTGATATCTAGCTTCCTTGTGCTCAGTTTATACATTGAATGGCATCAGTCCTTTAAAAATTATCAGGCTAGCTGGCACGACGGTGCATGCCTGTAATCCCAGCAGCTTGGGAGGCTGAGGCAGGAGGATCACAAGTTCAAAGCCAGCCTCAGCCAAAGTGATGTGCTAAGCAACTCAGTGAGACCCTGTCTCTGAATAAAATGCAAAATAAAGTTGGAGATGTGGGTCAGTGGTTGAGTGCCCCTGAATTCAATCCCTGCCCCCCTCAAAAAATTACCGGGCTATACCTTATGACCCCAATATTAGTCAATTTTTATAAACTACCCATGCACACTTAAAAATAACATGTATTCTGTGTTTGTTGAGTGCACTATTCCCTAAATGTCTGTGCCCATTGTTAATTGTTCTATTCAAGTTTTCTTTATCCTTTATAAAGTTTTCTTATGGTTTCTGAGAGAATTGTATTGAAATTTCCATCATGATTGTATGTTTACCTATTTCCCTTTTTAATTTTCCCAATTATTGAGTGTATGTTTGGATGCTGTTTTATTAGGCACATACAAATTGAAAAACATTGTCTTCCTGGTGAATTTAGCCTTTTATTATTATGAAATATCCTTTATGGATTCTTTTAATCATTAAATCTCCTTTGTGGATTTATCAGCTTCTGTTTTTTAAATCATTTGCACCTCTTGCTTTTTCAGCTTTCATTCTGAAACTTTCTTCATTGTTTCATTATAAATGTTTCTCTTATGTACATGGTAAAGATAGATTTTGTGTTTTTTTCAGTCTGAAAATCTTTAATTTTTTTTAGTTGAAGTATTTATTTTGGTTGCCCTTAATGTAATGAAACATTTGCATTTAAATCATACTTCTTATAGTTGCTTTTGTCAGTGTTCTTTTTCTTTTCTTTTTGTGTCTTGGAGAATAAAAAAAAATTTTTTTCTTAACATTTTGTCCTCCTCATTATCTTGGTAACTATGTAGCTTTTATATAGTTTTTTAGTAGTTACACTGGTGATTATAAGATAGACTCTGTATTTATCAAAGTCTGGTAAAGATTAGCCCATCCATCTCTTCCCAACGAGCCAGGCTCCTAAAAGCTCTTAATTCTGCTTACCTTTACCTGGCCTGTAGGCTGTTACTTCAGGGTATGGTGCACACATGTTTGGAGGTTTGAAAAGATATTGTTTTTACTTCCATTTATCTTCCTTTTAGTTTTACACTTGTGTCAGTATTAACATCCTGTGTTACTGTGGTACATTTGTTACAATTGATGAACTAGTATTGATAGATAACTTATTACTAACTAAAGTCCATAGTTTATAGTAACATTTACTCTGTGTTGTATAGTTCTTTGGTGTCTTTTCCTTTGTTCATTTTTTATTTTGTTTTTTTAACAAGACAGGATCTTACTGTGTTGCCCAGGAGGTAGTCTCAAACTCCTGGGCTCTGATGATCCTCCTTCCTCATCCTCCCAGGTAGCTGGGATTACAGTGTGCATCACTATGCCTGGTTAGTTATGTAGGTTTTGACAGGTGCTTGTTGTGCATCTGCCTAACAGTATCATGCAGAATAGTTTGCTCTTTTCTGAATAGATTATAGTGAATTGATATCATTTCTCACTTAAATGTTTGGTCGAACTCATCAGGAAAACCATGTGGGTCTGGTGTTTTCTTTTTGGGTAGATTATTAATTACTGATTTATTTGCTTTAATAGATACAGGCTGTTCTGTCTTACTGAACCCATGGTTGGAGTAGCCCCCAAAATAGCAGCAGGAGAGTTTCTACAAGGCATAGCCCCAAACCATCCCTAGATCAGGCCACTTGACATTCTAAAGGAAGAAGCCTTCAATACCAGGCAGGTCAGTGCAAAGCGTTCATTAGTGGAAAGGCATAAAGCGGGGTCTGCAGCTTCCTTGTGACAGACAGCAAGAGGTTGGACTGTGGAGTTTACTGGGGGGTGGTAAGGAATTTGGCCCAGAATTGGGGCTGGTTTCTACATGTTCAGCAGCATGTTTAATCTTTCTGTGTTTTGGTCAACAACCTTAACACATTGGTCAGTGCTTGCTTGGTTTCAAGTCTGCAGGACAGATGAGCATTAGGACGGAGGCAGTGGGGAGTCCTGTGAGCCTCTCCAGAGGCCGATGCTAATGATTTTTCTTCCTCTTGTGAGTTTTGGTAATTTGTATCTTTCAGGGAGTCAGTCCCTTTCATGTGACTTAGCAAATTTCTAGGTATAGAGTTGTTCGAGATATCCTTTTATTATCCTGTCATTTTACAAAGGATCCAGTAACAGCCTCTTCTCTCCATGTTAATAATCTGTCTATTCTTTCTCCCTCTTGATTAACCTAACTAGAGGTTTATTCACTTCACTGACCTTTTTGAAGAACCGAATTTTATTTGGGTTTTGTTGTATTCTCTCTGGATTTTCTGTTTTCCATTTCCCTTAACTTCTGTTCTGATTTTCATTGTTTTCTTTTCTTCTGTTTGCTTAGGCTTAACATTGTTCTTCTTTGTGTCATTTCCTACCTGGAAGCTTGGATGATTGATTTTAGATCTTTGTTTCTAAATTAGGCACTTGGTGCTATGAATTTCCCTCTGAGCCCTGCTTTTGCTGCATCCCACAAAATTTTGAAAAATTGTATGTTCATTTTCTTATTCAAAGTCATGATTGAATTTCTCTTGAGACTTATGTTGACCCATGTGCAATTAGAAGTAGATTAATTTCCAGATATTTTGGGACTTTCTGGCTCTCTTTGTCATTGATTTCCAGTACAAATGCAATGTGATCTGAGAACTTACTTTATGTGTCTTGTCCTCTTTTGTATTTGTTCAAGTGGTGTTTTATGTTCCTGTACGTGATCTGTCTTGTGAACATTTTGTGTGAGTTTGAGAGGCACATGTGTTCTGCTATTGGCGGATGAAGACAATTAGACTCAGGTGACTGATGGTGCTGGTTGATTGGGCTGTGTCCTTAATGATTCTCTCTGTGGATCTGCCTATTTCTGTTAGAGGTGTCAGAATCTGCAGTACCGATTGAAGCCCCATAAGGTGGGCAGCTGTGCTCTTGTAATGTCAGTAAACATCTGGATTTGTGCATATAGGTTTGTTGCTTTGCTCTTTATTCTTATCTCTGAGATATGGTCATTTCTCTCATTTAGAAATATGTCCTTTTTTGGCTGGGGATGTGGCTCAAGTGGTAACGCGCCAGCCTGGCATGTGCGGGGCGCTGGGTTCGATCCTTAGCACCACATAAAAATAAAATAAAAATGTTGTGTCCACCGAAAACTGAAAAATAAATATTAAAAAATTCTCTCTCTCTTTCTCTCTCTCTCTCTCTCTCTCTCTCTCTCTCTCTCTCTCTCTCTCTCAAAAAAAAAAAAAAGAAAAAAAGAAAGAAAAGAAATATGTCCTTTCTGCTTTTGTCTGGCAAGTCTTGTTGGTGGTAAGTGTTGACCTCTCTTTTCCTCTCAGCACATATACCTGACCACCTGTCTATCCTTCCTGCACTTGCTTCTGGGACCCACATGGCTCCCAGCCTTGCTCTAACCTGTCAAGGTGTGCCAATTTCCCGTCCTGACTATTTGCACTTGTGGTGGCTTCTCAATATGAAGTTGGCTATGGTTTATGGATTCTGGAAGGTTCTCAATCATTATACCTTGATGACTGCCTCTCTCCTGTCTCCTCTCCTCTTTCTGTGATTTTGGTGAGAGACATTTTAGACTTTGTTTTTCTACCTTGTATTTCTCTCAGCACCTTCATATTTTCTGTATTTGTCTTTTCCTATTCTTTCTGGCTTATTCTTTAGATTTATCTTTCAGTTTACTAAGTCTCTCTTCAGCCACATCTAAACTGCTGATTTACTTCCTACATTTAAGTGTTTAAGCATTCTGTTTTTATTTTGTTTGGCTCTTCTTTTTGGTCATAATTATTTTTATTTGCTTATTTGTTATTAACTTACTAATAATTTAAATTCCTTTATTTACCTAAACATATTAGATATACTTATTTTCTGATTATTCTAGTACACTGTGGGTTTCTTTCTCCTAAATTTTGTATTGTTGGTTCATTTTCATTAACATTTTGTGAATTTATACACACATACACACACACGTTTTAGTTGTAGTTGGACACAATACCTTCATTTTATTTATTTATTTTTATGTGTTGCTGAGGATTGAATCCAGTGCCTTGCACATGCTAAGCGAATGCTCTGCCACTGAGCTACAGCCCCAGCCCTTACATTTTGTGAATTTGGATGATAATTTATACACTTAGGACTTTGTCCTTGGGGTTTATTCGCTTCAAGGAGTGAGTCATTGCTGTCTAGTAAGGACCTGTGTTAGCTCCTGTTTGTGTTTGGTCTTAGACACTGCATGTGTTTTCTTCCTGGGGTTATTTGCTTGTAGGTTTTATGAGTGTAGCCTTGTAGTCCACAAATTCTCAGCACTAGAATTTTATGTTTTTCCCACCTATACAGCCTCTAGGCTAACATGTGTGCATATACCATTGACAGTATGGTGGTCTGTTTAGATACAAGCTTGCCCATTGTGGATAGTGGCTTCTCTGTCCAGGTTCCTTCATCTGATTGTCCATGTTGCTCAGGCACCACACTTCCTTCCTTTCCCTGTCTGCAGGCCCAGGCTCCACACTCAGTGTCATGCTGCATTCAGGGCCTTGTGTGAAATCTCCCTAGGAAGCTTCCTGCTTGGCCCAGGGCTCCTACCAGCCTGGAGATTATGGGCCAGTCTGTGTGATGTGGGTGCTTGTTGCTTGCTTGGGGCAGAGTCTGCCCAGCATCTTTGCACAGTGAGGCTTGTGGAGTATGCAAGGCCTGTTCTATGGGCTCAGGAGTGGACAGCCTGTCTCACAGAGATGGGCAGTGCAGACCTCATGATGAAGGCTTCGATGAGTCTTGTCACTTCTGATGTCTGCTGTCAGGGTTAGGAACACTGCGGAAGGCAGATCTTCTGACCCTGTAAATAAGTTTTGCTTCTGCTTAATGAGTCCTTTTCCAAGTATGATTTCTAGTTCCCAGTGAGTGCCAGAGCAAGCAGACAGACATAGGTGCCCCAGGAAGTTCTCCTAGGACTGAGCCTGCCTAGGCTTGGTCCTTGTGCTGCACGTTTGTCTGGGGCCTGGGTCAGAACCCTGGCATCCACGGGCCAAAGGGCAGACTGGTGTGGATCAGAGAGGAAGCCTCTTAAGCACCAGCGCGGCACCTCCTCTGCAGCTGCCCACCTCCTCTGCGGGTGTGTGTCCTCCCCTCCTTCTCCTCCTTTCCAAAGCATCTAATAGTGTAAGGAAGTCCTTGGAAATGGTCCTGCTCTGTGTGGCCAAAGGGTCCTGGTGCTGGAGACCCTGAGGATCCCTGTGTGCACCAAAAAGTGGGGTCTGAGGAGAGATTAGTGATAGAAAAGGAGGCCTAGGGTGGGCAGAGCGGGCAGACCTGGGTTTTTCCTTGACTCCATGAAGCTGCTGGCCAGGGTGCCATGGGGCAGGTAGGAATAGGGCTTTGCAGCTGCACTTGATCATAATTTCCTTTTCTTAAGAAAAACCTTGTGGAGGGACCAAGAATTGAGTGCAGGTAACCAAGTTGGCTGACCATGCTGTGGCTATGGTCAAATGGCCCTGGGAATGCATGGGTGGTCAGAGAAGGTAAGAGACCCAGTAGCCCTGGCAGCAGAGACCAGGGAGAAGTGAATGGAAGGGCCACTGCTTTGCCCAGAGGAGAAATCTGAGGAAGGGACCCTCTTGCATGCAAATGCCACCAGCTCAGCTCGGTCTCTCTGGGCTTACCCCTGCTTCCTGGGGACCTTCCCTGGCTCATGATCCTGGGTGGGCCCTTTCTCTCTTCAGTCACTGGTTACTTCACCATGAGGGCTCAGAAACACTTACATGCACCTGTCTCAACAGAGCACCTAGTGTCTTCTCCCCATTGGAGAAACAAACAGTGGGAGGAAAAGTCATGAGGACAGCAGTGACTCAGCACCTAGCAAGTACCAGAGCTTCATGTGCAGCCACATGTGAACTCAAGGCTGGCTGGACACTTTGCCCCTTCCACTTCACGATTGAACCTCCTGAGGCACACGGGGAGCTAATTATTCTTGCCAAGGTCATAAGCAAGTTGATGTCCAGCTAGGATTTGGGCCTTGTTGGGCCTCTGTGACCTGGGAGCTAGTCCTGGGCTTGCACACTTCATGTCACTGGAGGGGTGAAGGGCTGCAGTCTGGGAAGGTGGGAAGAAGGAAGCTCTGTGACAACTGTGCTGCACGCCTCTGTTCCCATCAGCCTGAGGTGCTGCCGGCCACCTTGAATTATCTGTTTCCCAATAGACTCCCTCGTGGCTCCCCCTCCCAGACTGGGACTGTGGCTCTCTCTCTTGTCTCCTCCATGCCACTGGGCTGTCCTTCTCCAGCCCGGGCATGAAGCGTGTCTTGGTGTTCCCTGCAGGAGGCAGACTCCTCCCCAGACTTGTCCCCCAACTGTCTCAGCAGGTGTGTGGCACCCCACTGCCCAGGCGACCTACTCTGGCCATCAGTGTATTTGTGGTGGATGTCTCTTCATTCCCAAGCCACTCCTTGGTGTGTTCTGGGACTGGTCTCAAGAGCTCAGTGGAAAAGGCCTCCTCTTGACCGATGGTGGCTGAGGGGTAATCACCACTGTCCCTGTTATTCTTTTGCAAGGCACACTGGGGACTGCCCACACTGTGCCCTCTGCCTGGTGTGCCCTTCCCTCTATGCATCAGCTGTAGTCTACATGCTGTGGTCACCCGTGTCCACCTGGCATCTCTCTAGCACTTGGGCCATAGGTCTTTTCTGTGTTCTCTGCCAAAGGCCTGTGCTTCTTCTCCATACCTTCCCTGGCTTCTCTTCATGGAATCCATGTTTGGTGAATATATGAGCAAAAGGATAAAGGATGAACGTACTGGGTCTACAGGTAGCAGAGGCTTCCAGCAGCCCTTGGTGGTTACACAGGTTCTCCTGGAGACCTGCACCCCAGCAGGACTTGCCAGGGTGCCATGGGGCAGCAGTAGGACCAGGCCCATTAGGGCTAGGAGTGTCAGCAGCATGGCTCCTACACTCTGCTGGCCACCTCTGGGTCACCCAGTTAAATTTATTATGTGCACTTATGGTCACACAGATATGCACACATGTGACATGTGCTATCTTCAGAGAAGCCCACCTTCTCTATGTTCTGTATTGTTCCTGTCACCTCCTAGGGACTTCCTCTTCCTACAGTCCCTCTTCCTCTGTCCCACTGGTTGCAGCTGCACAACCTGAGTGGGGGAACCCTCCCCAGGTCCTTGGTTGGCCCAAATGAACCTCAAACTGCTGGGTGTGGGAGATGAGGGTCATGGGTAACATGGGTGCAGATTCTGGAGGGAGGGGCTAGTATTGCAGCAAGACTTTGTATACCTGTGGTAGTATACCACAGGTAGTAATGCTGTATCTGAAGGAAGGTGGTCCCATCGTATTCCTGCTGGAGGAACTTTCCGGGCCAGCCTTGAGGGAAGCAAAAGCCTAGCACCTGTGGGGGGAAGGTGGCAGCTATCTAGGATGGGCTTTGGATGTCCCCTGGGGTAGCCTAAGTGGCAATGAAGAAGTGGGGTCAAGGAGGGTGATTTTGTATGGAGAGATTTGCTACATGGGGGTCCCCTGGGCAGGGCTGGGGGTGCTGGGCTCAAACTCTGCTTTGCACCCTCTACTCACCTGATCTATCTTGGCGTATTTGTTTCTGTGATGGTGTCAGCCTGTGGGTTTCTCCTTGATCTCCCTGAGCCCATAGTTCCCTGCCTCCCAGGACTCTCAGTTCCACCCAGGAGCGTGGCTGACCAGCTCCTACACCCCTGCTTGCTGCTCTTTGTCCTATGATGGTAGTCTATGCCCCCTGCTGGCCTCACTGCCTGGTCTGTGCTCAGCTGGGCGTGGCTGTCACTGTGGAGGAAGGGCATTCTGGGAAGCTCAGACACCCATGAGCAGTAAGTGGATGCCTAGGGCCACGGACAAGTGATTCTGCAGTTCCATACCTCAGTTTCCTTCTAGAAAATTCCTGTCTGGCCTTGACCTTGAATTTCTTTTCCAGCCTTATGATTTTCTTTACTATTGGGCACTTTACTCCCTTAGCTTCCTTGTTGAAGGGGACTCAGGACTAGGAAGGCCTCTGGCTGGTCACCACAGGCATAGAAAGCACTCACATCCTCTGGTTGGTTTAGGGGTCTCCAAAGGCACAAGGCCCCTGGTCCTCCACTGGCTTCTTCAAAGGTGAGCCTGTCTCCCAGCATTCTCTTCGAATTGCCATTAATTAATGGGGTGACAAACCAACTCCATTGCTCACAGACAGGACCGTTCTGTACCCAGGAGAAGCACTCAGTGGAAAGCATTGTTTTGTTTTGTACTTCTCCAGCAAGTCTTTAAGGCTTCTGTCAGCACAGCCTGGGCGCCTGTTTGTGCAGCGATTAATCGGCTGTGTTTGCTCAATTGGAAACGAAGCGAACTTTACCACAAGTGGAATCAGTCATTAAAAAGTCGTTACCAAATCACACCAGCACAGTGCCTGCTCTTCTGCTAATGACAAAACAATTTCTTGAAAAGGTACAAACAACAAACTTTTCACTTTACATTTTTCTTCTTTGCCAGCCATTGCTAGCCTGGAGATGTAATAGAAGAGAGCCGTAGTGAAGGGCAGCATTTTTGAGATTTATTGGTCAATAAAGAAGACAATTGTAGTTTGTTTATGAAAGGAGATCCCCCGCCCCAGCCTCGAGCAGCATCGACACTCTGGTAATGATAACTCGGGTAACCAGCTTGAGACGATAAAAGTCAATGGGAAGATATAGGATTTCAATAAAATTATGACACTCCATAAACCTTCCCGTGGAAACAAATTTTCCCCGGATATGTGACCAGTTCCAGTTGGATTTGTAACTTTAATTTCTCACTTATTGAATTTTTTTGTCATCAACTAATTACAGAGTCCACACTGGGGTGACAGCTGTGTCCCTTGCCAGTGAATGCAGAGTGCCAAGACACAGCAGCCCAAGGCTCTGAGGGCCCATCATCTCAGGAAGGAGAAGTCAGGGTTTCCTACACCCCAACATGCTGCCTGTCTTTCTCACAAAGGAGGGACCTGTGTTCCTGCTGGAGGTGGCTGAGCCATGGGCCTGGCCTCTCCTGGGGACATGGTTGGGCAGCAGCCTGTGGAAGTACACACTGAGAGAATGCTACCTGCATGGGGACCTTGGTGGTCATGAAGACCTGTTTCTGTGTGGAGGTCTTGTTCCCCTGGAGGTCTGAGAGAGCAGGTCTCCATCAGGGCCATGAATTGCCCTTTGAGCCAGGGCTGGGTGGGAGGAAGGGAGCTGCTGGCCAGGGCACAGAGGGAGGTGATGAGGGGCTAGTCTGACCTTGGCCTCTGCTCCTTTCCCTGGATTCATGTGTTGGGTAGGGGCATGTGCCAGTAAGTGTGTAAACCTGCTTCCTCACTTCTTAACTGCTAGTGTTCACCAACATTGATACAATTCTATCCTTTCATGAGCACCAAGCATTTACAGGGCAGTTCTCTGGACACTTTGTTCACAACAGTGTTGAGTTACATAGCTGTCCTTCATGTCTCCATCTTACTGGGAAGGATCTGAGACTTGAGGGCAGAGCTGGGGTTTGAACCAGGGTCTCCCAGAAGCCATTCCCTTCTTTGTGGCCTGTGTTGCTCCAGAATCCTCATCACTGGCCCTAGAAGTGGGCGGAGCCAAAAAGGGGGTCACTGAGCACACTAGTAGGGTCTCTGCAGTGCAAGGTGGCATTGCAGCCAGACTTGCCTGCCCTGTGGAATCTGAGTCTACCTTCTGCAAGACCCCCAGGGTGTTTGCATGCATAGGTGGTCAGAGAAGCTGTGCGCTGACACACCTGGGCTTCTGAACGAGGGCTCCCCTATCCCCAGTTGTGTAGTCCACTGAGTGCAGGGGGGCAGCAGGACAGATGGGAGGAGCCCCTGCCTGGTCCTGGATCTGTTGGATGGACCTTCTCCACCTAGGAATCGCATATCTGAAGCCGGGAGAACCCCGTGGCCCTGTGGCCTTAGGTTCACATCTGACAGCCTCAGTCAAAGGAGGAGGAAGAGGCAGCTTCCTGTGAGGCATGGCCTTCCTTAGCAGTTCAGCTCCCCACCAGGCAGCATCCTCTGTCTCTGCAGGCCCCCCCGGCTGGCTTAGCAAGACTTTTTCATTCAGGCATGTGTGATGGATCTTTCCAGTCTCAGGAAGGAATCAGTCTCAGTCTTGGCAGGGGAAAAGCCACCCATTTCTCCCAAGGTTCCTGACTTCCTGACTCTCACTCTGGCAGGGTATAGGTAAGCAGTGATCTTGTCTAGGCTGAGACTCCTGGCTGTGTGATCAGTCTGTTGTCTCAGGAAACTTGGGTCACTGCTTCTTGTGATTGCTATCTTGTGTCAAGAGAGGAGGCAGGTTGCTTGGCATGGCTGGTGGCCCAGTGACACTCTAGTGGCCTCTAGCATCCATGAGGAGTCATTTGCTGATGGATCCTGGCCTTGTGTTTAGAGTCAGGGTAGTTGGGCAGAGCAGAGTGTTTCTTATCCCAATAGGTTGCCAAGTATCCCTACTTGGATGGGTGCCTCCTCACCCACCAGAATGCTGGCTGATGTCCTTGCTCTGAGTTACTGTCTGAGATCTTGTGAGAAGTCAAAGCAAGTGGGTATTCAGCCTGACACAGGGAGAGTAAGCACTGAGACTAGGACATGCTGTTGGGATTGCTGGCCTAGGTGGTGAAAAGCCTGGGAGTTCTGAACACCTGGGCCTCTGGGACAGGAGCTCTGGAGGTGGGCACTGTTGAACTCTTTGAGGTGCTGCATAAGGGAGCTCCCCAGGCTCCTGTCTCCATGTTCTGCTGACCAACTGTCCTCTGTGCCCACAGGAGCGGGATGGCATGCGTGCCATCCTGGGGTCCTATGACAGTGAGATGACCCAGGCTGAGTACTCACCCCAGCTGACACGGCGCGTGCGGGAGGCTGAAGACATGGTGCAGAAGGTGCATGCCCACAGTACGGAGATGGAGGTAAGTCTGAGCCATGGGTGGGTAAAGGGCCCATGTCCCCAGATGGTCATCCTCCCTGGACCAGGGACTATGGGGGAGGGTGTGGTCATGGATGGTTATATTGCATACATGGTCTGCTTTAATTCTCTTCATGGCATGAGGTAGTTGGAGGGACCCTAGATAGTCCTGTCCAGATGGCAGGTATTGTAGGATGTCAGTTTGAGGGGTGGCCTTTGCTGAGTAGAGTTCCCTCTGGGGGCCTCAGAGGTAGCCCTGAGGCCTAGAGTGTGGGCTTGGATCTGTGTTTCCCGTGTCCCTGGGTCAGTGGTTTCTCCTTGTGTGATTTCCCTCCAGGTCTCTGTTTTGGGATGCTAAAGGGTCCTCTGGGTAGAGGGCAGCTTCAGCCTGTGGCCTCTTTCTTCTTTCTCCTGCTGCCACCTGCATCACCTTGTGGGCCCTCTTTGATGCCCCATGTCCTCTTCTAGAGGAAAATGGATGGAGGGCAGATCTGTCTTAGCATGACTCATTGGCTCCTGAGGCTTTCTGCTGATGAGTACCTGGGCTGGTCAGAGCCCTGCATGGCCTCTCTTCCCTGGACAGCTTGTATCTGCTCTGAGCTGGGATCTGCCTGATGGGCCTGAGAATGCAACATTGCGTGCCTGGTCACAGCTTCCCAGCAAACCATCCCACCCTGAAGTACAAATGCCAATGTTTCCCCAGCAGAGCTGAGGAGGGGTTTGCTCCACTCCCTGGCAGGAGCAGCATAGCTCTTGTGGGCATGGGCAACGCCTCCTCTTAGGTAGGAAAACCTCCACAACCAAGTTGGCCAGCATTGCCAGCCGGCTCTGCACTTTATTTCCATCTCCAGAAGCAGGTGCTGTTGTTATCCTGATTTTCCTGAGGAGGAAGCCAAGGCCAAGAGAGGTCTGGGGGTGTGCACAGGATACTGAGCTGGTATGGGACAGTGCCAGACCTAGAGTGCAGCCACAGCACTTGCTCTGCACCACTGCACTGCCACTCCCAGAAGCTTCTGTGGTATCCTTTGGTCTTGGTGCTCACTGTCACCATGATGGGCCTGGATCCACAGTGTGATGGTGATGCAGATGAGAGGTGTTGGTGTGGCTCATCACATCATGCAGGGTGCTGTCTACGTTTCTCATTTAGCCAGTGTTTGGAGATCACCTCTGATGTCCCAGCTGGACAGATGGCCAGGGTCTAGAGGGGAGAGCCAGGATTCCTGTGTGACCACAATTGCTTCCCACTGGGCCTAGTTCCGTACAGGGGAACATTCAGCAGAGCTCCTGCCCCTTTGGAGCTCAGCTGCTAGGTGAGGGAAATGTCTAATAAACAAGCTTCACCTGTTTAACAGGTTAGGGGTGCTGTGTTGGGAGAACAAGGTTCGTATGAGGGAATTATCTTGGACCACCTTGATTCACCTGGAGGCTGGCACATCCAGGGAGATGGGGGAAAGTGTTTGGCAGGTCACCCAGTATGTGAGGAGGTGCGGGGAATGCCAAAACTAGGGCTCTGGGTGTGGCAGGTGGCAAAGAGGCGCCCAGAGCTGTACTTGTGGAGGGTGGAGCTCCTCTGAGGAGACTTGGGAAACTGGCCAGAGGAGTCATCTGGGCTCTATCCTATGGGAGGTGGGTATGGGGTCCCAGGGTCCCTGCTCCACAGCAGGAGGCTGTAGACTGGGCTGTCCTCACATCCTTTCAGCCTCTCGCTTATGCTGAGGTCCCTGCAGGCACCCTGGGGGCCTGTACTATGTCTCTGCCTGGGGTCAGCCCTCAATGGCACTCTTCAGCAGAGTGAACCACAAGTGAGAGAGACCTCTGGTTCTGTACTGACCTCCAAACCCCATTGGTTGGGAGCTCATTCTGCTGCTTCAGTGTCTGTGCCCAGGAGCAGGCCCTCCATCCTTGGCTGCACAGAGTGAAGCCATCATGGACATGAGCGCGTTAATAGCCACCCTGTTACCACCCATTTGGCTCCATATGAAATGCTAATGAAGAGAGATATGCAGGGACGGCTCGACATCTTCCATCATCCCTAGCATTTCTCACATTGAGAAATCCCCATCTGTGTTGGCCACATGTTCTGCACAGGTCATTATGAGCCCGGCATTTGAGCACAGCTGGTGCCATGTGTTTGAGTTCTGTGTCATGACCTAGGTTTCAATATCAGCACTCACTGACCAGATGTGCTCACTGTACTACCTGGGGCAGCTTGGTGGATCTCAGCCATCGCCTGGTTCATGGGTGTGTGTCAGGAGACCCTTCTCACTTTCTATTGTGGGACATATAAGGGCAGGTTGCCTGCTTCTCCTGTGTCTCCTGAAGTTATGGGGGATTTGCCAGACAGAGAGATTAGAGGCCCAGCTGGAGTGCACTTTGACACCAGCTGTGCCTTCCAATACTGTGGGGTTCAAGGGGCCAGTCCAGGTGCAGGGTGGGGTCTGAGAGCTGCTCCCCACTCCTTACCTGGGGTCTCTGTCATGGCTGTTTCCTTCTGCACACAGTCCCTTGGGCCCTCCAGAAGTGATCTGACCTCTCGCTAGCCTTGCTCCTCTGGACCTGGGCTGCAGCAGCCCATGGCTGTGTTGGGGTAGAGACCCACATGCAGTGCTCTGGACCTCCTTGCCCTCCTTCCAGGTCCACCAGTTACCACCTGCTGCCTAGAGTCAGTGGACATGCCACCTACTCTGCTGTTTGAGGTGGCCAAATATTCTGGCCTGGCACCTCATCTCCCTCAGGGTTCCACGTGGTAGACGGCAGCCTTCTTTTGTAGAACTGTCCCTGAGGGGGCATGCTGCTGACTGGCAGGGGGAGAAAAGCATGGGCAGTGGCATCCCCAGCCCTTGGGAATGCAATAGTGGTTGGATTGAGTGTGAGCTGGGGGGACATACTGGATGCCCCTGTGAGTCTTGTCCAAGCACCTAGATCCACAGAGGTGGGAAACTGTGGGCTTCCTGCCACCACCAGGTGGCAGCAGCTGCAGCCCTGTGGCTTGCTTCTGGGCCTGGGGCAGGTTTGAGAGCCCTCAGCTGGGTCTGCTGTGGAGGAGCCCCAGGGAGGGTTTCTCCTCAACATTGTTTTTATTCTCCTGCTCAACCGGGAACACCCCCTGTGCTTTCCCAGCCTGTCTGGGAGCCTTGCTGGGGAGAAGGCTGCCTCTCCCCTGCCCTCACTTTTCATCTTTCCTCCCCATTGGGTCCTTCTCCCATGGACCAGACCTCTGTGGCTGTGCTGAGTCAGGTGCTGTGGAGTTCCCTGTTCAATGAGGGTACAACAGGTCAAGGTCTGCTGCTAGGCAGAGGGAGTGAGGCTCCCAGAGCCTGTGCTTGTGGAGGGTGAAGCTCCTCTGGGGAGACTTGGGAAACTGGACAGAGGAGTCATCTGGACTCTATTCTATGGGAGGTATGTATGGGGTCCTAGGGTCCCAGTGAGGCTAGAGGAGGTCTCTGCCTGGCATAGCACTGCTCCTAAGAGGCACCCAACAGTTCCATCCTGGCTGCAGTTCCTCATGCAGAGCCGTTGCTCTCAGGTAATTTAGGACCAAATGGGGTGTGAGGTTTGAGAACTCCCTAACTTTCCCAAGAGATCTGCTTTCACTCACAGTGAGGTGAGGGTGGCGACACAGACTTATCCTATGGAGGATAGATTGGCTGTCTAGATTGGGGATGCTGACTGAGCAAGGGCCAGTGGAACTGGGGGACTTTCTCCCAGCCCTGGGTAACATCACAGAAGTACCCCCACACAGGGAAGCACACAGGTGGTGGCTGTTTCTCCTATAGTTTGTTAAGGGTGGTTCATTTTTATGTAGAAGTGTGGTGCTGTAGAGAAGAACTGGGGAAAGCAGGGCAAACACGGGCTCCTGCACTGTCCAGCGGCTCCCCAGGGTGGAGGCCTTGCTGCCTGGAAGCAAGAGCCAGGTCAGTAGGAGTACTTCTGATCTTGGCATTAGGTGTGGTTCCCCAGGCAGCTTCAGGTCCATAGTGCCCTCAGGGGAAGGGCCTCTTAGATGCTTTCTCTGTCCCCCACCCCATGTTCCAGCCTTTAGCACCAGCCCTTTGCCCTGGGAAGGCAGTGTTGCCCTGGCAGGCCCGCATCCTCCTGTTCCCACTGCAGGGCAGCCCTCAGTGAGAGGCTAGTTGGGGGCCACTGGCTGGCCACAGGAGCTTTTGAGGAAGTCCCTGGGCCCAGGCAGTTGCCCAGGGGTACCCTATGCTTGGTCCTCCTCACAGGCATGGCACAGGTTAGACTTCAGGAGAACACGGCTACGACAATGGGCACCAATAAGCACATTGACAAAGAAGAGACAGAGCCTGGTGGGAGGTGTGGAGTCCAGTGAGAGTTGGGCTGGGCGCTGCCTGAAGTGGCCATGACCCCACAGTTAAGGCTAGCCTCAGGGACGGGGTGCCAGTCACAAGACTCAGGGTGGTGTCCACATCTCCAGCTTCCACTTGCTATGAAAAGGCCTTGATGTCTTGTGAGGTCTGGTGGTTGCATGGGCCTGGCGAGGAGGGCTGTGGGGCAGAGGTCTGACCTGGGTCCTCCCTCCAGCCATGGCGAGGACGATTGCTTGCTTCCCACACAGGAGAAATGGAGAACCTAGAAGGTATCTGTGGCTGGTGCAAACTGTAATAGCTGAGTCCACCCAAGATGGGAAGCTTCCGGTCTCATGGCTCCCATATCCCATGGAACTGTCCAGTGGCCATAGCAACCCCTGCCCACTCCAGATGAGGCCGTGAGTTGTGGTCTCTCTCCACAGGGCTCTGAGTTCTGAGCCACCAGTTGACTATTCTTAGTGCTGAGGCTGCTGTGGCAGAACCTCCTGGGGTGTCCGGGGCCCCATTGCCAGGGAAACTGAGTAGAATCCTGGATTGGCAAGGACCAGCCAGGGGCCAGGAATAAGCCAGCTGTGGGGTTATAGGTTGCTCTTTCCTGTGACCTGCTGTCAGCCCACCCACACTCTGGCCCATAGATCCAATGCCCAGCCCAGTAGGGGATCCATAGTCAGAACCTTCCCATCTCCAGCCCGGTTCTTTCTAGAGAATGGGACTCTGGGCAGGTCATCCCTGGACCATGAGCCCATTTACTGAGGTTTGCTGTCTCCTTTGTGCTGGTCCTATTAATGAAGATGTCACTTACTGAGTGTCCTGTGGGTGCCACACTGTGGCCTGCATAATCTCCTTTAACTTCTTGCCATCCATGTGGGATAGTGGTGAGCCTGTCACAGTTGAAGCCACCTAAGCAGAAATTCCTGACCCTTGCCATCCCTACGTTGCCTTGCCCTGGGGGTTATATACATCTGACACACCCCAGTCCCTGTCCCAGGTCTGAGTGCTGAACCCACCATCAGTCCTGGCCCTAGGGACATGGGCACTGAGTGTAGGGCGGGACAGTGGGGCAGGTGTTTGCGCTACTTGAATCCCCTGCTCAGGTTGCACTGCTGGGCTGCAGTCCTAAGAGGCCAGCTCAACCTCACCTGGCAGTCCAGAGCAACTGGACACTGGTCTTGGTTGCAGGTGGCAGGGCTGGTGCCCTTGAAGTCTTTGGTGGGTGAGTTTTTCAATTGTTTTTTGAATAGCAAAATTTCACACATTCTAAGCTCTGGAAGCCACCCATGCCTGGAGCACTTTAAAAGTTGTTCCAAGCTGCCTGTTAGGAGCTTGTTGGTTGAGGGTCCTGTACTGTCGCACAGTGAGATCATGTGACCTTATGGAACCCAGAGGGCCCTCAGGGCCTCTCAAATGGGCAAACTTCACTAGTGACTGGGATTCAAGCTTCTTCTGGGGGGCAGGGAAGCTTGCAAATGAGGCTTCACATCTCTCATGGTGCTCAGTTGTCCTAAAGAGCCAGAGGGTGGCTGAGGTGCCTATGGGGACACTCCCTACAGCTGCAGGGATCTGATTGGGCATCCAGATCCGCAGTCAAGAAACAGATGTGTGTACCCCCCAGTATCTTGGTCTGAGAGGTGGGCTCTGGGCATCAGGTGGAAGAGTGCCACTGGATGGTGGGGTTCAGAGGCTCTCATGGGAGTGGGGCTGCTGCTTGCCTCCACTCTCTGCCTCCGTCCCGGCCCACTCATTTCTTCTGTTGTCTCTAGGCTTCCCATCCTCCCTACTTTTAGCTCTCTGTCTGATTGCTCTGCTCTGTCCTTCTCGTCCCACCCCATCCTTCACCCCAGGCTCCTGTTTGCTTTAATTTGGGGTCAGCAGGCTTTTTGTTGGCTTGTGCCCACTAGTGTGCCCTTGGGGCCTGTGTGAGTGCTTGAGGGCACAGGGCTCATGTTCGAAGATGGGCAAGTGCAGGCTCCAAGCCTGGCAGCCATGGGGAATTCACTTCCCCTCCTCTCAGTGCTCACATAGCCCCACTTAGCTTCCTCCGTCTGCTCTAATGTGGGCAAAAACATTTCAGTAAAACAAACTGGAAATGTTGAGCTGGGAGAATCCCAGTAGCCCGTCTCTGGTGAGGTTGGTGCTGTTCTGCATGGGTTTTATTTATTCCATTTGTAAAACAGCTGCAGAAGTTGGTAGCAGATGTCATGAGTCCTCTGTCGATAGAGCTATAAATATAAGTTTGTGGCACCTTCATTCCACTCATCGGCCTGATCTGAGTTTCCAGTTTATTTAATTAAAACAGATTACAGTGCTGCTGGCTGAGGCGTGTTGTGTGGAAATATCCCAATTTCAGATTGCAGCGGATCTAGAATAATTTCTGACTTCCAGCTTAGAAAAATCAGACCATTCCCTCTCTTCCTTTCCTCCCCATTACTTCTGTGGGGCTCAGATGGCACTGCCCTAGCAAAGGACTTTCCTTTCTCCTGAGTGTGTTTATTTACTGCTTTGCTGTGTGAAGAGCTAGAGAAGATCACACCGTGAAAAGCAGGGACGAAGCATGATGGGAAACCTTGAAACGGTAAGAGGGCGAGCCAAGGAAAAAACACCTAATCTCCAGGCTGAGAGCCGTCTGTGTTTGAGCACAACTAGGAACTTAGGGACAGGTTGAAAGCACTGGTCCTCAGCACGTAGCGGAAGGCTCCAGCGCCTGCTGGGACAGAGGCATGTGCCAGGAGGTGAGCCTCGTGGGTAAAGGAAGTCTTTCTTCCTTCCCACTGGTGGAGCGTGATTCTCCACACTGCCTTTCAGCAAGGACACCTGCTGTGCCTTAGCCAAGTTCTCACATACATTCTTTTTAATTCTAAAAACAACCCCATGAGATAGGGATGGTATGCCCATCTTATAGATGGAACAATACGATTCTGACAGCTGAGCTCATCAGAATTTGTGGAAATTACCATTGGTTGAGTATGACATTGTTGACAGGAAGAAATATCGGAATTTGAACTCTGGTTGTGTGGCTTTAAATTCAGTCTCCCCAGCAGCAATTTTCAGACTTGGGCTTGCATCAGCATCCCTACAGGGATGGTCAGAACATTAGACCCTCCCTCTGACTCAGAGCATGAGGACTGGGGCCTGTGACCCTGTGCTTCTAACAAATTCCTGGTAATGCTGGGGAGCCAACCCAGGCCCATACCTGCGACCCAGTGCCCTGCAGAATCGTTAACACTGAGCTGAATGTGCTAGGGTATTCTGGGGCAGGTTTCATGTCCTCCACCTCAGCAAAGCCCACTTCTGCCCACTAAGTTTCCAGACTGGTAGCCTGTACCCTAACCAGGCTCTGCAGACCGTGCACCTGGCCATGGAGCTGCCTGCTTGGGAGTCAGCTCACTCTGTAGCCAGTGGAAGCTAACTCTCTTCTAGCCACCATCCATAGGCAAGAGTACTTCTGCATCCATAGCCATACCCCAAGGCCACTGCCTTGCAGAGAAGGCACTCAGCCTCAAATGAGACCTGATTCTGTGGCCGAGAAAGATCTCTCAGGATGGCTAGCTTGTCACATTTTCTCACAGGCCTGTGTCAGCTAGACCAGGAAAGTGGGCGGCCTGTGGCTTGAGTTTCATCAAGCCCCTCCCGTGTTAACTGTGACCTTGGGGAGATCTGCCTGCATGGGCTACAGCCTCTACGTGGGGCTTACTCTGCTCTCAGGGTCCTTCCAGCCAGCCATCTTGTGATTGGACAGAAGCTGTTGCCAGCCCCCATCAGGGCTTTGAGGTGTCCTGTCTCAGCTTGCGTCCTCCTCCAGGTTTTCTTGCCACGTCCTGGGCCTGCTGCGCGCTGGCAGGGGTGCGAGATCATCAGGAGCCACTTCACACTTGAGGATAAAAATAGCCCTGTTGAGGTCCTGGCACAGCATCCACGTGTCACAAATGATGCGTGTGTCTAGGGCTCGTGTCCGAGCACACACAGCACCCCATCATGGCCATGTGTGTTCCTGCAGTGGATGCTGTACTGGCAATGTGCCACCTTTGCCACACGGTCCCTGGAGACAACACCTTCATACTGAGACCTGCCCTGTCAATTGTCCCTGAGATAGCTCTTCACCTCTCCAGAGACTAAACAGGGGCTGCCGTGAGGACTCCAGCACCCCACTCTGGGGCCTCAGCCTCCCTGTCAGTTGCAGCCTTAAGGTCAGGTCTAGCTTTCTTCATGGTGGTGATATCTTGGGCAGAGCAGAAGCTTTCTCAGCTTGAGTGGAATGAACATAACCTATGGCCATCAACACCAGGACACTGGCTCAGATGTGCAGATCAGCTGTGGCATTCAGGGAACAGCTGGTGGGCAAGATACCTTGGTGGGGTTTTTCTGCTTAGAAGGCAGCCTGGTCCTAGCAGGAAGTTTTAAGGAGAAGGCAGCAGCAGATGGACTGTGTGGCCGGCTTCGTTTCCTGAGGTCATTGCAGAGGCAGCAAGAAGAAGGCACACTGGTGCCCCTAAGAGCATGGAGGAGATACTGTGGAGCTGAGCCCAGCTCCCACTGTCTCTGCTGACCCCCCACCACATCAGGAACAGCCTTTGCTAGAGGTACTGCACATGAGCTTGGGGAGAAGAGCCTCCCCTGTCTGCCCTTTCCTGGTGACTGCTGCTATATGTCTGTCTAAGGTGAGAGGGTCCTTATTGCACAGACCCTACAGGCTGTTGGGGTGATGGTCTTGAACCTGTCGCTCGGGCCTCAGGTGAACGAGATTCAGGACCTTGGGAAGGATCTAGTCACTATCCAGATGCAGACAAGGTGACTGACAGGGCCTCCACTGTGGAGCAGACAGGGCCTGGTTGGGCCCATGTTTTCTTCCCCCCAGTAGGTGCCTTTCACCCTGCTGCTTGCCCAGGCCACATGCTCAGGAGGCCTCTTTGCCAGAAGTGCTTGACTGAGCCACAAGATGTGACATATCGCCCAGTGCTCATCACGTATGTACATGGCACATTCACAGATGTCTGGTTCTGGTTGACTGTCCTACCGAGGCACAGCTCTGTCTGGAGTTGGTAGTAATCGATGGGACATTTCTGTTGATTTGGGGGAGCTTTCTGGGTTCCTGCTGATGCTGGTGCTCGAGCAGGCACTGGTGAAGTCCCAGTGGTGTCCTGTTTGTTTCTCAGATGCGGGCACTGTAGTCAGAAAAGGCAGCTGCTGTTCACCATCTTTCAGTGGCCAGTGGACAGAGGTAGGGTGGTCAAAGCATGTGTAATAGTTTCTTTGAATATATATTTGGGTGGAATTACTGACTTATAGGTTATGCAGATTTAAACTTTAAGAAAAGACCAAATTGTTTTCCCAATAGTTTTCCTTCCCTGTGTCCACATAGACAAGACTCCATTGACTTACGTCCTTTCCACTTCTAGTATTGTAACTAGGAGTTCTGAATTTTGCAGTTTTTGTGTCTCCTTGTTGGTCCTGATTTGCATTTTCCTTATTACTGCCCATGTTAATTGCCTTCCTGTGCACGCCGTCGTATGTTTCCTGTTCTGGGAAGTGTGCATCTTGCCCGCTTTTTTGTCGCATAGCTTATGTTTTTGTATTGCTTTGTAGATGTTTGGAGTGTGGTGGGGGTGTCAGCATCTGCTGTGCTTCCCTTGCCCAAGAAACAGCAGCCTCCTCCTCTGGGCAGAGTGGAAGAGTTGTGCACCGAGAACAGGTCCCGGGACTTTGGCCCCCAGCTCCCCTGCCCTGGTCACTGACCACTGATCAGGCTTGCGGTGGGATTTGGCTTCTAGGCTTCAGTTTTCCTTCTTTGCCAGGATTGTGAAGAGGTGGCTAACAGCAGTCAGGAGTCGCCATGCTGGGAGCCTCCATAGGTGCTCGGCTGCCCTCCCTGTCTGCAGGTGCCTCTCGAGGAGGAGGTCCAGTTGGTGCTACCTCCTGAAGGTGGCTGCCCAGGAGTCAAGTTGAAGGGATGGTTCCTCTAGCCTTTTGCAGAGCTTCCAGCACAAGGAGTCTGCCTTTCTGGGGTGGGCTTTCTCTCTGGCTCTGTGAAGATGACCATAGTTGTATGTGGTCGAGTCACTTTGTGGTGGCTTTAGAGACAGAGCCCATGCTGTTAGCTTTAGGGCAGGGGATGTTCCCTTGCCAGCATCCTCCCTTTCTCCATGTGTTGCTTCCTGTCCACTAGAGGCAGCCTGGACAGTGCCTGTGGGGGCTGTGATCTATTCTCACTATGTGATCTTACCCTGACCTGAGGACATGGCCATTGAAGAGGCCACGTGTGTCTCTGGAGGCCAACCATGCCCATAGGGCTGGGTCCCTGCGTGCCACTCTGGGATTGGTCTGTGCTTCTTCCCAGGTGGCCTCAGGAACTGCTGCTGGGCCTCACATAGACAGCTTCTCGTTGCTAGATTGCTTCAGTAGGTTCCAGGCAGCCTCAGGGATGCTGGTCTTGGCTGGAGTCGGAGCTGGTGATGTCAGCCCCACAGCTATGGCAGACATGGTGCCTTGGTGCTCATAGGCTCTTGGTCAGGAGGAGTACAGCTCAGGCCCAGTACAGCCACCCTTGGCTCATCTGGTCAAGAACTCCCTGCTTCTTTGCTTGGCCTTTCCATGGCCCACTCAGAACAGGCTATCTGGAGTTTTAGGTTTGTGTGGCATGTAGCCTATCAGCACAGCCACATCAGTCAGTTTCTCTAGAATGTGCATGTGCCAGAGGGAGGTGGATGGTTTCCTCCATCAACTGAGGGCACTGAGCACCCCATGCCAAGTGTCTCTTGTCTCCACGCATAACCCAGCAGCAGGGTTTGGGACAGATTTTGGGTGTCATGTTACCAGACTATTCACTCGGTTACATTCATCAAACAGGGATCCTATCTTGTCTGCAGGGGCAATCAACCCTGGCTGACCTGGTCTGCTGCCTGCTGCCCAACTCCCAGCCCTGCTGGCCCAGCAGGGAGAGGAGGCTGCAGTGAAGGTTGGGGAGGGTCCTTGCTGCAGCCCTGGGAGGGAGTGCTCACACACAGCCTCTAACCGTCTTGTTCTTATTTTGCAGGCTCAGTTGACGCAGGCTCTGGAGGAACTGGGAAGCCAGAAACAGAGAGCTGACATGGTGAGTCCTGAAATGGTGCTCAGCTGTCACTGTGTGGCAAAGGGCCGCCCACAGTTTACTGCCTTGATCCTGGGTCTAGAGTCCCATCCCTGTCAGGGCTTGTCCTGCAGGCATGCGTCCTTCCCTGTCTTTGGAAATGGTGTGGAGAATGGAAGAGTGGTGTGATGGAAAATGAGTTCCAGTTGTGCCAGTAGCAGACTGCTGGCCTCTGCTGGGTGGCTCCCACTGCCCCACATGTGCAGCAGGTGCTGAAGGACGCGTGATGCCAGAGATGCTCAGGTGAGCCATGAGGAGATGCAGTGGGGGCTGGGTTCCTGCTGGCCCTAGCAGCACAGGTGGGGTTGGCCCCAGAGAGGTCTGGTTGAGTCCCTGCTGGGCAGAAGCCCAGATGTGGGGCTGAGCAGAGCAGAGACACCTGTGGGAAGCTGTGCGGAGGCTTGGCATGTTCGCTGTCCACTCAGCAAGTACTAAAGGACAGTCTTGTCTTCTCTGGGGATGCAGCAGCCAGCAGCACAGGCTCCTGCCCTCCTGGCTCACAGTGGAGGGTTCCAACTGTGACTGCGCAGAGAATAAACAGCAAGATCTGAGCTGCTAGTGAAGACAGGACTGCAGGGAAAGGGAGAGGGGGCCAGGGCCGAGGGGCAGGGGATGAGGACGATGGTAGGATGGTGGTGGAGGGCCATGGCAAGCAGGGCTGGCTTCGCTGTAGGGAAAATGGCACAGGTGCTGTAGAGAACCTGAGGACCTGCTCCAGGTCTAAGTGGAGTCCTGTGCCCTGGGTGGCGTTTCTATCCTGGAGCAAGTGTGAAGCTGGAGGGAACCAGAGCGGAGCCTATTTCTGGGCACTCCTGCATCCTGGCCTCGTATCCAGGCAGAAGCTGTGTGCCAGGGCTCCAGGGAGGGCACTTTTGTTTCAAGTCCCGGAGAAGGAAGTGTTTCCTGGGAGAGAGGCTCCTTCCCAGACCCTATCAGGAGAAGCCATGAGGGGAGAAGGCTGTCCCTCGGAGATTCCCAGGAGCGCCATCTAGGGCAGGTAGGGCTGGTTTTTCAGAAGTGAATGTGGACAGCAGCACTTAGGTAACAGCCCTGAAGCCTCAGGAGGTCAACTGTAGAGGGACAGCAAGGGGTCCTGGGAGGACTCCTTGCCCTCATGGTGGATGGTGGAGTAGCATGCTGCTGTGCTGAGGCAGCCTTCCAGGAGGGCCGGGGTGGGGCTGCAGGCCAACCACATCTGGGTGCCAGTGAGGAGGCAGGTGGCAGGCCGCAGCACAGCTCAGCGTCAGGAGCATCATTCTTACCACCTCTTCTGAAACCTCCCGCATCCACTCTGGCTGCTGCTGCACCGCGGTTCACAGTCTGCGGCATCCTCTGCACTCTGGCTGCCAGGTTTCAGCATCATGGTGGGCAGCTCTACCCCCTCTTCTTTGGCCTGTGGACATTCCACACTTTGTCCTCAATAACTGAGTCCTCCAGGCAGTTCAACAAGGGCCTGTTTCGCGTTGACTTTGAGGAAGCCAGGGTTGAGGTGGGGGCCGGGTGTTCCTTGAGGACTGGTGCATCCATTTACTGAGCCCCAGGGAGACCCTGATGTTCTGTGTGTCAACATGCATGGTTTCCTTGGTGTTGACCTGAATTGAAATGAGCCCAAGGGCCTTGTTTTCATAATGTACACGAGGCCAAGAGGAATTAGAAATGAGTTGTGCTAAGCACATGCCAGGCCTGTGGCTTTATGACTAAGCAGCTGGCTGGTCGCCCACTGCTGCCCTTGAATTTGGACCCTCTATTTTTCCTCAGGAGCAGGAGTGCCTTGACCCTGACCCCTGCCCTCCCCTGTTTCCATGTGGCTTTGGAGAAACTGCTAACCCTGGGTCTCTTCTCAGGGAGGTGAGAAGATAGAAGCTTCTTGGGCCCTTAGGCCAGAGTGGGCATGGGCAGCCCCTGTGGCACAGGTACTGCAGGTCTCCTCCATGAGCAGGCTCTGCACCTTGCCCCAGGCATGTCCCTGGGGTGCAGGTGGACAGGGTACAGGTTCCTCATGTGGGTTTCCTTCAGATGAATGTTGACTGCAGGTTTTTCTCTCTGCCTCTGACTGCCCAGTCCTCAGCTTGTTTCTTCTTGTTTATTTTAACTTCTCTCTCCTTCTTTCTAGTTAAAAGGAAAATAAGACATGGTGGTGCCTGGGGGCCAGGGGAACAGCATCTGCTCTTACCTCTGACCTTCCCACCAGCGCACCTGGGGCCAAGGGGTATCTGCTGCTAAGTCAGCCCTCATGCCGCCCTTGGGGAGGCTGGGCGGGGAGGGCGGGCAGGAACCCAGGGCCTGGCCATCTGTGTTCAGATCCTGACTCTGCCACTGTTTCCTGTGGGCTATGTGACTGGCCCCAGGCTCCTCTCCAGCAGGGACTGTCTGTCCTCACTGAGCCTGTGTAGGTGGTTTCCCCTGAGCCACAGACCCCAGGCTAGGCAGCCCCATCCTATGGGGCTGTTCTCCATGGGAACGTGCTTTATCTGTGCCAGCTGTTAGGGGAGTCTCTGGTCATGAGTGTTACTATGGCTAGTCCTACTGAAACTCAAATTGACTTTTCAGTTTTAATTACTTTTAGTAGCCCCGTGTAGCAGGTGGCCCCAGATTGCCCAGGCTGCCTGGGTGATCCCAACAGGACATTCCGTGCCCTTCCTCTCTAGGCGCCTCTCAGCGAGGCCATGTGGGATGCTCTCTCCGCCCTCCTGCTTCCTGTGCTCCTGGGTCCCTTTGCTGCTGGCTTGCTCTGCTCCTTTTGTGGATTTAGCTTGTGTTCCCAGCCTTGTTCTTTTGTTCTGACTTGTGGTCCCTTCTGTGTTGGCTCCCAGGGGATGAGGCTGACATCTCTGGCTGGCTCCTCCTCCTCTGGGGAGAAAAGTGCAAAGCAGAGGGGCCATGGGAACCACAGTGGGGCAGGGGGACAGAGCTGTCAACCTCAAGGCCACCCCTCCCATCCTGCTTGCCTTGGGTCTGAGGCCACAGCCATGGGCTCTGCAGAGTGGACTCCAGGTCTCATTCCCCTGGCTAAACCAGAACCCCTCACTCCTGGAATTAGAAGTAGAATGCATACCAGAGTGCTGCTGCCATACCCACAGGACCAGCTCTTCATCCAGAGATGGGCGTGGATAAAGGCAGCCAGAGTTCACTGTGCCACCAGCTCTGCCTCTGAGGCCCCCATTCCCTGTGGCAGAGATGGCTTTTGGGGTACTGTATGGTACCTTGGGCCCTCAACAGTGGGGTCAGGTGGCCCATCTGGAGAACTCCTTACACAAGGTGTCCAAGGCTGCTGGGGGAGGCAGCCCTACCTCCATGTCTGCAGCCCCTCTCTCAGCGCATCTGCCAGGAGGAAAAGGAGAACTTTAAACATCTCTAGCTAATTGCAGATGACAAGACAAAGGCAGTTTGACTTCCCATTATTAACCAGCAAACCATACTAATTAGTGAACATAAGTACAGTTCATGCTTTTTTCTTTAAGTGCAATTAATATCACAAGGAAAGAAGTCCCGGGCCACAGTCCTGTCACTAACACACCTCATCCTAATTAGATATGGCTAGTGGTGGCTGAAGAGATGAAAATTTTGATCACAACTATAAAAAGTCCGCAAATATTTTATATACTTGAGAGAGTGAGGATTGAGAGTTTATTTTCTGGTTTAAGAGGCATGACACCCTTCACAGCTTGATGTAAATAAGCATCTGTTTCTCTCAGTTTCCAGTCTCCCCCAATGGGGTTCTTCTTTGGCTCCTACTCCTCACTCCTCACTCCCACAAGAGCTCTGAGGTAGGTGAGTCTGTCCCAGGAAAGTGCTGTGGCTGCAGCAGAGCCAGGGCTCAACCAGCCCTCCCGCCACCCTAGTCTGCTCCCTCCACAGTCACCTTCATGTATGGAGGCTGCTTGCCCTGGGTAGTGAGTGTTCTACAGAGGGTCCCGCGTCTGGGACCTCCAGTAAGGCAGCCCTATGTCTTGTGTGAAGGCCCCAGGCGTCGGGCCCTCATGTGCAGGAGTGTGCCGTCTCTGGAGTCCACTTGGTTTCTTGGAGCCTCAGGCTTCTTGTTATGGGCTATGTGCAAGGAAGAGCTGGACCCATCCTAGGTGGCCTTGCTGGTACACTGTCCTCCTTGGTGCTGATGCCAGGTTGGGTCTTGGACCAGAAGCAAGCTGGTTCTTCAGTGTTTGTGACTGTTACCTGTCCATCACGATTCTGCTCTTGTCACAACCTGCCAGCTCGGCCCCCACCACCCAGCCAGTGACTGTGAGCCCTTCCTGGTAGGGAGACTGGCAGAGCAGTTACTCTGTGCGAAGGTCCTGCTTGTGACTGGGCACCAGGCTGGAGAAAATTGATGTGTGGTGAGCTCTGGAGGAGAACTGACTGCAGGATGGAGGGGTGACACTGAAGGCTAAGGGCTGTCCCCTGGTTTGGGCAGCCAGTTCACTTTATGCCACACAAAGTGTGTCCCAAGTGAGTCTGGAGAAACGTTTGAAGTCTGAGTCTCTGGCCTCCTTCCACTGGCCTCCCTCCCATCCTCGATGTGCCCGTGTCACACCTAGAGCCTCTCACGTGCACACAGGAGCAGCCCTCCCTGCGGTGTGGCCACAGGCAGGCACTTTGCTTGCTGAGTTTCTATTTATTTTAATTTTTATTTTTTTAAGTATGACATAGAATCTTTGTTTTCATTTTATTCTTAGCTTTATTTTATTTTTAATAGTCGTTTGTTTAATTAGTTATACATGACAGTAGAATGCATTTATGCACTTTGATATATCATACACAAATGGGGTATAATTTCTCATTTTTCCTATTATACATGTTGTAGCTCCCTGAACTTTCACTGCCTCATCCCCAAATTGGAGGGAGAGGAAGTTCCTTGGATGTCTGGCAAATCTGCCTGAATGTGTGCGTTTGAAAAGACCCAGGCCTCTTAGTGCAGCATTGCTGGGGGTGACCGTAGCCTGGTCCTCGTTGGGCGCCATGGAGCTGGCGCAGGGCTCTCTTCCTGCGCCCATTAGTCTGACTTCTGCCTTTAGTCTTATTTCTGGCGTACATGGCAAGGCTCCTCCGTGCGAGGGAGGACTCTTACAGACTGAGGCAGACAACAGGTTCCCTTTAAGCACCTCTTGCATTCAGGCTAAACTTACCTGATGCAGTATTTACCAAGTGCTTCTTCTGGATCTCACTCTGAAGGTTCAGGGAGGCTGTGACTGTGTCTCAGGACTGTCTCCCTGCTATAACAAAAATGCCACACATTGGGTGGCTTAAAGAAATATAAGGCTGGCAGTTCTGGAGGCTGGATATCCAAGGTTAAGTGTCTGGTGAAGCTCCTCCCTGGTTCTCGCTATTGCTTAGTGTGTTGAGAGGGGTGATCAAGCTCCTGGGCCCCTTCCTTGAGGGCACTGGTCACCCTTCAGGATCTTATCATCTCCCAGAGGTTCCTCCTGAGACTACCGCCCTGGATGAGATTTTAGCACGTGGATTTGGGACGTAGACAAGCAGTCTGGCATGTTCTCATCTTGAGTGTGGCCAGCCTGTGTCTTCACCTAGTCCTTGCCACCTGGCAAGGGCGTGCCCATACACGCTCCCTCTTGCGCTGACCCCCAGCCCCTTGCCCGCTCTGAGTAGCCCTCTTCTCACACTTCTCGTGCTGTCCCTTCTCCTGGAATGTGCTCAGTGTTGCAGAGCCCAGTTGTCCCTTCAGGTGAAGATGTACTTCGCCATCCCTCTTCCCTGCTAGTCCCTCCCTTCATGCAGACACGCTCTTTTCATGCTGCCTTTGTGGGACATGATTGTCATCACCACCACCATCATCTCACCATCGCATTTTCCTAGGCACAGTGATCTTAGGGTAGCCAGTGTTTGCTGCTGCACATTTTGTTCCAGTCACATACTCAGTGCTCAGGTGTGGCTTGTTTTACCATGACCCTCCCGGCAAACCCGTAAGCTGGTCAAATTGTGGTTCCAATTATTCCGAGGAGGGAACAGGCTCAGTGAGGACTGTGATGTGCCCATGTTTACATAGTTAGGAGATAGCCTGCTGGAGCTCAGTCCCAGGTGCCTCCAAACCCTGGGACCCCTGTACTGCAGCCATGAGGTGCCATTTCCAAGTGTCCTGTGAGCTCCACAGAAATGGGGGATCTAGTAGAACTCAGCCTCTGAGCACGGGCCAGGGCCAGGCCAGCAGCTGACTGATTAGATGTGGACATTTAGGAGCAGGCTGTCCATGCACCTCTGTCTCTTCCCATCAGATCAGCAAAGGTCCAAGACCCTGTCACCTTGCAAGGGTCATCTGCACTTTAGAAACAGTAGTCTGAAAGTTGTTGCCTTAGCCCAGAAAATAAGTTTCCAGTGGCTTAATTTCTGGCCCTTAGCCATAGAAGGTAGGTGGATCCCCACTCACCTCCAGAAAAGTAGAAGAAAAGTTCCATTGTGGAAGGAGCCCTGCCGCCAGGACATAGATTCTGAGTGGCAGAGCCCTATGCTGTGTGTGGTGTCTATTCTGTGAGACCTTTCTGTGGTTTTCTTTTGCAGAATCACCCTAGGCATCCTCATGGTTTCTCTTTCAAGTGAACTTCAGAGTCAGCTTACCAGGGTTCCTAGAAACCCTGTTGGAATTGTGTAACCCACGGGCTGACTCCCATGAGGTCTTTGCAGTGTGGACTCTTCATGTGCTTCTTCCCCATGTTGGCCTCTCTGTCCTTCCCTCCAGCTGGAGGTTCTTGCCCCTCTGTTAGGTGTACTTCTGGTGTGTGTCCCTTGGCAGATGCACTCCCAGGTGTTTGTAGTTCCTTTTGCTGGCAGGTTGCTTGTTTATAACCCCTGCTGGGCTCAGGGGAGGGAGAGGAGAGAGGAGGAGAAGGTGTTTGCTTTAGCAGAAAGAACCCCTGTGGATTCTACCAGACAAAAGGTAAAAAGATTTAGTCTATAATCACAAAAAGAAGAATTGGTTAATTTATCTTTAGAAAGCTGGGAGTAATTCCACCAAGGGGCACGTCTTGCCCTTATCCTAGTTCTAGGTACTCAGTGCTTTGTGATTTAAACTCTGTGCACCTTTGGTGGCGCTCTCTGCTCAGCTCTTTTCCAGCTACCAGTTTCGTGCTGTGTCAGCCTTCAGCACTTCTCCTCTGCTATGCTGCTCAAGCCCCCAGGCCCCTCACTCACTGTCTTGAGCTCCCTCTTGGGGTGGAGTGTCTGGGAGAGGGCAGGTGACCCTGCCTGGTGCAGGAGCTTGGGGAAGCTCTCCTTTCTCTGAAGAGCCTGCCCTGCCAGCTTTTCCAGAGTCACTTGCCTTCGTTCCTGAGCCCTGCCAGCAGCTCCTCCCGGGCACGTCTTGCCCTCCACACTGCTCCGCAGTCCCAGTGTTGCTTGATCCATGTGCACCTGGGCTTTCCCTCCAACCAGGGAGCATGGGGCCATGTGGATGCCTGTGTCAACTGCCACTAAGCTCCAGAGAGCCCTTGCCAGGGTAACCTATGCATGCAAGGTCTTGCAAGGACATGGAGCCTCCGGATTAGAGCAACTGCTTGGTGGGGAAGCTCCTTTCCATAAGGGCCTTCATGTTCAGTTGCTTCTCCTAGGCAGATTTCATTGTCCTGCATCCAGCAGGCAGGAAGTTAGCTGCAGACCCTCGCATCTTACCTGCTGTTCTAGGGAGGAGGCACCTCATTGATTCTGGTCAAGCATCAGAGTCAGTGGAAGCACATGTGCACCGACATCACTCATCAGGCCCTGGAGCCATCGTCCTTCGAGGGCGGATGGGCTGGGGTTTCCCCCAACAAGAGCAGGATTTGGGGTGGCAGGAACCCCCTTAAAGCCTGTTGGCACTCCTCCATGCACCAGGTAGCACTGCTTCTAGACATGCACTGCTGTTGATTTTATTCTGTTTCACCTCTCAGTACTGGCTTCCTCCAAGTCTCGACTGCTCTGCCTTCTGCTGCCCTAGAGCAGAGGCACAGTTGGCTCAGAACTTATCTGCCAATGGCCATGTACCTACCCCAGACCTTCCAACGCTGACAGTACAGCACTGTCCATCCCTTTGGAGCTTAGTCACTCTGCTCTGCAGAGGCCTCCTCCCTAGGGTGGCACCAAGGACCACTTCAGAGCAACGAGCTGGCTGTCCCGGGTGGAAACTATTGGGTTCTAGCGGGGCTTCTTTTTCTGACGAGCAGTTATTTCCCAGCTCAGGGACTGGCTGTGCTTAGTAGGTGGTGACTGTGTGAGCTGTCACTGGCTATACAGCCTCTTGTAGCCCATGTCTCCCTCCAAGCTGGAATGGAAATGGTAGCGAGGACTTAATTTAAGATCCCTCCCTCACCTTACCAAGAAGCAGAAGCCTCTCCAGAGACCCTCCTGGTGATGGGCTGGACGTAGAGCAGGATGGTGGCCTCTGGGCAAGGTTCCCATCCTGATCTCAGAATCACCTCTTGGAGACATGAGCCATTTCTTCCCAGATTGTGCCCTAGGGAGCCCGTTGTGGCCTCAGGGCCTTCTAAGACCCAGCACTCGGTGTCGCCAACACTCCAGTGGTATTTATCACAGATGAAGACTCACGTATGTCGTCGAGTTCCCTATTCAATGGTCTTGGCATCCTTGTTAAAAAGCAACTGAGTCAGGCACAGTGGTGCATGCCTATAATCCCAGCGACTCAGGAGGCTGAGGCACGAAGATCGCAAGTTCACGTGACACTGCATGGGTGTGTGCACATGGAAGAGCATGCTGCCTCTGGTGCGAAGCAGTGGTCACGTTAATTAGAATTGCCATTGAGTGTGGGGGGAGCAAGTTGCCCAGCTTTTCCACTGGTTATTACTTTGTGGAATTAGGTAAGGCCTCTGGGATCAAACCATGCATACTCTCAAATTAAACTGAAATACACAGTCTCTATTTAAAGATTTTGCCATGCGGGGGAGGCAGCCATGAGTACTATTAGCATTAAAGTTCCATGAAGCTTTGGGGCTAAGGGCACAGCTGGCAGGCTAGGCCTGCACAGAGAGGAGGGACCTATGGACAGGAGCACGGGGCAGGTTTAGGGCACTGGGCTATCATGACCTAGGGAGGCTCCTGGGCTCTGTGCTGGTGTGGGCAGCTCTCACAGGAGTCCATGCCTGGTTCTGCTGCAGTCTGGGTTTTATGCCATCTGCTTGGAGAGCTCCACCTTAAAGTGTTAGCTGTTTCCTGCTTTGGGTATCTGGACAGTCCTGGCCTTGGCCCCGCTCTCTGCTCCTCTCCTAGAAAAACTGCAGTTGTCCTACCTGAAATTCAGTTGTTTTCATCTTATTTGCATGTACCTTTGGATTGTGTAAATCAGATTCAAAATCTGGTCTGTAAGATCAACCAAATTGATAAACCCTTAGCCAAAGCAATCAGGAAAGAAAGTGGGAAGACAGAAAGTACCATATCAGGAGTGAGAGAACTAACACTCGTTTTATGGTTTGTTTTTTTTGTTTTGTTTTGTTTTGTTTGTTTTTAGATTGGAGCCACCCTAGTGGGTGTGAAGTGGTATCTTATGGCTTTGATTTGCACCTCCCTGGTGGTCAGCATGTGCCTCCATGCCCGGCTCCATTGCCCATTTTTAAACTGGGCCATCTTTTTGTTGATGAGTTACAAGAGTTCTTTGTGCATTCTGAATACTAAATCTTTGTCAGGGTTATGATTTTCAAATACCTGCTCCCTATCTGTAGTGTGTCTTTTTATTCTCTTGATAAAGTGCTTTGGTTATACAGAAAGTTTTAGTTTTGATGAAGTCTTATTTTATTGTTTTTTTTTCAGTGCCATATCTTAATAAGTCATTGCCTGATCCAAAGTTAGGAGGATTTACTCCTATGTTTCCTTCTAAGAGTTTTGTAATTTTACCTTTTACATATAGGTTTTAATCCATTTTGAGTTAATTTTTTAATATGGTGTGAGGTAGAGGTCTAACTTGATTCTTTGTATGTGGATGTTCAGTAGCCTCAAAACCATTTGTGAAGAGACTCTTCTTTCCCTGTTCAATGGTCTTGGCATCCTTGTTAAAAAGCAACTGAGTCAGGCACAGTGGTGCACGCCTGTAATCCCAGCGACTCAGGAGGCTGAGGCATGAAGATCGCAAGTTCAAGGCCAGCCTCAGCAACTTAGTCAGACCTTGTCTCAAAATATAAAAAAGGCTGGGGATATGGTTCAGTAGTTAAGTACCCCTTGGTTCAATTTCTGTGTTATGGTTTAGGTCTGAGGTGTCCCCCCAAAACTCACATGTGAGACAATGCAAGAAGGTTCAGAGGAAAAATGGTTGGATGGTAGGAGTCTTAACCTCATCAGTGATTTGATTCACCGGTAGGGATTAATTGAAGTGGTAGGTGTGGCTGGAGGAGGTGGGAGTTGGGATGTGGCTACAGGGTATATATTTTGTATCTGGAGAGTGGGGTCTCTGTCTGCTTCTTGATCACCGTGATGGGAGTTCCTTCCCTGTACCACCCTCTCCCGCCATGATGTTTAGCCTCACCTCCAGCCCTGAGGAATGGAGCTGGCCTTCTGTGGACTAAGACCTCTGAAACTGTGAGCCCTCAAATAAACCTTTCCTCCTCTATAGTTGTTCTGGTCAGATCCTTTAGTCAACAGCAGTGAAAAAGCTGACTAAAACATTCTGGTACCAAAAAACCAAAACAAAACAAAATCAAGTGATCGATCATAGGTATTTAGGTTTATTTTGGGACTCAGTTCTGTTCTGTTTATCTTTCCTTATTCTATTGCCAGATTGTTTTAATCACTGTAGCTTTGTACTAAGTTGGGGAAAATCTTTCAACTTTATGTTCTTTCCTTTAAGATTGTCTTGGCTATTGAGGGTCTCTTGCAGTTCCACATGAATTTTAGGATAAGTGTCCCCCCCCATTTCTGAAAAAAAAAGTTTTCATTTGGGATTTTGACTGGGGTTGCACTGAATCTGTATGTAACTTTGGGGAATCTTACTGTCTTAACAGTAATAGTGTTCTAACCTGTGAGCATGAGCACAGAAAGTCTTTACTTATATTGAGGTTTTCTTTTAATTTCTTTCAGCAATGTTTTATAGTTCATAGCATTACAAGTCTTTCACCCTCTTACTTAAACATACTTGTATTTTATTCTCTTTGGTAATATTAAAAATAGAATTGTTTTCTTAATTTCCCTTTTGATTTGTTCATTGCTAGTCCATAGAAATGCCTCTGGATTTTTTTATGTTAATCTTGTATTTTACAGTTTTGCTAAATTCATTTATTAGTTCTAATAGATTTAATTTTAGAGGTTTTTTTTTTTAACATGTGAGATCATGTTATCTATAAGTAGTTTTTACAGTTTGAATGCCTTTTATTTTTTTTTTTGCCAGTGACCCTGACTGGATTTCAGAACAGTGCTGCATAACCATGGTAAAAATGAACATCCTTTTCTTGATCCTGATCTCAAGAGGAAACTGTCAGTCAGTTTTTCATCATTAAATATGCTGTTACCCATGTGTGCTCATCTTTGTCCTTTAACATGTTATGGAAGTTCCTTTCTATTCCTACTCATTGAGTACTTTTATCTTCAAAATGCATTGGATTTTGTCAAATGCCTTTTCTGCCCAGTTGCCCAGCCCAGCCCTTTATTTAAAATAAATAAGTAAAAATTTGTAGTTGGATAGCATGCCTTTATTTTATTTATTTATTTTTATGTGGTGCTGAGGATCAAACCTAGTACCAGGCAAGCGCTGAGTTTCTTTTTCCATGGAATAGTCTAGTTGGACTGGAAAACTCTGACATGTGGATCTCCATCTTCTCTATGACTTGTTCTTGTGTGTGACTTGGCCTGGCAGGGTGTCCCTCGATCCTGTTGGCCCCAGCATCCCCCTTGAGAATGAGTAAGTTGTAATGTCCCCTTCCTTGCCTGCTGCACCTGCAGTATTAGGGGTAGCAACGTCTGTACTGGTCCTAAGTGTGAGTAAAGAGGAGAGTGATCTATATGTACTGTGTGTGTCAGTGTATGGACTTGGGCACAAGGACACCAGGATTCATGGCAACGTCCCCTGCGCCTGTGGGGCCGCTGCACTGCAGCCGATCTCAGGACTGCTGGCTGAGTGGGTTCTGCGGGAGCTGCCGACACTTGCACCTCCTGCCATCCACACAGGTTTCTGCAGTGATGAGTAGCTCGTGGCTGAGTTCTGAACAAAAGGAAGTGGTACTTCCTCAGCACGACTACAGCTGCTGCTCTGAAGAATGTGCTGATACTAACAGTGCACAAGAACATATTTTGTGATTTTTACCAAAGGCGATGTTTCTTGGGCTAGTCTCAGATAATTATAAATAGCTTTGGCACCAGTGTGAATGTTGGCAGGACATTCAAAAGTTGTGCTTAGCGCAAGACAGGTCTTCCTTCCTCAGGTATGTCCAGTGCATTGTGGGTGGACTGCTTGGAAGTGCCAGTGGAGACCCTTTCTTGTCTGAGTGAAGTGCTGTCCTGTGAGCCCCTGTGTCAGCGCATGCAGGTTTAGGGCTGTTAGGAAGGCTGCCGTGTGGAGCAGGCTGGGTAAGTGCTGAGCACTGTCATTCCAGCTATTTCCACAAACTGTGCTCTTCAGCTTTTTGGCCATTGTCCTGATTGACATTTTTCTCATCCATATGGTAATGGTTTGGTCTGGGTCAGGAGTGAGCAGACTTTGGCCCACAGGCCAAACCCAGCCCAGTGCAATTTCTGTAAGTAAAATTTTCTTGGAACTTAGCTGTACCGGTTCACTAGCAGCTTGTGCACTGCATGAGCAGAGACCATGTAGTCTGCAAGGTGGAATCCATAGGCCCTTTCCTGCAGAAGCTGTCTGACCCTGGTCTAGGTGATACATACAAGTGGCAACACCTTCAGTTCCGGGTTTGATGTCAACCATAAGCCTGGGCTCTTGTGTCTGAAACTGGAGCCAGAGCCCTGCCACCTCTACTGAGGCTTCCTGAATAGGGCCCCTGGCCTGACAAGACATAGCACAATGTGGCGGGGTCTGGGTCCCCCAAGACCTGGCTCTTGGTAGACCCAAGCGGAGCCCGAGAGGCAGCACTTGTCGCTGTTGCCCTGCACACACCCAGGCCCATTCTTGCCCAAACAGAGGCTATCAGTTGAAACCAGAGTTTGGGATGAAACTAGATTCTTCGCTTCTGCTAGGGTGGGTGGGGTCTGCATAAGCTGAGGGCCTCTGTAGCTGAGAAATGGGTTGCAGTTCTTAAATGGTGGGCTCTGCCCTCCAGTGTTACAGCAGACCTCAGCAGCTCACCACCAATTTCTTTATGAGTTCTTGTCTCACACATTTGAAGAATGAAATCCACTGATGAGGATGAGTGCAGATAAGAGTAGGATTTATTCAAGTCTGAGTAGAAACAGAACTTCCGAAGAGTGAGAGGGGACCCTAAAGTAGTTGCTGCTTGCATGTGCTAGTCAAAGGGTTTATATAGCACTTGGGTCAACGTAATTGGTCCAAATTAATGCTATTCAGTGTTTGGAAAAGTACCAATGCTACTGGTTAGCCCTGCAATTCCATTCGGGTCTGACCCACTTCTGTTTTCCCTGCCACTCATGGGGAAGAGGAAGGTCAAGGTCGGCAAACCATGAATGCACAGGCTTTCTGGGCTGTGGTGCTATGTGGTGCAGGTGTCTGCACTGTGCCTGGGCTGGGGCACCACAAGATGACAGGTCATCATGTCCTGGCTTGCTGTGCTCTGATGTGGCGGTCTCTGCAGGGCCACAACCCATGCTTTCCACCTGTGCTCCTGCTTACCTGGGCCACCATTCTGCAGCTCCACCATTGCTTCATTGCCAGTTTTTGGTGGAGATTAGTGAACTGGCTAAATGACTTGGTGGCTGGGGGGGCCATAGCAGAGGGATACCTTTGCTTCATCCCGGTTTTAGAACAGGTGCCCAGGGGAGACAAGGGACCCTCCTAATGGCCCCTCCCTGCAGCGTGGTCAGAATCCACAGAATAGGCCACGATTATGAGGCTACCCACCCCCAGTTACATCTGTCTGCGCTGGAGGCAGAGAGGCAAGGTGGTGAACTGGCTCCAGGAGCCCACCATCTCCCAGACACAGCTCGAGGGGTTTCCTCATGGTATTCTGCTGCTGGGAAGCAGCATAGGAGGCGCGCCACGTGCAACTCCGTGGGCCACCCGAGTATGTCCATGCTGCAGCCTTTGTGGTAGTGTGTGTGCTGTTAGGTTCTGCCCATCCTGGGAATGTGCGTGTTTCATGTTTACTTATGTTTTGGTAAACAACATATGAACTTGGTGCAAAGTGAAGAGAGGGGAGAAACAGGAATAAGTGGTCTTCTGCCAGCCCCTGTCCTCCAGGGTGTTTGGCAGATAGGTTCATTTGCTGGCCTCTTCAACTTGCTGTCTGACTTCTTCCATAAGCAGCCCTGTGATAAGGCTCTTGGGCCCGTTTTAGGGAATAGACAAAGCAGAAGCCCAGAAAGTTCTCTGTAATTTGCGTCTGGGTGAATGGTGGGCCAGGTCTCCGTGATTTCACTTTTTCTGTCATTTTCAGAACAGCCTGTCTAGGCTCGCTGAGCTCTCCCTGGGGACGGGCATGTTCCTTCAGCGGGTCCTGCAGACCTGTATCCTGTGTGGCTGCTGGCAGGGACACAGTGTTGGTTGAGGAGCCCTAGTGGTGGAGCACATGGGTGCCTGCGCTGGTTTCAAAGGCTGGTCAGCCTCTCTCTCCCCTGCCAGCCAACCTGGGTCAACTCCTGCTCCTGAGTCAGAGCTTTCAGCATGACGTAGCCCCTGGTGTAGTCCCCAAGGTGCTCCTGCCCTGCCCCATGCTTGAGCCCAACTTGCTGAGGGACTTGCTGCTACCACATTGGTCACTGCCCCAGGGCTGCAATTGCCAGCTCTTTTCCACGGGCCCGTGATTCATTTGGACCAGGCACTGTTGGGAATTATGCCTCTTAATCTAGAAGAGCCTGTCAGAGAAAGGAATATCAATTTGTATATTAGCCTCAGAAATTGCAGTTGGGCAGCACAAGCCCTCTCTTTAGGAGATTAAATTTGAGTGGAACAGGAGACATTCAGGGTAATGTGCACAAATTGCTCTTTGGCCGTGGCAGGCAGTGAGCCCCTGCCCCTGTGCCCTGCCTACTGTGTCCATGCTCACCTGGTGGCCTGTGCTCAGGCCCAGCCTGTTAAAAACCTAAGAATATCACTTCTTTGGGGTCTTTGGCAGGGAGGAGAGCTTCAGTGTGGGGCTGCGTGGTTCTAAGGCATTTGGCAGGGTCTCTCAGAAGACACAATCCAATTAGTCCTTGTGTTCACTGTTCTTTTAAACCGACTCTAAACACAAGTTTTTCTCAGTGAAGTATGAAATAGGTAGTTGCAGCCTGCAATATTAATGCATTTTCAGTTTTTTCTCTCCTTCGTTTTGGCCAAGTAATAGCAGCGTGGATTAGCTTGGTGTGTCTGAAAGAAAGCTGGTAATGGATGCTCTCTTGGTGTAGGCTGGCCTGCAGAGTGAGGGCAGGTCCCCTGGGACCTGAGAAGCCTCATGTGCAATGTACTGGGACCCAGAGAGGGAGAAAGACAGGCCGTGGCCACACTCAGCGTCTATGAGTTTGACTGTATGAGTGTGAGAGCTCTAGACAGTGAGTGTAAGAGCGTGTGTTGGATGGGGGAAGAAGGCCTGGGTCGCCATATGGGGCAGGGCAGGTTCAGCAGTTGTCTATCCCCTGCTCGAGCCTGTGCCCTGACCCAGGGCCTGTAGTCTAGGGTTTCCCACTTGGCATTGAAACCTCGAAGACAGGTGGTCTCATCCACAGGTGAGGAGTGGAGGTGCAATCTGTGAGAGCAACCCCAAGGACCTTGTGTTTACCCTGCACCCACCTGCCCAGGTGTGAGAATCCAGCTTGCTTGGTTATAGCCTCTTCTGGGCCTGCCCTGTGGAGCCCCCAGATTGTTGCTGAACCTTAGTGATAAAAGGACAAGGAGGAGGACATGGGGCATCTCAGGGCTTCCTTAGCGTGGCCCTGGCTGCACAGCCAGCAAAGCCCCATGGCCGATGGCAGGTAGTTAACGCTGAGAGCTGTTTGCTGGGTCACTGGGAACCCTCCACAGGTCTCATCTCAGTATCTTTCCACACATTGCCTCCCTTTTAAAAAATGGTAGGTTTAGATTGTTTCTTAAATGGGGTGGCTAGTGTGTTGAGTCTAGGTCCTCTCTTCCAGTGCTGGCTCAACTCCCTGCATGTGTACTCTGTCTGGCAGAAGCGACAACGGGAGCTAGACAGCATGTCTGGGCATCAGGCTCCTGGGAGGAGCTGGTGTCCCAGTTCACCCCGAGGCTGGACGGAGGAGTGGGCTGCAGCTGCAAACCTGAGCCCTGGGTGTATCTTGATGGCCACTGTCTCGCACCGAGGGACTGGAGGAGGGTGATAGAGTTGTGAGCCAGCATGGCAGCGTGGGCAGGGGGGGCCTGTGGGTGTGTGAGGAGATGGATTGCCTGACAGGGCTGGGGAGGTTTTCTGGTATAGGCTCAGGGGGAAGGGAATTGGCCCAGTGAGAAGAACAGAGCTGAGCGTGTGTTAGTTATGAGTCTAAGGTTACAGATTAAAATTAAAGGGCTCCATGTTGGTGTTGAACATAAATCACTCCATTTCCGGAAATCATTCAAAAGTAAGAAGAATGAAAACCAAAACAATAAAATAAGAACAGAGCTAAGTCCACACCCTAAGCAGAGGCAGGTGGCCCCGAGTAGAGGAACACGTAGCAGCATGTAGGTATGGGCACAGGGAGCCGCCAGGGCACGGCACGCAGGAAAAGAGCTTAAGAGGCTGAATGACGCTCACCTTGCTGGACAGGACCTCGTGAGAGGCAAGAACAGGCCTTGGTGAAGTGGGTCCCTTGGCCCTGTGTGGCTCCCAAGATAGCAGGGAGCTGTGTGAGGGGCCCCTGCACCCTGTGCCTGAGCAGAGAAGAGCAGTGGTCGCTCTGATGAGAGTTCACAGCTTCCCCTTCTTGCTGGAGACAAGTAGTGGCTCTTGATTGAATTCACAACACAACCAACAGGTTGGATTAAAGAAAAGAAAATGGCCCCAGCCACTCTCCAGTGTGACCTGATGCTAAACTGGATGTGATAAAAGTCATCTTGCATGATGAGCAGTGAAAATCCGGATGCCCATTTATGAGACAGAAGGAGAGAAGCAGGAAAGGAAAAGTCACAGGAAAAGAAGTAGACTTCGAGCATGTGATTGTATGCACACGTTTTGCCAAGAAGTAAAAGCTCATGATCCAGTAGAGTGTGAGTGCCCCCAAAGCCAGAGGAGAAGGCCATGGACCTGAGGGCCTTGAACAGGAGAGGGGCAGGAAGGCAAGAAAGAGGACAGACTGGAGGTGCACAGGAAGGTAGTACCCCTGGGAAACCCGCCACAAGAGCTGCACGGAGTTAAGAGAATAGTAGCAGTGTACCTGTTACACGTTCTGGTGACAAAGGGCTTGGATATTTAGTAGAAGGTATTGAGATAGGAGAGGAAGGGAGAAATGGGTTTCTTATCATTAGTAGCTGAAATTGAAGACATACCCTAAGGAGAGCATTGAGTTGTTGAAGTGTGTTTAACTGGGTGTTAGTGGTTTCCAGAGGAACAAAACCTGTCGATTCATTTGGGTCTGCCTGGAGAGACTAGTGGATTGATTGGTTATGAGGGATTGGCTCGTGTGATACGGAAGCTAGGAAGTCCTGTAGTCGGCATCTACAAACTAGAGACCTAGAAAAACTAGTGGTGGAACTCAATCCAGGTTTGAAGGCCTGGTCCACGAGGCTGAGATGTCCCAGCTTAAACCGGGACGCAGAAAAAGAGAGCCTCACCTTTTCTTGGTTCTGTTCGGCCTTTGGGGGGTTGGATGCTGATGCTCATGTCAGTGTCAGGGAGGACAGTCTTTTGAGTCCACTGATTCCAATGCTGATCCACCCCGTGGCCTCAGAGACACACTAGGATGTGAGGTTTCACCTGGGCACATCTGGCTCAGTCATGAAATTAACAGTGACAGACAACACAGAGGTGAACAAGAGATGGGCCAGACAGACACTGCACAGGACATGTGATGAGCACAGCCTAACACGGGGCGGTATAGGCACAGTACCAGAGAGCCTCTGCTATAAGAGCAACCAGTAAGAAAAATACAAACTGTTCTGAGTATCAAAACGTAACACATAAAACAGTAAATAAGATTAGAATGCCACAGAGGGATACAGTTTTTAAAAATATAAGACAGGAAGTACAAGAACATACACAGAAATAGACACACATATATCAAAATATAGGTGGGTTAAACTCTTCTATTAAAAGGAAAAGACTTCCTGATGAATTACAAAGCAAAACCAAGAGGCTGAAACATGTGGGTTGTGGGGCCATCTGTTAGTCCTAAACACAGAAGCAGGGGTTGTCGTTTTGGTCATGTTCAAGTCTAAATTCCAGCCATAAAGCAGTGTAGAATACAGGATGGATATCAGTGTGCCAGAGAACAGCGCCACTGTTCAGGAAACTGACATGTGCAGAGGGGCAGGGGGAGATGGTTGAGGATGTGAGCAGCAAGTGAGTTTACCTTCTTGTCTGTGACATAGCAAGTTGTATTGTGAGTCCCCAGTCCCCAGAATTAGAGGACACATTCTTTAAAGAGTGTTCGTAGAAAATGTCCATAGATTAATCACACATTGGGTAATAAAGAGAAGCTTTATAAACTTTATAAACCTTTGTAAATTCGAATAAAACCTCTTCTAATGGTGATGTGACGAAATTTGAAGTCACAAACAAAACTAGAAAAAGAAAAGGCTCCTATTGCTTGGAAATTCAAAAACAAAACAAAGACAAACAGAACAAAACATTCTGTCTTAATTCTTGGTTCAAAGAAGAAATGCAATTCAAAATTGCGTAAAATCTAGAAAACAATTGTATTGAAAGCAGTCCTCATCAGAGCCAGTGGAAACATCTAAATTCATGGTTTAAATATTTATACCATGGGACAAGAAATCATGAATATACATGGACTAACCTCCAGCTGCAGAAGTCAGAGATGCAGTAAAAGAAAACCCGAGTAAGACAAAAGTTAGGAATCTAATGGTCAAAGCAGTGGTTAACAGCAGAGCAAGAAGTAGTAGAAATAATAAGAGTCCAGGTGCCTGTTACTTGAAATGAAGCCAATAAAATAGATGAATTATTCACAACTCTAGTAAAATGTAATAGCATCACCACCCAAAATAAGAAGCAGGACTAATTATGTTCATGCTTCTGGCTGGGGAAGGCTTAGAAAGCTTCCGGTGCTGAGGACTCTATGTGGCCAGGTGGGGCCCCCACACCCCACACAGAGAATATTCCCAGCTTGCACCCATGGCTTAGACCTCTCTGCATATGTCAAACCTCTATGGTAAGGTAAGTGACAAGTAAAAAATAACCCTAAAAAGAATATGGTTTCTACATGACTTCTGTGGAAAGAATTATGAACCATATTGCAACTCCTTTTAAATAAACACAAACATCTGGAATAGATAATATTTTCCTAGAAAGTTTCTCATCAATTCTGAATCCAGAAAAAAAAATTCTAAACAGGCCACTTATTAAAGAGCAAAGTTGTCACGAAATAGCTCCGGTTGTCTTGCTGCCCTCTCCCAACAAAGAGAAATGGAAGATGCATCAGGTGGAGCCAGTTTCAGGGAAACTTCTACCAGATTCTCAGGATAGGCACCTGCAAGGTATATGGACGGCCCCTGAGTGTAGAGGAAGGGGGAGGGCTCTTTGGTAGTGAGCAACTGTGTCGGTAACAACTGTGGTTTGCACAAGGCCTTGCACAAGTGCACACCTCACAGAGGAGACATGTTAGTGCATGTTAGTGTCAGCATGCTAGGAGTGAATGTCATTGGCAAGTTGAAATACACTGTCTTGGTCCATCGGTAGCTGCTATCACAGAACACCAGAGGTCAATAATTTATAATAAACAGTTATTTCTGCCACCTACGTTTCTGGAGGCTGAGAAGTCCAAGGTCAAGGGACCACATCTGGCAAGGATGAGAAGGGTAAGGGCACCTGAGGGCTGCACTGAGGAGTGGCCAGACTTTGTTAGCAGACAGCCTCTGAGCTGCAGCTGCAGCACAGTTTCGGGCTCCTTCTAGGCTGCTCCTTGGAATCCTGGGGCCTCCTCAGCTAGCCCATGTGAGGTTAGCTCTGAGTGCATGTCCTCTGGCTCCTGGGGTCCCTAGCCAGTGGCTGGCCATTGACAGTACCCATTCTCAAGCCTGAAATTACTGGGACTCCTCATATCCACCACTCCCTAACCCTCCCACCCTGACGTGTCCAAGTGTTATTCCTCCTGGGGGAGGCCTACAGCTTCTGTATTCTATAGAGGGATCTGAAGTAGCAAAAGAAAGAAAATACTGTGACTGTTCATTCAAAGCAGTGGCAAATTTAGAGTATGTTCTTTCCAGTTACTGTGTCCCTTTTTGCCCCAGAGATCTTGGTGTCTCTCCACATCATTCCTAGAATGACTGTGACTCCATGGCTAATCTGCAGACAGAAGTGCTAAGGAAGGGAAAGGGCGATTTTTGCAAGAGGTAGCATGCTGGTGGCCTTGCAGATTCAGGCTGCTGGGATTCCCAGGAAAGCAGCCCCCTGTCCTGTGTTCCCTAGCATGAGGAGGGGATTGGGTCTGGGGAACCTTTGAATGGTACTTTTGGGACCTCTGGGGCCAGGCAAGGTTCTAGGCTCTGTGCTGTCTGTAGGCCTGCAGAGCCCCTGCACCTGCTGACCCTTGGCCCTGTGTTTTCTCGCAGTTGGAGATGGAGCTGAAGATGCTGAAGTCCCAGCCGGGCTCTGCTGAGTCGAGCTTCCCGTTCTGCAGAGAGGAGGTGGACACACTCAGGTATGCTGTGCTGGGGCTGGGGCTGCTGGCAGTGGGAGTCTACTAGAACCCCTTCCTCCACTGCCTCCTGGATGGCATTTTGTTCCTCAATCACATTCCACCCGCTTGGGTTCCTCTGCAGGGACACTCATCTCCACTGGGCTGGACCTTTTCCAGTATCCTTTTCTTGGCCAGCACTGGCAGACAGCTGGGCCTTGCAGCCTCCCCCATGTTCAGGAGCTCGCAGACACTCTTGTTGGGCATCTGGTGGGACCTGCCTTTGCTGCCAGCAAGGTAAAGCAACAGGCCCATCTTCTTGGCTTGTGCAGCTCTAGAGGCAGCAAGGAATTTATGAGCAGTGGAATACTGGGAGGTGCAGATGAGGAGAACTGCTTACAGAAGCAGTAGCCTGACCAGATGTGCTTTCTGTTGTCAGCTGGGCATCTTTGTCCATTATTCAGGACGCGCTCACTTGCCCTGAGCTACTGTTTTCCTAGATGCGCTTCCTGCACCTCCGCCATCCAGCACCCCTCACTTCTCAGTAAGCAGAGACCACGGGCTGAGATTGTTCCCAGATCTTATTTCCTTTTTCCCCAAGACGTATCAGGGTCCTAAAGGAGATCCAGATGTGTGGGTGGGGTCCTGAGCAGCCCCTCCTGACTGTCCCCTGATGCACACTTCAGCCCTGCCATTCAGTTTCTAGTCGAAGTGGCAAGTTTCCAGTTCTGGCATCTCTCATGGGAGGCAGCAACTGTGGATGCAGAGTGAGTGTGGCTGAGTGGCCGTGCCTGGGGAGCCTCCCTTCTGCCCTAAGTGTATGCCATGGACCAAGTGTCTGGCATCCAGGGCTTCTCACCCAGGGAGCTGTTTCTGGTGAGTGAAAGGAGAACAGACCTGGGAACCAGGACAGCCCCAGTGGATACCAGGTGGCCCTTGGTGAGGCCACTGGTGCTGGAGTTTGAGTGGCCCTCCCTGGGTTGTGCAGCCAAGGCCCAGCAGACTGGGACAAACCCTGGTACCCAGGGCTAAAGTGGCCTCAGCTGTTTCTCCCCTGTGGGTTCTGTTTTCTCGTGGTTAGTGTGTGGATGACCCCAGCTTTGCAGGGTTGTTGAGTAAAAGCAAGAAAATATGTGCGCTGCCTCTGGTCCAACCAGGCCCAGAAGTGTTGAGCCAAAAACAGTTATGGTCCCTTCCAGGTTTGAGGTTTCCTCCCTCATTTCTGAAGCATTTCTAATATATGGACGGAGGCCTTATAAATAGCACTTTGGAGACCTGCCAGATCCCAGGCTGTTTGTTTTGCGCTCGTTCCGTCATTCACTCGGTAGACACCGCGTGTGCGCCGTGGGCACCGTCAGGGCTCAGCACTGAGGATGATGGAGTGGTGAGCAAGACGCACACTCTCCGTCTTCATCAGTTTTGTGGTTTAATGGGGACTTGGGGGGACATTATTCACAGGTAATCCTGGCTCTGTAATTATGGATGGAGAGGAATGTGCTGGTGCTGTGAGAGCAGGTGTCTGGGGGCAGGGGGCTCCCCTGGGATATACATTTGTGTGTGGCCATGGGTTAACCATAGGATGGCAGGGGAGCTGGAGGCCAGGCCTGGGCCCCAGTGAGGGTTTGGTCTTTATTCTCTGAACAATGGGAAGCCATTATGTGTTTGAAAGTAGAAGAGCAACATGATTGAATTTGCAGCAGCCAGCACCACTGGCCTCCAGGGTGGGCAGCTCTCCCCAGCTGAGTGCCAGGCAGCATCTGCTGTGGGACACCCTTCCAAGCTGAAGTGACTGTTTCCAGCCAGAGGAGGGCCGAGCATATCTCCTATACATATATCCCTCAGCTCATGGAGCAGCCCTATCTATGGTGAAGAGCTCATAACACAGAGGTGTGAGTGGTGGTGGTGGTGTGTGGGGGGGGGGGGCGGGTGTTCAATGCAAGAGGCATTTGAATGAGACTGGGAGGCACCAAAAGATGTCTAGCAGCTTAGGAGTGCATGCAGCCAAGGGCCGCCTGGTGTCTGCCATGAGAGGAACAAGGGCCAGGAGCTGGCCGTGGAGGAGGCATCCAGAGAGTGCTGGGCTGATGGAGGCCCCAGGTCAGCTCTCATGGAGGAGGCACCAAGTGCTCAGGAACCAGCTTAGTTGGCCCCTCACCTGACAGAGTCCTTAATGCCATGCAAGACAGGTATGTCCTGTGGTTGTCCCCACCCCCCCACACACACATACCCCGTGTCCCTGGGAGTCCTGTTATCAGGTGGTGTAGTGAAGGGATTGGATTTGGGTGTTGGCAGGTGCACCTCAGGGTGTTAGCCAAGGGGGCAGAGGACAGTCTGCCCCAAGGGCCTGAGGCTGTCAACATGGGCCAGCACTGTGTTACTCAGCTCTCCTGTCACAGACTGGCATCCTGTCTTCTGCCAGGACTCTGGCTGCCCGCAGCTCTCATGCTGTGGCTGATAGGAGCATGGCCAGGCGTGGGTGGGGCTCGTGTGGGCTGGAATGCTTTGGGTTTATTTTTTAAACTTCAAGAAAGAGCTTTATTGTTGACATCTTTTGCTCAACGATCAAAGCTTCTTGTCCCCATTGTCTCACTTGGAGAACGAAGCTGTGGAAAGAAGCAGCTTCGTGGCTGGCCGCTGGGAGCTGGTCGGCATGTGTCGAGAGGCTTTGGTGGAGTTTTGCACCACAGTTCTGCAGCAGCACTTCTGACTTCCAGCCAAGGGGCAGCTGAGGGTGGAGATGGCTGTCACACAGGTACCTGCATCTGGGTGGCTGCTCCACACTCGGGTCATGTGTGACAGGCAACCCCAGGTGAGCAGGGGCTCTGCGTAGTGCACTCAGCCAGGGAGACAGTGTAAAACCAGGACTCCCAGGTGGCTCCTCTGGCTTCTCAGGGACAGATTCTTGTGCAGGTGGGGGAGTCTTGCTTGGCCAGGGTGCTGACCCGCCTCTCCTTCCACAGACCTGTCTCTCTCTTAAGGTCTGTTTCTTCTACTGGGTGGGCTAGCATCTCTGGCGCTCCCTGCCTCTGCCCAACCCTGCAATGGCACCCCCTGTACCTTCTCACTTTCCCCCCACGACCCCAGCCATCCAGGCTCAGGGCAGGCACATGGGTTGTGCCTCAAGTGTCCCACAGCATCACAGGTAGGCTTGGTGCTCTTGAGATAGCCATATTTGTAGCTCACTTTTGTCCTGAACGAGGGGCATATTGTTGTAGTGAGTTTTCTTCAGACAACATCAGGCAGCCCTCTGGCTGGGAAGTAGTGACAGAGGGGCTGGGGCCAGCTGAAAGAGCAGTGTCTCTAGACACCAGAAGCATCTGCTCCAGCTCCCCTGGGGGAGACACCAGTGCTGTCAAGGCCAGAGGGCTCGTTGTTGTCTCCCTGCAGCCGCAGAAGAGAGGGGAGACTTAGATGACCCCCTTTGAACGAGGGTCTGTTTCTCCTTTTGATTCTCACTCCTGAGTGTGAAGTGCTTTTCCTTCAGTCCTCTGAAACTTGCCGAGGAGTGGTTTTTGAAGTGGTTGGTTCAGAGAAAGACAGTGGACACGAGGGCCCTGCTGCTGTCAGCCAGCCTTTCCCCGTGACCACAGTCGGCCAGCTGGCCACAGGAGAGCTGGTGGGGGAGCGACGGGGACAGCACTGCCAACCTGGGTACTGGGAGTTCATACGCGTGTGCATTCACCTAGGTTACATTTGCTACACACAAGAGTAGACATACTTACTTGTTTTGTGTAAGTGACACACATCCCTCACACCACATCATCTCAGCACAGAAAACGGAAGTGTCAGTACAGATTTAAGTAGCAACAGCTGAGGCCCTTTCAAGTGGAACAAATCTGGGTTCGTTATTTTCTGCTGTCAAATAGCAGCTCTGGCAAATCCTAAATGTTGTCTGTGGATTTAGCAACTGGGTAGACTTTCAGTGATTCCAGAGGCTCGTGTGTCTGTGCCAATGCCTGTTAGTCACACTCCGGAGCCTCTCCGTCACGGCCACGCTTACTGCCTGCCAGGTCCCACGGATGTGCTGGCTAGGCCCCAGTCCACGTGGGCAACCCCAGGCTTTGGGGGCTGAGGGAGCCCTGCTTGCTGGTGCTGGAGATGTCAGAGGATAGTGTGGTACTCTGCAGTACCCACTTGTACCCTGGAGCCCTGGCTGCACATTTAGGAGTGGGGTTGCAAGCAACTGGCTAGAAACCTGGGATTTGTCCCCGTGGCTTTGCTAGGAGATCCCAGCTGGGGTCTTTCACTTGGTGCCCTCAGAATTATTATTCTTTGGTTTCTTCTCAGCATATCTTTGGAGACTTGGGCCTGGCAGATGTCAGCCTGTTACCAGCTCCTGGGAGCTGGGTGGGGGACGGTGCTGGAAGCTCAGCATCATGGTGGAACTTTAATGCCCCATTGACCTGGGGGATGGGGTCATCCTGCTGTACCTTAGCAGAGGACTTATCCCCAAGCCCAGAATCACTGCTCTCTGAAGAGAAGGGGCCTGTGGTACTCGGCAAAGATGTGGCATCACTGGCGTGAGGTGAAGCTAGGATGAGGGGTGCTAGTTTTCAAGAATCTTCAACATCCAGTTCAGTTCCTCGGCAGCCCCCTTTCTTCCCAGGTCCAACTCACACCTGCAGACCTAGACACACACAGCCAGCTGGTGGAGGATGCCCTGCAAGATGGAGGAAGGCAGTCCAGTGGGGACCTCAGGACTGAGGACAGTGACGTGGTAGTCCCCTGAGTTCCCAGAATACCAGCTGCGTGTCCTGGACATGGAACCCTCAAAAGGTTGAATGCACAACCAGCCATAGACATAGACCAAAGTCTCCAAAGACGTTCACCACCCCCAGCCACAGGGGTGCCACCTGATAGCAGGCAACCTTGAATATGCCTTTCTGACTTTGGCTGATGCCAGGGAAAGAATTGTTCCCCACCCCACTGCCCCACAGAGCCCCTGCCCAGTGAGTCTGCTTCCTACCCCAGCCTTCACAAGTGCCCCTGCCTGGCAGTGTAGCAGGGCTGAGTAGGTGGGCAGGCTGTGTCCCTGACTAGGATTGTCCTACCTTGGTTGAGTCAGGCTGACCAGGTAGCTGAGCTTCTATCCCCATCTGGCATTGGAGAGACAAAGGCGAAGGGGCTCCTTACTGCCCTCATGAACCGTGTCTGATGCTAGCAGGCATCTCTGCCATTAGGATGGGAGGCCTTTTTTCTGCAGGTATCCCACTTTGTCAGGTTGGTATCAGCAGGGCCCATGGCAGCCCTGCACCTGCCCTGTCGCATGTATACACGCCATTCAACAGAACTTCAAAACACAGGAAGCAGAAGCAGATAGAACTGAGGAGAGAAACAGACACTCAAGCATTTACAGAGGACACCCATGCACTGCTGTCCACAGTTGGTGGGGGGCCAACAGAAAAGCAGCAAAGATCTGGAACTGAATGTCACTGTCAGCTAACAGGTATGGTCAGTGTTTGCAGAGCACTATCCATTCTCTCTTAAAGTCCACTTGGCACATTTACCACAGTGGATTTTATCTTGGGTCACAGAACAAACCTTAGCAAAATTAAAGGAATCATATTCATGTACAGTATGTTCTCTGGCTACATTGAGCTCAAAGTAGAGGTCAATAACAGAAAAACAACAGAAAAATCTCCAAACGATCAGAAATGACACAAAATCTCCAAATGTGCTTCTGAATCCTCCACATGTCAAAGAGGAATTCTCAAGAGAAATATACACAACTGAGTGATAATGAAAATACAAAACTTTGTCAGATACAGTGAAACCAGCACTGAGAAGGAAACTTTCAGAGACATTCACATTAGAGAAGAAAAGAGGACTCTTATTTATGTGCTAATTGTAAGAACCTGAGGGAAGAGCAGAAGCAGCTTAGAATAGGCAGAAAGAAATAATGAAGAGCAGAAAGAAATGAAATTGATAAAAAATAGAACGGAGAAAAAATCACTGAACAAAATGCCATTTTTTAAAAAATCCATAAAATTGATAAACTGCTAGCAAAACTGACAAGTATTAAGAAGCCACAAGACACACATCATCAGTATCAGGGCTGAAGCAGGGGCTGCCGCTGTGGATCCTGTAGTGTCACAGGGCACGGCAGACGGCTTCATGCTCAGAGACTCATTCACTTGGAAGCAAGAGACCAATTCTTCAAAAACCTCCAACTACCAAATATGAAATATGCCAAATATATATACCAAAATATGAAATATATACCAAAAGATATGTACCAAATATATACCAAAAGATGAATAGATTATCTAAATAGTTCTAGGACATTAAAAACCTGAAGCTATTATTAAAATGCTCCCAAGAAAGGTCTCTGCAGGCCCCAGTGGTTTCCCTGGGGAATTCCACTGAACAGCTAGAGAGCTTTTGGTGGCAGGTCACTCAGCCTCGTCCAGGAGACCAAAGAAGAGATGGCCAGGGTGGGGAGGAGTGCCCATGTCTACCAGAGACAGCCGGGTGAGCCTGTTGGCATCTTGCTGGGGGGCAGGAGCCTGAGAGCCCGTGACCTGCAAAAGTCAGGAGGGCAGTGGCAGCTCTGCTAGCTCTGATGCCCCCACTGAGGTGGACACCATCCAGGGAACTGAGTGAAGAGGGCAGCAACCTCCTTGTATTAATCTGCAAGTGCCTATGAATCATAAATATTCCTAAAATGCTGCCTTAAATGAAGGCCTTCACCCCTTCTCCAGCTCCAACCCCCTTCTTCCTGCTTTTAGACATCACCCCCCCACCCCCAGGGGACACCTCCTAAGGCTTGGTGGCATAAAGCCTCTGAGCTCATCCTCTCCTGGTCAGGGACTCAGCTTTTTGGGGTCACTGCCACTCACTGTCTGCTGTCTGACTTCTAAGGCTTTGTGATGTTGTCTCTGTTATTTTCTTGTCTTCAGCAGTAGGCCTGAGGAAAATGAGAAAGCCTTTACTTTTGATTTTGCAGCATTTTGAGGGACTGCGTGTTAATGAACCCGTTCAAGTCACTGTCATAAAGCTCAAGGCTTTGTTTTTCCATTTCTGTATATATTTGAAAAGTGAAGCAGATGATTGAAGGCTGTTTCTCCTCCTTATGTTACAAATTAGCACCTTCCCTGCTTTCTCAGACCTTTTGTGTTGCCATATAGTTTGCTCCACTGCGTGGTCCATTGACCCCTTCTAGCTTCAGTGACTTCGTGCTCTCAGCTGTTCAGGAACCATGGCATCTTCATGGGCAAACTGCTGGCATGTTGGACTTAGGTGCAGGAGAACTCTGTCCCTAGAGCCTATCTTTATTTGACTACGGGAGTCTGGTTGCATCCAGGATTCTGATCATTCTGTTTCTGAAAATGGTGACAACTACTCACTTTAGTAGTAGCTGTCAGTAGCACAATTGTAATAAGTTGCCTGCTGCCGCTTATTTGGTGCACACTGTGGGCCACATCCCACATGTGTATTCTCGCCTTCTTACACCATCCCAGGACAGTTTCTAAAGATGCTCACTTCATGGAGGCCTGGGATCCATACAGTGGAGTACATCCATTTTCAAGTGTGGTTTAACCAGCAGTACTGAGAGTTGGGTGGTGGCAGTTGTCTGTGAAAGAGCAGGTCTTAAGACACATATCATCTTCTGAACTCTAAAACAATGAGAAAAGCAGCTGGGCATGATGGTGCACACCTGTAATCCCAGTGACTCAGGAGGCCGAGGCAGGAGGATTGCAAGTTTGAGGCCCTATCTTAAAAAGAGCTAGGGATGTACCAAATAAAGAAAGAATGAAAAAAGCCAAATTCAGTCTACCTTTTCCTATCATTACATGCATCCATTTCTGCAGAACATCAGTGATCACTCTCCTCCCAACTCCACCCACACCATGGTCACGCTCTGAGAGGTGTGTACAAGATTATGTGATCACTACACAGTAGGTTTTAGGACATGTCCTAGGATCATCTTAATTTTTTTCAATCGTTATGTAGTAAAGTTACTGTTTTTTAATGGTGAATTTTAATCACCCCATAATCAGAGAACAAAATAATTTCGTCACCTCCCAAGCCCTTGCTCTCCCTTTTGCTCATTCCTTGTGCCTCTTGCTCCGCCCACCACTGCTCTGCTCCCCAGCCCTGCTGTCCTGGGAGACAAATCCTCTGCTGTCACCTCTTGAGGCTTGCGACGTCCATGCAGCATCACAGCATCATGTACTTGAGCGTCCTAGTTGCCAGTGTGCACAAGTCCACCCTTCTTGATCACTGTGACTTTGCAGGAAGTTTTGGGATCAGATGGCACGCATCTTCAGATTTACTGCTCTTTTCTGGATTGTTTTGCTGCTTCTGACATCTCAATAAGTTTTCCTATCCCTGAACACTAGTGTCTTAAATTTATTTGGGTTTTCTTTAATTTCTTTTAGCAGTGTTTGTAGTTTTTAGGGTTTGATCTAATATCACATTGGATAAATTAATTCCTGAGTATTTTGTTCTTTTTGATGCCATTGTAAATGGAATTTTCTTAATTTCCTTTTCAGATTGTTCATGGCTAGTGTATGGAAATACAAGTGATTTTTTTTTTCGCATGTTGATTTTGGATCTTGCAGCTTTGCCAAATTCTTTGATTAACAGTGTTTTCTTCTTTCTTTCTTTCTTTCTTTCTTTTTTTTTTTTTTTTTGCAGATTATGTGTGGTGTTTGTATGGCATCTGTGAATACAACAGTTTACATTCTCTTGTGTGCTGGATGCCTTTTATTTCTGTGTCTTGCCTAATTGCTCCGGCTGTGTTGAATAGAATTAATAGAAATGGGCCGTTTTGCCTTATTCCTGATCTTAGGGGAAAGCTTGCAGTCTTTCGATGTTGGGATTGATGTCAGCTATGAGGTTTTGGAAAAAAATGCCCTTTATCATGTTGAGGAAGCCCCTCTGTTCCTGTTTGTTTTGTGTGTTTCTTGTGAAGGGGAGATGGGTTTAGTAAGTGCTTTTTCTGCCTCCACTTAGAGGAGGCTTTTATTCTGTTAATGTTGGGTGTTACACTGGCTGGTTTCCAGATATTGAGACAGCTGTGCACACCTGGTAGCACCCCTTCCAGTTTGCTGAGTTGGGGTTAAGGATTTCACGCCTGTATTCATCAAGGTTGTTGATCTCAGTTTTCTTTAGCATCTTTGACTTCAGTGTCAGCATAATGCTGTTCTCAGACCAAATCAGGCAGGGTTCCCTCCTCATGAGCTTTCTGGAAGAGTTTGAGAAGTATGAGTGTTAATTCTTTGGATGTTTGGTAGAACTCAACAGTGAGGCAATCTGGTCCTCTTTTGATTACTGATATAATCTCTGTATTTTTTATGGATTTGTTGATATTTTCTATTTCTTCTTGTGTCAGTTTTGGTAGTTTGTATTTCCTGGACTTCATTTGTGTCTCAGTTATCACATTTGTTTATATATGTGTTCATGTATTCTCTTATAATCCTTTTGATTTCAGTGAAACCAGTAGTAATGTCCCCTCCCTCATTTCTGAATTTCATAATTTGAATCTTCTCTCTTTTTTATTAGTCAATCTGGGAAAGATTTGCCAATTTATTGACCTTTTCAAATCATCAACTATTGGGTCTATGTATTTCTCTATTGCATTTCTGTCCTCGGTCTTGCTCATCTCTGCTCTGATCATTATTGTTTTTTTCTTTCTGCTGGATTTGAGCTAATTTGCTCTTCTTTTTTCTAGTTTCTTAAAGCCATACTGTTAGATTATTGACTTGAGAGCTTCCTTTTTTAATTTAGGATTTATAGCTGTAAGTTTCCTTCTTGGTTTTGGTCTCCAGGTATTTTCTAATTTCCCTTGTGAGTTCATCTTCAACCCATTGTTGTTTAAGAGTGTTGTTTAATATCCACATATTTATGAGCTTTTTATTTTCCTTCTGTGATTGATTTCTAATTTCATTGCAGTAATTCCATTACATTAACAACTTTAACTTAAGACTTGTTTCAAGGTTTTATATGTGATCTATTCTGTAGAATATTCCACATGCTCTTAAGAAGAATGGCTATTCTGTTGTTAGGTGTATGTCTTTATGATCTAAGTGATTTATAGTGTTGTTCGGCTCCTTTCCTCCACCTTTTTTTCATTAAGGATTGGAACCAGAGGTCCTTTACCACCTGAGCCACATGCTCAGTCCTGATTGTTTATTTATTTAGTGGAACTGGGGATTGAACCCAGGGCCTCTTGTATGTGAAGCACTTGCTCTACCACTGAACTACATCCTCGGACTTCCTTTTCATTTTTTATTTAGAGACAGGGTCTCACTAAATTGCCCAGGTTGGCCTTAAACTTGTGATCCTCCTGCCTCAGTCTCCCAAGTTGCTGGGATTGCAGTCATGTACCACTGGACCAGGCTAGTTCCTTTTCTTTCTTACTGATCTTTCTGACTGATCTGGTTATCTTTCACTCCTTTTTATTGCTAAACAATATTGCAGGATTTTTTTTCTTTCTTTCTCTCTCTCTCTTTTTTTTTTTTTTTTTTTGTGTGTGTATGTGTGTTTATATGTGTGTGGTAAGAACAATTAAAATTTGTCCTTTCAGCAGTCTTTTCGTGTGTTTGATACATTTGTTGTTCTTGGCTGTGGTCACCATGGTGTAGAGTAGGTCCCTGAGCTTCCCACTCCTGTGTGTCCTTTGATCAGCACCTCCCATTCATTCCCCAGCCCCTGGTAACCACAGTTCTACTTCCAGGGCCTGCTGCCCTGGGTTCAGATTTTTTTTTTTTTTTTTTTTTTTTTTTGGTACCAGATTGAACCAGTTCATCTGTTGAAGGACACGTGGGTTGGTTCCATAGTTTAGCTATTGTGAATTGAGCTGCTATAAACATTGACGTGGCTGTGTCACTGTAGTATGTTGATTTTACATCCTTTAGATATATACCAAGGAGTGGGAGAGCTGGGTCAAATAGTGGTTCCATTTCTGTTTTTTTTTGAGGAATCTCCATACTGCTTTCCAGAGAGGTTGCCCCAATTTAGTTCTTTCCATTTCTCAACGTGAATAGTCCTGTAGTAAATACGGTTGTGCAGATATCTCTATGGCATACTCATGTCCTTTCTTTTGTGCATGGATCCAGTAGTGGGGTTTCTGGATCATATGGTAATTCTATTTTTAATTTTTTGAGGAATTTCCATACCTTTGTTCATAATGGCTATACTCATTTATATTCCCACCAACAGTGAATACGGGTTCCCTTTCCTCCTCATCTTTACCAGCAGTTGTTATCTTTTGTCCTTTTGAAAATAGCCATTCCAGCAGGTGTGAGATGATGCTTCTATGAGGTTTTGATTTGCATTTCTTTGATGATTGCTGACAATTGATAATGAGCATTTTCTTATAAACCTGTTGGCCATTCATATGTCTTATTTTGCAGTCTGCAATAGAAACCTTTTTCATTTCTGATATCATGACTTTGTGTCTTTTTTCTTTTTCAGCCTTGTTGGGACTTTACAATTGGATTGGTCTATTTAAAGTACTAGTTTTCAGATTCTTTAATTTTTTTCCTCTATTGTTTTTCCATTTTCAATTTCATTGATATATGTTTTATAGTATAGTTTTCCTTCAGCTTGCTTTAGGTTTATTTTTTTCCCCTTTAACTTCCTAAGGTAGGTGCTTATTTTCTTCTTCCTTTTCGTTTTTGACAGTACTAGGGGTTGAACCCAAATCTTCGCACATGCTGGACAAGTGCTCTACCATTGAGCTACTTCCCAAGCCCTTTTTATTATTTCTTATTTTGAGATAGGGTCTTCCTAAGTTGCTGATGCTGGCTTCAAATTTGCCATCCTCCTGCCTTGGTCTCCAATCCCCCTGGAAATCAGGGTACCTGGTGCAGGTGGTACTTGTGGTCTCCTGTGCAGGGTGCCAAGGCTTTGGGGCCGTGGGGCAGGGAGCATGTTGTTTGGAATCCTTCTGTACCGCAGCCGTGTCTCCTGCATGGGTGGATACAGATTTCCTGTGTCACGGTCTACTCTGTAGTTTGCTGCTCTTATCCCCCTCTTTTGTCTCCTGAGCTGTTCTTCCTTACGTTGGTACCTCGAGAGACCCAGGCTCCTAATGCCCAGCTGCAGGAGCTACCCCTTCCTTGCAGGCCTGGGTCTTCTTATTGCAGAGGGTGCTTGGAAAGCACAGTGGGGTACCAGGTGTGGGTGCATACAGGCCTTCTCAGCCTGCCCACACTGCTGGTGTCCACACAACATAGACAGTTCTGTCCTTGTGCCGGGTCAGTTTCTCTTTGCTTGGGTCTTGCGTGTACCGCATGCAGCTGGCCGTCGCGGAAGCCCATCTTGGCACTCGTGCTCAGCGTTGCCGTATATTATTTGTTTCCTCTGTGTTGCCTGAGTCTGTTCACACCTCCTGCTTTCTGCTCGGTTATTTGAGCCATTTTTGGCGTTCCATCTGAATTTCACTGCGATGCCCTGGACTCTTTTCTCTGTTTAACTTTTGTGCTTACTCTGGGGCTCCAGGGAATGCACTGTGCCTCCTGGGTCAACTCTTTCCCATTGCAGTAAACCACAGAAGCTGCACCTCCTCATCAATACTTCACCCTCATCCTTCAGCGCTCCACACTTAAGCCTGCATTGAAAAACCTCAGCTCTTGATGGCATCTGTCTTGTTTCTAGTCTTAACTCAGTAGGAGACAGCTTATTATATGTATCAGGTGGCCAGGGCCCACAAGGAGGAGGCCAGCTGGGCAGCACAATGAGCTTTTGAACAAATGTGCATAAGCGTGCAGTCCTGTATCGCTTAGTGACTGAATGTGTTCTGAAAACTGTGTCGTTAGCTCTCTTATCAAGAAGTGAACATCAGGCTGTGTTTATATGAACTGGAAGGCTGTGACATCACAAGGCAATGTGATCTTACAGGACCATCCCAGCGGCGGCATACCTGTGGCTCCACGGCACGTGACTGTACTTGTTCACACATTTGCTTTTTTGCTCCCTCTCTCTCTGCAAGGTAATAGTTTGCCTGAAAAGGTGGGTTGCAACAGAAAGCACACCCTTTTCAAATGAGCAAACAAATTTGTCTTATGTGGGTCTGCCCTCTGACAGCTCGCTGGGATGGAGTGTGGCCAGCCATTCTATTCAGATATGTCTGTAGCTTCCAGTGTGGCTTAATGACATTTAGCCCTCAAGGCCTTCTGCCTATGCAGCTTCAGAATGCACACTGTCCAATTTTAGCATGTCATCCCGAGGGGTCCTTCTCAGCTTCTCCTAAAGTGAGAAGCGCCTCCCTGCAGAAGGTCCTTCTTGGAATGGCCCCAGAGGCTGTTTGTGCCACATGCCCATAGAGTCATCATGGGAAACCCTGCGGTACAGCAGCCAGAGTGTCAACCTGAGGCCATCTGCCAGGCCTTCTTCACCAGCCTAGTGATCAGGCCTGCCACATAACCTCACAAGTCTCAGTTTCCCTTTTTAATCTGGGGAATGACAGCAATGACCAAATAATGTATGTACTTCACATACATGAATCTGTAGGTAACTGTCACCTGTGGCACATAGCACATCTCACCCTGCATGTTGTTTCCAGCAAGTCAGGGCTGCATTGGGCTGCAGCCAGAGTCATCTGTGCTTAGGGCACTAGAGTGAGCAAGGATACTCCGACTCCTCGGAAGGGCATTTGGTGGGGTCCATCAGATGACAGAGGCGCACACCCTCTGACTAATGGCTCTGCTTCTAAAAGCACATCCTGGGTTGGATGCTGTGCTGAGTTTTCACACACATGCACACCATGTGGGCCATTACCACACCTGGGACAGGGAGCCCCCAAACATTTCCTCTTGCTGGGTTGTAATCCCTCCCCTCCTCTTTCTCTTTCATACCCCCTGACACCTACTGATCAGTTTTCAGTCTCTGTAGATTGATTGACATTGTATAAGGTTCTAGCGGAATGAAACCACATGACGTGTTCTTTTCTGTCTGGCCTCTTTCACTCAGCATGTTTACTTTGCATTAGGACCACATGCACAGACAGTGATTGTTTTTACTGCTGAGTAGTCTTCTGTTGCGTAGATATACAATTTGTTTATACATTCCTCTGTTTATGGACATTAGATTTCTCCCAGTTTTTGCCTACTCCTCTAAAACAGCTTTATATTACAAATAAAGTCCTTGTACAGAAATATACTTTCTTTTCTCTAGTGCAAATATCTAATTGTGCAATGGCTATGGTTATGTGTTTGACCTGGGAAACTGCCTGCCTCTCTTCCACAGCGGTGTAACCTGTCTCCTTCACACTGGCACTGCGTGGTCCAGTTGCTCCTCACCAGCATCTGGTGTGGTAGGTCTTACTTTCAGTCCTTCCGACAGGTGTGTAGCAGTGTCTCATTGTGGCTTTAACGTCCATTTCCCTAATGACTAGTGATGTTGAACACCTTTTCATGGTTTATCTATACATTATCTATACATCTTCTTGGTAAAGTGTGTGTTCAAATCTTCTATTTCATTCTTGATTACTTGTTTTCTTATTGAGTTAGAGTTCTTTATATATTTTGGGTAGAAGTTCTTTGTAAGATACTTATTTTGCTTTTCAAAGAGTTTTTGTTTTTGATGAGGCCCAATTTTTTCGGTTGTTTTTGCATTTGTTTTGTTTTTGGTACTGGGGATTGAACTCAGGATTGCTTTACCACTGAGGTGCATCCCCAGCCCTTTTTATTTTTTGAGATAAGGTCTTGCTAAGTTGCGGAGGGTCTCACTAGGTTGCTGAGGCTGGCCTCAAACTTGAGATCCTCCCGCCTCAGCTTCCCCAGTCACTGGGATTACAGGTGTGTGTCACCATGCATCACTCAGTTTTGTCTTGTTTTGATTTTGTATTTTATTTATAAAAATCTACAGAATTTTTCTTCTGTAGTTTAGCAATTTTCAAATTGTTGGTTTTGCATATAGGTTTATTTACATAAAAAAAATTTTAATATTGTACATGATATGGATTTCAGTTTTTATTTTTCCCTTTAGGAAAACACATTTGTTTCAAATGAAAAGACCATCTTTTCTACATTGGATTGCCTTCATCTATTTATCAAAAATAGGTTTTGGTGGCTCTGTGGTACAGCATATGCCTAGCATTACATGAGGCCATGGGTTTAATTCCTAGTGCTGAAAAACAAAACACAAAAAAATAGATTGTGTGTGAGTGTGTGTGTGTGTGTGTGTGTGCATGTATTTGTCTCAGGTCAGTGCCACACTATTTTGATGACTTAACTTTAATGTAACTCATTGAAATTAGATAGTCCTCTGCTTTCATTTTCTTTTTGTTTGATTAATCTAAGTTCATTACATTTCCATAGGAATTTTAGAATCAGCTTGTTGATTTGTACAAAGAAACCTGTGAGATTTTGATTGGCATTGGTGTGATTCTGTAGATGAATGTCAGAAGAAGTATACTACTAACCACGATGGTTTTCCCAATTGTAAGCAGGGTCTTTCTCTCCAATTCATAGGTGATCGTAGACTCTTGGTAGCACTTGCAGGTGTCAGTGCACATCTTCCGTGGCCTGGTCATGTTCTCTCTTAGTTTTCATGGATTTGGATGCTGTATAAGTCATATTTTTCAGATAGCTCTCTGGTACTGGTTTCTGGGGAATTTGAATATAGTCAGAACATACTAGAGCTACTCAATTCCTCCTAAACATATTGAGCCTTTTTTTATGGTTTAGTATGTAATCTAACTTGGAAAATTTTTAAAGAACATTTGATAAGAATGTGTATTCTGCTGTTACAGATGAGTAGGTGTAAATTTTATGAAAGTCAGACTGTTGATAATGTTCTCAAGTGTCTGTTCCCTGATTTGGCTAGTTGTGTAGTGACCCTGACTAAGGACGTGTTGATTTCTCCCATAGTACAATTACTGAAATGAGTAGGTTCCATCTTGCCATCTTTTCTTTTTCTTTCTCACTCTTTGTCCCATCTCTTCTTTGTTCCTGTTTTTCTTCCCTTAAAAAAAAAATTCAGTGATTCAAAAAAATTTTTTTCACTGTTACTTCAGAGTTATTTCAGAGTTTTAGTGTACATCTCTGACATGGTGCTGTCCACTGTCAAGTGATGCTGTATACCTTCACATATTGCATAACCACCACACTGCTGTCATCTTCTCCTTGAACTGTATGCTACTGTTGTACATTTTACTTCTATTGTCTTAAACTCAGTATGTTTTTGTTAATGACTTAATATTTTTTTTAAAGCTATGAAAACCCCCAATATTTGCCCTGTATCCACTGCTCCTCACTCCTGTGCTTGGATCCTTGTTTTCGTCCACTACCTCCTCCTGCCTGCCCAAGGGCTGCCCTTAACATTTCTTGGAGAGCAGTTTTGCTAGCAAAGAATTCCTCTGTCTTTATATGTTTGAAAATCTTATTTTGCTTTTGTCTTTTAAAGATATTTCCACTGAGCATAGAATTCCAGGCTGATTTTTTAAAAAATTATTAGTCTCTTAGCTCTTAAAGGATCACTGCTGTCTTCCAGGTGCATAGTGTTGGGTGAACCTCCTTTGCCTCCCACCCCCAGTGGCTGTTCAGGTGTTGCTTCCTGATCACTGGTTTGAGCCCTTTGACTGTTCCATGCCTTGGGTCTGCCATCCTTGTGTCTCTCGTGCTGGGCTCCTTTCCTGGATCTGGGCTTGCGGTTGCCAGGCTTGGACCTGCATGTAGTTTTCTGCACCGCCTCTCCCCTGTCCTCTGGGATGAGTTGCAGGTCCTTCATGCCTTGTGAAGTTGTCCGCAGCTCTGCTTCTGTTCGGAAAGGCTCTCCTCCCTCTGTGTTGTGCTGCAGATCATCTTTTGCTGTTCATAGACCTTCCTTTTGCCAGCTGGTTTACCACGAGTGCCATCCAGTGTGATTTCACCTTAGACATTGTAGCTTCCACCTCTAGAAATGTGATTGGGTTTTTCTATGTCTTTCATGTCTATCCTTAACTGTGCTGTTTTCCACCAGTTTAAATTGCTGCTTTGGTGTCCTTGTTGGCCAGTCATGATGTATGTCATTTGTGTAGCTTTAGCTGATTGATTATTATCCTGCTTGCAGCCTGTGTTTCTTGCTGCTTCTATGCCTGATGATCTCTGCTTGGATGGTGGGTGTTGTGAGTTTCAGCTTGTTGGTTCTGGTTAATTTTGTTGTATTCCTATAACTTCTTGATCTATTTTTAGAGGTGCAGGTAGGTTTCTTAGAGTTTTGATTCATCTTTGTGATTTGCCAGGTGTCCTGGAGCAGGTCTCAGACTAGAATAACTGCCACACTATGCACCAAGGCCTTCCTAAATTCTAAGGGTCTGTGGGGGACAGCACTGCTGGTGCTGTTGCCTGTCCTGTACATAGTTTTGTCACTATGAGCTTCAAAAGACTTCCTGGTTTTTAAGCCAGGTGGGTGTTTTCTATTTAAAAAAAATAACAGTGAAGACAAACCAGACAGTTCTAGGTGGAGCCCAACCTGCCTTGTTCCTGTCTCCCACCTGGTCCTCATTTTGCCCTCTGGACCGAGGTCACTACAGAACCTGCTTTGTTTGTCATCTTGATTCTTCCCAGTCCTCGGCTCCCTCCACACCCCCACATTAGGAATTTGTCTTTGACTATTCACCCACTTTCTAGAGGCCATGCTCCCATGTCTCAGTGTCCTCTCCACTATGCGCTCCTGCCTTCAGGAGTAGAACTAGGGACATAGGACACACTGGACTCCCACAGGTTTTTGCGTCCTTCTAGCCACATGATGGTCAGCAGCCCCAACTTGGGCAGGTGCTGTCCAGGGCCCTGCCCATGCCTGGGTGATTGTGCATGCTTCTTGCATCCTCCCTGGCAGCCTGGGGTCTCATGTGTGAATTTGGAACTGAAAAATTATAGCTGAGGCTCCTAACTTGCAGCTTGCTGTTGCTCCATGGGCTGTAGTGGCTTCCTTGTCTCACAAGTCTTGCCGTCTTTGCAGGTTGAAGGTGGAGGAGCTGGAGGGGGAGCGGAGTCGCCTGGAGCAAGAGAAGAAGATGCTGGAGCTTCAGCTGGAGAGGTGCACCCTGCAGGTAGGCACAGGGCAGCCACGGGACACATGCTGTACCAAACTGGAAACTTCCACCTGCACACCCTTCTTTACCTGGCTGGAAGTCCCAGGGTCCTACAGAGTGACAGTCTCCTCATCTGGGGTCTTCCTTGTGCCTTCTTTTCCTGTTCCTCTGCACTCACCACAGCACCTGGAGCCTCAGTATCTGGTGTGGGGAGGGCCCATGGGTTCAGAGTCAAGGGAGGCTTCTCTGTGTGTTTTTAGGTTGGTACCTACACCCACACCCATCACTTGTGGTTGTGACATTGGGCTGCTGTCTATTCTGTTTCAGTTGACTGACTTTTTAGTTTTTATCCTCCAGACTTAAATTGTTCCATGGAGGAAACCCGCAGGTTTGAGATTGCCCAGTTTTTAGACAGGCCGTTGATTTTATCTTGGCACCTATTAGAGGCAATCAAATCTCCTTTCTGATACCAATTCCTGGTGATGGGAGAGGTGACAACTTTGATGAAGTGAGGCACTCCAAGCTGCAGCTGGACTGTGTGCCTGGCCCTAGGACCTGTCATCTTCTGTTCTAATTGGGCCACAGTCCTCAACTGGGGCTACTAGCGGGTCGATCCCTGACTGCCTGGCCATGTTGCTGTGTCAGGTTGGATTTTCAGATGTCTTTCTGTGGAGCTAGTTGAACAGAACTTGAGCTTTCACTGCTCGATGACTCCCCAGCCCTCCTGCATGTTAGGCCACTGTGTGTCCCCACCAAAACTGTTCATTCCCCTTTTTCTGCAACTGGGCTTCCAGGCTTTTCCACAAGGGGTCCTCCAGTGGGCTTGGAGAGGTTGTTGAGGAGTAAATGAGACAAGGTACAGGGGAACGCTGTGCCTAGCACCACCACCTCTAAGTGGGAATGCTCTGGATGGGGTCACCTTGAGTGTCCCTGATAGGAGTTACAGGGCAGCACATCTGGTGGTCAGTGCCGGCTACCCTATGCACCTATGTGGGTTGGCATGAAACTGTAGTTAGCCAGGCCTTCTGTGATTATAGAGCTCCATGTGGGCCCTTATTGGGGTGAGCCTCTTGCTGTGAGATGCTGCTCAGAGCTGATGGCTGGGCACCAGCCTGGTAGACCATGGCCCTGTTAGCTCATGTCCACACCTGCTTTCTGAGCCCAGGCCTCCTTACTTCCACAGTACAGTGGAGTGGGGAACCATCATGCAGACAGGGGCTGGGTGTGCGTGTGAGTAATACCCAAAGCATGGCCAAAAGGGTTAGTAGAAGACTGGGCCTGGTGTCCTGAAGAACAGAGTTCATACCATGGCATGATGACCAAGAGCCCAGCCTGGGACTACAGGGATGACTGTCCAGGTGAACAGGGAGGAAATAAGCTCAGAGGCATGGAGGGGGGCTGTAGGATTGGCTATTGCCATGGAAGAAGCTTCTAGACAGCCCTGCAGCCACTGTCAGCTGTGATTATGCTACTGGAAGCAGATTTTTTAGAGGCAAGCTTGGGGAGGAAGCCACATGGGCCCCATGGTGTCTTGAGCTTCTCTGGCACAGACTCTTGGCTGCCTGGGCTTCTTCTGGCTGCTTGGAGCCAGGCTGCTTGCCATACTGCAGCCCTGCTGTCCTCTTGACCTCAGGCCACAGCAACAGACCCCCAACTCCATGTCCCAGTATTAAGCCACCCCCACCTCCAACAGCACTAGAGCTAAGCTGGACTCCAGTGGCACCCAGGGCCACACCTACCCTACACATGGGTGCCATTCAGGAGGATTGGGTGATGGTCCAAATCCCCAGACCACAGTGGTCATCCCTTTGGTGACCACATGCATCTGCCTTGCACCATACCTACTGTACCTTCCCTGGGGTGAAGTAGTGTGGCCCTGTGTTCCTGGTGAGGAGATGTCTGCTCAGAAGTTGAGCTCTTCTGTCAAGGGTGCCTGGGCAGAGGAGTACGGCTGGGGGTGAGCTGGGCCCTGTCTTCCTCCCTCTTTGTGCTCCTAGCCTGCCCCTCTGCCTCTCTCACTCCCCTCTCAGAAGTTCATGAGAACTTCTTGGGAAGGGAAGCCTACATCTGGCTGTGGCCCAGGTGGCCCTATTCTGTTGTGCCAGGTCACCAGCGGCAGCATGAAGACCCCATGCTGGCTGCAGGTGGTGGCCCCAGCTGCACCTGTGCCAGGGTGGTGAAAGGCATCTATCCAGGGCTGAGCTGGTCCTGCTATTGTCACCATAGTAAGAGAAGTTCCTGTCAATCCCCCATGCCAAAGCATTTTCCGTCCACTTGGTAAGAAGGAGCAGTGACAGAAGCCTGACACGGGGACTGGTTTTACAAAAGGGGAGCAGGAACACGGCTGGCTCAGGAGTGGCCCAGGCGGAGTGAGTGGATCAGAAGGTGATTAATACATGGAGAAAGAGAAAGGTCACTGGCTCAGGAGGTGGTCTATGCTCGACATGCCAGACTCTCTGAATCCCAATACCTCTTTTATGAGATAGGGGTGATGATATCCACATGTTGGGGACATCACATGCCAGGGGTCTACCACAACTCTTGGCTCGGATTTGGTGTTCCAAACATGCTCATATGCATCTCCTTCTGTCCTTTCCATCCTTGAGGGCGAAGGTTAGCATCCATCCCACCCAAGAGCATTGCTGACGTGCTTATTCGCAGTACGCCTCCTACTCTCTGCTCCCTCTGGAGGAGGAGAACCTCTCCAGGTCGGGGCGCATAGAAAATTGATTGGAATCAGCTGCAGCGTGGCTTAATTGGGAACATATGCTTGGAGAGGGAGCCCAACTAGTTGGAACTTTTCATAATTAGTTTGCAGCTGGTTGGTGAGGAAGCAAATCTCCAGTTACCTCTTAGAGCTGGGTTTGTGGGTGCACTCTTGTGCTCAGGGAAGATTGGTCATTGCATTGGCCTGTGTGGGAACTGGCTGTGATGATGCCGTCCTCTCTGAGGGTCATTGGTTATGTGCACACTGGCCAGGGGTGATGTGCTACATTGCTAATGTAGCTACAGATGGGCAGGGTACCAGGGCCTATCTGCACAGGAGGGCCTCCCACCAGCAGTCAGGTGGACGCAAGTTTAGGCTGTTGCTGCCAAGGTTGTGAAGAGGCCCAATTTGGAGATGGAGGCCTAGGCCTAGGTAGCTGGCATGTGAAGGATGAACTCAGACCTACCATTTCCTACAGTAGATGGTGGAACTGTGACAGTGTTCTCAAATGAGGATAAGAATTTGGCACACCTGGTGGACCTCCAGATCTATGGTCCCCAGACCATTTCTAGGGCTGTTGGTGCAGCCACAGCAGCAGGGCATGCAGGAGACCTAGTCCTGTCCCTGAGGCCTGCAGCCTAGGGCATTCTGCACACCCAGAGGTGCTAGTTCTCCTCTCCTGGAGTCTCTGAGTCAGTGGTCTCCTGTTCCCTACCCTAGGCACTGGCCTGGGACCAAGAACCTAGCAGCAGGGACCTCGGAGTCCTTTTTTCCTACCTTTAATCCTAATAGACCCCATCCAGTGTCCCTCTTCATGGTAGGTGGGCCCTGGCCCTTGAAGACTTAGCCTCCAACATCTGGGGTTGTGTCAGCACTCTCCCCAGGATGTGGGCCTCCCTTGTAGGCTGTCTTGGGAGCATGCAGCTCCTGGAGGGCCCAGCATGTCCCTGATAAGCCAAGTCAATGCTGTAGCTGTTATGGTTATTCTGGAGTGCTCTGATCACCTGGAGCACAGAGGAGCTTGTCTATGCGTTGGCCTGCCTGTGCTGGACACTGACTTCCCAGCAGGACAGGCTGTTTCCACTCAGCAACAGCAAGTTTCCATGAGGACATGCAGCACAGATCAAGCCCTGGTGCTCTGTGGGTGCCCCCTTTAGTCAGTGTCACCCATTAGTAATGGGGCCAGCATTTAAACCCAGTCCTCCTGGATATCCCCCAGCATTTTATTATGAGCATTTTTAAGCACACAGAGAAGTCAGAAGAATGTTACAGTGAATGCCTGCTTGCCCACCACCTACATCCTGCCAGGAATGCTGCTCTACAACATCTCTACCCATCCCTCCACATCCATCAGTCCATTTTATTCTTTTGATGCATTTTAAAGTAAATTGCAGACATCTGTACACTTTTCTCTAAATACTTCAGCATGCATGTAATTAAGCAGAATTCATCTCTTAGGTTCTGAAGCCTATGCCCCCACCATCCCTCGGTATCATCTAATCAGGGTGCTTTACCAGGAAAGTTGGTGGTCGAGGCTGATGGACCCCTCCCCTGAGACTTCCCCTGCTCTCCAGAGTGAGGCTGCCCTCCGCGGGTACCGCCAGGCCTGGCCTGGCCTACTCCTCCCTCTGGCTGGGTGAGGCTGCTCTGCAGCCTGCCTGAAGTGCTGCTTAGGAAGGAGCCCAGACGAGCTGCCCAGTGACATTTAAAATAAGTGTATCTTTTTTGGAAATGGAGTGGGTAGAAAATTGCTGGTTTCCCTCTGAGCAGAAAGCTTCCAGTGCCTAGAGACCTCCCTGCTCCTGTCTGCGTCACAGGAAGTAGCACCAGGCTCCCGGTCTCACCTCCTCCTTATCCCCAAGCCTGCCCCCTATTGATGCCCTGACAGCCTGAGTGCCTTCCCTGCAGTGCCCAAGAGCTGCCCACCCTGGGCCCTCCTGGAGCCTGCTGGTCCCTCTTACCCCTGGCTGCTGCCCCAGGGGCAACCCATTTGCCCTGAATCTGTGCCACTCCCCTGGCCTGCCTGCCAAACCTCTCTGCACACTTCAAAAGCAGCTTCAGCCCCACCTGTCCAGACCCTAAGGCAGAATGGGCTCTTCTCAGGAGCCCTTATACCTTTGGTTCTGCTCTTGATCCCCAGCTCTTGGCCAGGACAGTTGATTTCTTGGCAGCCCACTGAAATACTTGTGGAATGTTCTGTGGGTATCACTCCCCACAGGGATGTGGGGAGAGTCCCTGAGAGCTCTGTAGCTCCAGGGCTTACTCCATGGAAGAGCCTGAGCTCTTCCTTAGGACAGGACAACGCCAGGGCTGTGTCTCCACTTAAATCTCCCAGGGACACCACGAGGAGGGGATGCCATTGCTCCTGCTGTGCCAAAGGCCATAAACTCTTGTGACCCACCACACAGCAAGGAAGCAGCACAGCCACAGTCTAGACCCACTGCCCCAAGTCATGTCCCTCAGTAGTGTCCTAGGCTGTCCATCTGTGTTGCCCCCTATTTCTGCCATGAATGCCTGGAATGCCTGCGCTGCTACTCCCCACTCATGTGGGAGCTGCAGAAAAGAGAACCAGGTACCCTCCTGTGGCTGCCCTCCTCTACCTCTGCCCAGGCATCAACCTGGGAGCTCTGTGTGCTGGGCAGCATGAGCAACAGTCCACTAACTTGAAATCTTCACCAGGATCATGTGAAGTAAGAAGATGGACTTGAGGAGATTCAGCATTTTCTCTTTCACAAGGACATCAGGGTCTCCATTTGTCAGGACTCTGTCTCGTTGGAACGTGTTACAGACACATTTGCACCTTTCTAGTGAATTCACTTGTGGGTTTTGTATCTGGCTGCTTATTTCCCTGGCCCTAGTCTTCACTCTTCACTTTAGTCACATGTCCTTGCTGAGTGCTGCTGCTGACCCATGAACACTGGACTCTGTGGCCCATTGTGGTGACTCTGTCAGTACCTTCACATTTCCAGGGAGGACAGGAGTAAGTGCATCTCAGCTCCATCCTGTCTGGTGCTGTGGCAGAGCAGGTCTCAGTGTCTCTTCCTGGCCCTGCTGCCCAGGCCTGCCCTGCTGGATGTTTATGTAAAATGAGACACTTATAAAGCAGAAAAAAAGCCCAGACCCACCGAGGTGAACACAGGCTGCTCATGTTTATTAACACCGAAGACTATAAAAAGCCAGTTCGCTGATGTGCATTTGTGTGGTGAAATTTCCACAGTGCTGATTTCTTTTGATTTTTTATGAGAAGAATGATGTGTCCTGCATGCTAAGCCCCTTCTCCTCTCTCCTCCTGAGAAGCTCAGTCCCTTGGGCCCACCAGCCCTGAGCACCAGCTGGAGCACCCAGCACACTGGCCTCCTGCTTCTGTGGCCCCCTGGCCTTGGGGCCTCATCCCCCACAGACATGGACCAGCAGACAGTCGGGGGAGGAGGCTATTTGGCAGGCACACACATTGCTCACAGTCCCATCATGCAGCGGCATGGTGTCTTTTTGCTCGTATTCATCAGGACACCCATGCATCTTCACCACCACTGCCTACACAACCAGAAAGCAAGTGGCCCAGGGAGTAGCAGGATCCGTGGCCACAGGCTGCCTCTCCCTGTGGCGTCCGCATCCACACTGTCATTCTCAGAGTGGTGATGTACCTGTGGGCTGCAGCACCTTCCTTTATCTCCATGTGGTCCTTGCCAAGGTTTTAGGTGAGTCCTGTGTCACCTCACAGCCAGGCTGTGATAAAGATTGGACACATCAGGGCAGACCCAGGGAAACGCCCAACCATGAGACATGCTGTTCTCCATGGGACAGCAAAGCCAATCCCTCCCCTCAGGTGATCTCCAGGAACTGATAGGACCTAGCAGGGAGCAGGATGGCAGGGGAGCAGCACTCACAGGGGCCCTGCACAGTGGGCACCACACAGCGGGCACCACACTAAGCACCCCTCTTGCCACCCATATCAGAAATAGGCCAATAGGAGCTGTGTGGGTTCTCAGGGTCTTGGGCCTCGCAGGCAAGTCCTCTCTCAACCTTGTACACCATTCCATTCTTGGGTCAACCTTGCCCAAGCAAAGGGATTTCAATGGCTGGAGAACTTGGACTTGGTAGAGATAAACTAACTCTGGTGCCACAGACAGAAAAGATCAAGAGATGCATCTCATATGGTTTTATGATACTCTCACAGGTGTTGTGTTGATCTTAGAAAGCACATTAGCTGTGGGACCCAGAAAGTCTACTCCTAGGCCTCAAAAGCAGGGACTCACAAACATGGGTGCCATGTTCACAATGGTCAAAACATGGAGACTCCAAGTGTCCACTGACAATTAAATGATAAATAAAATGTGGTCCATCTGCAACTGTGGAGTATTATTCAGCTTTAAAAAAGAATGGAATTCTGATACAAACTACTGTGCTGTAGAAATTAGCCAGTCACTAAGGTCAATACTATGTGATTACACCTCTGTAAGATCCCTGGAGACAGGGTGTCACAGCAGGGAGTTGGGTGTTTAATGGGTGCAGAGTTTCAGTGTAGGAAAGTGAGAAGGTTCTGGAGGTGACTAGTGTTGATGGCCACACAAGGTGAATGTGCTTAATGCCACTGAACTGTCCACTCAGAAATGGTTAAGATGGGAACTTTGTTGGGCATCTCCTGGAGCGACTCAGGCCATGGGCCGGGGACCCAACCTCTTGGTGTCCATGACAAAGTGCTGGGGTGGCTGCTGTCTGGGCTCACTCCTGTCAGGTGCCATTCAGCCCTCCGTGGCCCTTGGCCATCAGACCCTGCCACTACACCTAGGCCATCATTCACCAGCTGCTTCTCCGTTTGCCAGCCTGTGTCTGAGGCTACTGCCAGCTCTTAACCAAGAATCAGGTGGGGTGGTTTGGGCTGCAGTCATTTGCCTTCTCATGGAGAGCCCATGAGAGCAGGGGCCACCTGATTTCCAGAACTGCTTCTGGGGCCTGGATCACTGGCTCCCCAGGGATTCCAGGAAGAGCAGCCCCAAACTGTAGCCTGACCAGTGCAAACAGGACATTCCTCCTCCTCCAAGAACAGGGCCTGGAGCCAGGCTGGGAAGTGAGCAGCCATCCCAACCTATCACCAGAGTCAAGGGGCCCTGGCCACTCCCGGCCCTTCACTCACCTACAGTGGTTGCCGCCATCTTGAGTTTGCCAGTGTCCCCACCAGAGCAACCCACCTGCAGGGCCTGCAGGCAGTGTGGGTCCTGAGAGGCCAATGGATCTGGGGAGAGCGGGGAGGTGTTGAGTCCGGGCCAGGACCTGCACCATCCAAACTGCCTTCAGCCCTTCCCATCTAGTAGATTTTCTTTGCGACTCTTCCCTCCAAATTGCTCACATGTTGCCTCTAATAGCAGCTCACGTCCTGGGACCCCAGGGAGTGTGCAGGGGATGGTAGCTTGCTGAAGTTGGCTGTGCTGATGGTCCTGCTCTGCTGTCAGAGCTGAGGTCAGGGAAGTGCTGACGAAGAGCACATGGTCACCAGGTGGCACTGGATGTGTGGGAGGATGGCAGACACTCGAGATGCCCAGTGGGAGGGAGTTTGTGCTCTCGTTGCTCCATCCAGCCCTTGTCCCCACTGTGTGGCCGTGTCCTCCAGGGTAGGCGTAAGATAGGATGGCTGCTTTCATCACTGGCCAGTGAGTTGGGTTGTCCTCACCTCTGGACATCCCAAGAACAAGATTGGGGTGCCAAGAATTGGCCCAAAGAAATGCAGTTTGTAGCTGGTGAAACTGAGACCTAAATGGGCTCTCCTGGGTCCCCACATCAGCCACCAGTCCCAGGCGTGAGCCCAGATGTCTGTCCAGCATGGATCTTATCATGGCTGTGCAAAGGCCATCTGGCAGCCTCCTCCATCCCAAGGTGGAAGCTTGCCCAGGGCTGGTCACTGAGTATCATGCCCTCCCTTCAACCTGTCTCCTTCGCCCTGCCACTTGGGTGTCCGAAGCTGTGATGTGCTGGGGAAGGAAGCCAAATTCAGATGTGGGTGGGAAGGCTTTGCTTTCCTCACCTTGACAGCTGTGGGGAGAGGAAGGGACACAGGGCCAAGCTGTGAACACTGGTCCCAGCAGCACCTCTGGTCCTGCTGCCGCAGACTGGCCCTGAGCTCGTCCCCAGCCTCTGGAGGCCCAGGCTCCTCTCCTAGGATAGTGCCGTCCTTCCTGCAGGCACTGATGTGACTGTCCAGATACAGCTCCAGCCTTATGTGGCATGATCAAGGTGTGTCCCCAACTGGGCACTGCCTTGGCCCCTCCTGTGATCTTGGGCATTGGATTTGGCTTTGCCTGCTCTGGGATCCTTTTGGGTTTTGAGCCCATTTAAGGGAGAAATGGATCAGATCCAGCTTTTTTCCATGTTAGGAGAAGAAAAACACAACGACCTGTAGGTCCACCAGGTTTAAAAGACAAAAAAAAAAAATGTAACGTAGATGAGAGAGGATCCAGTACTTCACTGTACCTGGTTTGATGGACACCCCTGGGCTCTGCTGTGTGTGTTGGGGGGAGGCCCAGGTTCTCAGACAGAAGTGGAGTTGAGGACGAGCCAAGGGCCCTGGGAGACAGAGCTGGGAGACAGGCCTCAGGATCAGCATTTTTAGTCCTAGCTTCAAGAGCCCTGTGGGGACCTGACACCCTATGCAGGTGTTGCAAAGACCATCCTCTCGTCTGTGGACCCATTGCTCTTCCCGAGCAGCCAGACTTCCATTATACAGATGAGGAAATTGAGGCTCAGAGAGAAAGGAATGTAATTGAGTCTCAAACCCAGCACCAGCAGTGCATGGTTAGACAGCAGAATGCCAGTTCCAAGGGCCATGCCCTGGGCACTTGCCTTGAGGAGGCCCATGTTGTGCTGCTAAAGTGAGCAAGGGCCAGGCCTTGCTATCGGGGCTGGGGTGGGGGTGGGGATCTGCAGCATCTGTGGTGGCTGCTGTCTGTCTTTCCCCATGGGTCCCACGTGTCTGGCACATCCAGCCTCACTGGGCAGTGAGAGGGCTCTGCCCTCCCCCCAGAGCTGCAAGCTCCACCTCCCTGCAGGCCATCCCAGCAGGCAGCAGGGTGTGGGCTGGCGATGCTGGATGCTCGGGCTGCGTGGTCTTGGAGGCCTGAGGTTCAGCCCAGATTAACTCAGTTCAAACCTCAGCGATCTATAAAGGAGGCACCTCCCTGCCCTGCCTTTGGACTAGCAGAGGGTCACGTGGGATTCCTGAGGCAGCTGCCCAAGCCCAGCTGCCTGTCCCTCTTCTTTTTGCCTGTCCCTTTTTGGGAACTTGTTGCTCACAGTTCATAGCCCAGGGCCCGAGGATTGTAAAGGGTCTGAGCCAGGTGGCTGAGATATAGGGCTTGGGGGGTTCCCCCTGGGCTGTTCCTTCAGAGGACTCTACTGGCTGTGGCGGCTCAGCACTCAGCCTTTCCCTGGCTGAGGAAGGCTTCCCCCAGGTCCCCTGGCCCTGGTGCCTCCCTGTCATGGTCGTCTTGGTGGCCTGGAGTTTAGCATGGGGTCAGGGATGGACAGATATGCTCTCTTCCACGTTGTTATCTGCCTTGTCACTAGGAACCCAATAGACTGTCATCCAGGGAGCGTCGTGAGAAGAGTCCCCAACCTGTGCTGGGCCCTGGCAGGCCCTTCCCTCTCCTAGCCCTGCCCTCCCTTGTCCTCACCCTCAGAGCTGGGACTCCAGCCTGGTCGTGGGATACAGGGGGGTTCCACGTGCAGGGCTTGGCTCCTGGCCTCTGCCTTTTTCCTGGTTCAGTTCTGCCCCTTCTCCAGCCCCAGACCCAGCAGCTACCGAAAGCTGCCTTGCTCTTGTTGCCAAGCTGTGTCTCCTTCTGCCAGGAGGGGTATTGATTTGGTTTTGAGGCTGGATGATTTATAAATATGCATAAGGATTGGCGGTTATTTAACTGTGCTTTTTAATTCTCCTTGCGTTGCTGCCTCTTCCCAGCAGGGTCTCTTAGTATGCGAGTCAGGTACAGGGTGGCAGGCGGCCCTCCCTCCCTGCCTGCTGCCCGAGACCTTCCCAGGGGCAGCTGGGCCCTGGGGCAGCCGCCTGCCTGGCTGGGATGCAGGAGCGCCTCAGCGTGCAGGCACTCAGGGAGGTTTTGTACTTAAAAAAGAAGGTCCTTAAAGTTCCAATTCCCTCTCACAGTTTCACAGAGGGAAACTGAGGCCCTGAAGATGGGGGCCTGCACATTAGGGGCAGAACTTACATTAGGAGCAGAAATGAAGCTGATGCTGATCCCACCCGGGGCAGTGGCTGTTCATCTGAGTTTACATGGACTTGAGAAAGAAGTCCCCGAAATAGACAGGCCAGGGGTGGAGCCTCAGGCTGTCCCAGGGCACCGGCCCCCAGGGAATCTGCACTGTGCCCCTTAACACCCCCTAGCTTAGTGTCTCCGGGGACGTGAGGCCCATGCTCCCTGAGCCCCTGAGCAGATTCTTCTCGGGAGCACAGTCCACAGGCCTGGCTTGGGGAAAGCTGGACCTGGATCCACATGCCAGGGAGTGGCTTCCCCTCTGCTGACTGGCTGCTCCTGTTTAGCTACCACCGCCCGCAGAAGCCGTCAGCCCGCTCACTCAGCAAGCGAAATGTTTTTGTTTAGTCAATAATTGCACCATCGCATCAAAGGAAGGTTCCAAACTTTCCTTTTGAGATTCTTGTCAGTGTCTCAACAGTTTTCTCAGCTGTGAATCAAACAAGGCGACAAATTTTAGCGGAAGATTACAGCCATTTCCCCCTTTCTTCTTCAGCACTGTCGTCTAGCAGCGATCTCAGCAAAGCCGTCCACCCGCTCCCATCTGCTCATTCCACGCAGCGCCAGCCCCCCGCGTGGCATTCCTTCATGTTGGCGCAAACACCCCGAGGCCTGCTATGGGCAAGATGGTGCCCGGCGTGGGGGCGGGACTGGAGATGGAGCTGGGTTTTCCCTTCTCTGTGACGAGAGCGATGGACTGAGGAATGGGCCTCGCACTCATGATCCTGGGTGGGGTGGTCTCTTTGCCTCCATGTAGCGTAGGGAAGCACACAGCTGCTCAGCCCGCTCTGAGCATGCCGTCCCGAGCCCCAGCAAGGAGCAAGAGGAGCCTGCCCAGAGGGCCAGAGGTGGGCTATCCTGGGGTGATGTCTGATGGCCAGATGGTGGATACATTTTGGAGGGCAGTGACCCAGCACCCTTGGCTGTGGAGGCCATCCAGTCCACCTGACCTCTATCCAGCCTCCCTGTCTGCGGTGCAGCTACTGGCTGGTTCTTTCTTGGAGCAGAGACCTGGGTGGATTGGGTGGTGTGATCTATCTTTCTTGGTTTTTTGGGTGTTTTTTTTTTTTTTTTTTTTTTTTGGGGTACCAGGGATTGAACTCAGGGGCACTCGACCACTGAGCCACATCCCCTGCCTTATTCCTTATTTTGTATTTTATTAGAGTCAGGGTATTACTGAGTTGCTTAGGGCATTGCTTTTGCTGAGGCTGGCTTTGAACTCTCAAGCCTCCTGCCTCCACCTCCCAAGCCTCAGGATTACAGGCGTGCACCACCAAGCCCGGCTGGTGATGTGATCTTTCTGTGGGAGGATTGTATAGCTGTGCAGGCCTTGATAATCGATGACACTTACAGGGCTCCCCTCCTGCCCTTTAGCCCCTTTGTCTCCACTGCCTGGCTACACATCCCATACTAAGCTCAGAAGCCCTCCTGGGAACTCAGCACCGGGCACGGGGCCTGCTTGGGTCTGACCCCAGAGTGTGCACCATGGGGGACAGGCAGCGCCACCTGCACTGCACCCCTTGCCCACACACAGCAGCAGCGGCACTGCACTGCCCCCCCCACAAGACCAGGCAAGTGATAGAAGAGCTATGGAGGGACTGTGGCTGGTTATCAAGGAAGAGTGGCTGGAACTCTTTCTCAGGACCCATCAGATTTTATTTCACACGTTATCCTCACCAATTGGTGTCTGATTTCTCAGCCCATAGGACTATCTCGGTCCAGGAGATGTTATGCCTGTCATCCATTCATTCAGCAAACTCATATTGGACACCATGTGGCAGGTACTGTTCTCAGTACTGGCAAAGCAGCAGTGAGCCAGATGTAGTCCCTGTCCCTGTGGGCTGACCTCCTGGTGGGAGACAGCTAATAGAGTAAATGTCTAAGATGATGTGACTGTCTTAAGGTGCAAGTGGAGGTGCGGTAGCTGTCACTGTTGTCATTGTTTGGGGGCAGTGGAGGAGTGGTAGCTGTCCCTGTCAATGGTTCTGTGCAGTAGGTCTTTGTTGGGTGCTGTCACAGGCGGGCACTGCAGTGTTGTGTCACTTCCCTGGTCTACAGTGTAGGGTGAAGTCCTGTACCTGGCAGCTCCCTTCAGTAGGAGGGTCTCAGGTGGCTGACTGTCTCCTTCCTCTCCCAGGGAGAAATAGGGCCTCCCCTTCTGGGGAGGGTGATGGCTTAGGAAGGAGGCTGCAGAGGAGCATAGACCTAGACCCTGAGCCCCACCCTCACTACCCAGGTTGTACCCTGGCCGGTCACACTGTGCCGACTAGGCCACGTGTAGGGGGAAATGGGGGTCACATGGTCCTTAAGACACCCCAGGGTTTCCCATTGGGCACCCAGAAAGTGTACTGCATTAGCTGTGTTCACCTGCTCCTTCCTCACATCCTGCACCAATCACCTCACACTCCCCATGGTTCCTGTTGGGAAGCCCCTGTCTGGCCAGGACATTTCAGGACATAGTGTTCTGCAGACAGTGTGGAAGATTCTGGGTGGCAGATGCCTCTTACAAACACCATCCCCTTAGCAACATGCCTGACGAGGAGCCTCACTGTAACCCCTAGTGCCAGGGCATGGTGGTATCATTATATGTGGCAGCAGGGAGTAAGGCATTAGCCATCCCTGCCTCTCCTGTCCAGATTCCCATCCCTCCTCGTGTTGCCTCCACGGGACTCTGCCATCTCTAGGCGTCATGGAAAGTCAATTTAGTTTATAGAAATAGTTAACATGTTTATGACCTCGGAGTCCACAGGGCACTCAGTGTCTCTAGTTTCTTCAGCCCTCGGCCTTTTTTGAGAGCAGGATACCCACATTGCCCAGGTGCAGAGGAGGAGGTTTGCTCTAGGCCGTGGCCAGCAGTGCAGCCCCTGGCTCTCCCAGCTCCTGCCACAGACTCCAGACTAGGGTTCAGTGACACTGTGCCTCCCTGCCCTAGGTGGAGGCAGGCTGCAGAGCCTTCTGACCACCTGTTACCATTTCTGCCCTGCTTGCCAGGCTCGTCCATCCATGTGCTGCATCTCTGTGGGCAGTAAGATGGGGCAAGTACTAGGTGCTAATGAGGACAGGTTTAGAAGTTTGGTCTCATCCTGGACATGGTGGCTTTGTACAAACCAAACCCCTTTTCCCAGCCGGCCCAGCTTAGCACCTAGCCACACTCTTTGGTTGGGCTGGTCATCACACCCCAAGAGGGGCAGGGAGTACCAGAGACAAGAGGGAAGCTTTTATACCTTCATCGCTGGGCCTGAAGACACTGTCATGTCAGATGTGGGCAGCCTGGTCACACATGTGCCCTGGTGTCTGGTGGCCCTCCAGTACTTTGCTTTGGATGTGTATAGATTTCATAGGAATCATCATTTTTTCTCCAATTCATCAGACTTTTAAGAATTTCTATTTGTTCTCTTCTGTTTTGAGTTAGTTTAGTTAGTTGAACCCTTTTTTGCGAGGGTGGGAGTGGGCAGGACCAGGAATTGAACCCAGGGATACTTAATTGCTGAGCCACATCTCCAGCCCTTTTTATTTTTATTTTGAGACAGAGTCTCACTAAGTTGCTAAGGGCCTTGCTAAGTTCCTGAGGCTGGCTTTGAACTTTCCATCCTCCCACCTCAGCCTCCCAAGCCCCTGGGATTGTAGGCATGGACCACCATGTCCGGCTTGGATCTTATTTTTGACCTTTAAGTTCCCCGATGCACAGAGGGGACCCTGGGTCCTTTCGAGGAAAACATAATCTCTGCAGATGGACTGATCATCAGAAGTTTGCGTCTCAGTGGCTTTGTACAAACCAAACAGGAGCTGATAGCTCCTGTGCCTGCCATGTGGTGTTGGGTTTTTCCACAACAGCGTTCCGCCCAGGGGCCTTGATGTTCACAGGCCTGCTGGGAAGAAGGGCCAGCCTTAGGTACGTCATATGCTTCCTGACCTCCACCTGCATCTCTCACAGCTATGGGAGGATGCTGAGGCCTTGCAGATACAGTCCTGTCCAGGGTCATGCTGGTGGCCTCCAGGATGTACCTGTGCTTCTACCTCACCACGACTTGAGGCTTCTCTCCCAGGAGGTCAGTTGTGTTGCATTCTAGGGAAGAGGAGGAAGAGGAAGCCATGGTCCCAGCCCAGGCCCCAAGGGGTCATGTGTTGCTGCCCTGGGGGATAGGAACATTTGTGAGTCAGGAAAGGGACATGTGAAGGCCACACGTCTCATCCTCACCCAGGGGGCAGCTTGACATGACCAGCCAGTCTGCTTTGCCCAGCCCATAAACTAAGAATTGTTTTTAGGTTTATAAACATTTGCAAAGAAAGATCAAAAGAATGTTTTGGAACATGTGAAAATCATATGGAATTCTGGTTTGGGTTTCTGTGACACAGTGTTGACATGTAGCCATGTTTGCTCATGTGTCTGTCCACGAACTGCTTGCTCGTCATAGCCAGAGTTGGGTGTGTAGGGCAGAGAAGGTGACCTGCAGATGAGGCCCAGGTGTACCCTCTGACTGCACGGGGAACACTGGGCCTGGTTCTCTCGTCTTCCTGGCTTCCTGAGCTCTGTGCTGAGGGAAACCGACCTGTGTCCAGCTGCGCACACTCCACAAGACAGGCCCCAGCGGCTGCTGTCAGAGGCTCTCCCGGGCGGCTTGGGCGGTAGAATTTCATACGCTTGGTTATCTCCCCAGACTGTTGAAATTGGATGAAATAATCCTTTCAACCCTGACATGTGTGATTCAGCTGAAGTTCCAGGGGTCTCTTTATCTTTTGGGGTTTTACAAGTTTCTCAGAAAACCCATAAAGAGACATGCAAATCCTCTCCTGCCCTGGCCTCATGCCACTCCTCCTCCCTCCTTTCTTCCATGCACTGATGGAGGCCCGGCCTGTCCTCCTGCACTGAGGGAGGCTCTGGAGGTAGGCAGGAGCCTTGTTTGCAAACCCAGCTTGCTCTCTGCAATGGCTTCTGCCGCCACTGAGGTGCCCATGAGTCTCTGGCCCGTGTCTTCATTTCTGTCTCCACTGGCCTCTTCTGCAGAAGGACTTGAGGGCCAGCAGTTTGCTGTCTGAGGTGGCGGCAGGATCTTTTAGTTCCAAGGGGTGGTGTCCAGGGTGGGATCTTGCTGGGCCTTTCCCAGCTCCCTGCTCTTCTTAGGAGTCACATCTTGTGGGGTTCTGGGAGGCTAGCCAAGAACTGGCAGGTATGGGCCCCTGGTGACATGCTTGAGGGGCACTGTCCAGTCTTATCCACACCGTCCTTCAATGGAGGGACAGTGCCCCACACAGCTTGAGCTCCTGGAAAGCCAGAAGATCCCCATGCTCGGCCTGCCTGACCTCTCCCCCAGCTTCTTTCCCCACCCAGAGCATTTGCTGCTCTGAACAATGGAAGCCGTTTTCCCTGCTCCTTAGAGGAAAGAGGGACTTGTGGGCAGGAGGCACAAGGGTAGGGAGAAAGGGAAGTCCCTGTGTGGGGGAGCCGGGAGGAAACAAGCACAGTCTCCCTCTGTGGGCCCAGTGTCCCTCACCAATGGAGCAGGGTGGAATGTGACTCTGAGGGATGGGCTCTGTGGCCTAGCAGCATGATGCTTGTCAGGTGGAGCATGTCCCTGAGCCATATGCCTGCCCTGCTAGTGTTGTCCCTGTCCCCAAGGACTTCCCTGGGGCAGGTTACAGGGCTTCCTCACCTGGGTGGCAGTTCTCACTGGGAGCAGGACAGCCCAGGGACATGATGGCCTGAGAGCACAGCTTCTGACCATGACTTCCTGAGTCACCTCAGACCCACAGAGGTCCATCCTGGTCCAGCAGAGGCAGCATGGCTGTCTCCTGGTCTTCCTAGGCAGCAAGATGGGTCTCTTCAGAGGATTTGCCACATGTTGTTATAGAAAGTTGTGCCCACTCACGCTGCTGTCTCACACACTGCTTGGCTGCTCTGCCCCCCACCAGGAGGGCAGCCCTCTGTGTGTGCGACGTGGATGTGGGCATCTCACTGGCCTCAGTTTTTGATCCCCTTGTGACCTGTGTGAGCCCCTCTCCATGTGCTCATAGCCCTTGGGGTGCCTGCATCTGTCTGGTTTTCGCCTATTTTCAAGTGGAGTCCCTGACATTTCTCATTCACTCTTGAGTTCTTCGTGTATTCAGGGTTTGAGTCCTCAGTCGGGTGTGTGTTTCTGGTAACTTGGACCTTGATTAATAGGAGTTCTTAGCACCCTGAGTCTAGGCTTGCTCCTCCCTTCCTGTTAAAGAGGCACCTCTTGAACCTTATTTACCAATTTGCCACTCCGTATTTGTGAAGGTGTTCTTTTATGTTTTCTTTAAAACTTTACCTTGTAACAAGATTTTCAGTCCCTCTGGAATTGGTGTCTGGGTGGTGAGGTCAGGGTCATGTGGCTTGCGCTGACCTTGCTGTGGTACTGCGAGGTCTCAGTGATTGAAGACTGTGAGGTGTGGTGGAGCCTGCTGGGCTCGGACCTTATCTTCTCCTTGGGGATTGCCTGGCTGGTGCTGGTCTGGCAGGTAGACTGTGTTCCTGGAAGAGGTTAGCAACTGGCATGTGCTCAGCAGTGACACTCTGTACTGGCTCTCCATAAGTCTAAAATCATTCCAAATCATAGAAGTATTTAGTTTTATTTTATCACTGTGGGTAGGGAGAGGCACCGTATGGGGGTAGTAAAAGCCCAATCATTCAAGTATTTGTGTCATGAGTTGTTCTTAGATTGGATTTAAGAAGCCTTGGCAGAGACACATGTGTGGTGAGGACCTGCAGTGTCCCAAGGGATGGGCCAGCTGGTTTATTTTCTCTCCTTAATTCAGTAACTCTTCAAGGCAAGTGACAACATGATCTCTTATTGGTGAAACAGGAAAACTCAGAGAGGGGAAGGGCCTTGTCTGTACCACTCAGCAGCCCTATAGCCCTGAGACTCGGGCCTGCTGTGTGGCTCCCTGGCAGCCTCATTGTGCTCAGCTCCTGACAATTTCTTGATCCTCACACTCAGTATTTATGAGCCTCTTGTCTCTTCTGTTTGCATCCTCAAAGCCTCATGGTCTGACCCACACCGAGGTGATCCTGTGCTGTGCTTGGTCCCCCAGGGTGACTACGACCAGAGCAGAACCAAAGTGCTGCACATGAGCATGAACCCCACCAGCGCGGCCAAGCAGCGTCTGCGTGAAGACCGGGACCAGCTGGAGGAGGAGTGTGAGCGTCTTCGGGGGCTCGTGCGTGCTCTGGAGAGAGGGGGCCCCATCCCCGCTGACCTGGAGGCCAGCAGCAGCCTGCCTTCATCGAAGGAGGTGGCAGGTAAGGCCATTGCGCAGCCCCTGGCATCCAGTGGGCAGGTTCACCTCAGTGTCACATGGGGGCAGCGTGGCTGTAGCCCTGGGCAGCCGGGCCTTGGGGACAGAGCATGAGGACCCCCATGGTCCGTAGAGACTTTCCTGCAGGGCTGTACAAACAGGATTAGTCATCCACATCTGCAGGCAGCACTAGAGAGGTAAGCAGTGGAGATCTTCTCAGACCCCTGGAACAAATTAATATCATTTATCAGTTTGTGTGTGCCCCATTAATCATGAGTAAATCCAATTCTCTGTGAGAACAGGGGCCATCTTTCATGGGTCTAAGTACACTTCAAAGAGCCGAGGGGCCCTTGCTGCAAGGGCCTGCGACACCAGGGAGGAACGAGGGCAGCTCCAAGTCAGTGCCTCTCACCACCCTCTCCCGCCTGGAAACCAAACAACCCTTGGAGCCTGTGCTCGTCACCTCCAATGCTGAGTCTCTTCATGGCCTTGGAGAGCATTGCGGTCCCCAAGTCCTGCGTTGGCTGTGTCCACTCTGCAGCTGCAGAGAAATGTACACATCTGCATGGAGGGTGCTCGCAGAGGCTCTGGGGGCTGAGGTGCCCTGTGCACTGTCTGCATTGGAGAGTGCTTGGTATTGCCTGAGCAGGGCCTCAGAGTGACCCGGGAGGAGTGTGACCCTTCTACTCCTCCGCTTGGGCATCTGATGGCTCCACTCTTGGGGGCACTTGCAGGGGTGTCTGCTGGGCTAGGGGCTGGATTCTGGAGGCTGCTGTTTTGTTGACACTTGCATCTCACGTTTGCTCAGGCTGCTTGTCACCCTGTGAGGCCCTTTGCTTCCTCTCTGTGTGTGTCATCTCATGCTGTGGAGGCGCTTAACACTCCCCTTGAGAGTCCTGGAGTGGGAGAGAGGTTATTGGCCTGCTGGGCCCCTTCCTGCAGCGCCAAGCCAGTCTGAAGCATCAGGGCAGTTGGCCTCGTCCTCCTCCTCATTCCTGTGTCGTCTTCCTCCTGCTGTGTGCTCCTACCCAGGGACCAAGACCTCCAGTCTGCGAGTGATGGAGGAAGCCCTAGGACACAGGAAGTCTCCTGCCCAGCAAGGCTTAGGGGCAGCCAGGCCTGAGATGGAGTGACAACTGTGCCATTCCTAGCATTGGGACTTCCCGCAGCTTCTGTGTCTCAGCTGTGAGACAGACCACGCTGGCACTGCAGAGTGCCTGGCACATGGCTGGCACTCAGTCACTGTTCACCAGCTGTATTTTATTGTCCCTGGTCTTGTTACAAGGTTCTTATAACTATCCTTAGCACGTGGTGGTCTTGGGGCACCCCGAGTCTTGGAACCTGCCCTGGCGTTCAGGTTGCCAGCGCCCCCTGTGTGATAGGGCCTTTCTTATACCACTTCCTGTGGGCTTGGGCTCCGAGCAGTATGGGAGGTAGTGGGACTCGCCATCTCTCAGCGTCTTAGAGGATGGCAGCTGTTTATATGGTTCCCTGTGACCTGGCGTCCAGCATATGTGGGCAGTGCATACTCACACACACATTCCCCCGCCATACCTCACCCCGTCTCTCCCATCTCGGGGGTTTAGAATTAACATTTGGGGTCTCTGCATGAACTCACATTGACCTTTATTAGGTCCTGTCCTACTTTCTGTAGACTAAGGCATCCAGACACCCTGAGAAATTTGCCAGAACCAGACCAGGAACCCATCCCTGGCAGTTCCTGGGCCACTCCCTTTCCGGGGTGGAGCAGAGCAAAGGAATGGCACAGTGTGCCGTGGGGACAGCCAGTCCCTGAAGTGCTTCCTAATCCTCACGCTTCTGAATTCTCTCCACCAGTGCTCTTTCGTTCTTCTTGGCATCACTGCTAAGGCTACGGGAAAGCAGCCAGGAGGGACTCTCCTGGAGTAGATGCCCCTGCCCAGTCACCAGCCTGCCTATGAGCTGGCCTGGGGAGTCTGGGGCAGACCCAGCTTGGGGCAGAGCATGCTGTGAATGGGAGGTCTCCTGCTGACCTGAGGGCGGGCTTTGTGGCCACTGGCCAGGCCTCCAGCAGAACCCAGGTAGGAAATAGGCCAAGGAAAGAGAAAACCTCTCATGGGACCACCTGGCAAGCTGGTGGCAGCTCTGGGCATCTTCCCAGCCCTCCCACCATGCAGGCTTCTTCTGCCATGCTGTGGTGTGACAGTGTCATCCTTGTACTCCTTCCAGCCTGGAATCTCCTGCCTTGTGCCATCTATGTGTCCATGGCAGATTTTAGAGCAAAGAATGCAGACTCAGAACATCACAGGTAGACCTCTTCCTTGCGAAAGAATTCTTGGGAGAGACCCTCAGCATCACCTGGTGTCCCTTGAGCATTTGCCCATTGACTGCCAATTCATTTTTCTGGTCATATGTGCTGAGCTCCTCCTGTGGACCAGGCTGTGCTGGTCTTGGGCACTCAGTGCAGGGAGTCTGGCTGTGGTGAATGTTAGAGGCCACAGCAGATAGATTTTGTGACACTTAGGGAACTGAGAGACACCCAGAGCTTCCCTTCAAGAAGAAGGGCAAGTCCAAGGTTGCCTGGAAGCTGGAGGATGAGGGACTCAGGTCAGACATGGGCAGCCTGTCAAGAGTGTGGCTAAAGGTGAGGGCAGGAAGGAGGCCTGTGGCATGGGGTGGGGCATCTAAGCCCAGGTGGCTCACTGGACTTGCCCGTGTGCTGCACCTCCCAGGCTCCTGAACTCACAGTGAGACAGGTTGGTTTTTGTTTTGCTTGCTGTAAGATTTACACCCACAGAGACGATGCAGCAGCAAACTTTCAAATCTGTTAAGAAGAGCTTAGCCCTTGATGACTGAGTGCTCAGGAAAGAGGGTTCTAAACCAGTGTGTGGCCAAAGAGCCAGTCTGCTCAAGCCACGAGACTCCCCAGAGGGCCCAGGAAGGAATAGCAGCAGATGGCCCTGGGGAGGTGCCTGGCTAAGATGAGGAGACCTAAGATACTTGGTTGAGAATTTAATTAAGAGATTGTCCCAGGTCTTTCCCTCACTCTATTCGTGGGCAGTAGCCTCTCCCCCAGGAAAGATTAAAAAACAAACAAACAAACAAACAAAAAACTAAAAACCCAGCTACTTATTCTCTTGCAACAGTGCTTCCTGAAGTGAGGGCCTCAGGCTGGTGCAGCCCTACCTGGAACTTGAGAAATGCAGATTCTTAGGCCCCATCTCAGACTAATTCAGAAGCCCTGAGATGGACCCTGTGCTCTGCTCACACACCATCCATGCCACATAGATGGCAGGGAGAGGGCCCTGTAGAGGCCCAGTCAGGACAGGAGGCCCAGAGAGAACACAGAAGTTGAGGTGGACAGCTGCAGGTAAGTCCTAAGGTGACCCTACAGCCCCAGTGAGAACTCTTCCTGGGAGATGTTGACCAGCCTGGGAGGGTGCTGACTGGAGGTCCCAGGGGACAGCGATCTCCATGGTGCGGTCCACAGAGGACAGGCTTTCCTCTCCTGCTCAGAGGTCCTTGGGTGCCCCATGACACATCTCCTGATGATAAAGGATAGCCAGGGGTTGGAGGATAGCCAAGGATTTTCAGAACTCTGGAAGGCAAAAGAAAAAAAAGAAAAAGAAAAAGAAAACACGCCTAAATGTGCAAACTATAGAGCAACATGTACAAAGTGCCCACTGGGGGAAAGGGCCTCCAGAGCAGAAGAGAACCCAAAAGAGGCATCTTGAACCTGACCAGTGAGAAAGACTTTTCAGTAGCACCATGAGTACAGGTGCCTTCAAGCAATTCAGAGAGAGAACAAGCTCTGGGCGTGTAAAAGTGTCCAGAGTCAAATGGAAGTTTTAATTGAACATTTTTAAGATGAAGTTGAGCAGGCTTATCAGAAAATTGCACAAAAAGACAGATGAAGAAAAGAAAATAGAGGTGAGACGTGGAGAGGACCAGCCCTGCAGTGCATAGAAGGAACCCGGGGTGCAAGAGGGTGTACCTGGAGCTCTGAGGGTGGGTTCCCAGCAGGCAGGGAGCGAACCCCCATGGAAGATGTGCAGAAGGTCCTTTGCACAGGTGAGGGCAGGTCCTCCTGAGCACATCCTGATGGCACTCCAGAGCCTTGTGGACAGAGGAGACCCTGGGAGATTCCAAAGGAAAACAAGACATCCCTTCTCTAAGGGCCAGGGACCAAAATGACCTAACACTCCTCAGCAACAGCATAAGAAAGTAGGAGGCACAAGCAGTGTCCTTACATTTTTAATGGAAGTGACTTGGAGCTTAGGACCCATGCCATGCCCACTGTTATTTTCAGATGGTCATGGTGTTTTAAAATTTACCTTTCCTGTATCCTTTCTTAGAAAGTTAGTCTAGGATGTGCTCCAATAAAATGAGGGAGTAAACCAAGAAAAAAGGTACAGAATCCAGGAAGTAGGAGGGAGTTCACAGGGCATCTTCCTGGCTCACCAGAAGGCAGTAGGTGACACCAGTGTGTCAGATCCAGAACACACCATGGAAACGTGCTGTCAGAGGTTGGAGAAATGTTTAGTACCAAGGTGGAGGTACTAAAAGACGAAGCGAAAGCCAGGGTCCCAGGGAAAGGGCAGGCGGCAAGGTGTGGGGGTGGCTGCTCCCTGACAAGTCTCTTTGCATTACTGAGCTCTGAAGTTGTACATGAAAATAAGTGTAAAGTTGACGAGAATAAGGCTGATGGCAAGTTGTAGAAGCTTAGTGACAGAGGCTCAGCAGAAGCCCAGCAGCCTCTGAGGATGCCACGGGGACAGGCAAGGTGACTGGGCACCACTGTCCAGTGGGCAGGTGGGAAGAGTCGGGTCACCCTAGGCCCCCTTCTTGGAGGCCTTTCTTGTGGGGGAAGAGCCCCCATTGCCTAGCAGGGGAACAGCTGGGATGAGGTCTGGGGGATGTGTTTGGAGGAGTGAGGCTGCCATTTGGGGGAAGGTCTGCTCCTCGTGCTGTTCGTGAGCTCACACCTGGAAAGGGGAGGATGTGTCATTGACAGAGGAGGACCATGGTCCTGGCAGCCTCCTGCCTATCTCCCTGGCTCCTAGCAGAATTCCTCAGAATTTCTTTGTGGCCACTCTGCACCCCCCAACCTGTTTCTGAGCACAGATGAGGAAACCAAGACATAAACAGATGAAGTTGCAGGCCAAGGCCCAGTAGTCTAGCTCAGCTGAGGGTACACTCTTTCTGCGGATGTGCCCACCTCCCCTGCCAACTTGTTAGGGCATCAAGCACCTTGTTGTAGCTCCCAGGCAGCAGGCAGGCAGACAGCTGTGGCTTCTCCATTGCTGGACGGGTCACTGTCCTCCATGGAAGCTGTTCAGTTCCGCCTCTCCAGGCTTTGAGTTGTTGGCAGGGTCCCTCCCAGGCTCCCAGCCTCTGGTGATTGGGCTTCAGGGCACAGGCTTGCAGGTTGGTGGACAGCAGAGCTGACACCACCAAGAGACCTAGATCATAGACAGCCTGCCAGTTCTGGAAGAGAGGCCAGAAAGAGTAGGTGGGTGAGGTGGGCATTGGAGGCCACGCTGGCTTCTCTCTCAGGCAGTGCACCCTCTTTTGGCCTCCATTTTATGTTTACCATGAGTTTCTGAGGACTCTTGTTCTCTGGCCTGAGCCCTGGCTCTGGGGGCCAGAGAGGTCAGAAACAAACAAGATGGCCTCTGCCCTCGGGGCCCTGGGGTAACTGCCTGGCTTCTCCGACCTCACACCAAGAGCACAACCCTGCTGGCAGAAATCTGGGCCCCAGCCTCCCCACGCTGCCTTCTGGCTGCCTGCATGGCCCCTGCTGCACCCAGACTTTGCCAGAGAGATTATTAATCGCAGTTTAATCAGGTAGTGCATCAATATTAAAACAATCTAGTCCTGTCAGGGTGGCACTTTGAAGGTGATCAGTTTTGCCACTGCCTGACTGTGTGGGCACAGCGGATCCCAGGGATGTCTCTGGGGAGGAGACTAGGGGGGCAGGCTGCACTGAGCTCCCCTGCCTCAGCCCTGGGAAGGAGGACATCCGGGGGCTTGGTTTGGGGCTGCACCTCAGTGCTCCCCACCTGGGGCTGAGACAGAGGGCAGTGCCTCTGTCTCGTTCACACCTAGGCTGCTGACTCTGCAGACTGACTGCCCTCTTCCCGCTCCCACACCCTGGCAGTGCAGCCCACCTCAGCTATGGTGGCACGGAAGGGTGAGATGCCAACCTGTCAATGCCAGACATCAGTGCACTGCTCCCATTTAGTGTGGGCCTGTCCTAAGTCACAGTCCCTGAGTCCCTGGGGCAGGGCCGCCACCTCCCAGGCCTCAGTCTGCTTATACATAAAGGTATGTATACAGTGCAGGTTGGAAGCAGGAAGTAGGATGTGGGACTTTACCATCGTGGCCCTGCATGGCTTCTTGCCCATTCCATGGCTGCTGCTGTGCTCTCAGCCCCAGTCCCTGCACCCCCGTGCTGCAGGTCCCTCCAGTAGAGCAGCAAGGCTTCTGTGCTGGGGGTGGAGGTCCTGGCCAGCAGTCTTTTAGGCCTTTAACAAGCAGCAGTGTCTGCTTTCCTGTGGCCCCTAAGGTTTCTGTGAATAATCTACATTCACTCTGACAGTTTCCCTCCATGTAACAGGTGGGATTTTTAGACAGTAAAAGCACAGTGACATTCACAGATCAGAAGTCGAAGGTGGGAAACATGCCCTGCAGAGCCAAGTCTGGTAGGTTTGGTGTATGTCAGTGTAGCAGCGTGAAATCTGTCAGGTAAAGGGGTACAGACAGGGATGTGGTTTCCATGAGCCAGTGCTGCTTCTCAGGGCACTATGGAAACTGGGGCCTCTAAAGCGTCTGTGAATCATGCTTTAAAGATACCAGCATCTCTGTTGTCTTGGACTTGTGTCTGATAGTCGTGTTCTTTTCAGCAGGTCTGTATTTTCCTGGATTCTCATGTGCAGCTTAATTCTGAGTTGTATTCTGGACATTTTGAATGCCATGTGAGGCCATTCCAGGTTTTTCTACACTCTGTACAGAACGTTGGTTTCTGCTGATCGTCATGGGCACTCTGCCCAGTTCCTTATGGCAGTCCGGCCCACAGGTCTTTGCCATGCTTCTCAGAGCTTCTGATGCTGTGGTCTGGGTGGGCCAGTTTGAGTCCTGGGCAGTGGGTTAGCCCAGAGTCCAGTTCTTGAGCCCTTGGTGTGTGTTTTGGGTGTAACCCCCATGCTCAGGTCAGGGAGGTCCTCAGGACCCCCGTGAGTTCCCTTTGCAGGACCCTGCTGGCTTTGCCCTGCCCTGCCATGTGGTGGTCCCCGACTATGCCAGCCACCGGGCCGAGAGGAAATGCAGCAGGGTTCGCCCCCACTACCAGGCTCCAGGCGTCTGTGTAGCTGTAGCCCAGGATTGCCTGGCTGCTGGATGGAAGAAGAAAGATAAAAGGACAGATTTCTGTCACTTGCTTCTCATGCCAGAAAGCAAGGTCAGCCCTTGACACCCTGTCTGTGCCCCACTCAGGCCAGGCTTGAGGTGCTTTCATGTCTGGGCCAGGTAGAGCCAGAATCAGACAGATGACAACCAACTCCGAGGCTCAGGGCACAGCTTCAGGATTTAAGACAGTGTGATATCATCTGATAGACTGAACCCCTGACCATAAAGCTTCCAAGAAAGAAATCTTCAGGTCCAGATGGTTCACCAGCAAATTCTACCAAACACGCAAAGTGAATAGCAATCCCCCACAGCTCTTCAAGAAAACAGAAGAGAGAGCGTCCCAGCACACCCAAGGAAGCATGAGCTCACCCTGATTTCAAAGCCGATGACAAGACTAAAGAGAAAAACCACAAGAATTAGTTTATTTATTCCAAAAACACAAGACTGGTTCAGTGTTAAGCATCAGATGATATAATCTAAAAAAGAAAACACACAATCAGATCAATAGATACAGTACAAGCATTTGTCAAAATCCAAAACCCATTCGTGACAGAAACTCTCAACAGGAAAAAATGGGACTTCCTTCACACAAAGAAGACCACATCTGCCTCAGACCTGATCATGCAAGACCGGAAGCAGCTCCCCCAGGACAGAAGTCCCTGGCAGACCATCCATGACAGTCGGCCAGAGTCCTACAGAGGCAGGCAGGCTGGAAAGTGGGGGTGAGGTGCATCCTCTTCACAGGTGCCTCGACTGTCCCTGTGGACAGTCACACACAGTGAAGAGAAATCCCAATTATGTCCCGTGGCCTTGCTGCACCCTCTTTAAGTGGGTGCATGCACATGTTGTGTGATACCATATACTAGCAATGACCACGTGGAAACCAAAGCTAAAAACAGTCCCATTTCTCTTCACTGCCCCCCAAATATAATCCATAGATGCAAATCTTGACAGAGCTGTGCTGACAGCTAGAAACGCTGCAGCCAGCAACTGGAGGTGAAAATGGAGAGTGTCATGAGGCGCTCATGGGTTAGAGGTTCAACATGGCGGCCACCAGCTCTACCCACCCGAGCTCCAGGTCCTGTGTGGTGCGAGGCAGACCTCTCGGGCTCCCTCCTCAGCTAGCCTCAGCCTTTCCCACTTCCCAAGGTTCTCAGGGAGGACAGAGTTGGGCCGCACCCTTGGTCACACAAGCCCAGCTGTGAGAAGATACACATCATGGCATGTCGTGGTGGAACACTGCCCAGGGAAGGCCAGACTGCTGGCACCCTCTGTGGGGGAGCCAGACATGGTCCTGCCAGAGGCCCCCACAGTGGAGGAAAAGGCAAAAGTGCAAGCTCACGGGATGGACTGGGCTGCTAGCCGGCTCCACAGCCAGGGCAGAGAGTTGCTCTTCAGGTGATGGAACTGTTCCAAATCTGGATCTGGGCCATCACAGTCATCTCTCCCTGTGTTAGGCTTTATAGACCTGATCACCAAAACATGCCATCTTTCCACATGATTTGTAAAAATTATAAATTAAAATGGCACCTTGTTTGTGCATTTTCTTCATTAAGCACAGGAAGAATGTTTTACTTTCTCTCTTCAGAATGGCCTCATCACGAGGCCTAGACATGCACCTGGAGTCCTAAAAACTCCAGAGGCTGAGGTGGAGTTTGAACCCAGGAGTTCAAGACCATTCCCTACCCCAAAAGAAAAAGAACGGTCTCATTGTAACCTCTGTGTCTTGACCTTTTTTTATATTGTTTATGTAGAAACTTAACTTTGGGTTTTTTTGGGTTTTTTTTAAAATAATTTAGAGTCTGAAATTTTTTTGGTCTCATCTATTCTGTTACTTTTAAACTTTTAGTGATATGACAGGCAATTCTATTTTCTTCTGGGCCCTTTGGCTTATTTTTAATATTTAAAGATTTAATCTTAGAACCTGTTGTTTGGTATGTGGTATGTGACGCCATCTAAGTTGATCTTTGTCCATGTCACTCAACGACCACCCCCGTGTCGCTACTTGCCCCGTAGGCTTATAATGGATGTCTCATGTTTATTAAGTTTTTATGCATAATAGAATGTGCATTCAGATGTTTGGGGTTTATTTCATTTATCCATATGTTATTTTCAGAAATTAGGATTTTAAAAGGTTTTACTATCTAGTAATAGATCAGGCATTAATTTTTTAACTTAAAAATGTTCTTACCTATTATTCTAAATGAATTTTAGAATTACTCTTGTCAAGTTCAAGCAAAAGCCATTGAGGCTTTATTTTTAAATGAGATTACACTGAAGTTCTAAATGAATTTGGTAGATGAACTTTCATCTCCACAGGGTGCTTCTGAGCAGGCAGTGTCTCGGGCCTGTGCGCCAGAGGCATCCCAGGCACGGGCTTGTGGGTCAGGACCACCCTCTGGGTCAGGCAGAGAGCACCCCAGATGAGCAGGAAGGTGCTTACCTGGCTGCCCTTTGCCATCTGGGCCTCCAAAGTTGGCTCCCACCACTTGCCCACTTCCCTCCACAGGCAGATTCTTTGATTGCTCTCCTGCTGCATCCAGGGTCTAGAGTTGAGGTAGTAGGAGCCAGGAGAGGAGTCTGTGCCATCCTGTCTGGCAGGAAGCTCCTAAATCTACCAGGAACCAGCTCCTTGGTGATTCTGACGTAAAGCCTAGGCATAGGCTATCTGGTCACCGTGATGAGGTCATCCATCCCAGCCTTCTTTTGACTTTCATACCCTGAGGATATGCTCCTCACAGTACCATGGTGCCACCTAGCAGACAGCACACACTGGGCACATTGTGGGTCAAGTTTCACAGGGGAAATAACCAGTGGGACATGAAGCATGCACACAGAGGTGCTTACTGCATGCAGAGAGTCAGCTCACCAACAAGCAGTAGAGTTGGCAAGTCCTGAGAAGTGCAGGAGTGTGGACAGCTGCGACCAGGAAAGCTGAGGGTACAATTCAGTCGCAGGCACCAGGAAGAGCTGATGTCCCAGCTCAAAGGATCAGGCTAGGGGCTGCCTTGCTACTTGGGGAGGTTCTGCCTTCTGTTCTGCCAAGACTTCCACCTGATTGGATGAGACCCACTCCATTGGAGGGCCATCTGCTGTATGTGGCCCACTGATTCAAATGTTATGCTCATACAGAAGCACCCTTCAGACACACCCACAATAATGATTAGCCAAATATCTGGGTGCCTGTGGCCCAGTGGAAATGATACGCAGTGTTAACCAGCACACTGGGCATTCCTATAGACTGGGCACCACCAGTTGGTGGCATGAGGGCCTCAGAGCATTCAGGGGGAACCAGGGTAGGAAGGGCTCGGGTTAGGCCCTGGAGGCTGGGCCCACGCGTATATGACTCTGGAGCTTTGTCTCCCACACTGCTCTGCCCGTTGCATGCCAGCCTCCTGGGGACTGCAGTGTCCCCACACTGCTCTGCCCCTGTTACATGCCAGCTTCCTGGGGTTCCCTTTATGGGATGAGGGTGAGGCTGTCTGTCACTGCTCTCTCCAGCAACCAGGAACTTGGACACTTTGAACTCAGATTCACCTTCACAAATTGCTTTTTTGCTTATTGAAGTTAGATTCTGGTTCTATGGCAAGGGTTTCTTGAGCTGGGAAGAAGCCGCCTGGCTTCAGAAGTCCTTGGGGCCTATGAGTTTGTAAGTTTGGGGATTGGGCAGCATTGGCCCAGGCTTTGCTCTTAGCCTTGGGCCAGTCTCCACCCCCTGGCGTTGGTTCTCACAGTTCCACATGAAGCCAGGCTGAGCTCCAGACCCCGAGGACATTATGAAGCCTGTGTTTTGAGGCCGGTCATTGTGTTGTCCTGTGATGCATGACACATAGTGATAGTGATAGCAGTGGCTGCTCTGTTGTCTGGGTGTGCTCAGTAGCCTGTCCAGGGTGAGCCACTCTGGGCTCATGGGCCCTCTTCCCAGTGGCCACAAACAATATCTGGCTTCTTGGGTTTAAGGATCCCGAGCAGTGATCAGCTGCTTTAATTTTTTAGTAGAAAAAGCCGTGCCAGCTAAGGCACCCTGGCCTGGGAACAGCTGAGCCTGAGCAGCAGCAGGTGGCCCAAGGTCGGGAGGTGTGGATGGAAGTCCTACCACATAACTGCTGAGCACTTGCCTCTCGGGAGCTTGACTTCCCCTCCTGAAGTGGACGGTGAGTCCAGGCCCCTGGTCAGGTGCTAAGGGTGAGGGGGCAGGCTTTGCCATCCTCAAGGCAGTGAGAATGTTCTTGGGAGAGTCTGGTTGCCTCAGTGGGTCTCCTCAGCATAGTCCAGGCCCTGCCCTGTCAGGCCTGGTGGAAACAGTCTGTCTGCCTCCTCTCACGTGGGCACCATCCTGGGCACTGTGTGTTCAGGACCTATCAGATCTCAGGGCTTCTATTCCTCTGGCTCCTCTTCCAGAGCAGGGGCAGCCTCACTTGTGTCCCTGAGACCTCCTCTGGAACCCCAGTACCAGCTTGCTAGCCTGTCCCCACAATGCCATGTCACCTTCCTGCATCACTTGCTGCCTCACCAAATTGACCCGCTGAGATGACTAGCCCGCCCTCAGTTCCAGGGCATTTGAGATTGAGCCCTGTGTTTCTTTGTTGCTGGTTCTGAATACCCCATGGCTGAGGTGAGAGCCTGCCTCTGCCTGGACCCTGTGCCCTCATGGCTTCTGCATCCAGGAGGTATCCGTGGCCAGAGACCGTGCACACCAGCTGGAGAGAATGGGCTGTCTTAACGGTGGCTCATTTTCCTTTTCTTCCTGGCATGTCTGTAAACTTTGCAGGGTATCTCAAGCCAAGTACCCAATTAGGGATTTCTATATGACTTCATTTATCCGCTAATTGAAGTGGAAGCTCTGTAGTGCCTGGCAGTGAACAAGTGTTTGCCCTGGAACCCCTGGTCCTGACAGAGTGTGGCAGCCAGGGGCCTTCCCGCTAGCAAGCAGTGGCAGCGTCCAGGCCCTGTGGGCAGGTACAGGCACAGCCAGGACCTCTCAGTGGCCTAGCAATGGCGGCTTTTCAGCTTCGGTTGTTCAGGGTCCCTGTGGGAGAGAGAGGTCAATTTTTGAGGTCTGACTTACCAGTTTGGCCGGGACCACCTTGGCCAGTTACCACCAGTGTTTTTGCCCTTATCTTTAGATGGGGGGAACCTGCCCTACCTGCACACTGGGCCTTCATGAAACTCACAAGATCCTTGAGTCTGCTGGCCCCTTAGCCATGTCACAGTAGTCTGTACCCCACAGAGTAGGGCAACTGAAGCTGGGGTCCCCCTAGCTTAGAAGTGACCATGACAGTCCAATGGCAGTCCTCCCCTGGACACCCACATTGACCCACTCACCCTGCTCTGTCTAACATCTGTTCCTGAGTATGGCCTGGACCAGGCCCTCAGAACCTGTGGATGAGACAGAGCAAGGTTTCTGCCTCACCTGGGTGTAGAGGGAAAGGGCTCCTGGTGAGGTAACCAGGCTCCTTGAGGCACCAAAGAGACCTAAGGAAATGGGACCCCCCACCTCTGCCCTAAGGAAGACTCTGAGAGTCCTGTCCTGGAGAACAGGGAGGGAGGACCTTGGAAGGGAGAAAGATAGTGCAGTGACAGTGTTGAGCCATCTGTGACAGGTCACAGTACTCAGGCTGACCACAGTGCTCCTCTGCCTAGGTCTTGTCAGGTTGGGGTTCGGCACGTCTTGCAGGATGAATGCAGAGCACTCACTGGCTGTTTACTGAGCTGCATTTGGGGGAGCATCCCACATATTGCCTCATTGGTTCCAATCCCACAATTAGGACCATTATTCCCCCATTTTATGGGTGAGGAATGGGAACCCTCAGAGGTGAAATAATGTACCTGAAGTGGAAGGCAGGATCTGAACTCAGTGTGCCTCTGGTATCCGCTGTCCCTCACCTGCCCTGGCAGCTGCTGTGCCCCATGAGGTGCCTGTACCATCACACAGGTCTGTCTCTTGGGAGCTTTAGCTTCTTTTGAGCTAAAGTCTGTTCCCTGCAGCTTCCTCTGAACTTCCCAGCTCTGCCTCACAGCCTGTGTTGTCGTCTTCTAAAACTGGGGTGTGTCCACTGAAGTGTCCCACTGTGCTGGTTCCCATTGGAACCCCCCATATCTCTGAGTGTGACGTGTTTCCCCCATCCTCTGTGATGAAGCTGTGGGCTCCTGTTCCAGGCCAGGCTGCCAGGAAAGCAGGGAACTTGGAGGCAAAGTCCAGATGGCTGGTCTTGGGCCAAGGAGAGGATGCATGCTCATAGGGGCACCTCATGGACGTGGGTGTATGTGCTTTACACACCGGGTGTGTTCACACCCCAGGCAAACTAGGAAGGTTGCCAGAAGCTTCTTAAGACAGGCCGGGCAGCCTGGCTGAGCAGCCCACCCCAATCAAGAAGCAGCTCCAAGTCGGGTACCTCCAGACCCCTCTTCTGGAAGTTACTTGTGAAGAACAGGGTTCTAGGCTTCCACTCATCCTGTCCCCTAAATCTCAGAGGTCTCACTAGTGGGTTACAGGGATGATGTGGTATATTAGGCAGGGCCAGCATGCAGGTCTGGAATCAGACCAACTGGTTTGGCCCCCTGCTCCCTGCTTACTTCCTCCATGAGAGTGTGTAAGCCTTGGACTCCTCATCTACCAAGCCAGGTTGTGGGGTCCCGAGGTGATGGGATCCAGTCTTGACCCAGAGGGTTGACCTGGGGCCCTGAGCTAAGGCCTCTGCTGGACACCTCCACTTGGACAGCTCTTCTGCATTATAGAATTACCATGTTTAAAAACTGAACTCTCAGTTTTAAGTGCACAGTTGAGTGATTATTCATAAATATGCAATGCTGTGAGCCATCACTACAGTCTTATTTTAGGATGCTTCCATCTCTCAGGATTCCACACACCCATTTGCAGGCCATCTCTGTTTCCTCTCACAGTCCCAGTCCATCACTAATCTTTGATCTTGGTTGGTTTGCCTTTTATGAACATTCCATATCAGTGGATTCTTACAATAGATGAACCCTTGTTCTGGCTTCTTTCACTGAGCACAGTGTTTCCAAGGTTCAGCCATGTTGCAGCATGTCAGCATTCATTTCCTTGTATGACCAAATAATATTTCCCTGTGCAGATAGAAGACATTCTATTTGTCCATTCTTCATTTGGTGGACATTGTTATTCCCACTTCTGGCTACTGTGGAGTGCTGCTCTGGACCCTTTAACATGAGTCTTTGGGCCTTTGTTTTCATTTCTCCCGGGGAGGGGCAGAATTTCTGGATTACATGGTAAATTTGTGTTTATCTTTTTAAGAAACTGCCTAATTGTTTCCAAAAGCAACTGCAGCAGCTTTTATTTCCCTTATGAGGTTCCTGATGCTTCCCATCCTACCTAACATTCGTCATTATCTGTCTTTTTGATTATAGCCATTCTAATGGGTGCAAAGTGGTGTCTTATTGTGGTTGTATTTCCCTAATGACTAATGATGTTGAGCACATTTTATTGCTTATTAGCCATTCATATATCTTCTTCAGTGAGATGTCTGCTTAAATCTTTGCCCAGTTTTTAATTGGATTGTTTGTCTTCTAATCATTTTCTTAATGCTTTCTTTTGATAAGCAACGTTTTTAATTTTGATGAAGTGTAATTTATCAACTTTTCCTTCAGTGGTTAGTGCTTTGTCCTAAGAAATCTTTTTTTTTAATCCTTTTTTTTTTATTGGTTGTTCACAACATTACAAAGCTCTTGACATATCATATTTCATACATTAGATTGAAGTGGGTTATGAACCCCCAATTTTGCCCCAAATACAGATTGCAGAATCATGTCGGTTACACATCCACAATTTTACATAATGCCCTATTAGTAATTGTTGTATTCTGCTACCTTTCCTATCCCCTACTATCCCCCCTCCCATCTTCTCTCTCTACCCCATCTACTGTAATTCATTTCTCTCCTTGTTTATTTTCCCATTCCCCTCACAACCTCTTATATGTAATTTTGTATAGCAATGAGGGTCTCCCTTCATTTCCATGCAATTTCCCTTTTCTCTCCCTTTCCCTCCCATCTCATGTCTCTGTTTAATGTTAATCTTTTCTTCCTGCTCTTCCTCCCTGCTCTGTTCATAGTTGCTCTCATTATATCAAAGAAGACATTTGGTATTTATTTTTTAGGGATTGGCTAGCTTCACTAAGCATAATCTGCTCTAGTGCCATCTATTTCCCTGCAAATTCTATGATTTTGTCATTTTTTATTGCTGCATAGTACTCCATTGTGTATAGATGCCACATTTTTTTTTTATCCATTCATCTATTGAAGGGCATCTGGGTTGGTTCCACAGTCTAGCTATTGTGAATTGTGCTGCTATGAACATCGATGTGGCAGTATCCCTGTAGCATGCTCTTTCAAGGTCTTCAGGGAATAGTCCGAGAAGGGCAATAGCTGGGTCAAATGGTGGTTCCATTCCCAGCTTTCCCAGGAATCTCCAAACTGCTTTCCAAATTGGCCGCACCAATTTGCAGTCCCACCAGCAATGTACAAGTGTACCCTTTTCTCCACATCCTCGCCAGCACTTGTTGTTGTTTGACTTCATAGTGGCTGCCAATCTTACTGGAGTGAGATGGTATCTTAGGGTGGTTTTGATTTGCATTTCTCTGACTGCTAGAGATGGAGAGCATTTTTTCATGTACTTGTTGATTGATTGTATATCCTCCTCTGAGAAGTGTCTGTTCAGGTCCTTGGCCCATTTGTTGATTGGGTTATTTGTTATCTTATTGTCTAATTTTTTGAGTTCTTTGTATACTCTGGATATTAGGGCTCTATCTGAAGTGTGAGGAGTAAAAATTTTTTCCCAGGATGTAGGCTCCCTATTTACCTCTCTTATTGTTTCTCTTGCTGAGAAAAAACTTTTTAGTTTAAGTAAGTCCCATTTGTTGGTGCTGCGACATTCATAAAACAAATTCTCCTCAAGTTCAAGAATCAAATAGACCACAACACAATAATTATGGGTGACTTCAACACACCTCTCTCACCATTGGACAGATCCTCCAAACAAAAGTTGAATAAAGAAACTATAGAACTCAATATCACAATCAATAACCTAGACTTAACTGACATATATAGAATATATCAACCATCATCAAATGGATATACTTTTTTCTCAGCAGCACATGGATCCTTCTCAAAAATAGACCATATATTATGCCATAGGGCAACCCTCAGTAAATATAAAGGGGTGGAGATAATACCATGCATTTTATCTGATCATAATGGAATGAAACTGGAAATCAATGATAAAAGAAGGAAGGAAAAATCCTACATCACATGGAAAATGAACAATATGTTACTGAATGATCAATGGGTTACAGAAGACATAAAGGAGGAAATCAAAAATTCTTAGAGATAAATGAAAATACAGACACAACATATCGGAATCTATGGGACACAATGAAAGCAGTTTTAAGAGGAAAATTCATCACCTGGTGGTCATTCCTCAAAAAAAGAAAAAACCAACAAATAAATGAGCTCACACTTCATCTCAAAGCCCTAGAAAAGGAAGAGCAAAACAACAGCAAATGTAGCAGAAGGCAAGAAATAATTAAAATCAGAGCGGAAATCAATGAAATTGAAACAAAAGAAACTATTGAAAAAATTAACAAAACTAAAAGTTGGTTCTTCGAAAAAATAAATAAGATTGACAGACCTTTAGCCATGCTAACGAAGAGAAGAAGAGAGAGAACTCAAATTACTAACATACGGGATGAAAAAGGCAATATCACAACAGATGCTACAGAAATACAGAAGACAATTAGAAATTATTTTGAAAACCTATATTCCAATAAAATAGAAGATAGTGAAGACATCGATAAATTTCTTAAGTCATATGATTTGCCTAGACTGAGTCAGGAGGATACACACAATTTGAACAGACCAATATCAATGGATGAAATTGAAGAAGCCATCAAAAGACTACCAACCAAGAAAAGCCCAGGACCGGATGGGTATACAGCGGAGTTTTACAAAACCTTTAAAGAAGAATTAATACCAATACTTTTCAAGCTATTTCAGGAAATAGAAAAAGAGGGAGCTCTTCCAAATTCATTCTATGAGGCCAACATCACCCTGATTCCGAAACCAGACAAAGACACCTCAAAGAAAGAAAACTACAGACCAATATCTCTAATGAACCTAGATGCAAAAATCCTCAATAAAATTCTGGTGAATCGAATACAAAAACACATCAAAAAAATTGTGCACCATGATCAAGTAGGATTCATCCCTGGGATGCAAGGATGGTTCAATATACGGAAATCAATAAATGTTATTCACCACATCAATAGACTTAAAGATAAGAACCATATGATCATCTCGATAGATGCAGAGAAAGCATTCGACAAAGTACAGCATCCCTTTATGTTCAAAACATTAGAAAAACTAGGGATAACAGGAACTTACCTTGACATTGTAAAAGCTATCTATGCTAAGCCTCAGGCTAGCATCATTCTGAATGGACAAAAGTTGAAGGCATTCCCTCTAAAATCTGGAACAAGACAGGGATGCCCTCTATCACCACTTCTATTCAATATAGTTCTCGAAACACTGGCCAGAGCAATTAGACGAAAGAAATTAAAGGCATAAAAATTGGAAAAGAAGAATTTAAATTATCACTATTTGCAGATGACATGATTCTATACCTAGAAGACCCAAAAGGGTCTACAAAGAAACCACTAGAACTAATAAATGAATTCAGCAAAGTGGCAGGATATAAAATCAACACGCATAAATCAAAGGCATTTCTGTATATCAGCGACAAAACTTCTGAAACGGAAATGAGGAAAAACACTCCATTCACAATATCCTCAAAAAAAATAAAATACTTGGGAATCAACCTAACAAAAGAGGTGAAAGATTTATACAATGAAAACTACAGAACCCTAAAGAGAGAAGTAGAAGAAGATCTTAGAAGATGGAAAAATATACCCTGTTCATGGATAGGCAGAACTAACATTATCAAAATGGCGATATTACCAAAAGTTCTCTATAGGTTTAATGCAATGCCAATCAAAATCCCAATGGCATTTCTTGTAGAAATAGATAAAGCAATCATGAAATTCATATGGAAAAATGAAAGACCCAGAATAGCAAAAGCAATTCTAAGCAGGAAGTGTGAATCAGGCGGTATAGCGATACCAGATTTCAAACTATATTACAGAGCAATAGTGACAAAAACAGCATGGTACTGGTACCAAAACAGGCGGGTGGACCAATGGTATAGAATAGAGGACACAGAGACTAATCCACAAAGTTACAACTATCTTATATTTGATAAAGGGGCTAAAAGCATGCAATGGAGGAAGGATAGCATCTTCAACAAATGGTGTTGGGAAAACTGGAAATCCATATGCAACAAAATGAAACTGAATCCCTTTCTCTCGCCATGCACAAAAGTTAACTCAAAATGGATCAAGGAGCTTAATATCAAATCAGAGACTCTGCGTCTGATAGAAGAAAAAGTTGGCTCCGATCTACATATTGTGGGGTCGGGCTCCAAATTCCTTAATAGGACACCCATAGCACAAGAGTTAATAACAAGAATCAACAAATGGGACTTACTTAAACTGAAAAGTTTTTTCTCAGCAAGAGAAACAATAAGAGAGGTAAATAGGGAGCCTACATCCTGGGAAAAAATTTTTACTCCTCACACTTCAGATAGAGCCCTAATATCCAGAGTATACAAAGAACTCAAAAAATTAGACAATAAGATAACATATAACCCAATCAACAAATGTGAATCTTTTCTTGATAATCAATTCATGGTTCTAGTTTTGTTGTAGATTCTCTGTTCTGTTCTGAGGGTGTATTTGCTTGTCTCTGCACCAGTTCTAGCCATTTTCAACAATTAACTTTCCTGATAATATGACTTGAGCCAGACTAGAGGAGCCCTCCAACCTGCCCCTGGGCAGCCAGCCACATGCTTTTCTCTGACTTCCCTCAAGTTGGCTGGGTCACCTTCTCAGTGAGGGGCTGTCCCAGCCGGGCCCTCTGCTTCCCCTGATATCCTGTCCCCACCTCTGCTCTCTTATTCTTTATTCCACATTTTGAAACACTCCCTCTTTTGCTTACTCGATTTTCTATGTTTCCCTCTGTTGTACTTTGGGTCTCTAGTCTCACAATTGAGCTCTCTGGCTAGGTCACAGCAGCAACATTTACTGAGGAGCAGCCTAGTGCCTGGGACTTTAGATATACTCAGCTACTGTGTGCCACTGCACAAGTGAGCACTGCCCCAGGCAAGGTGACAGTCTACCCAGAAGTCAGCTCTCTGTCACTATAATAAAATGCCTAAAAGGGTCGACTTATAAAGAGGAAAGGTTTATTTTGACTCATAGATTTGGAGGTTTCCATCTGTGACTGGCCCTGTCACTTTGGGCCTGTGGCAAGGCAGTGCATCGTGATAGGTGCATGTAACAGCATAAAACCAATCACCTCATAAGCCACGAAGCAAAAAGAGAGAAAAATGGACCAGAATCTCACAGACCTCTTCAAGGGCATTCCTCCAGTGACCTACACGCCTCCCACTAGGCTCTGCCTCTGTAAGGTTCCTCAACTTTCATAGTACTGGCCTTTATGGGAGATATAGGGAGGACAGTCAAGATCTAAACTAGAGAGTTCTGCTCATCTCATATGCAAAAAGCATTCATTCAGTCAATAATAGCCCCCAGAATCTACTGTCCGAGCAGCTCAAAAGTCCACATCCAAAGTCCCTTCAGATTAGAGGCAAACTCAGCTGTGAGGCCCTGTAAGAAATAAGTTCTGTGTTTCCAAGATATGAAGGTAGGGTAGGCACAGGACAAACATTTCTGTTCTAAAAGGAAGAAGTAGGAAAACAGGAGGGACCAACCCAAAGCAAGACCAAAACCCAGCAAACAGCCAGCCCTGAGCCGCATATCCAGAATCTGGAACAAGTGGTAGCATGATATGAGCCCCAAAGGGCTTGGGCAGCTGCACTGCTGTGACCTTTCGGCTGTGACCAGCCCATGTTCGTTCTCTCTCTCTACCTCTCCCCATTCCCTCCTTTCTCTCCCTCCCTCTCCCTGGTTGACCTTGCATGCTGTCTGCAGCTTCCCTGGGCTGCTGCATTCCACATTCCTGCATCTCTTCCTGGGGTCTCATAACAGCTTGACCTTCCCTCTCACAGCCCTGTTGCAGCTGCCTACAGGGACTTAGACCCTGCAGCACCCGACCTGGTCTCCCAGACTTTCCTTTGAGATCTCAGAAGTTACCCTATTCCTATAACTCTTGCATTCTGCATGCTTGTAAAATCAGTATCACATGGATGATACCAAATTCATCACCAGCAGGAGACTTACCTGGGCTCGCCTGAATCAAGGCTGCAGCAGCCTCTGAGTGAGTTGCAGCTGAACATGAGAAGCAATTCCCTAGGCAGTTCTGGGTGCACAGGGCACCCTGAGTCTCTCTTCTGAAAGTTCTGTCCTGGAAAGTCTTTGAAATGAATTTGCATTTTTGCATCTCTGAGCCTGTGATGACAGTGTCCTTGTCAATTTCTGGAATACCCTTGAGGCATCCTTCCTATCTCCTGATGCAAAGCATTTGGCTTCTAAGGTGCTAGCAATCGTATCCTCCTTGAGCGTACCTTTACACATACTCCTCTTCTGGCCAAGCTGCAATTTTCCAAATCTTGCTCTGCTCCTTCTTGCTTATGGTTTTTGCTATAAATTTGGATAAATCATCTCTCAGCCTGAACGCTATGCTGCTTTGAAATGTCCTCCTCCAGATAAACTACTCCATCCTCAGCCTCCCACAAAGTGTAGAGCATAGACAGAATGCATCCAGAACTGTTGCCGCTGCGTAACAAAGATGACCTAGAGATGGGGAGGGAAGGGCCTGCTGTGGGGAAGAGGCAAAGCTGGATTGATATGCCAGTCCTGAGTGTCATGCCTCCCTTGTTCACTGTAACAGGCTATAGGATGCAGAGCCTGTTGCTGCTCTAGAGCATCAGGTGGGCCTTGTTGAAACACAGATGCAGAGAGACTAGAAGGAGCAGGCGGTGTTCCCTGATGGGGGACTCATGGGTCAGAGGAGCTCACTCCTGCTCCACTTTACAGAATCTAGACCACCTGAACTCCAACCCTGGCTTTGCCCTGCTCTACCTATGTACTCTGCCTGTCACCTCTCCTCTGTGAACTTGGGCATGGAGGCCATCACGGGGCCTGCTCTGCCTGCCTCACTCAGCAATTGGAAATTATGAAACAGCCTCATTTATGTTATTAGCCAGGGTTCTCCATCCTCTCCTCCAGCCTACCCTGTGAGGTCCTGAACTACTGACCCCACATGAACCCCTGGTTGCCCAGCTGCCTCCAGGCCAGTAGGAGATTCTTGTTGCTGCTTTCCCCTGGAGGTGACTGCATCACACCTCAGATTCTGCCTGGACACCCCTCCCCTTCTCTAGGCTTGCTGTGTGCACTGGGATATGCTCCTTATCCCTGGGCTCCTGCTCTGCCCAGGGCAAACTAAGGGGTCCTTAGCCCAGGACTATGGCCTCTGTGAGTTCCCTTTCTTTGCCCCACCCAGCAGGTCCTTGGCCTTGTCCTCCTTCCAGAGCCTTCTCTCCGGGCTGCTCCAACTGCTGAACCAATACCACGGCCTCTTTCTTAATCTGCTATCTGAAGAACTGGTTACATCTCAAGTCCAAGGCCACTGCATGCATTAGCGGGTTTAATAGACTGCCACGTCTTGAGAAGGAGGAAAGAAGATTTAAAACTCTTGTCTTGCCGAAAGCAGACAGATTGACTCCAAAACGACTAAGTCAATAAAAGATGAGCTCTGAAAAGGTTTCCCTCTTCTCAAAGGGAGCTCGCCTTCCAGGGAATTAGTTTCTGTAAGCCCACTGTCAGAAATTAATAATATATCCAGCATGCAGAGCGGATCGAGAGCTCCCAGCCTTGCACAAATGCGGCTCCAGCTCAGCGGATGTGACGCAACTCACTGCCCTCACCGTTTCTGCCCAGTGGCTCCATCAGAGCTTCTGCCCTAACCAGCGGGCTGCAGGACGCCAGTCTGCCCCAGCCTGCTCTTTGCAAGCCGCCTGCTGGGCATGTCTATAGAAGGAAGCTTCTGGAAATGGATTAAAAAGCTGTGTTCTCTGCTTGCATTTGGTGAACTTTGTGCTGTGATATAGGTGTGTACAGTTCTGTCCTTAGGAGATTCTTGTTGCTGCTTAGGGCATTTCTGGCTCTGGAGCACAAGTGCTAGGCTTGTGTCTGTCCAAGTGGGGTCTGGATACCTGCCCGTGTGACCAGTGTACCTAGCACCTATAGGACTTGAAGGGAATGGGCTTCAGGGCAGTGCTCCGTAAGGATACCGAGGACCCTCACTGGCTCTTCACCACTCCCCTCAAAGGCACCACTGTTTCTATAACTCTTGCATTCTGCATGCTTGCAAAGAGTTTCACATCCAGCCCCTCACGTGCAGGAATGGATGGCAGGCTCTTTGTGGACTCTGTGCCGTGACAGTCTATTAAACCCGCTAATGCATGCAGTGGCCTTGGACTTGAGCCCACACCCTCTCTGAACCTGCATTCATGAGGAGACCCCTGATAAGGTAATACAGCTCATCCTTGGCAACTCTGGCACCTCCATGGCACAGACATGGCCTGATCATGCTGATGAGGTGTGCAGGCATCAAGGATGGGCTGCTGTGCCCAGAAGAGGAGCTGCTAGAGCCCACAGTGCCCCTTATTCTCCAGGGGATGGTGTCTACCCTCTGAGCTGCAGCCAGTGGCTTCTTCACTGGCATGCAATTATCCTCACACCTGCTCCTGGCTCTGGCTCATGGCCTCAGCCCAACTGTGATTCACCTCTGACCCTTGCCCTCCCTCCTTGTCCACTCCTGTCAGCAACTGCCCTGAAGATTCTCCCAGTTCACAGTCCCCAAACAGAAGCTAATGGGTTCAGCTTGCCCTCTTGAACTAAGACTCATCCTCAATTGCTGGCCAGCCTTGGGACAGACAACCGCTCATAGCCCAGCCAAGCAGGGTTGGAAAGGAGGCACATGTGCTATAGAACTCTTAGATATGGCTGCTGCCCATGTGACTTCATGCAGAGCATGCCCATCATGGCGGCTTCCACAGCTTGTGCCCTCCTGCCATCCAGGACTTGCTGCTACCCTAGACTTGCCCTCGCTGCTTCTGCTCAGAAGGGAACCTTGTTTGTCTGGTGCTCTTGAATTCCAGTCTCTGCCATCCCACAACTTGTATGTTAGAGATCTCAAGCAGGGCCACAGGTCACTACAGACCACCAGACCCCGAACAAGTTTCCAAGGAGAGCTGTCCCTGCCTGTCAGCCTTCTGACTACTAATGGACACCACTCCCAGCCCTGGTCCCCAGGCAGTGTGTGTGTGTGTGTGTGTGTGTGTGTGTGTGTGTTTGTGTATTGGAATTGGGGTTTGGTAATGGAGGCACTGTCCCGGCCTCAAGGGACTTGTGTAGCAAAGGAAGCAGGCCTGTGGCCAGGACAGGCATGTGCGCCCACCAGAGGTACAGACTCAGCTCAGGGGTGCAGAGGGACAAGGAAGGCCAGCCAGGAGGGAAGGCTTTCAGGAGTGACATTAGAGCTAGGTCTTCAAGTTTGCCATTGAATGTGTCCCCTGGTAGTAGGCAAAAGTCCAGGCCATGCTGTGGCAGCAAGAGTGAGGATCACATGCCCTGAGGTGCACGTCAGTTGCACTTGCTGCCAGCAGTGCGGCACTGGGGAGGGCCTTCCCTTGCAGAGGCCCTTCAGTATTCAAGGGCTGGGTTTTTGCTCTGAGTAGGAGGAAGGGGACCCATGGAGTCCTAGGAGAAGCAGGTAGACTCTGGCAAAGGACAGTAGCAGTGGCAGAGCAGTGGAGAATGGCAGCTGAGCTCAGAACCCAGTGCTTAGGGGGTAGTGATGCGGATTTATAGGAGTGTGGGCAACTTGGTTTTTGTTTGTGAGTGGCTAGGGGGCTGGTGACTCAGTCCCAGGCAGGAATGGTGGCACTGGGTTTGAGGTAAGGTGGGTAACAGATGCTCCTGTTGGAAGTGGGGGACTCAGGCACACCTGGAGTCACAGGACACAACAGCCTGTCAAGGTTGTGGGCACCTGGAGTCGGGGTCACTTGGAGGGGCTGATGTGCCCAAACAAAGCCCTTATAGGGCCCAGGTCCAAGAGCTAGTGCGGGGTGGGATGAGACTGAGGCCCTGCGGGGCTGTGCTCGCATCAGGTGGAGGCTCTGAGGTGAAGGGTTGCAGTTCTAGACCCAGAATCCAGTCCCAGACAGCTTCAGGCAGCTGGCTGCCAACTTCCAGCCCTCCATGTCCTGTTTATAACATGGAGAGAGCGCAGGATTCTCCTTGATTGGTTGCAGAACTCGAGAGGGTAACATACATGATGCCCTTTCCCCACCACTGGACAAGCCTCTGCCAGGCGCATGTTGCCTAGCAGTTATTTGTAGCCTGCCCTGGGGAGGGTGCTATGGGGGAGGAAGGGCTGGCAGGCAGGTCAACAGGTAAAGCTGTACTGTGAGATCTGGTGGCACTGAGGTCTGTGCAGGCAGCACCACCCAGGGCAACCGGAGTCCTGCTGCTGGCTAGACCAGGGACCTTTCTGAACCAAGGCCCAAGTGACTGGTGGAGGCCACCACTCAGACCCTAGGTGGCATCTGGGTGGCACCAGCTGTGGCCCTGTTGCCTGGCTCCTAACAAGTGTTTGTGAGGCCCCTTACCTGGGACTGCTGAGGTGGCCTGCAGGCTGGCTGGCACATCATAAGAGTCACTGTGACCAGCCTGCCCTGGAGACCTAGCCCATCTGTGCCTGGGCTAGTTGACACTGAGCATGCCCTGTCTTGTGAAGCCTGTCTCCATGTCCATCAGGTGGTGCGGTGTCTGTCCCGTGCATGGTCAGCAGAGGCTCCACAGACACTAGGGGCTACAGACTACTCCCACAGGGCTCAATCTGGTCGCCCGCTACTGAAGGCACTGTGGGGGCTGTGCAGCCTGGTGCCCGTGGGGCCATCCTGGGAGCTGGGGGAGGGAGTCTTCCTGCGAATATGATATCAGCGCCCGCTTGTCACCCCAGGACTCTCCCACCCCGTAATCTGGTGGGCTGTAATTGCTGGTGTCTTTTCAGATCATTTTTGTGCAGGGTGACAAGCTGCTTGCTGGAGTGAGCAGTTAATCACACAGAGATGCCCTGTTTGAAAGCCGCACGGAGCTTACCCAGGGGGTGTCTGCCAGCAGCCAGGCGGTGGGCACACGAGCTGCTCATCTGCATGTAATTCCAGGGCGAGTGTCTCCTCTTTGGTGAAAAACGTGCAATTTCCGGCCCAGCAGGGGAACGCAGGCTTGTGATGGAGACTGAGTCTCAGGGCCTCTGGTGCCAGCAGAGTTGAAATGACCCCAGCCCATTGCCTGTCATTGTAGCCAGCACTTGGGGACATGGTGGCTCTGTCTTAGAACAACCACCCTTCCTAGCTCTGTTCAGGATGGGTGCATTGAGTTCCAGAGGGCACAAGCACGTGCATCTCGTGCCTGCCACCCACTCAGGCTCATCCCCTGGAGTTTGGACTTGGGGTGGGAAGACAGCCTCTGACACTTTGTGTCACATCAGGGCAGAGGCTCTGCCTTGCTGCGTGTGGGATCCCAGAGGGTTGCATCCACAGCAGACCCAACAGGCTTCAGCCAGCCCACTGGGGCATCTCCCTGCCACTCCCCAGACAGCCACCAGAAAAGGCTGAGGACCTCAGCGTCACAGTCGCACAGTGCCTGCCTTCCACAGCTGCTAATAAAATTGCATAAATATTTGATGCCTAATTATTAAATATTTAAAAATGTAAAACTGGAATAGTTTAGAAGTTAGCAAGACATGAATAATTCAGCCCCTGAAAGCACGCAGCTTGGCTTTGGTTCTGAGTCAGGCCAGCACCTCCTGGTGCCTGCTGGGGTCCTGAAGCCTTTGCGTTGGGAACTCCCCAGGCCTCTGACCCTGCTTTAACCTAGAAGCGCCACCTCGGATGGGCCCTTGTCTCCACAGTACATGGGGACAAGCCTCAACCTCTCTCATCGAAAGTGAGGCTAGGGCTTGATGTAGAGGCCTCCACCTCAGCTGTCAGCCTGGGCCCTGCACCCCTGAGGCAGGTCCTGCCCACCTGAGTAAATGTGGGGTGCTTCCCTACTTCATCTGCACTCACGACTTTGTAAAGACCAAGCCTCATCTCTGACCATCCCACTGGACCTAGGAGAAAGAGCCTGACTGCCCTGCCCTACGGCCACCACAGGCCACAGCCGGTCTGTGGCTGGTGCTCATCAGGGAGCCCCTCAAGGAGAGAGCCATAGAAAGTAGACACCTGGGAGAACAGCCAAGTGGGGAGCACAGGCTACCCTCCTCTCTGGCCACACTGCTCTTTGGCAAGGCCAGGCAAGTGCCAAGTTCAGAACAGCTGCCTTGCTCAGCCTGGGCTCAGGTGGCTTTTTTGATGGTGAAGTATTAGTCCTGTTGGTGGCTTCTTCAAAGCCTGAAAATCCCAGCATTGGTTAAGTGGATTTTATTCACTCTGCAGAAAGAAAAATGGCTCTGTCCCAAATCCCCTGAGGAACATTTCTAAAGCTGCTTTCAGTCTCCATGAGGGAGCTGCTCAGGTGTCTGGGGCGGCCAGCCTGCAGGCTCTGGAGGGGCCACACCCTCCTGTGGCATCTGCCCATGGGCAGGGAAGAGAGTGGGATCATGGAGGGCATGGGGATCCCTTGGGATGGGGAGGATGGTCCCTCCTTAGGGCAGAAAGGGTTTGGCATGGCCCTGAGCCATTCGTGGTATCTGGGCATCCTCACCTGTCCTCTCACAGGGAAGCCCATTTTAGCCTGTGGTCCATGCATCCCCTCAGAGAGCTTCTTCAGCCACAGCAAAGATGGGCATGAGTTTCTTCTGCCAGTCTTTTTTTTTGTTGTTGTTGTTGTTGTTTTTATGTGGTTATGAGGATTGAACCCAGGGCCTCACGCATGCTAGGCACGTGCTTTACCACCGAGCTATGTCCCCAGCCCTCCTGCCAGTCTTGATGCGAGGTCTTTCCAGTCCGTGGAAGCCCACCTTGCTGGCCACTTTTCCCCAGCATGATCCCATCCATGTTTAGGCTGTCTGTTGTTGAGTGTCCATGGGGTAAGAAATCACATGCTGCCACAGACCCACAGGATGGTAGTGTCTGCTGCTCTCCCCAAACCTGTGCCCACTGCACCAGCCCAATTCCCAGCAAGCTAGCTTTGCACCCATCCTGGCTTTTTGGCAGAAGTGAAGCTTTCTCCAGCATGAGCACACATATATGCACACATGTGTATGCTCACACACACATGCCCAAGCCCACACCACACATTCCCTGCACTCCCTCTCTATAGGTTGTGTGTCACCTGCAGAAGAATCAGTACTGAGTCTTTGTGATACTGTGACCTCGTGAGTGTGTGCACACTGTGGCCTGAGGCTGTCCTGGTCATCTTTCCTACCTGATATTTGAGGGGTGGATGTCCCAGAATGTATAGTTTTCTTTCATTTGCTTGATTTCCCACATTGACAAGTAGTTCCTTCTGGAACTTTCTGGAGGAGCTCTCAGATTCCTTTCAGTACTTGGAGACATGGCAGGCCATCCATCAACTCTGCTCTGGATTCTTCTCCTTGGCTGTACCCTCTTGGGGCCCTGAGGGTCAGAACTTATCCAACTCAGGTGAGGGTTCTTGCCACCTGTGGGTACCTACCCCACACTTCCTGCCCTCCATATAGGTGCCACCACTGTTCCCCACTGAGTGTTTCCTGGGTCTTCCCCCCTTCACCTACTCCCTCCTCATTTTCATTTTCTTTCTTTCTTTTTTATTCAATTGATTTTATTTTTTTAATACATGACCACAGAATGCATTACAATTCTTATTACAAATATAGAGCACAGTTTTTTATATCTTTGTATATAAAGTATGTTCATGCCAATTCATGCCTTTATACCTGTACTTTTTTGCATTACAATTCTTATTACGCATTATATACCACAATTTTTCATATCTCTGTATATAAAATAAATTGACACCCAATTCGTGTCTTCATACATGTACTTTGGATAATGATGTTCATCACATTCCACCATCCTTGCTAACCCCCTGCCCACTCCCTTTCCCTCCCTCCCCTCTTCTCTATCTAGAATTCATCTATTCCTCCCATGCTTCCCATCCCTACCCCACTATGAGTCAGCCTCCTTATATCAGAGAAAACATTCACATTTGTTTTTTGGGATTGGCTAACTTCACTTAGCATTATCTTCTCCAGTGTCATCCATTTACCTGCAAATGCCATGATTTTATTCTCTTTTAATGCTGAGTAAAATTCCATTGTGTATATGTGACACATTTTAGAACTCAGAAAGCTAAGCACCAAAAAAACAAATAACCCAATCAACAAATGGATCAAGAACCTGAACAGACACTTCTCAGAAGAGGATATACAATCAGTCAACAAATATATGAACAAATGCTCATTTGCATTTTCTCTGGAGCTAAGGACAAGCAGGGCCCTCTCAGGTGCCCTGTCCAGCCCAGACTCCCTTGGCCCTTGCAGTCCATGATCTCCACACACCATGTTGTTAGCGAGAACCAGACACCTACCCAGCTTCCTGATCCTATGGGAGTTGTGTGTGTGTCCTTGTGTGTGTGTCCTGAGGTGTCTTATGCTCTGCCTGACCCAGTCCTCATATTACCAAAAGCTCAATCCTCATCCCCAGGCCAGTCCAATAATGAAGACAAGGTTTTGAGGAAAAGGAAAAAGAAGTTTTAATGCTTTGCTAACAAAGGAGAAATACAGGGGACTTCTGTCCCAGAGGCTGTGATTCTCCCCATCAGGGAGAACAGTGGGGTTTAAGAGGTGATTCTAAGGCTGTGTTCTGTGTCTGGAGTTATATATCACTTGTCAGTTTGGGAGATAGTCATTTCTTAGATCTCCTGATGCCATCCAGAAGTCAGACTTCATTCCTATGGTGGGGGTGTGCTCCAAGACACAAAACTGGGATGGAGAAGAAAGAAATCCTGTTTCCCCCAAGATTAGGGAGGGGGAGGGAAAGAGGAAGAGAAAGAAACATGTCCATTTAAAACTTAAGTTACAGTGGCAGAGCAGCAAGGGCTATATTCACAGCATCAAGTGGGCCACTGTTACACATGTGCTGGGCGTCACTGGGCCTGGAGTTGCCCGCCCCTCAGTTCTGAAACTTACCTGATCATTCCCTCTGTGACGTCTTCCTTCCTACGTCCTGTAATCTGTCCTTATAAAATTCCTGCTTCTTGGATATTGGTCTCGCAGAACCCCTGCATTATTTCTTCTTTGCTGTTTTCTGTCTCTGATCTTTTGGGGAGTACTTTATGGGAGATTCCCTCCTCTTTACCCCATGATTCTTCTGTCAAGCTGTTTCGCATCTGTGACAGTGTATTCTCGTTTCTGTCTCCTTTCAGCAAGGCTGTTATTTGTGATTCTTCATCTGCAAGGTGTGTGTATTGTTGCTTTAATTTATCTATTTATTATTTTTTATTTTGAGACAGGGTCTCATTGAGTTGCATGACTCCTCACTAAGTTGCTGAGACTGGTTTTGAACTCAAGATCCTCCTGCCTCAGCCTCCCAAGCCATTGGGATTATGGGCATGTGCCACTGTCCCCAGCTATGTGTGTGTTGTGTGTTGTTTTTTAAACTCTTTTGTTTCTGCTTTTCATATCAGAAGTCTTCCTCCTCTGTCCTGTTTGTTTCTCTTTTGGAGCAGGGGATGTGACGTCTGAGTGGGTGTCCCTGGGGCTGGCTGGGCTGCAGATACCTTGGTAGTGACCGAGCAGGTGAGGGTATGGAGCCTGGCTGGTGGCTCAGTGTAGGCCCCTTCCACACATCGTACCTCATGAGCACCTTGCAGGTCTGTGTGTTAGTTGTCTTTTCATCGCTGTGACCAAAATACCTGACAGAAAAAAACTTAGAGGAAAGGTTTATCTTGGTTCCTGGTTTGAGGGGTTTCTGTCCGTAGTTGACTGGCACCATAGCTTTGGGCCTGAGGTGAGGGCAACATCATGGCAAGGGTAGAACATCATATGAGCAAGGAAGGCTGCGATTCATGACAACCAGGAAGCAGAGAGGAGAGGGAGGGAGAAGAGCCAGGAACCTACCCTGCCAAGGCACCACCCCGCCACCCCACCCCACCACCCCCAAGACCCATTTCCTCTAAGTCCTGCCTCTACAGTTTCCTCCACTTCCCCATTGTCCATTTAACCATGATGCATTAATCCTTCAATGAGGTCAGCACCCTCACAGTCCAACCATCTCCTAAAAGTCCCACCTCTGGACATTGCTGAATGGGGGACTTTCCAGATCCAAACCATAATAGTTTGGCATCTCAGGAGAAAACTGCTGAAATAGAGACTGGAGGGCACAGCGGGGGCCCCTGGGGCCTCTGGCACTTTCCTGTGGTGGGAACCTAGAGCTCCTTCTAGAACCGACAGCAGGGCTGGTCCTTAGCATCCACCGTGGCCCCTTCCTTCAGCCCAGCCGGATGCCCTGAAGCATAAATTCACTCTTCTCTCTGGGACTCCCTGCAGACCCTCAGGCCTGGTTGGTGTCACTTCCATCTGCCCCATCCTTGCCATGTCCCCCGTCCTCCCAGGCTTCACCACATTTTGTGTTCACATTGGAATTGGCTTCCCACCACCCCAAACCGTGAGGTCCCTGCCCTCCCAGGTCTGTCACTCCTCTCCCTTGTCCTCTCGTCGCCCACTTTCATCTTCTGAACTCTGGTTCCCTGGGTGCCTCCGCCCTGGTGCTGGTGCATGGGCTGTGCCTCTGCTTCCCTCATGGCCACCAGGGGAGGGGCACAGGAGCAGAGGGAGACCCCACCAGAGCACAGGCTTTGGTTAAACTGTAACTCTCTTGGGTGACAGACAGGGTTTTAGGGAGAAATGGGAGTTTTTCTTATTACCCTCTCGGTGCTCACTGAGCCCGTCCATGCCCAGGCCCCTTGGGGTGTATTGTGGGTACGGTAAAGACACACACTGATCACAGTCTTCCCGGATCTGTGTCTGTAAGCACTAAGCTAAGACTTTTTACACTAAGCTAAGACTTTTTTCCTATGAAGGAAATAAAACAAATACTGTAGGCATACACTGAGGGACCAAAGCGATTTGAAAGCTGGAAGGTGTAAGAATTCACCAGGGAAAGGGGAGCATTCTCCAGGCATGTGAAAATTTTGCCCAGACAACTGGGGTCTTCACGCACACTGGGGGATGCATATGGATGTGAGGGAGGGTTGTGGACCCGGAGAACCAGGGCCTGGCCTAACTGCAAGGGCCAACTGTGAAGAGCCTGCTCAGAGTTCAGTGACCACCTCGGGGATGGGCTCTGCCCATAGAAGCAGCATTGTGTGGGATCTTTGCCTCCTGCAGGGTTCTGTCCAGAATCCTCCTGGAGTACAGACGTGAGTAGGGCCAGCCCCACAGGTGGGTGCATTCCTTCAGGCCCTGGTGGGGGTCGTAAAACACACAGGGCTGCAGTGCTGGAGGCCTCCCTTTACAGAGGGCACCTCAAGAACAGCACCTGGCCAGCTCATAGCAGGATGGCACTGCAGAGCAATCAACAAGGCTGCAGCCTGGATCCAGGGGCAGCATGCCACCATCACCCAACACTCCACACCCCTAGCTTGTCCATTTGGCTGTGGTCAACTTGGTCTTCCTGTCTGGGACCCCTGGAAGGGAGGGAAGTGGACAGGTGGTCCCTGGAGAGTCTCCATAGAGCCATTTCCATCTTCAAAAGAATCTTTGCATCTGTGTTATTTGTGGGATCCTCAGCAGCCCATGGGCTTCATAGGAGCCAGAGGTGCCATGCTGGTAAAGCCCAGGGCCACAGTGGGTGCAGGCAAGTGTGAAGGCGAGGGATAGCACACCTGTCTCCCACCGCTTCTGACTCCTGTCCTTTGCAGCAGATGACATGAGGATGTCGATGGCCACGAGCCCCGTGGCCATCTTCTGTCTGGACTCACCTCCGCTGTGTCTCTGCACCCACCCCCCTCACACTGGCCACCTGCCTCCCTCGCACTCGCCACCTGCTCCACTAGCATTAGACATTCTCCACATTTCAGGCAGTGAGCTGGGTCTCCAGAGATTGGAGACCGTAAATGCTCCTTTATCCCGACATCTCCGCTGTCAGGCAGGAGCGCTCTTCCCTGCTAGCCTTTATCTGACAGAGTGCAGGTTATTTTTGTCCTGTGTCCTTCCCACTAAAGTTTCACAGCTATCTTCTGCAATTCCAGGAGGGGCCAGCCAGGTGTTGGGCTAAGATTGAGAGGGGGCAGGTCAGAGCTGTCCTGCAGCCTCTCTGGATACAGCTAGGGACAGCCAGCAGACTCAGGCTGAGCTTGCACAAGGGGACAAGGAGCAGAGGGCAGGACTCATAGCCAGGCCTGGCATGCCCCAGAGCCCCTGTGGCAGCTCATCCTGGTCTGCACAGCCACTGCCACCCTGCTGTCTGACTCTGGACTCTGGATGAACAGTTGCATCCCTTTCTTCAGGCCCTACTTGTCACCTGCCACACTCATTCCTCTGCTGTTCTCACCAGGACATGCTGTGAGCCCCTCAGTTAGGCCTGTCCCTGCAAAGTGCAGTAGGGGGAGGGAGTGGGCAGCCTGCTTGGGAGGCTAGTGGGTATCTGGAAGGTGTCTGGTATCTGGGGCCTAAGGTGCGGGCACAGAAACATGGGGAACAGCAGCCAGGGCAGGGGGAGGATGGCATTCATAGCAGTATCACCTGGTCATAGTGTAGCTACAGCTTAGGATTTGAGGGCAGGAAAGGTTAGCAATGGAGTGGGAGAGTGGCCTGACTCAGGGCCTCAGCAGCTTCTTCATGGAGTGTGAACTTGGGCCTGGGAGCCTGGGAGGAAAGGGGCTCCCCACAATAAGGCTGTCAGTGCCCAGGATCTTGGTCCCAGGTGTCTCTGTACTTTGGTCCCAGCACAGCAGGTGGCTGTGGTACGCACAAATCCAGAGGTGAGGCCTGAGGTCACCAGGTCAGGGCAGTCTGGCTTTTAGCAGACCCTGATCAGTCCCCCTGGGCTACACTTCCAGCCCGGCAGGCGTGCATATGTTGTCATTGCACTCTGGGGGTGGGGTCACCATGGACTGGGGCCTCTGGCCTCCTGGCTTCTGGACTTGGGAGGAGCCTGTTCAGCACCTGTGTCCAGGGCCCATGAAGCCCAGCCCAGAGGAAGCCTCACTCCAGTGTTTCTGAAAGAGCCTTCATGAGAACCACTGGCAAGAAAGCAGTGACGTTTCCAAGGTGGAGACCCATCTTTTATTTATCTAATCCAGACCATTGTGTGAATTATTCATTTGTGTTTATGTAAGCCATTGAACTACAAGAATAACAGGGAGGTCAAAATACTGACTTTGCAGTGCTCTAAATGGAGCAATCAGTCACAGGTTTCCCTCTCTGGACCTGCCAGCTGGGGTGGGCCTCACCTCAAAGCTGCACCTTTCCCACTGGGCCTGGCAGGGTGGGTCAGGCCCCTTGTATATGGAGAATTTGGCTTCCCCTATAACTGGCCAGGGTGACAGTCCTGCCTTTTTTGTGGCCACAGACCACAGGTGCCTGGCGTGTGGCCAGTGCCTGGAGTGTGCTCCTCCTCTCCTGGCTCACCTCCTTCCTCCTGGGACACACATTGACCAGCCATAAGTATGGATGGGCCTCGTGCAGATCTGAGCTCAGGCTGCTTCCAGGGTTGTGGACTGCACCAAAGGGGGCTATTTTCTTCTCCAAGGTCAGGTGCGTTTATTACTAGGATTAATTTCTCCCATTGGATGTCTGAGATAGATTAAAGGTGGTGTGGTCCCTGACAGGACTGAAATATTGTCCAGGCAGCATGGGCAGGGAGCTATTCTTCCTGTATAAGCTTCCTGTATAAGCTCCTGCTGTCAGCTCCACCCTAGGGAGGTTTGGTTGAGGGACATGGGGAAGAATATTGGGGTCAGAGCTGCCAATTAACCTTTTGATTTCATAGTCTGATCACTCGATTAATCAAGGGCTCTGGGCCTCTTCCTGTTGGAGGGGCTCTTGGCTGCAGATACCGGTGTCCGCCAAGGCCTGTGCACCAGATGATGAATGGAGGAGCGGCCAGGGCAGGGCCAGTGGGCAGATGGCCACAGCCCCACAGGTGGACAGGCTGGGTTTTGTCATGCTGCATGCATCTTACCCAGCTCCTGGTACCACGGCGCCTCTCTTAGGGAGTGGGTTTCGTAGCAAGCTGTGCATTCCAGAATGTGAGAGCCAGCAAAGGCAGCAACAGCCCTGCTGAGCCCCGGTAAGTGCAGCCAGGTGGTGAAGCTCTTTGAGCCTCAGTTTCTTAATTTGTGAAACTAAGTTCCTACATCATAACCATGTGGCAAATGAGTTTGTGGGTATGACATTGAGAGGGCAGCGTGTACCATTAGTGCAGATGCCTGCAAGTCCTGCACTATCAGTGCCAGCCCACCTCCAGCATGTGACCTGGCTAGATGCTCAAGAGACAGCTAAGAGCAGATACATACCTGTCACTGAGATGGGGTAGGGCATGGAGATGGCAGAGCCAGGATGGAAGCCCAACCCTCCCTACATTCCCATTTTCCTTGGTCTGTCACTCAAGGGCTTGGCAGTGACTTTTGGGTACACTTGCTTTCTACTTGCCTCTCCTAGGAGGCAGGCTGCTCCGTCCCCCTCACGTGGCACCTTAAGCCATGGCCTGGGCCTGTAGTGCTGTGGGACATGGACTCATGCTTCTTTTGACTCTGAGCAGGCAGGCAGGTGCTAGGACTTGTACCCTTTCTCTCACATTTCCAGGGAGGGGCTGCAGGACCCCGTGCTGAGCATGGGTTGATGGAGCCTGTGCTCTTCAGGCTCATCCTGATTCAGGGCCTTTCCCTGGGCACTGGCTAGGGTAGGGCTTCTCCTCTGAGAATCCCCTCTGCCTCTGGCTGTGCAGTGCAGCTAATGTTAACTTCCTCTCCCACGGCAGCTGGGGTGCTAGCTGCCCTGTGCCTTAATGCAGCCTGAGGAGGGACCCTCAGCCCTGTCCCAGCAAAGGGAGGCTGGCCTCAGCTGACACCATGGGCAGGGGAAAGGAGGCCTTAGCTGGGTCTCGCTGACTGTGGGACCTGGAGTTTCTCCAGAATTCCAGTGGGGCCACCCCCTCCCAGGGATCCCAGGCCCTGCAGGACTTCCTAAACAGGACCACCGAAAGTGCCAGCTCTGGAGGCAACTCCAGGCATGTTTAAGTGGAGCCAGGCTCAATAATTAACAGGGATAAATCAAGGCTTAATTACTCGGAAGGCACCTTGGGTGAGAGATTCATGGCAATTGTGCATTGTGCTGGTGGCTTCGCACAGCCTGTTTTTCCCCAGGTGGCAGTAAACCACAGGAGGTGGGGGTTCTGCCCAGATGGTCTACAGGGAGCCACATCGTGGGTGGGAGCCTTGGGCAGGGCTGGCTGTCCTCCCATAGCTAAGCCATGGAGCCCAGCTAGACCCCACTGTGGAGGGGGACCCTGGGGTGAAATGATCCAGAACCTCCACGTGGTTGCCCTGCCACGTGCCCCCTGACTGCTGTGCTAACTCTTGTGGGGCAGGAGTACAGGCCCCCAGGGATTCAGGCTGCGGCCTCGCAATGTCAGCATCGCCTGAGGTGCATCGTGGATCCAGGCCTTCCATTCAGACCTAGACTCTTGATGCTTCCTCTTCCAGAACGTTCTCACCTGGAATCTGCTGGTGAGATGAAGCAAGTGTACCCAAAAGTCACTGCCAATCCTAATGGTGACTTGGGGTGGCTGTAGGAGTTACCCATTGTCATTCTGTCTGGATGTGCGGCTCCAGTTTCTGGCTTCAGAGCCACGGTTTCTTTAGAGGGGCTGGAGGTAATGTGGTAACTATCTGAATGCCACTTGGTCAGACTGCGCATCATCATATGCCTTTCTCATTCGGATTCTTCTGAGCACACAGATGAGGCTGGCTTATGTGGTGCTGCCACAGCCATCCCCAGACAGCTGAGACCTGGGTGGGGATGAGGCTCATCCTTGCGCCTGGCTGTCCCTGTTCCTGCCTTTCTCTGGGTCACATCTCCAGCCCGTGGTGAGCTCACACTCTCCTTTCCTCTCCCTGTAGAGCTGCGGAAACAGGTGGAGAGCGCCGAGCTGAAGAACCAGCGGCTCAAGGAGGTTTTCCAGACCAAGATCCAGGAGTTCCGCAAGGTCTGCTACACGCTGACGGGCTACCAGATAGATGTCACCACAGAGAGCCAGTACCGACTCACCTCCCAGTATGCGGAACACAAGACGGACTGCCTCATCTTCAAGGTAGGCCTCTGCTCTGCAACAGCGGTCTGTCATTCACCAGCTCGCACTGCCACAGCCACGGGCCTGCCCTCCCTTCTCATTGGGAGGGAAATCAAACCGTTAGCACTTGATGGACAGCACCTGTAAGCTGCTGCGTCTTGTTTCACCACAGCATGGGTTACAAGGCAGGAGGGGACATGCTGGCCATTTCTGTTCAGCCTTGGCTTTATTGGCCCTAGGCCACCTCCACATGACTCTTCAGCCCCTTCCTTTGGACTTTGCCCCTTCCTTTCTTTGTGTCAACCCTCTGAGTTTCCACCTGGGCTTCACCCTGTGGGTTGGGGGCCCCAAGACGCATGAGTTTACCCAGACTCATAATATAGAATAGCATCTCAGAGGATTCGTGTGATTGTGGGCAAGCTGGCACCTTTAGAGCTGCCAGACCTCAGCCAGAGGTCAGTGTGGAGCGTGGACCTCAAGAGAAGAAAGGAAAATGTGACGGTGCCTACATGCTGGTCAGGAATCAGGCCAAAGGGACCAACTTCTGCAGCTGGCCAGAGAAGCCAGGGCTGAGGTCCCAAATGGCGGGGTTGGTCCCTATAAGCAGAGGGGTCAGGCATTGGGCCAAGTACTTGTTTGTATGAGTGCTGTGCACAGTGCTGGCCTATTACAGGGTGGGACCCCCTCCTGCCATGGGAGCAGTGTGACATGGTGGAACTGTATGTGTTTTGTGGCTGGGACTTCTGGATTTCTGGACTGACATGAGCCTGAGGATGAGGGGTGCTCAGGGAAGCAGTTCTAACAGCAGAAGGGGGGGTGACCTTAGGGTGGTGGCCCCGTGCAACCTCAGGCAGCTGGAAACCTGGCTTGATGAAGGATGGTCTGTCATTGGCCTGGCAACCCAACCCCTGTTCATGGAGAGGCTGCTGCCTTGCTAACTGTTTCAGGAAGGTCGACTAGGCACGGCTGCAGGAGGTCGGGCTCCAGTAGCTGGCCTAGCTCTGCTCTTCTATAGAAGCAGGAACTAACTTTCATTTTTATTCAAAACCTGTCCCCAGTATAGCTTGAGTATTTCGAGCAGAAGTTAATGGAAAACAAACAATACTTCCCTGTCTTCCTCTTTAGGCTGGAGCTCTCATTCCTAACCCCCGCTGTCCTTCAGCTGCCCCTCTGTGCATTGCTCCCACCCCTGTGGCCAGAACCACAGCCCAGCCTGGTGCCCACTGTCCCCGTTTTTCACAGTGTGCCTTCTAAATCTGCTAGGCTTCTCAGATCATGTTCATCCATTTTTATACATCTTGAAACTCTCAAACCTTTGAGTAAGTAAATAAATATTCAGACACTCAAAGTCTTTAGATAAATAAGCCATCAGAAACGTACATCTTTGCTTTTGTATAATCCTGTGTACTTTTGAATAACTCAGGATCACTGATGGGTGTTTAATTTAATGCATTGTAGAAATTTGTGCTCTTTTAAAAAGATTGGGTAAATAAAGATGTGCTTATGAACAGCCACTATTTAACATATCACTTACCAACATTTATAAATTACGAGGAATAGTTTTCATTGAATTCTTGATATTCTTTGACTGAAGTGATTGTGATCTTATGAAAGCTACTTCCAGGAAGACCTTGGGAAACATTCCAGAGTATCTCATATTTATAGATTGTAGAAAATCCAGAAAAGCACAATCTACTCAGACTCTTGCCTCCAAAGGGCAGCCATTAGCATCTTGGTGCTCTCATAGGAGTGAGCACGTGAGTGCTGACCCTTCACCCTGTTACAGCTCGTTCTGCTCCTCCCAGGCTCCTCTTTCCCTCCAGGCCCACTACACCTTGACCAGCTGGTGGCCTCAGTCTCCACAGGACACACACAAGGGAGGGTGGGAGCACCCTCCAACACTACCTATCCCTGCTATCCCCACTGTCCTGATACACTGCGGTCCCATGTTGGCGGCTGAGGCCCTGGTACCTCCTTGTCTTGCCTCTTCCCACCCAGGTCATTTAGGATCTCTGCCTAGGAGTGTCTGTGCAGCCCCAGCTGATGGGGAAGCAAATGACTGCTTACCTTGAGGGTGGAAGCAGACTCCAGCCCCTGCTGGCCACAGGCAGCTCCCTCACCATGGCTGGAGGGCAGAGGAGGCCCCATGGGGTATGCCACTGGCTACCTCCCCCACCTGGTGGCTTGAGACTAGAAGCAACCTCTTCTGGGAGCCCCGGCCCTACCCAGGTTCAGCAGAGCCCAGCACCTCAGTGCCAAGATGGCCCATAGGCAGTGCAGGGCCAGGCCCACAGCTGACCCCATTTGTGGGGCAGAACTATATGGCAACTGTGGGTCTTCCCAGAGCCTGATCATTGCAGAATGTACACAAGTTCCAAGAGATGGTGAGGGCCTGGTGAGGCACTTTGTTGCATGCTGGCGTGGTCAGGGCCATGTGTCGCCATCTGGCCTGGTGAAGGTCGTGTGTTGCTGGCCTAGTGAGGGTCATGTTTCCCCGTGCTGGGCTGGGTCCGTGATCATGGGTAAGGAGATGGATGTGGTGACTTTTCTCAGGGAAGTGGGGGCTGCATAGCCCCTTGTGCCTCCACCGAGCCGACTACTCCTGTGCGCTTTTTGATTCATAAGACAGCTGCCTCCCCACTGTGAGGTCTGAGGCATCCATGAGGAGCAGCCAGATGGGCCCCCCACCTCCTGTCTGCCCAGGCCCACGTGGCTCACCTCAGTTGGGGTGAGGCCACTGGCAGGGAGGCATTTCTTCCCCTCTTTTGGGCTCCTGCTCCGTTTTCCTCCACAGCTTCATCCCCTTGCATTAACATGCTGCTGTCTGGCCTCAGCCTGCCCTTCTGCCACTCCCCTGCACCCATCCCGTGCCACTTCTCTTCACCTTAGCACACCTGTCCAGTTGTGGAAACTACATTCTGGAAGCATCTTAGATCTCAGAATGTTCTATAATGTGGCCAAGGCTAACCAGTGACCTACCTTCTCTGATCCCAGTTGTCTCATTTGCCAAATGGGTATAATTACAAGCTCAGACTTGGATCGTTGTGGGAGATGGTGCTTATGAGGTGCTCACTGTAAGCCCAGCCCTATGAGACCCTGTGAATGTTCATGTCATTGGTGGGATCCCATTAACCTGCTCAGCCCCAGCCCACGGATGCTTCCTACCCCTGTGCAGTCTCTGCTGACACCTGGGTCCTGCCTGCCCCTCCAACCCAGCAGAGCCTCATAGCAGTTCTCCTGGTCTTACCCCCAGTGGACCTGGCAGGAGGGTCTTGTGGAGGAGGAGGCTGGGTCTGCTCACTGTGGGCTCCTGACCCCTCTTCCTTCCCTGACAGACAACTCATGGCTTCTGGGAGAGGCCTGAAGCACCATGTCTCTGTAGACTTCCAGATGGCCTGTGTTTGTCCCTTCAAAGCCTCCCTGGGACCAGGCCTTCTCTGCGGGCTGAGGCCTCTGATCCTGCTCAGAGCCTCAGTTCGGCAGCCTTTGGCAATCCTCCTACTCAGGTGTGGGGAAGACAGTTTGGGCCATCAAGCCTTCCAGCAGGAAGTCTAACCAGGGCACAGAGCTGGTTATGCCCCACCTGTGTGTCGTCTTTGGCCATACCACACCCCCTGGAATACTAAGTCCAGTGGTGACAGGGGCCCTGCTGGTGCCATTAATGGAAGCCTTTGTTTTCCAGTCAAGACCCAGATATGGAGAGGTGCTTGTAGGATCTGCTGGACAAAAGGGCAGACAGGCCAGCAAGTGGAAAGATAGGCCCGTGACTTTAATGCAGCTACTCATGAAGTTAAGGCAAGAGGATTGCAAGTTCAAAGCCAGCCTGGGCAACTTACGTGTCTTAAAAATAAAATGAAAGGAACAAGTGGGATGTATCTCGGAGGTAGAGAGCTCCTGGGTCCAGTTCCCCATGCCAAAAATATAGGGTAAATAAGGACCAGACAGAGGGCAGACTGACCTCGGTCCCAAGGCCTCCCCACTACCCTACCCCCACCAGGTGCTGGTATACACAGAGCAGTGTGGCGGCTCTTAGACCAGGCACAGGAAGTGTTGCACCAAACCATAGGCCCCTGGCCCCGCTCATTTATTTTATTTTCCCAGAAATGATTTTTCCAGCAGGAAGGGTCTGAGACAGAGTTAGAAATAGCTGAGCCCTGTTTCCAGTTGAGCAGGTTCTGCAGATGTGTGCTGGGATAATTGAGGGTTTGCTCCCAGCCCAACCCGGACCCAGGCTTTCGTTGCCGTGTGGGTGGAGGGAGCTGCTGCCTGGGGGCTGCCATTTGGGGGAAAGCAAGAGATCTCAGCTCCAGCTCCTCCCAGCAGGAGCCTGGCGTCCTGCCCACTTCTCTCCCTCCCCAGGGAAATCAGATCCAAAAGTCTGTAGAGTTCCTTGGAAGGCCTTGCCCTGCCCCTGGACTGAAGGGAGGGGCCTGTCAAGCTGTCCTCAGCTGCCCGGACCATGCGCAGAAGCTCCCCTTGTAGCAGGGACCTATTCTGAGCTCCTGGTCTGCTCTTGCTGATCTTACTCCCCCCATGGTTCACAAGGACCCTCCTCCCAGAAGGAAAGCTTCGTCACAGGAGTCACACAGCAGGTATGATTTGTAACAAAGCCATGAGATGCAGGCCATCCTGTGGGCCCCCTTCCTCCATGCCTGGCACCATCCCACAGCCCAGCATCACCTAGGGCCTGCAGGGCCTGCTCAGGGCTAGAGGGCCGAGATGGAAGCAGAGTCTGGGGTTGCACAAACCGGCATTGAGCAGAGCACCACAGCTGCCTGTGTGTACTAGCTGGTGAGCCCAAGGCTCCAGGTCTGGAAAGCAGGCCTGCAATGACAACTGTGAAGGGGTTGTCAGCCAGTGGGGGAAAATCATGTATGTATAAATGCAAATTCATAAATCCACCCAGTGTGGCTGAGCCTGCTCATAGTGCATCTTGGGCAGGTGGCAACCGTCGTGGATACTTTCCTGTTGAGTGGCACACCTTTCTGTCCTTCCAGTGGCTGAAATCTGAGCCCGGGGGTGGGGTCTCACACAGTGAGGGCTCTGGGGGCTGGAGACAGCTGGGGTTGGTGCTGAGGCCCCACCCCATGCCAGCCGTGGGGCCCTGGGCACGTTACTGGACCAAGCTGAGCCTCCTGTTTCTCCCTGCAGTGTGGAGTGCTGCACCGCGCTGGAAATGTGTTCTGTGGATTCAGGTCTGACTTGGCTCATAGTGTAACTGGCTGTCCCCTTAGGGGCAGCCCCTGAGGTATACTGTGGTAATCACAGGAGCTGCCAGCATCGAGCTGCCTCCCTTAAGGGTGGTCAGCTACCTGCTCATCTACCCCAGGGCCACACGTGGGCACAAGCACTTCCTTAGCACCACCAACTTCAGCACAGGTGCAGCACTGCCTTGCTGTTCTGGAGGTTGATGGACCCACGCACGGAGCAGGAGGGCAGGCGAGGAGGTGCCCGTGTCTCCTGCACCTGCTACACCAGGCCTGCCAGAGAGCAGCAGGTGTCGAAGCTGAAAGCAAACCTCTGATTGCAGCGTCCCTGTGCCCAGGACTCTGGGACCCCACAGCATCTATGGGCACTCCTAGGTTCTGCACCAGGGTCCTGGGTTCACTGGGTGTCTGCTTCCATAGAATAGCTCACAGAAGGGTTGTTTAGAGCATTCAGAGATGGTCTCTTCGTTGTTCCCGAAAGCATACCGCTTAGAGGAAGGGACTGGGTTTACTGAAGCTGGTGTGCGGGCAGCCTGAGGCTCAGACTCCCAGACCCCTTGGCCTCAGGACAGTGGCCAGATTCCCTCAGTGGGAAAACCAAGGCCTGCCTCATGGCCCTATTGCCCATCTTGTCCAGTGTGTGCCCTGAGCCCAAAACCACCACAGTCAGCTCACCCACGTCCTTCCCTACCCCAAGGTCTGTAGGCATCCTCCACAAAGGGCCTTGGAGCCCCGTTCCTGGAACTCAGCCAAGTGGCTGTGTTCCAGTGAAACTTTATTTGTGGCACTGAGCTTTGAATTTCATATAATTTCCATAGAGTACAAGATATTCTTCTGTTTTTTTGAATATTAATTAACTTATTTTTTCAAACAGTTTAAGGTTTAAGAAAAATTGAGCAGAAAATACAGAGTTCCCTCCTCTCTCCCCACCACGACACACAATTTTCTCTGCTGTTAATGTGTGGCATCAGGGCAGCACGTTTGTCAGTCAGTGAGCCAGTGCTGTTGGTGACAGTTACCTGTGAAGCCTGTGGTTCACATGAGGGTTTATTCTTGGTATAGAACATTCTAGGTTTGCATAGATGTGAGATGTATGGTGACTTGTGCCCACCATCATTGTGTCAATGGAGCAGCTCCTTGACTCAAAATCCTCTGTGCCCATCCCTTTACCCTGACCTGCACCCCTCAAGCCTCCTTCTCTGTCATTTTGCCTTTTTCAGAATGTCCCACGCCTGGAATTCTGCAGTATGGCTTTTTCCACTTCGCAGTCTGCATGTAAGGTCTTTTCCTGCCTTGATTACTCACTTCTTTTCATCACTGAGTAAATCTCGTTGCCTGGGTTGTGTGTCTGTTCACCTGCTGAAGGACAGCTTGGTTCCCAGTTTGGGTCATTATGAATAAAGCTTCCAGAAACAATTTTAAAATGTGAAAACCGTTCTCAGCTCATAGGCCACACAGAAACAGGCTGGAGGCAGGATTTGGCCCATGGTCTGCCATTTGCCAACATCTGCCTCACAGAACTTCCCTCCTTCCATTTCTGCATGTTGGATTGACCTTCACGGGGCCTCCAGGGAAGCAAAAGTAGCCTTAAGCACCCTTTGTCCTGGGTGGCTTGGCGTTTCTGTGTCCCCTGCCTCCCCACCCTCTAGTACTCGCTGCACCCACCAAGCCTCAGCCGCTCCCTGGGCACACACAGTGGTCTGACAAAGGCCTGCATGGAGCCCACAGGCAAACGGCCAGGCCATGCATCTTCACAGTTGTTGAAACTGTGAGTCTTCCAGATGGGGAGGCTGTGACAGTCGTGGGAAGATCAAGACCATGGGCTTCACTTGGTCTCAGCGGCAGGGCTGGCCTGAGGCAGATGACTGTAGCCTCACTTTCCTCAATAGCATGTGACCTTCCTTCTCAGGTGTCTGGAGGTGATGAACAAGGAGTTCAGGTGGCCCCAGCCTCCCACCTCATGTCACCCTCCTAGTCTCTCCCATGTGCCTGTGGCACATGCACAGGCCTGGCCCTCCATGAAAGTTGACAAAACTGGGTTGGGGGGCCTGGGGCAGGTCAGACTGAGGCCCTGACCCTGGAGATGAGTGGAGCCCTGCCTACTGCAAGGAGTCTTCCCAACTCCCAACTCCATGTCCCCTGCATATTCATGCTTACAGACAAGCAACACACACCTGTGTGTACACATGTGCTCGTGCCTGGCAGTCCTCCACTTTTCCCACTGAGCCCATTATATACTCCTTCCCACCACCACCACCATCTCAGGTCAGACTGGGCTCCTGTGGCATTGGTGCAGAGGCACAGATGGGCAAGCAAGGGTCTGGTCCCACTGGGGCATGCTGATGCTGCTGGAACTTGCAGAGGGTCTGTGGCTCCCTGGCGAAGTGTTCACCTTGCCACCCACACGTGTAGACGTGACCTTTGTAGCTGCCCTCATCATTAAGCAGAGTGAATATGCCAGGGTGCCCCATCCTCCACATATTCATCTCGCACAGCCTGGGCATGGTGCTCTGGGGTCTTAGGGAGAGGCATTCCTGACCCTGGCACTGGCCCTGAGCTAGCCGCCAGTCTTGTCCCTCCAGGCACTCCTGATCTGATGGGCAAATAAACAGTCCCCAGTTCTTGCAGGTCTGTGGACAAAGGCTAGTGAGATTGAACGGCCCCACAATGGGGTAAGCAGAAAGACCTTGTAGAGGGACAGGAAGGAGAGCAATCGCCTGAGCCAGTACAGTAGGCAGCCAGGACACAGCATCCTTCAGGATACAGAACCCTACTGGGACATCCTCTGCCTGACCCCACTCTGCCCCGCTCTGTACCTCTCCTTCCTATCCATTTCTCTGCTAAATGGAGTGACTGTTAAGGGAGAAAGCCCCACCTGGTCTAAGGGCCACCCATAGGTTTGAGGCTGGAGCAAGAGAGAGGAGGGACTTAAAGGAGACCCACAGGGATAGGAGCTCCAGCTGTTGGGGATGTCGCAGTGCTCAGCCCAGTGCCCTTGGTGGCCTTGTCTTTGCTGGTACAGAACTGGAGTCAAGACATCTAATCCAGGCCAGTGGGCGCCATGGGATTGTGCACCTCTTTGTCTGAGGTGCACAGAATTCAGGGGTTGAAGGTCAAGCAATCCTGGCAGATGATGGGAACGATATTGGGGAAACTCAGGTGGTCCTGGACATGTGTCAGGACCATTTAGGAAACGGGAGTCACCACAGCCCACCTCAGGATGGCTCCTGTCTTCTGGAACCCACCCTAACAAGTCCAATCCCTATGCAGCCCCCAGATGCCCACATCTGGCAGACCTAGACTTTTCTTCTTGTGAGCTCACTTGGCCTTTGCCCATACTCACACTGCAAGTGAGAACTTCAAAGCCCTGAAGAAGGTCCTTCATCTTCCTCCATGGCAGAGTTGGGACAAAGACCATGTGAGGATAGACGAGAACCAAGGGCCTGAGCAAGTGTCACTGTAGCCACCCCTGATTTCCTGTGGTGGACAGAGGGTGAGTTTGAGGCAATGGACACATAGAGAGGAGCCCCCTGAGAGGTCAGGAAGGAGAGGTCCTGCAAGAGTTTCCTCCACATGTCAGGGCTTCCCTGATACAAGGGGCCAGCTAAGGTGTCTGATTCAGGCTGCAGCAGCCAGGCAGGCTTTCCCCGTCTGTCCTGCGGTGGTTCGCACCATCATCTGTCCTCCGACTCTGCTGTTGGATACAGGGGCATTGACCTGGTACCTGGTTGCTGGGGAAGCATGCTTGCCATGCACATGTGTGTCTCCTAACACAGCCACTTCCTACTGTGTTGTTTTTGCACACAGTGGCCCTGACCCAGACTGGAATGAAGCATTTTCCAAGGGCTTAGCCAGGCAGAGGGTGCCAGGGCAGTACCATTCACTCTCCAGAATGTTCCTGGCTTCCTTACCCCACCTGCCTCTCTGCATTCTGTCTGAGGCATGTAGCACCTCCCAGAATGCTCAGAATGCCCTTGCTGCTGTCCTGTTAAACACAGAGATGGGCAGCAGGGCTTGGCACCCTGGAGCCTAGTCATGGTCCATGGTCTCAGCTACTGCTGTGGTGCCAAGGCCCTGCCTCCCTCATCAGATCCGAACCCCCATCACCAATGAGCAGACACCCCCATTGACCAGTTTCACTCTTGGCTCTCTTCCTCCCTGACCAGGCCATGCTCTGGCTGGTCTTTTAAGGCTGGTGACATTTGGAAATTGAAATAAAGTTCCTTGGTAAGCAGGCTGATTATAACAAGAAGACGTGATGAATGTATTGACCCAGGGAACGTACAGGGGACAGACACTGGTCCAACACCGCTACTTAAATCCAGCAGGCAGTTCCTGGGATCTGCTGATGTTGATGGATGTAGGCACGGGGGAGTAGCGAGCAACAGGTGGCCAATGGATGCCAGGTGTCCCTCAGCCCTGCCTTTCCGTTCCACTGGCTGCCCCAGAGTGGAGGCCATCTGAGGGGTCACCCAGCACCAGGTTTCACTCACTGTCCTCAGGGTGGTTGACCAGCTCCTCTGGTTGGCCCAGGTATTGGATGAGCCACTTAGCATCTGACCCTGGTCTCCCCAGGAAGGTGACTATAAGGACCTAAGGATTGAAGGGCAAGTGTGAGGTGTGAGGAGTGTGGCCCATTGGGATGCCCTCCACCAGGCTATGCTCTGGTGGTGTCCTCTGGCTAGTCCAGGTGTCCAAGAAACACTCCAGCTTGACCCTGCATGTCTGATTTAATCACAGATCTTACTTCCAGTCCACCCAGTTTTCATAGAATCAAGACTCTGGGGGGTCCTCAGAAACCTGTGTTCTGCCCATTCATCTTGCAGGTTAGGGGGCAGAGGTCCTGAGGGTGGAGATGGTCAAGTCACTCACACAGAGGCTCCAGGCTTTTCATATTGGGCTCTAGAACCCAGAGGGTATCTATCACAACAAGAGACCCAAGAGTGCCACCTATTAGGACATGTTGACCTCTCTATGTGGCCTTCAGTCTCATCACCTACCCAACATGCCCTGCCCTGTCCTGCCCTGCCGTGGGCTGGGAAGATCTTGCCCAAGCCAGGATCTTATTTTGGCTAGTGCAGTTCTTGGCAGGGGAGCTGTCCCTTTTCATGGTGCTGAAGCTATTTCACCCCAAACAACCAGCAGAGTCTGCGTGTCCCAAGAACAGACCCCTTGGTATGGAGAGCTCTCCACAACTCCCATCCCCCGCCTTCCAAAGATGCTGTTGCTTCTGGAAGGAGGGTCAGTGACGAGTCACCTGTGATGCAGGGTTCAGGATCTCTCAGAACTTCTGGGTCTCTGTGCAGATGTCTGGCCTAGGATTAGAGCCCCAGGCTCAGCAGGAGGGGGACTTGAAGATTGGGGCCACAGTCTTCACACTGATGGGGCCCCATTGCTAGATAGGGGTCTAGTGATGGAAAGGGCACCATCCATCTGCCGTCCTTAGAGGCGGCCCCAGGCCTGACCAGGGAAGGAGGGTCAGCAGATTGTGCACCATGGATGGGCCTGCTGGGAAGTGGTTAGCTGGCAGACCCAGTTTAGCAGTGCCTGGAAGGTGAGAGGGTGAGGTTAGCAAAGAAACAGATTGAACCAGGTAACAGCTTGTACCCTTCCAGTGTACTGTGTACTGTCAGTGGCCTATCCATGAGAGGCAGCACAGTACAATGGAAACAGCCAGTTTGGGCTCCAGCAGTATGGACAGGGGCCCTGTGGTCAAGGAAGCTGGCACCCTCAGAACTGAGGCAAGGTTCTGAGATGAGCCCCAGGACTGTAGAAGTGCAGCTCAAGGCAGATTGGGAGTGGGCAGGGCTGGGGTTGGCTCTTCATTCTGGGAGCTTTTACGAAAGGGGTGGTGGTCAGGGTGGTAATGGGGAGTGAGCCTCAGTTGGAGCAAGTGGAGCCCTCCTGCCCAGGCCCTGGTCTTGCAGCTTCAAACCCAAACCCACTCCCAGACCTTCCCACTGGGGGTGGGAGACACTTGTGGGGAAGCTGCCAGCAGAGGCTCTGGAACAGTGCCACCCCTTAGAAGGAGACCAGGCCTGTAGTTGGGGTCACCCAAGGACATTGGGCCCACCTGTAATTCAGATCACCCCTTCCTGGTGCAGCTGTAGGCTTCACATAAATAGATGATGTTGACAGTGTGCTAGTGAGACTGTCACCAAGGCAGACACTGAGCCAGAAGTGGCTCATTGGCCATAGTTTGCCGACCCCTGCTTTAGGTTTAAAAATTGTGTGATGAACATCACAATCTGCCTTCAGATAATATACTACTTAACATTTTTAAAAAAATAGCAACTGAACTTTTCCAGTTTTTTCTGACTTTTTGTGTGACTTTTATTATATTTTACTTTAGAGAATCCATTATCTTTTGAATTTCAATGATTCAAAAATGGCTTTTAAATGTATACATATAATTGACTATTTCTGGCACTTTCTTTGTGTTGATCAAAATTTCCATCTGGTACAATTTTTCTTCTGCAGGAAAGACTTCTTTAACATTGCTTAGGTTGTAGGTCAGCTACTGATACATTTTCTCAGCCTTTCTTTGCCTGAAAATGTCTTTAATCCATCTTCATTTTTACTAGATGTAGAATTTCGTGCTGACAGTCTTTTTTCTCTCTCTTAGCATCTTAATGATGTTTGTCTCGTTTTCTGGCTTGCCTGGGTTCTAACAAGAAGTCTGCTAGCAATCTCATCTTTGTCCCTTATACATGATATCTTTCTTCCTGTGGCTGATTTTTAAGATTTTCTTTGTATTTATATTGTTTGTGGTTCATTGAGCTCCTTGGAGATATGGGTTTATAATTAATAAAATTTAGGATATTTTGGCATTTATTTCTTAAGTATTTTTTCCTCAATCCTCCCCCCCCCTTTTTTTCTGGGACTCTGGTTTTACCTATTTTGGATCACATGGTATTATCCTTTTGGTCACTGAGGCACTATTCCTCTTTCCCCTCATTTTTCTGGGCTTTCCTTTAGATAATTCCTGTTGCTATTCTAAATGTACTGACTTCTTTCAGAGTCTAATCTATTAATCTCACCCAATGGATTTTTCATTTCAAATACTATGTTTCATTTTAAACAGAATTTTTCAAGTCTGTTTGGATCTTTCTAAAATACCTTTAGCTTCTCCCTTATTTTCATAATTTGTTGCTTTGTAACAGATTACTTCAAAATTCAGCAACCTAAACCAAGAAAGGAGTTTGAAGTTGGATTCAGGGTGACTTACCATGGTTCTGGCTTGGGGTCTCCTGAGGGTGCCTCCTGGCTGTCAGCCCAGGTTGGTCTTATGCAGTGTGACAGGGGGCCTCAGCACCTGCATTCAGGTTCCCTGAGAGGCTCTTGGCAGGAGGCTTTGCTCCCTGCCCTACTTCCACCCCCACTGCCATGGCGCTCTCCCTACAGCTGCCTGGCATCCTGACAACGTGGCCGCTGGCTTCCCAGAGGGAGTGTGTGATGAGAGAGCACAAGCCCAGTATGCAGGCTAGCCATCACTTCTGCCATTTTCTTTTTTTTCTTTAAAGAGAGAGAGTGAGAGAGGGGGACAGAGAGAGAGAGAGAGAGAATTTTAATATTTATTTATTTTTTCTTAGTTCTCGGCGGACACAACATCTTTGTTTGTATGTGGTGCTGAGGATCGAACCCGGGCCGCACGCACCCCAGGCGAGCGCGCTACCACTTGAGCCACATCCCCAGCCCACTTCTGCCATTTTCTGTTGATCATACAGACCTATCCTGCTACTATGTGGGAGGAGATAGCCCTGGCACGACAGCACCAGGAGTCAGGCCTGTTTGGAGCGTGTCTACCAAACTTAGAGCCATGATTGTGTTTTAAGTCCATGAACATATTTGTAATTGCCGTTTTAAAGTCTTTGCTAATTCCATCATTTCTGGGCCTGTTTCTGTTGATTGATTTTTATCTTAGTTATAGATCATAGTTTCCTTTTTTTTTGCATACTTAGCAATTCTTACTATATAATGGACATTGGGAAGATTGTGTTGTCAAGGGCCTGGATTTTGATATCTTCCTTTGAAGAGCATTGGTTTTTCCTGGCAGGCAATTAAGTGACTTATGGGTTAGCTTGATCCTGTCAAGACTTGTTCTCAACATTTCTCCTGTCTTGTCTAGATTTGCATTTATTGTAGGGTTACTTTAGCCCCACAGCTAAGACATGACCTTCCTATAAATGCCCCAAGTGATCTTGGAGAATGCTCCGATGCAACTGGTTTGAACTCCAGTGTCTTCCAGGTCTGATGACCTCTGGGAGCTGTCCTGACAACTGCCCAGTTATGTTTTGTTCATCCTGGTGGAGTTCACGCTGTGGTGGAGAGCTCTCCTAGGCAGCCTCACAGGGGTCCTTTCCATTTTGTTGGAAACTCTTCTTTGCTCAGCTCCATCCTCTGAGATCTGTCCCCTCTTCTCAGTGAGAGGATCACATGCTTGTTATGTGCCCCAAGTGCTATACCTGGGAAGGTCATTGGGCAAGAAGCATTTGAGCTTCACCTTGTTTCATTCCTTTTTCCTTCCTTCCATCTGTCTGTCCTTTTTTCCTTCCTTCCTTCCTTCCTTCCTTCCTTCCTTCCTTCCTTCCTTCCTTCCTTCCTTCCTTTTTTTTTCCTTCTTTTTTTTAAATTTGGTGCTGTGGTCGGAACGCAAGTCCTTGCATATGCTAAGCAAGTACTCTACTACTGAGCTATACCCTGAGCCCTTTCTTCCATTTTTTTTTCCTCTTCTTTACATGCACACACGTGGATTCTTCTGAAGGGCTCCAGGCCTTTTGGATCAGGGCTAATCCATATGACCTCATTTAACCTGATTTACCTCTTTAAATGTCCTCTTTTAAATGCAGTCACACTGGGGGACACGACTTAGCATCGGAATTGTGGGGCTCCATTCAGTCCTTCACAGCTACAGCACATAGGCCTTGCTCGTTCAGCTCAGTGGACATCATAGGTGGACTTGTGAGCCTGGATGGATGACTGTCTATATAAGGAGTGCATGTAATTGTACATAAATGGGATCAGGTTGTACCTACTGGGGCTTTTCCTAGAATAACATGCTCTTCTTGGCTTAGAAACCTTGCCACGTTGCCCCTTCACCCCCCGCAGCCTGTGTAAGCCGCCTACACTGTACCCACGTGCTCTTTTCCTCTCTGTTCATCTGCTGGGAGGTTCAGAACAGCAGAACATTGGCAAGCAGCCAGCAGAGGATGCAGAGTCCACACTTCACATTTGCCCACAAAGCAAGTGCCATCCTCCTTCCCTGGGTGGTTCCTAGGAGTGTTTCTGGGCCAAGACAGAGGGGCTTCTTTGTCCCTCTGCTCCTGCTTTTCTGTGAGCTGGGCAGCTTCAGCCAGTTTCTGAGCCAGTGCGCCGCTGGCCTCAATGGGCAGCAGGGCTGCAGTGCAAGAAGAAGATTCCCCCCCACACACAGCAGGGTCCACTGGGCGATGACTCATGGCTTCTCTGGGGTCCCAAGGTTGCAGGGTAGCTACTCATCAGCCTCTGACTGGAGCAGGAGTAGGCCTGGAGCACTGGGCACTGGGGTCCTTGTCCTGGTTGTCCTGCTCACCCTGTTCTACAAGAGGAGAGAGAAGTCCAGTCCTCCTTGGGTTTCGCCTTGGCTTGAAGTACATCCTGCCCTGAGTCCTGGAGGCACAGGCAGCCTGGGACTCGTTCTCGATGGCTGGACCTATCATTGTTCTCATCCCTGCTCTCCCCAGCCTGCCCCTCCACCTGGCCCTACTCCTGCTGATTGCCAAGTGCTTCGAGTGCCAGGCAGGAGGCCCAGGCCATGCTGATCTACACGAGGCCTCAATTGAACTGAGAGCAGGTGCTGTGCTGCGAGATGTTTTTCCCTTCCTAGGTCAATTCCTAAGCCCACCAGGCAATCGATGAAGAGATGCCTGTCTCTGGGTAGTGCTGATCGGTGTGAGCAGCTCAATACCCCTTTTATTTTTTAAGGAACCGTACTCAGCCCCATGCTGTGCAGAACACTGCAGGATAGTCAGGATCTACAGGCAGCCAGGAGCCTCCTCCCACGATTTATCCTTGACCTTCCAGGACAGAACAGCCCCTCTGTACCTTGCACAGTGTCCTGGTCCTTGCTGCATGATGGCACTATTGTCTGCAGGTGTATGTCCCTCTCCCAGGAAGAGCACTGTGGGACACCAGATCTCACTGTCTTCCTGCTGTGACAACTGCCCTGCATTGATGTCCAGCGTGCACCAGTGCTTCCCCTATGGGTGCCAGGGCTTCCTTCTCCAGACTCCCCTCCCTCTCCACATGGAGAGCTGCAGGGCTAGGCAGGAGAGCCTGGATTGCTGAGTGCTGGGGTCTCAAGTACATCCCCTGACCTTTCCCTCCACCATCCCCTGGACAGGACTCCCCCATGTCCCAGCTATATCCCAGCCTCTATCTCCATGGGGCTAGCTATCCAGAGGCCCTGTGGGCAGGATGTGGACTTCTGTTGTCCTCTATCAGTCACATCAGTGACACACTGCGAGGCACAGCCTCATGTGGGACATCCAGAGAGGCTGACCAGGTCCTAAACATGACCCCACCACTTGTCCCCCAAACCTTGCCCAGCACTGAGCTGACTTAGTTGGTGTCCATTCAAACTCACCACCAGAAGGGACCCTGCCTGCTCCCCATATGCACTTTCCCTCTGGCACAGGGGCCTGCTCTGAGGCTGTATGGCTGTGTCTTGTGGAGTAAGTTCACAGCATTCATTAGTTTTTAAAAGAAGAGGTCTCTGAGGCACTACCTTGGTAGGGAGGACAGAGGGCTCAGTCCCCAGGCCAGATAGAGGGGTTACAGAGGTCAGCTGGCATGTTCCTGGGTCTGGCCCAGCCTCCTTGTGGAATCTCTCACCAACTTAGAGCCTGCCCAAGAAGAGCCTCTTGGCTCCTTGTCCTTGAGGAAGACTCCAAGTGGCCTTGCCCACACTGCTTAGCCCTGCCCAGCCCAACCTGCACCTGTGCCCCAGTACATGTACCACGTACTCCTCCTTGCCAAAGTAGTGTTTCATCTCTGGTACACACTCCTGCCCTGCCGAGCTTCCCTCTCACTCCAGCTTCAGGATCATGACCACCCCTGTAGTCTCTGGCATCAGGAATGAGTGCTAGCCTGAGAACTCTGGAGGAAGCTGCCTCTCTTGCTCAGGAAAGGCACTCTGGGTCCTCCAGGGCTGCATGCAGCAGCTGTCTCTCCCACCTGTGGTTTCCTTACCCCCATCCCCTGTCACCCATGGACACTCACCTGTGGGTGCCAGAGCTAGCAGAACATTAGAGTCCATGCTGGGGACTTCCCTTCCCTGAACAAAGCTGGAGCTCACTCACTGAGAGATCCAGGCTCCTGCTCTGAGGTTAATGGCCTCTTGTCTGTGGCCAAAGCTGGGAAGATTGCTCTGCCCCATCAGCTTTGTGATGGCTAGGAAGAGCATGCTCACAGATATTCTGCCCAGCTGAAGGCGTTGGAAACATGCCATCCCTCTGATCAGAAATGATGGGGGGGACTCACCTTGGTCCTGACCCAGCGAGAGTCAGTGTCTGTAACTGGAATACATGAGGCATCCAGAGCCTATTCGTTCAGCATTCTGCCTACAATGACAGGTTCTGCCTAAAGCTGCTTGAGGAGCCGTGAAAGGTGCAATCATGCGCTCTAACCTGGCAAGGTGGTTCACTCTGATGCCGGCCAGCAGTCATTGCAAGCCATGGAACTTGAGTGTTGATTGCTGTCCACATTGCAAGGCCTGGACCTCTGCCACAAAGCCTCAGCCCCACCGGTTCCCAGGGCACAGGTACCCGTGAGGCAGGGGCAGGGCAGTGGTTAGGATGTGCAGCATCTCTGGGTCCCAGAGAGTGGGGAAGCACACTCAGAGCTGTCCAAGAGAAGTGCATGCTGGAGACCTGGATCCACGGCAGGGCTTGTCAGAGTGGCGCTCTCTGGTACACAGAGTCCCTACTCTTCCTCCTCTGCTTGGCAGTTTACAGAGGACTTTCTCACCCTGTTTTCTCACTTGTCCACAAGGCCAGCCCACCTGCCTACTGGGCTGGGCCCTGCTCAGCCACCAGCTTCATTTGGGAGGTCCCAAGTGTACAGGTTAGGGCTATGATTCCAAGGGACAGCACCCAAAGTGTGATCTGCAAATGCCATTTCTCTAAACACTAGGACAAATCAGGCCTCCCTGCACCAGGTGTGCACAAAGTAGCCATGAGCTGCCCACCTGCACAGCTCCTTCTGCTCACACAGTGGCATGGGGCATCCGTCATTTTTCCCCAGCTGTCGGCTCAAGGTCAGACCTACACCAGGTTGGGTCTCTTAATACTTCACCAGCCAAGTGTGGGCTTTGAGTCTACCACAGCACTGCCAGGTGGCAGAGGGGCCAGAGAAGGAGGTAAAGGGCCTCTTCTTGGCTTAGTGACTGCTGGCCCTCCACCCAGACACCTGCTGGTCACCTGCCTCTTTTCTGGGTTGCTCTAGGGCCCTATCCCCCTCAGCAAGGCGACCCTGGCCCTTTCTGGGCTGGTCTCCAGCTCCAACAGCTCAACCTGATTGTATCCAGCCCACTGGGGACACCATGATGGAGCCTAGTTTGGGTCTATTGGCATCACATACTGCAAAAGGGGCCTGGTGATTTGTGGAGATGGCTGTTATAATTACCAAGATGGACCGTGGTCTTCCTGGCTCCCCTCAGCTCGTGTTAGCAGCGATGGTGCTAATTGGTGATTGTAACTCATTATAAACTCACTCTAATTAAATTACCCGTCGGTGCTGGGAGATTAATGGCACAACCAGGTTACAGCATGATTACATTTAGTCTTGTCACATTTTTCTGTTGTTGTTGCTTTTTTAAAGTCCCTGTGATGATGAGGGCTAGAGAGGAGGGGAGGCTGTTTGAAGCCCACCAGGTGCCCTCAGTTGTATGCAGGCTGTGCTCTTTTGGACAGCTAAGCAAGCCTAGTCCTGGGCTGGGAATTCTCTAAAGTTAAGGGACTCTGGATGTGTCTTCTGCCCTTGGGAGCCTGAAGAGCAATGGTAGAGGAGCAAGGAGTGCATGTGGAGGAGAAGCCTATGCCTGCTGGGGACGGGCAGCAGGTGGCACGGCCAGGGTGCTGTGAGGGTGTGGGGCAGTCTGTGTAGGGAGTCTTGAGTGTATGTGAGGTCACACACTGGATGGTGGCTCAGTATCTGTTACCCACAAGCTTGCCTGATGGACTTTTTGCCATGATCCTCAGCAGAGGGTAAGGTAGACTTTAGTACCATGTCATCCTTTCTTGTCTTAGGAGATTTCCATGTGTGGCCCATGAATCTGGAGCTTGTTAGTGATGTAATGTCTTGGGCCACATCCCAGACCTGCTTCATTTAATGGGGTCTAGGGAGGGTACCCATGTAAGAGTGTTTGGAAACCTTCATCACTCAACTTCCTTGTAAAGCGAGGAAGTGATCCTGTATCCTCTGTGTGGAGTGTAGGGTGTGCCAGGGCCACACTGCTGGACCCCTGTGCCAGAGGTCACACTGCTATGGGCCTGTGGCCAAGGCCTGTTGGGCCTTGGTGCATCCTGCTGGGCAGGCCAGGTCAGATCTGCCTGATCTGCAGAAAGGACATCCTAGAGCAAGGTGACTGTACCAAGCAGCCATGTCACCTGCCCACTTGCGCCACCACAGAGGGTATAGGAAATCCCCAGTGCATCAGGGATGCTGGATGGCTCCCAAGTCACAGATCATGAGAACTCTGCAGAGAAGATCTAACTCAACGCCTCCTACTTCAGTTCCGGCATAAAATGCTAGCGGAGCTGTGCTCTTGCCAGCCTGGCAGCTAGTGCTTTGTGCATTATTTCTGCAAACACAGGCCTGGCTCACCCTACAGAGGCAGCAGCTCTGATGAGGGACCCTGTATCTCAGGAAGAACCCACTTGTCATGGAGTCTGATAACCTGTCAGTGGGATTAACCAGTCCCCCTGAAGGTAACCCTGCTTTGTGCCACACGGACCCACAGGCAGAGGCCCAGAAACACATCCTAACAGTTCCTAACATGAGTGCATGTATCTACTATGTAGACACATTTCAAGGGCCATCAAGATCTCCAGAGAGCAAAGATTGACCTATGGAGAACCACTTGGGCTAAGTAGAACCCCATGAGGCGATCATGACTTGGCAGTAGGCACAGGAGAGGCTCAGTGGTCAGAAAGAGGAATATCTAAGCTCCTGAGGGCATGGTTGGTCAGGTGGCATGAGATCAGTGTGGTGTGTGTGCACACGTCCCTTGCTCACACTGTGTTATTCTTTGGGTCCTGTCCAGCCGGCACTCAGGTCAGCATGGAGCGTGGTCTTTGTTCTCCTTGCTCCTGAGTTCACCCCTGTGTTGTCACTGCATCCCAGCTTCTTGGACTCCAGCCACCTCCTTGGAGCTCTGCAGCATACCCAATGTAGGAACATTCACCTCTGGACAAGGGCAGTGGCTCCTGTGGGTGCACATGCTGCTGACCTCAGGTCCGTCTCAGGTGCTCCACATAATGAGAGAAAGATGGTTTAGGATGCTGAGAAATGCCAGGCCCTCCCCAGCAGCTGCGTTGGCAGCTCCAGGTCACGTGTTCTTGTCCATTGCTCCCCGCTGAGCCTGGAGGAGGCCCCGAGCACTTCCTATGCATGGATCATCAATGGGGGATTCCAGATGGGAAGGAGGCCTTGCTGAAGAGCTGCCCTCAGCATTGGCTGCTGAAGGACAAACATGGCCATGTGCCACCAGCATGAAGCTTGGAAGTCCTGTCTCATGGGGACACAGTTGATGGCAGGGTGCTGTGGTGCCAGAAGCCAACAAAGCCCAGCTGCCCCCAGTAACCAGGAGTTGGAAAGGATCAACTTAATATCTGAGGTGATTCCGCACAAATCCAGAAGGTTCTGTCCACCTCAGGTTATCAGAGGATGGAGTTTGGGTTTCAGTTTTGCTGCTGTGTGGTCTCAGGTAAATCATCTACCTCCTTGGTGCCACTGTGTGGCACATGTGGCAAGGTACGGGTCCCCTCCAAACACACATCAAAGTGGGCTGCATGGTGGGACACAGCCAAGTCCCCACCCTGAGTCTTGGAATGCAGCGACCAAACACCCATGACTCAGGAAATGCAACATCCAGCCTCCCTCCTGCTGTGCCTGGAGTGGGTGCAGCAGAAGTGCCAGTCCCATGGAAGATGGGACACCAGGTTTCTGAGAGCCCTGTGTCGTTCCTTATTACGAGAGGTGGGGAGAAGCAAGCTAGGACGGTGTTTTAATTATGAGATTCTTATCTGTGCAGAAACTCTCTTAAATGCTTTGTAATCTATTTTTAATAAGTCATTCAAAGAAGCTCAGCTCCAGTTAATGTCCAGAGCTGATAGCTGGGCCCACCATGCTCGCCCTGCCTGGTCCCTTTGATGAAGGCTGCCCTTCATGTCCCCTTCCCAGCCATCCCAAGGAAAGAACCCTTGGTCAGAGGGAGAGAAACAATGGCCTTGCAGACCTTCCTCTTCTGCCTCTGGAAAGCCTCGGCAGTGAGGTGCCCAGAATGAGAATTGGGCTGGAGCAGCAGGTAGAATTACAATCAGGGTCCCTCTGAGATGCACTGGGAGGTGGAGATGGAGGATGGCATTGCATAGCCCTGCGCTCCAACTTCAGCCTGTTCACTGAGCATCATGGGGGGACAAGCTGCTACTTTGCTTTCTGCCGAAGAACCCAGTGGACAGGTTCCCAGGGTCTGTCCAGGATGCTGGAACCGCCCCAAGGCCTCAGGGAGCTTAGAATGCCACTGCTTGTTGCCTCCCCCCAGGGCCTGAGGCACAGGCCCCACCTCCCATGTTCAGTGACAGGAGCTACTCCCTCCTGCATTTCCCGGGACTGTCAGCAGCAGAAACTGCCGGTCTAGGCTACCACGTCCCTCCTATGCTGGGAGCCAGCAGCACTGTGTGTCCCTGGCACAAGGCTACTGATGCCAGCAGCCAGAGGGGACCCTTTGTGACACTGTGCTGGAAGCAGTACTGCTGCCCTCCCAGCCTGCAGGCCTCTGCCTCCCTCAATCTTCCCACCCTGGTTGGCTGAACCACCCAAGTTCTCGAGCTTCAAGTGTTGTGGTCAGCCTCAGTCCCCACCTCCCACCCACCTCCGCTGGGCCACCTAGAGCTGGGCTGACCTACTCTGCTCAGGAGCCCAGACATCAGAGGCATTCGGTTCTGGTGCATGTCACACTGCCACTGAAGACCTCCCACCTCTTCTGGCAAGTGAAGGTTTAGGAGGGTGTGGTGAGATTGCACAACTGGCCCTTGATGAGTGCTTAACACCTAGGCCCAATGTCTTCCCAGCATGTCCTTGTCCCCAACTCTGCCTGGACTCGCACCTATCACTCTTGATGGTACAGCTTCCCCTGCTTCTTCTCGCCTGCCGTGTGGCCTCCTTACTGAGGGAGATCATGATGTTCCCTGACTAAAGGCCCGTGGGCTCCCCATCAACCCATGGGACAACCCGGCCTCTTTTCACAGCAAGTCATCTAATGCCCTTGCCCCTTTCTCCCTCAGCTGTCTTTTAGTTGGCAGACAGGGTACAGGCTCAGCCAGTAGCAGGTGCTTATAAAAGCTTTCAAGAACCACTTAGGATTTCAAGTGCAGGTTTAAAAGGACCAACCCACTGGTCAGCCTTGTCTTAGGGGAAGGGAGCCCAGGGACTGCTGCACTTGGGCACCTGCCCTTTCACCCTGGGCACCGCTCCCAGTCCTCAGCCACTGTCTGTGTCTGGCATGGCACCCCTGGCTTCCCCAAGAGCTTAACTTAGAAGACCCCCATAACCAGCTGGATTCCCAAGCCAGAGGCACCTTCCCATGTCACAGGAAGAGACTGTTCATGTGTCTGCACTGTCTGCCTGGACCAGTCCAGCTGGGATGGTGCTCAGCACACAGATGGGCTAAACCACAGACCCTCTAAGGGTTAAGGGGGGCACCAGAGCCATTTTCTGGCAGTGGAGCTGTCAAGCCATGGACTGGCTGCCTTGCAAGAGCACCAGGCTCTGCCATGAGCCTGGGCCTCTACCCGTGACTGGAAGTGGTAGGGGCCTTGGCAGGGATGGCCGCGCCTGGGCAGCACCAGCCTGCAGGCAGGAGGGCTAACCGTGAGATAAAGAGAGCAATCGCCTCATAGCTCACGAGGGCCTGTCTCTGGGTCTGTGCATTCTGAGTCTCCAAGGCAGCCAGTCCTGATTAACTGTGCAAACTTAATTAGTTCATATCCAAGTTTGTGGAAGGCATCCCTCAAGGGAGCTTGGCATGAACAGCCTCCGGTTACCAAGAAGACCAGATTCGACGCCGAGGTGTTGGTATTAATATTGAATATCCCATCCTCAGGTTTCCGTTCCTCCCTGGTCATAAAAAGACTCATCTTCCCTCTGGCTTCTGATGCGCTGTTCTTGTAAATAATATTAAAGCAATTTCTTCCGAAGAGACCGAAGGGAAGGGCAATGGGTGAGGTGTCCTGAGGCTCTAGTCTCTGCCCTACAAGGTCAGCTCTGACTGTGGGGATAGGAGGACACCCTGTGGTTCCCAGGAGTCCCAGGAGGGCTTGTCTGGGTCACCTGCACCATACAGGGTGACCTCAGCTGGGACTCCCACCCCATCATCATTTGGATAATGAGAGTACCATAGGTGGGCATGAAGTGGGGACTCCATGCCTGTGGGCTTGGTGGGCAAAGTGCACCCCAGGCCCCAGAGGTCCTGTCCACCCTAAATGCTCAAAGAATCAATCCTCCAGTTGACTCATTTGGATGGTCCAAGAAACATTTCTAACAAATTGCTGGGCTGCTGGTGTGTCTTGGGAGTGTTTCAAATTCGCCCTTTAAAGACTCTGCCAGCAGGGGGGTGTTCAGAAGCCAGAAGCAATTTGGATAATGACACATCCTGTTCTGAGCTGGGCCCAATCAAAGGGAATGGCCAGGTCTTTGATCTTCAGGTTCCCTAGAGCTCTAGAAAGAGAGGCCCCCAGGCCCCACCCAGAAAAGGGGTCCAGACCTGCCCTCTGGGGCCAGGGCTGGTGCTGGACGAGAGCCTCCCCTTCCTTCTCAGAAAAGGGCTCCCTGCTGATGATCCTCTGGGCCTGGCCCTGGGGCCCTCCTTCCAGGGGGAACATCTGGCCCTTGCTGACTCTGCCAGAGCTACCTCTGGCTGGCAGCAGCTCCTGCGCAGGGGCCTCCTCACCAGTTTCTCTCTTGGGTTCCCCTTGGGCTCTCTTCCCTGCCCTCAGGTACCTACACTAACTAGTGGAATGTGCAGCCCCTCCTTCCAGGAGGGCTGGGACCCTGCCCAGTGGTACTATAGGGGCAGCAGGGACATGGCCCCAGGAAGGCAATATCTGCCTGCACCTGCATCTTCTCCGTGCAAACCAGGCTGGTTGTGGTGACCATGGCACAGAAACACTGCTCAGAGTGCAGTGCCAACTCTGTGCCCATGGGCTTCTCACAGGTTGGGGGGGTACTCCTGGCCATAGGTTGGGGGGCTTTTAACAGACCCCGCTCGCTCACCTCCCTCCTCAGAGGCCTGCCTTGGCCAGGAGGCTGTCTCATGGTCCAGTGGTGGCTGAGCAGCTGGCCCTAGGCCTGCCTGCAGCCACCCAAAGCCAGGGCGAGGGCTCGCATTGCTGCTGGCCACCTTTGTTTCTGCTGGTCTGTAATGGGCTCTCTGTGGACCCTTGAGTAGTTTTTAACTAGACACCGGCTCCTGTTCTTTCCTCCCTCACACCTCGATCTGATCAGCCATGTCAGGCATTCCCCTGCCCCTGGTCTTAGATCTGGGTACCTGTCAAGCTGACTGGTCTCAGGGCTCCCCTCTTTTCATGGAGGGGAGGGAGGAATGTGGCCTCCCCACCACCAGAGCTTCCACAGGACCATCTGTGGCCAGTACCCCGACGCTGCTTGAGGCCTGATCTTATCCCCTAGGACTCTACTGTCTGGCACCCGCCTGGCCTCAGCCCCTGCTGGGAGGGCCTTGGGCTCAGAGCCCATCTCAGGCCAGTGGAGGAGGATTCAGTTTGTTTCATTTCCACTGAATTTATTTTCATAGTTACTCTCTATTTATAGCAAGCAGTGCCCGCTTTGTTTTACAGTAGTGATATAAAGCTTCCTTTTACATGAAGCTTTACATTAATAAGGGTAGTTGGCTTAAAGAAAAACACTAAGTGACTAACAGCCTGTGGGCAGAGCTGCCAGCTGACACGACTTGTGAACTGGCCTAGGCCAGCACTTGGCCGTTTAACAAAGCCCAGCCCAGCAGACAAAGATTCTGATACTCAGAAAAGTCTAGAAACTCACACATAGAGGGAGAAGCACAGCAGATGCATCCCAGCTCCATCCTGCTGCATACGCAGTGCTCTGGGAACAGGTCCTTCAGGTTCATGTTCGGGGTCCCTGCCAGGCTCCTGGGACAGATGGGACACAGGGACCAGGGGGTGCTGTGTCCTGAGCACCTTAATTCCCTCTCAGGCAGTGCCTTCTAGGGGAACATTTGGCAGTGTCTAGAAACAGGTTTTTTTTTTTTTTTTTTGCGGGGGGTAGGGATTGAACTCAGGATCACTCAGCCACAGAGCCACATCCCCAGCCCTATTTTTTATTTTATTTAGAGACAGGGTCTCACTGAGTTGCTTGGTGCCTCGCTTTTGCTGAGGCTGGCTTTGAACCAGCGATCCTCCTGTCTCAGCCTCTTGAGCCTCTGGGATTACAGGCGTGTGCCACCATGCCTGGCTGGAGACATTTCTGTTGTCACAGTTGGGGAAAGGCTGATGACTTCTAGTGGGTAGGGGCACGGCTGCTATTGAACACCCTCCAGAGCACCAGAGAGCCCCCACTTTCCCCAGCAGAGAACGATCCAGCTCCAGTGTCGGGGCCAGGGCCGAGGCCTGTTCTTGGGGAGATACCAGGTACTCCAGCAGCTCTCTAGGTCCTCTGCATGGAGCTGCTGTGGTGGCCAGTCACAGCCAACACTGGGGCTCCACAAAGTCTAGAGACCTTAGAAGGGGAGGGCCTTGGTATGGGTGGATCCAGAGTCTGCAGGCATGCGCTCCACCTCGTCACTTGCTCCCAGGTGGGCAGGAGGCTGGCCACTGAGCCAGTGGACAAGAGTGGTCGGGAACTCTGCTGCACAGAGTAGGAGCCCAGCCCAGCCCTGTCTGTCTTGATCTTTGCCTTAGCCCCACCGACAGCTGAGGAAGTTCAGGCTCGGAGCAGCAAAGCCTCTGGCCAGGCCTCTGCAGGGAGGACAGGCCCAGTGCTGGCCTCACCTGCACTGCCTGCAGCCCAGCAGCTTGGCTCATGCTCTCCAGCCTCCTGCCCACCTCGGTGCTCACGAGGCGCCCTGTCCAGCAGTGGGGGGAAGCAGCAGCCTCTGGCTGTGCATAGGGCCTCGTGCAGCACTCCTGCCTCGCTTGTTGCTTGCTGTATCGTTCCAACCCCAGTTCCTCCCTGACAGATTTGTGCCCACCTGAGGCCAGCTGTGCTCCACAAGCCATTTTCAGTATCACAAATGCCCCTGTCAGTGAGAGTCCTCTCTGAGGCTGTTGCTGACCACTTAGGATGTCTGGCTCCCTGTGGGGGGCGGGGGGCAGAAGAGCTACTTGGTCACTGCAGACAAACAGATATTTCTTAGGCTGTTTTATTTTCAGTTTAGCAAAACAGGAAGACAAATGAGTTTTCACTTCATGTGGCTCATGCAGAGCGACACATCTTTCAAAGCCAGCGCTGGGGAGGAGGAGCATCAGCGCGGTTTCCTGATGGCTCCAGCACTGGGCTGCTGCTCCCGTGGCCAAGCCCAACCAGAGGTGAATCCACAGCAGAAGCCCCTCTACCCTCCCGAGAGAGCCTTCTTCCCTGTCCCCCGCCCGCCCCCCCCCCCCCCCCCCCGCCACTGTCATTGCATCATACAACAGGCGTGCTTGGTGACAGCCAGCTGACTTCTAGGTACCATTGGAGCTTAACTGGGCCCTCTGCTGAAGTCATGACAGATACTGTTGTCCCATTTTACAGCTGAAACCAAGGCTCAGAGGGGCAGTGACTTAGCTCTCACAGACCTCAAAATGCAGCTCTACCCCTGTGGCTCCCTGTTCAGCAAGGACCCTGGGGAGCAGCCCACCAGGCCACGATGCTTTGTATCTGGGGTGTGTTGTTGACTAGTTGCTGCTTCCAGCCCTGGCCTCCTGGGCTCATCCTGAACCATAGCATGGCACAGTGGCAGTGTGCAGTAGTCACAAACTAGACAGTCCTTTTCAGAATGGGGACCAATCAGACAGCTCCTGGAGCAGAGGAAATGCCTGAGAACAGGCCAGGGTGCCACTTGCACCTGAGCTGACATGTATCCACTGTGACTCCACGGGTGGCAGCCAGCCCTCTGGCCTCTTCTCAAGGTCACCTTATAGCAGTGTACTCAAGCCACCTTCCTTGGGCTGACACATGGGACGATGGTTCTTCCAGGATGTGGGCTTCTGGCGAACAGGTCCTCATGGTGGCAGTTGGCACTGAGTGTGCAGGCCTCCGTGGACCTGGTAGCACATCTGTGCCACTTGCAGCTTTTGCTACTCCTGCCTTCCCAGGATGCAGTTCTTTGTCATTTGTGGGTATTGATGACCTCGGGGCAAGGAATAGGGTCCACATGGCCCCAGAGGAGAGCCAGTCCCCATGGTGGAGGAAGGGGCTTCAGGAGGCCTGGAGTAGCCCAGAGGTTGAGCATCCATCCTGAAACATGCTCCTGCATGGCATGGTGTCCCCACAGTGTCCCCCATGTTGTCCCTTGTGTGACCTCTCATAGCTTCCCCCTGTGGGGGAAGCATGCAGAAGCCAAGGTGGCTGCTGTGCTGAGGGCCTAGCAAGCATAGACTGCCTCGTCTGCAGGCATGTGGGCACCTGGTGTGGAAAGTCATGAGGCACTGAAGCCTAACTGATGGGAGACAGCCTGGGGAGACCATTCCAGAAAGTTCCAGGAAGTGCTGGAAGGCCAGTATGGCCAGAGTTTGGCAACAGTGGGCTCAGGTACTTGCCTCCCGTGTTCCCAGCCCTCCATCTGCAGTGCCGCTTCACTCCCGCCCTCTGCTGATTCACTGATCTCAGCTTGGGCAGCTCTGCCTGCTGACCCTGCTGTGTCCAGTGTTGACCCCACCCCTCAGCCAGGTCCTGATGATACTCTGTACACTATCAAGTGGCCCACACAACTGCTGGCCAGCAGCACTAGTGGACCACTCCAGATAGCTAGCTCCCTTAAGGAAGGCGGCCTCACAAGGCATCCGCTTCTCTCCCGACCAGAGCCATTTGTGAGAGTCCCGAGGAGTCCCCATGAGTCCCTCTGCCTTTAGGGAAGCTCCAGTAGAAATTGCAGTAGCCCTGTGGACTATCAGTGGCAGAACAGGAGGACTGAGCATGGGGCCAGCCATATGTCCTTGCTGCAGCTGGGGTGTGGGTGCTGAGCTGGGGCTGCAGGGGTGAGGGGAGACGCAAGTGTGCACAAAGGAAAGTGCAGAGCGTGGTGGCCCTGGTTTGGTCTGGATGATACTGGGAGATGGGACAGTTGGGAGGGAATGTTTCCCCCCAGGTCATTGGCTGTCATGCAGAAGCACCCCAGTAACCACTGTTCAGGAGTGCTTTATATTTTTGTTGTATTTCAATTAAATTTTTGGAACAGTGCATGATTGCACTTATTAAAAAATATAAAGTGTGTACTTGGAAAATCCCCAGGTTCCGCAGGCAACCATGGCTACTGATTACTAAACTTTTCAAAAATACTCTGGGCCTGTGCAAGTAAGTTGCACTCACCATAGCTGTGTGTGTTAAGTAGATGCCGTCGACTGTAGCCCTCATCTGTACTCTAACTCCTCGTGACCAGTGCCTCCCGGTGGCACACACCACGCTGTCTCTCTCTTCCTAATGCTGCATCCGGACCATGGAAGCCATGCTTGGTTTCTCTGAATTCCTCCGCTGTGCTTGAGGGGTCTTTTTCCTGGCTTAGGTCGGTCCATGAACACCCCCGGCCCCTACACACCGTCATGTGAAGGTGCTTCACTGTGATTTCCACAGACCTGAGGTCTGCTGCAGGGTGGTCCATGCCCTTTGGCTCAGAGAAAGAGAAGGGACTCCTCAGTCCTCTGAGCCTTAGAGGGTGCCTTGGATCTTGCCTTGCTCCTCCCTCATTTGGAGAGGGAGGGCTGGGCTGCTGCCAGCATTCTGTTCCTCCTTGCTGGCAAAGTCCTCAAAATGGGTACTTTGGGGTCCCCAAAGGAAAACATCAAGTCCTTGAGCCTTAAGGTGGGGACACAGTGCAGAAATACCCAGACACCCCACACACACCTGGAAGCGCCCCGCAGCCTGCTCTCAGAAGCTCCAGAGGGGACACGCTCTGCCTCAGGGGCAGTCTGCCCTGCCGTGGGCAATGTTGACTTAGGAGTCCTTTAACAGTCACTTGAGATGCAGCTCCTTGGGTTTGTCTTCCTGTACCCTGGGACTGCACAGAGTAAGGTGTACTCCCTAGGGAGATTCCGGAAGGAGGTGGGTAGTTGCCGAGTAAGTGTCTGGTTAGTTCTTCGGTCTCCACACCTGGAGCCCAGTCTCCCTGTATTAGCATCCTCCTCAGCTGAGGGGCCTGGGAGAAGGCACATTGAGGCCCAGGAGTCTATATGGTCACCTTCTTGTGCTGGTGGCCTTAACCTTTTGCTTGCTGGTGTTTGCTTTTGTGTTGGCTCTTCCAGGACAGGGACTCAGTCTCCCTAGTTTTCCAGGAAGGTACTCAGTGTGAGTTGGGAAGGGAGGATCCCCAAGGAAAGGCACTCCTGGACCCCAGGCCTGCATGGCTCTGGGCACCTGGGTCTTACTCCTGGACCCTCTGCACTGCGAGTCTTGGCTTCACGGGTGGAAGTGCATGAAGCAGGCCCCAGGGCTGCAGGTGCTCTGCCCTCTGGGCTGGGGGAGTCAGGTTCTTACCTCCACAGCCACTGGAGAAACGCTGGGCCCAGACCTACACATGCCCACAGCTTTTCCCCAGGCCGGGGCTGTCCTCGCCCTTGCCTGTGCATTTGAGGTTCTACCCTCCGTCTTTCCCTCCCCACTGGGAGCCCACTGCCCTGAGACCCTGCTTTCCATCCCAGCTCCTCTGCCATGGTTTCAGGGCTGGCCTCACAGTATATTTTGTAGTATGTGCCGTGCCACCCTGTCCTCGCTCGCAGTTCCCAGTGATCATTTGACCACAGTATCCATAGGACTCAACATCTGCTCTGCCCCTTGGAGCTGCCTTGGCAGGGTGAGGTGGGAGTCCTGGTGCCCAAGGCAGCTCAGGAGGGTTGGCAGGAGCTCAGGGGAGTGTCAGGCCTGGCCTGGTGCAGAGGGGCACCATACAACAGACTGCAGACTTCAGCACTGGGCCATCCTTCTAGGAACCAGCTTTGAGCTGGGACAAAACAGAGACCTGGGGAAGCCTGTCACCCATACCCTTGTGTCTCCTGGGGGTGACTGTGCTGTCTGTGCAAGAGTACAAAGGAAGAAACCAACACACAGCATGGCTTCCCCATCGCAATCAGTCGGCCTACGCTGGCAGGAGGCCTGAATCCAAGGGCTGGATGGTTGGGCAGCACAGCAGGGCAGGGCAGGCCTGGGGCCTGTGAAGGGGAACGCAGCAGCCTGGGCGGCATTAGTGCCCCACAAGGGAAGCCCCCTCCATGGGCACTGCACTCTGCCAGCACCACCACGCAGCTCCCTCAGCCTCTTGTCTGCTACCCCGGGGCAGGAAGTGATTCCCCAGAAAAGAGGACTTCAGTGCTCCAGCCAGTGATGGCTGAGCTGAACAAAACCCAGCCCTTTGCCCCTGTGGGCCAGTGCCCCTTGTCAGGTCTGGTGTGGGACAGGGAGGGCTCAAGGTCTGGCCTTGGATGCAGCTCCCCCAACACTTGGAGCCTGGAACCAGAGGGGGCATCTGTAGGGACGATCCCCATACCTCTCCCTGGCTGCGGCAGGGCAGCTCTGGCACCCAAGGGACTGTGTGCGTGCTCTGGGACCCAGGCTTGCTACTAATGGTGGTGCTCCGGTAATGATTTCCCCACTCACAGCCTGACCCCGTGCTGAGGAAAAGTAAGTTGAAATTAAATCAAATTTCAAATGTTAAACCAACCAATTAAAAAAAAAAGCAATCACACAGAAACGTGCATTTTTCAAAACAGTGTTGTTTACCCTGTCAGAATTAATGTATGCAAGGAAGGGAGCCTGGGCTCCCCAGGGCTGCCAGCTCCTGTGTGGGCTGTGGCTGGAGCCTGGTGGCACATCTGTGGCCCCTTCATCCCAAAGGACAGCTCCCACAGGACTATGTGGTGGGGACAAGGACCTTCCTGTCCTGTAGGCCAGAGGTCCCTGTTCTGTCTGCCTTCCTGAACCAAGTAGAGGCAAAAGACAGGCTGGCCAGGAGGCACAGAGACCCTAGAGGAGGGAGCTTACTGACACCCTGGTCTGGACCTGCTCAGAGCCTCAGCAAACCCTGGCTGTCACCCTGTGCCTCCTCTCCAGTGTCCTCAGCCTCCTCCCTGGCTGCTCACCCTGCTCCCTCCTTTTTCAGGGCCAGCTCAGCCATGAGTGCTAGGCACCCGGGCCTCTTCCCAGCAGGTCCTGGGCCAGTCTGGCCACTGGTGCATGTCACCTGTGCCTCTTTCCTGGGCAGGGTCCTAGGCCATCCAGACCACAGACACAGGCCACCTGTGCTTCTTCCCAGCCATCCTGAGGTAGAAACATGCCAGACAGTAGCCAGAGGGTGTCCTGCTCCTCTGTGAGAAAAACTCGGCCTCATAGGTAGGTCCTGGTAGGTCCTGGAGCCCGTAATAGGCGGCATCTATGAGGGTAGAGGCCTTTCTGAGGTCACGGACCTGTGAGGGGCACAACAGTGCCATGCCTGGCCATCCTGAGCTGCCAGAGAGGGCACCTGTGGGGCTGGGCCACTTAGCCAAGTGTGGGGAAATTTGAGCTTCACCCCGTCTGCCAGGGAGATGGCTGCACCTCCCCACGGGGCTGTTGATGGGGTAGCTCAAGGAGGAGTTGGGGCAAGTACTTCTCGGCTACCACTGAGGAACAGCACTGGACATGGTCCCAGGGTATCAGGAAGGAAACCTAGCTCTGTCTGATCTGGTTTCTCTTCTCCACAGCTTTCTGGGAGGGTGTCAGTGACATACTTAATGGAGGCTGCGTGTGCATGTGCAGGGGTGGCGGTGATGTGACCAGCAGAGCCTGGGAGACGAGAAGGAAAGAGCAAGCCACTGTGCCAATACACTCATCTTCTGCTCATCCCAAAAGCCATCCTCTGCCAGGTCTGGGGACTCCCAGGGAGGGAGTCAGGGGTCCCATGGTCCTTTTCCTTCAGGGTGAAGGGGTCTTGAGTTCCCTCCAGCTGCCGGGGTCTGAATTCAAGCATCACCAGAACATTCTAGGACCACCTGGTTTGCCAAACCTGGGGAACATGGGGTCTGCTGTGGCTGTGACTGCAAGCCAGGACTCTGCTTGTCTGAAGCAAGGCCTGTGCTTTCCTCCTGATAGTGATTATTGAGGAAACTTGGTGGATTTGGATAGGAGCCACCAAAATCCTCTCCTGAACTTTTCTTTATTAATGACGCTTATCTCTGTTCACACGGAGCTGTCGATGCAGACGGTGGGTAATAAACAGACAGCAAGCAGACCGAGATGATGAATTATCTGCTCAATAATTAACAAATTAGCCGACAGATGGCCGCGTTGTGCTGAGTGCGTGGCATTGCGCTATGTGTTCCTCCCTCACCCCTTCCTGCCCCCACAGGGAGGCCACCCTATAGGGTCCCCTCCATGCTCTGTGGCCTTACAGCCTGGGCTGGGGCTGGGTTGAGGCTTGGGACAGGGGCTGCTGGAGGTAGGGTGTCCTCCACCAGGGCTGGGTTATTGGGACTGGTTAGTTCTTCCCTGAGCATCCTGTGAGACTGCATATCCCCACTGTCACTCCCAGTCAGATCCACCATTGCCAACCCCTCCCCATCTTAACACCCCCTGGCCTGCTACCCTCCTTCTAGAAGTTGCATTTGAAGGCAATCACTGTTTCCCAGTGACACCCAGAGGTGCTAGGACTTCTGGGCCACAGAGTTCATTCAGCCTGCTGTGGACAATGTCCACCAGCCAAGACAACTCACAGGGGAACCACCCCCCTAGCACCTGTCACCACCCAACATGTTCCTCCATCAGGCATGGAGGTCCCTGTGGAGGGCTGGAGGAAGCAGCAGGGGTGGGACCTGCCCCTGGACAGATACCTGTATACCCCAGATTCACATGCCGAATCTCAGTTCCCAGGTGATGGTGAGGAAGCCATTCAGTGTGAAGTGTTTTGTTACAACAGCCCAAAGGGACCAAGATGGAAAATTGGTATCAAGAAGTAGAGTATAGCCAGGCCTGGTGGCACACGCCTGTAATACCAGTGACTCAGGAGGCTGAGGCAGGAGAATCTCGAGTTCAAACCCAGCCTCAGCAACTTAGCAAGGCCATAAACAGCTCAGGCAGACCCTGTCTCTAAAAAAATATAAAAATGACTGGGGACGTGGCTCAGTTGTTAAGCGTCCCTGGGTTTAATCCCTGGTATCAAAAAATAAATTAATTAAATTTTAAAAAGAAGGAATAGGTACAACAAACACTTGGAAGTTGGAGGTGACTGGACCTGGGCCACACAGTGGCTGAAAGGCTGAGGTCCATCTAGGAAAAGCACATGGTGCCTGAGTGGACCTTTGAATGCAATTCAGTAAAGGCAGGAAAAAGCAGAAGTACTATAGAGAAGTCCCCACCACCTTGAGAAAACCCCCGTGATCCTGAGCAAGCATCAGGGAAGATGCACATGGGAAAGGCCACCCTGGTGAGTTCTCAGCTAGAAATGAGGAGTGCTGGTGAAATGCAGAGCCGTTGGCCAAGTTGTGTTGGTACCCTGGGGTTTTGTTGGAAGTAGACCCTTGTACCAAGTGTGGATGGGGTAGCCTGGCTCCTCCTGGGTTGGAACAAGAGTAGAGGGAACGAATCAGAATTCTCAAGCTTTCACTATTGTTAAAGATGACAAACTGTGTACAAGAGGACACTGAGGGTATGGCCAGGTGCAGCCTGGACGGACCTGCCTGGAGCAAGAGGGAAGCAGTGGAGGCTGAAGGAGTTGGACTTCTTGGGCTTGACAGATGGGGCAAGGAGCTTCTGGCTGTTACCATGTACAGGCAGGATCTCTGGGCCCTGCCCAAGGTTCAGAGACCATTAGGGCTACCTCTTCTACTCTGCCTCATGCTCTCAATGGCTAGCTGGCCTCTGCCCAGAGCTAATGGACTGGACTCCCATGGGCCTGGGAGGCAGAACCCCCATCCCAGTGAGCTCAGAGGACAGAGCCTCAAACCAGAGAGGATGGTTCTTGAGCCATGAGGTCTGGCAGGACTGGCCCCATCAATTCTGGGCTTGCTTGGACAACTGCTCTTTTTTTCTCCATTTCTCCTCATGGAGTGGGGGTATGTATCCATGCCTGTGCCGCCATTACACTTCAGGAGCATGTGACTTTCCTTGTGTTATGCTGGAGGGAGCCTTGCCTCTGGATGAAATTGTCTTGAGCCTCCCCCCTCTGTGTTTTAGACCATGCTTAGATAAGACTCTGGACTTGTTTTGAATTGGTACTAGAAGGAGTTGAACTTCAGGGCTGTGAGGATGGAATGATGTTTTCTGCATGTGAGGACATGGATTTGGGGCCCCAAGGGCAGGGATGGACTAAAGTTTACAAACCCCCACCCTCAAAGTTCTTGTTCAAGCTGGACTCCAGTGTGAAGGTGTTAGGAGGTAGGGCCTGTGGGAAGTGGTGATGTCATGGGGCGGAGCCCTTGGGAGTGGGATTGGGACCCTTACAAAGGGCCTCAGTGAGCTGCCTCCCCATCCTATTTGTCCTGTGCCCGTGAGGTTACTGGGAAAAGGGCCATGTGTCTTCCCAGACACCTGTTTGCCAGCACCTGTGGTCTAAGACCTCTAGCTCTCAGAACTGTGAGAGGAATTTCTGTCACCTACAAGCTTCCCAGTCTGTGGTGTTTTGCTTAGCTAAAGGGACTAAGATGCCGCCACATGGAAGCCACCACAGGCAAGGTAGGGAGCCAGCTGCCTGGGCAGGGGTGAGCATGCAGCCCCTCTGCTGGCGGCCCACTTGTGACTGATATGGCCTCCGCTGGCGAGTGAATTGAGTGGATAAATGTGCCTGGCGCCATGATGGAGCTGGTAATTACACTTCACAGTGAGTGATATTAATCGTGAGAGGCGCCTCAGCACACTGCTTGAGAATCGGGGCGAGGAGCTGCTGGCAAGAAAAGCCATTTATTAACCTGATAAATTGCCAAAGGATGGACTTTGGGCCAGTTCCTGGCAGAGCTTTCTGGGGGCTCTGATAAAGGGGCTGAGTTGAGTCGTGTCAGGCGGCCCCTGTCTTTAGCTGTCTAGCCATGCTGGCCACTCAGGGCCAAGTCACAGGTAGACACTCCCAGTTTCCCCTCAGCCATCTGCTCTCTGTCCCTGGCCTAGGAGAGAGGAGCCCTGAGTGTCCCAGCAGACCTGAACAGCACCTCCCTACAGGGAGCTAGGGAGCCTAGGGAGAGGGTGCATGTCTGCAGGCAGGAGTGCAGCCTGCATCTGGTCCATCAGGGCATATGGCAGGGCAAAGGCAGGGTCAAGCCACAAAAGTAGCTCACAGTTGTGTACTGAGGTCTAGTGTGCCAGGGAGGACTTCCAGGTGGGGATGTCCCACCTGCATTCCATCTCCTCCACTGTGTCATCTCCCAAATGCCAGGCTTTGCTGGGTGAATACAGGCAACTGTCATGTGTCCTGCCCGCCAGGCTTTCTTCCCTCTAACCTTCCAGGAGGAGCCAGGCAGCTGCTAGAGCTGTGTGGCACTCAGGGAGGTGGGGGGTGGGAGGGGCCGCTGCGTACGTACATAACCCTCTCACCAGGCCTGTCCTGGCAAGACTGCCACCCTTAGAAGAAGGTGTCCCTCTGGATGAGGCTCCCCACCCACCTGCCTCTCTACCCCCCACATCCTTGGAGCTCAGCCCAAGGGCTCTTTCCTCAGAGGCCCATTGCCTTGTGCTAGGGTCTGATGCAGAGTCAGTATTCAAAGCACACGTCCAGTGAAGGAATGAAGGCAGGCCAGCACTTGTGGCTGTGCAGGGAATGGGGGGGGGGGGGGGCTACGGCCTCAAGGACACTCTCCCCCAGCTGCCCTCCTGTTCTCAGCACTCCAGTTCTTGTTTCCGCCTTGTGCTCACTCCAGGGGCCTCCCTGGGGACAGGCAGCCTGCGCACCAGCCAGGGCGTGTGTGATTGCTGGGTGCAGGGGCCAGGGAGCAGGAGCAGGAGTCGTTAGGGAGCCTGCTGCAGACGCCGGTGATTTAGCGACATGATTACTTCCTAATGCAATACCTCACAAAGCTTTTTATTAGATTTTCCCCCCTTTTCCTTCCAAATGCTCTTTGGAAATAAACACCTGGGGCTGTTATACTTTATACCACTCATTTTAATTAACTTTTAAATCACATCATGTCCCCCAGAACTCTCTCAAATGTCGGCTCTGGGCCAGGGTGAGAGAGGCCTGCTCTACTGCCCCCACATCTGAGAATCCCCAGATCTCAGCCTTGAGGGCCTCAGAGCAGGCTCTTCAGTGCCAGGTCCAATGGGCACCCAAGGGTTAGCTGCAGCTCTCAAGGTTCCCCCAACCAGCTGTCACAGCTCTGAGTCAAATGGTGTCAGAGTCCAAGCAAAGGGTTGGGACCCTCCCTGCCCAGTGGCCTCAGTGATCTCCGCTGCCTGGTGCCAGCCCCTGGGCAACTTCTTGAGGTAAGAGTAGGGGCTCAGTGAACTGCCTCCCTCAGCTCGAGGGGCCGCCTCCAGGTGGTATGGGCAGCATTAGCAAGAGCCTCCCCTCACATGCAGCTTGCAGCCTCCCATCTCCTCATGGCCAGGACACCATGACACAGACTCAATGTCACCTTCTGTATGCCTGACAGGTTTTCTAGTGCACAGATGTGACAATACCCACTCTCTGCTCAGACACCATTGAAGGTGGCCTCTGACCCTATCTGCCTGCCCCACAGCCGGTCCCTGTTCTGAGCAACTGAGGTCCCTCCAACCTCCCTGCCCATCCTTGCATCCAGGTTCCAGGAAGCCCAGCTGCCCATCAGCTCTGTTCTGTCCTCTCTGATGTCATGGGCACTGTGCAGCATCCAGGATGGGCTGGCTCTTTCTAGGCTGTGCGGAATTTAGAATAGGGTCAGGAACTTCAGAAATGCCAGCTCCTAAAAAAATGGGTGCCACCTGGCATAGGGTGTCATCCAGCGTAAATTCTTGCCTTCTTCTTGCTTGTCTGCTGATGGATCTGCTCGAGTTTCCTTCTTCTTGGTACCATTCAGGTTGGTCATTTGTGACCTTCAGGTTTTCAGAGGAGCTCTGTTGTCCTGATGCACAAGGACTTCTCTAGTGCTGGCTACTGGATGTGAATGTGGTAGCTTACTGGGTGCCAGGCACTGCCATTAGCATCTTGTGCCTACAAGAGAGCCCAGGCCCAGCCCATGTTCTCCTCGCCAGTAAGGTGTTGGGGCATGCTCCCTGGGGCAGCAAGCCCTGTGCATCTGAACTGCCTCATCAGGGCCTCCTTTGGTACCCTGGGTGCTCTATGGTATGTCTGGGGATCTTGTGCCGTCAACTGGGGCCATCAGCCAGGCCATGACGGGCTGAAGATTCAGGTCCCCTCACTGACTTTACCATGGCCAAGTGGGACTCCAACAGATTCTAATCTCTGACTTCCCGTGGGTATTGGTCCCCCACATGCCTGTCAGCCCTCACCTCTGCTGGTCACAGCAAGTAACAGGTTAGTTGGAAGGCTGTGGGAGCACGTATGTGCGCACAGTGGCCTTACTTCTGCCCTTTGCATTCACTGGCTATGAGGTGGGGTCTCGGAAGCGCAAGGCTAGACGTGTCTGCAGTTCTTTGTCCTCACAGGTGGGACCCAGTCTGCCCAGGCACGATGGCATTCCCGCCACCCCCTGTCAGGGAGGAACAAGTTAATACATCTGGAAAGCCTCAGCACAGGGCCTAGTGCTGGTAGCACATGTAAGTGTTAGCTCTTACCAATGCTGCAGTCACCTGTGGCAGAGAGGGCAGGCCTGTGGTTGGGCGTGGGTAGTGCAGTGATACCACCAGGCCTGGACCCCGTCTCTCTTGCTACTGCGTCAGACAAGCCAAGGTCTGACTCAGGCTGAGGCCATTGTTCCTAGCCCACGCAGGTTCTGCTATATTCCCATTTGCATCTCGGAGGAGCTGGGCAATTCTGCACACAGACCTAGGCAGCAAGCTGAGCTACACAGATGCCTCCTCAATCCTCTGTGGCCCTGCAGGCATTTGGGCTCATCCAGGGAAGGGAGAGGACAGTGGCCACTGCAGACCCTTCCCTGGCCAGGCTGCCAGAGGGATAGGGGCTTAAGGGCAGAATCCAGGGTCCCTGACCCTGCACCTCTGAGCCCAGGCACTTCCTCTGTGTCGAATGAGGAACCCACACGGACCCGTTAGATCAGGTGTGAGTGGCACACCCTGCACAGGCACCTGCATGGATGGCAGCAATCACTGTGAATTTTTGTGACTACCCAGGCCCAGATCAGCTGCGGCCTGGCACAGAGCAGAGAGGCTCTGAAAGGCAGTCAGTGCCCCAGAGTGAAACTATCCCCAGTGGGCATCCAAGGCAGATTGTCCAGGCATGACCGACAGCTGATCCAGCTGCCCCCAGTTTTGAAACCCAATGGGAGGCCCATTGGGAAGCCCAAGGCGGCCCTGCCCTGGCTGCTGCCTGTCACAACTGCTTGGATTCAGGCAAACGGGAGGCAAGAGCGAGAACGCCTAGCAGAGTTGTTCTGGAAATTGGATTTTCCCTCTTAAGGTCACACACTGCACTAGAAAATTAACCAATATTTTCCTAATCAAATGGGGCTGCTCATGCCATGGAGAGGTAGCCCTCTGTCTAACCTTCCTCGTTCATCTAGATAGCAGCAGCTCCTGCATGGGCTCTTGTTCTATTAAATATGCTCTCAGCCATCTTGAGGTGCCCACTGGCTTCCAGGGCAGAGGGGACACCTGCTTCCCCGACCCTGGCAGGCACCCTTCTCTCCTGTTCGTGTCCTGCAGACCCCTTTACCTGTTCTTGGTCTAGATTCTACTCTAACCAGGTGGGGACATCATCTTGGGGGTCCCTGGATGAGCCCAAATGCCTGCAGGGCCACAGAGGATTGAGGAGGCATCTGTGTAGCCCAGCGTGCCACACAGCCTAGACTTATCAGGTCCCTCCATGCAGCATGGGCTGAAGGAGGCATGCACCCAGCCTACAGACATCAGCAAGGTCATGGCACCTACTCTCCAACCCAGCTCCTGCCTGCCTTCTAGCATCTCTGCATCAGGGCTCAGCATCAGGGCAGACAGCACTTTGTACAGAGAGGCATCTCAGAGAGTGCAGAACTGTGACATGTGAGAATAAAGAACTGAAGGTGCAGGGCATGGTGGTGCATGCCTGTAATCTCAGCGGCTCAAAAGCCTGAGGCAGGAGCATCACAAGTTCGAAGCCAGCCTCAGCCACTTAGCAAGGCCCTAAGCAACTTAGTAAGACCCTATCTCAAAATCAGAAAGGTCTGGGATGCAATTCAGTGGTTAAGCACCCCTGGGTTCAATCCCTAGCACCAAAAAAAAAAAAAAAAAAAAAAAAGGCTTGAAAGGCACAGGTGAGCCACACCAGAGGGTAGCGGGTAGATAGGCAAATGTGGCAAATCCCCTCTGGATGACTATGTAGTTCTACATAGAACTGTACTTCTCAAGTGCTGCGAAAAGAAAGGAAGTGGGATTCTGCATGGAGTCAGCTCCCTGATGTCACATGTATGTATAGTCCCATCTGATGTTCCCATCAGTCACGGGCAGCATGTAAGACACCCCTTAAGATATTGTGGCCTGGTGGCATTGCGGCTTGCATGAACATATGCAGGTGCTCACACAGCGCCAAAGTCATCTACTGCATTTCTCAGGATTCACCCTCATCACTAATGCCACTATAAGGGACAGCGTGCACAGGCACGCACACGGCTGGAGGAGGCAGAGTTGCCCCTGCTGCCACTGTGCTGGTACGATTCTGCATGAGTGGGCGCTGGAAGATCGCGGCCTCCATCTTTATGTTTTTTCAGAGCAACAAATTGTCTGTCGAGTGTTATTTCCATATGACAACAAATGCGCAGTTGACTGTCCCACTGAGGCATAGCCAGCACGTCAGGACCTCAGGCTGTATTTTTCTGCCCATTTGCTCCTGACAGGCAGCACTCCTGTGGTGACCTGGCTCCTGCTGTGGGAACACGGTGTCTCCTGGGATGCTGCGGACAGAGAGGTCACCTCCAAGGCCCCTGGGCTCACCCTGGAAACTGAGAATTAAGTGGCATCTCCCCCCTTCTCTGGCCCCAATGCTACCCCATGTGGACCAGGCAGACTTAGTCCTAGGTGGCCTCCAGGACTGGATCCTAGGCTTCCTGTTGCAAAGGCAAGGACTGTTTCAGGACATGAAGCCTGGGGACAGTACAGGAGGCCAGCCACATGACGGCTTTCACACCTCCCTTCCCCTGACTTGCATGCCCCAGTCTGCCCATCTTGGACTCCCCCATCTGCCCCTTCTCACAAGCCCATCTGCCCCATCTGTGGCACCTGCAGCACAGGGACATTATTGGTCTCCACCTGGGAAGAGCAACAGCCAAAGCACAGGGAGCAGTGCCAGCCTCAGCTCAGGCCCCGGGGGCTGAGGTCCCACTCAGCTGTGCTTATTGCCACCCTGGGGAGAGTGGCCCAGCACTTCCAGTGTCCAAAGTAGCCGGAAACCCCTAGTTACTAAGTTAAATCTCCTGATTTTAGAGCTCTGTTTCAATTTTTTTTAAGACATATTTTTTAGTTGTCAATGGACCTATATTTTATTTATTTATATGCAATGCTGAGAATGCTTGCTGGGCAAGTACTCTATCACTGACCTACAACCCCAGCCCCTAGTTCAAATTTCTGTCTTTAAATATTTTTTAAAAATATTAGATGGACACAATACCTTTATTTTATTTATTTTTATGTGGTGCTGAGGATAGAACCCAGTGCCTCACACATACTAGACGAGCACTCTACCACTGAGCTGTTTGTTCTGATGGACGTACCACTGCCTGGGTGACAGGAAAAGCACCCAGAGGGCCACCCTTGACTCTGGGCATAGGTCTGGATCTTAGCAATGCAAGGCATAAGCTTGGGCACTGGAGGCAAGTGGTGGCTCTTTGAAGCAGGTTGGGTACATGCTGTGTACCAAGAACACAGTACTGTGTTCTGGGTACTGGTTCTTGCTGCCCCTCACTTCCCAGACTGAGGTTCCAGAGGTCTAGTAACCTGCCCAGAACCCATAGCTAGAGGTATTTCCGTGGCTACGTGCCATCTAGCGCTTCAGGGACATAGGTTGATAGGGCTGCTGGAAGAAGCCACAGGCCACTCAGGGTTCAGGGCATCCAGCAGGACCACCTACAGAACTTCACCCAGCACTGCTCAGAGCTGGGTTGTGGGGACAGCTGGCTCTTCCATGGTGCTGTGTTGGACTCCCGCATCATCTTAACCCACCTGTGCTGGAGGATCACCCTAAGCCATCTCACGCCCACTATCCAAGCCCCAACCCCTACCGGCCAACTGCTTCCTGGTCTGCCACTGTGTGAGTCAGACAGCCCCAGCCACTCAGCACATTCCGATGTGTCCAGAAAGAAAATTGGTGCTTACTAAATGGAAAATGACGAATTTAACTTGGAAAAGATACGTGCTCTTCAAAAACTCTAAATGAGGGGGTAGTTCCCTTTCCCAGGACAGATAGGAATGTTAGAGTCCTTTAACAAACCATTTCCGAAATCTAATCACAGGAAGATACCTGCCGGATGTGAGATGATTAGTATTCTATTCTTGGGGCCAAGGAGCAAATCAACTGCAGAATATGTTTTGTAATTTCTTTTTTAAATGAATGTGGTCAATAAAAATACAGCGCTATCAGCAGGACACGAAATCCCCCATTGCAAGATGAAGAAAATCCCATAATATATTTCGAAACCAATGAAACGGGTCTGAAAGCAAACAGCAGCTCCACACAGGCTGAGGGTGCTGATGAAATGGAAAATGCACTTCACACATCTTGCACACGCAAATTGCATCAGGCAAGTCTTTTTTAAAGAGTGAAGCACTTCTCTCCCCACCCCACCCCCGGCATCTGCCTTGGGGGTGGGCAGCTCTTTGGCTTGCGGGGGGCACACACAGTGCGCCTTCCGGAAGCCCAGCTAGCAGCCCTGGGGGAGCTTGGTCACCATTCCTGCCACAGGCTCCTTGTTAGGGGAGACCTCCTGGTTCCCATGACCCCTCCAAGACAGGGAGGCACTCCCTGGTCCCACATCACCTTCATGAAGGCTGGTCTCCCTCAGTTCAGAACTGCTCCGTGCTTCACATAGCTCTTCAGTCCTGGAGGGCGTCTAGGGATCACGGGGACCCTGGACTGTAGGTGCTCCTCCTCTCCTGCCTTTGGCGTGGCCCATCCTGGTGGTGGTTTATGGCCTCCAAGTCCTCCTCTGACACCTCTAACAGCCTCTGCCCTGGCTGGAATGTTGCATGTCTTTCCACAGCTAGAGGGAGGGACAGCTTTAAGAGCCACAATGTACAGATGTCACCAATGGTGTCCAGGGCTCCAGCCTTGAGAGTGGCTTTCCATTGAAGTGGGGTGTGAGCCCCATGGGGAAAGGGGACTGAGGGGCAACCCGAAGGTGAGGAGGTTCCTGGAGTTGCAGGTCTGGGGAAGGGACGGAGCAGCCCCTCCACCCTGAACACTAGGCTTCCAGCCTCAGCCCACGGCAGCAGTAACACTGAGCATAAGTCCGGCTTCTCTGTGGCCGGCCCCCTCCTGTCATCCCCCAGCCCTGGCTGGAATCTGGGCTCTGGGGGTGGCAGAGTCCTCTCAAATGTGGAGGACGTTTCATCTGTCCGGGATCATTCCCTGGCCCCTGAATGCCCAGGAACTTCAGGTCAGAGAGCCAGAGGCAGCCTGGAGCTCATCCATCTCCCAGACGGCAACTCCTTTCCTGAACCGGAGAGCTACGTGTGCGATTTGGTTCCAAGCCAGCTGATGGAAATGGCGAGGGCCGCGTAACTGGCCAAGGTCAGAGCCACGGCCACTTCTGTTTTAATATTCTGTGCCCTGCTTGTGCACAATCAAGTCTTGCTTTGAAGTGTGAGGCCCTGCCTTAGTATCAGAAAAGCTACAGAGGGACTGGGAATAGTAGGTCCTCCTGTCCCCAACCTGGCCAGCACATAGGACATCAACATCCCTAGGAAGGAGGAAGAGGAGGCCTCTATTCTCTCCCTCCCTGCAGGCCTGGGGACCTCCAGGGAGCCTGGCTCTGCAGCCCCTGTGCCCAGTGCCGATGGCTGAGCCCTGAGTTTCACCACCCTCTGTCATCCCTCTCGTGCTCGTGGTGGTACCGTGAGTGTGGCTCTCTTTTTGCTCACTTGCTAATAAGCACATGCCACCTCCCCAGTCCTGGCAGCAGCAGCATTGTGAGGCAAACTTTCTAGCTGCATGACGGAGCCCACGACACGCAGGACTCATCCCCACGCCATCTGAGGCCAAACTTGTGCTCCTAACCTCCTCCTCCAGAGGGTCCTCTGTGGGACCAGACAGGGCACCTTCTGCAGTACCAGCATGAATTGAACCCCACCAGGCCAGCCCTGGCCAGAGAAAGGTTGGGAGGGGTCAGCATGTGGCAACCTAGGGCCTCTCATCTTGGGGTCTGCCATGAGCACCCACTCTCCCTAGGGGCCTGCCTGTGAGAGATCCCACCTGATCCGTCCTGTCCAGTGGGAGCATTTACATGAGCACAAGGTCCCCATGCTCTGTATCACTGCAGGCTCCTCCTCACAGGTCATGGAGGGGAGAGTCAGGCCATGGAGAAGAGTTTACACTTGCTTTGTCCTTAGGGAGCTCTGACAGCCCTGGCCTGGCTGCCATGATTCGTGTGGCTGTGACAGAATGTGAATTGAGCAGGGTCAGTGACCATGGCCAAGACACATCCGAAATTGCTGACTTTTTTTTTAATTGCCTTTTAATCATGGTGAAATTGCGCTGATGTGCATGACATGCCAGCGGCAGGCTCGCTGGCCACTCTCCCAGTGTCCTGCTCCTTCAGCAACCTGCGCTCATCCCCTTAAGGAAACCAGACTTCCCAGGTGTTCCCTTCACTATGGCCACAGAATCGCCATGGCTAAAACTGGCAGAAGTTCAAAGGCTAAAGACTGATGGGAGGTTTGACCTACTGAGGTCCGTGGGTATCAGTGGGTGTCACGAGGCCACACCTCCTGGGTGGGAATCCACCTAGCTTCTCCCACAGTGGCCTCTCCTTCACACTGCCTCCTTGGCTCTCTCCGGGGAGACTGGGCCAGGACAAAGCCTGCCATTTCAGAAATGAGTCTGGAGCCCAGGTCTCCTCCCTGATCTTTGTTTTTTACTCCTTCATATTAGGAAGAAAAAGAAGTCCCAGTAGGAACCATGCACTTTGGCAATGAGATGTTTTAATTGCATCTCAAAATAGCATTGCAATAAAGAACATTAAACTGTGACTAACCAATTGTATTTAAGGCAGCCCTAGCACAGGCAGAGGTGGGCCAGCCGATAAAACCTGCTCACTCATGGAGCCACAGAGGCATGGGGAGGTGTCAGTGCAGTCCGGCACCCCACCTGGACACCTTCCTGTCAGTCTCAGGCTGTGCCCTGCCCTGTGGAGGTCCCTTGGGCCCGTTCTGCCTGCCTCTTCTGACAAGATGGACAAGCCTTACAGTTAGTTCATGTATCACCAAAAAAACCTCTAAGGCCCGGGAAGATAGAGAAGAGACCAGAAAGGCATCTTCCTGCTGTGCCTCAAGCAGAGGCAGCTAGCTGTCAGCATGACAGCTGGAAGTATCCGACCCTCATTGCCAAGATCTGGAAACTAAGTCATCAAAGACTCATGGCTGGGGCTGGGGTTGTAGCTCAGTGGTAGAGCACTTGCCTAGCACGTGTGAGGCACTGGACTCGATTCTCAGCACCACATGTAAGTAAATAAATAAAATAAAGGTCCATCAACAACTAATAAAAAAATTAGAAAAAAAAAAAAAAAGACTCATGGCTGGACATGGTAGAATATGACCAGATCCTCCTCTTCCAGCCCTCACCCTTTGGGAGGGTGCCTGAGAGGCTATACACACTTGGAAAGTCTGGGCGCTAGTTTTTATTAACCACCAGATGCAGACTTTGCCAGAGAAACCATGCTGGAGCTGAGCCTGGGACTTGCATTTCCCACAAAGGTTGTCTTCCCGCCGGCGTCTTGGACTCTCCATCAGCCCACTGCTGAGCCCTCCCCAACCCAAGGAGGAAGCCCTGAGTCAGTGTGTACTGAACCACAGGGAGGTGAACATGGAGGAGGGGCCCTTGTGGGTACACACCAGCTTTTCATCCAGAGGCCTGCCCTGCCCCCAGCAGGTCAGCAGGGTCCTGAGTCTTGACCACCTTGAAGAGAGGCAGGTGAGCAAGGGACACTCAGCTGCATATAGGTGCTCAGTGAATATTGACATACGACTGATAGAGGCTTCACTGGAGAGGGGCCTAACGGGGCTCCAAGTGCCTGTCCTATGCAGGGGACATGGCTCCTTCCCAATATCTATAGACAGAACTGAGCTGGCAGTGGAGAAGGCTGGAGCGGCAGGAACCCAGTGCCGTGAGTCCTCCCTGTGGAACGCTGGCTTCCTCTCCAGCTGCCAGGAGTCTGCCATACAGAATGGATCGCAGAGCAGCTGGGGCTGCAAGGCTGGAGCAGGTCCACCTCAGGCCCCAGGGCTGAAGCCCTGAGCTGCTGGGTTTCCACCCCGGCCTCCAGCCAAACGGAAGCAGGGAGCCAGGTGGGAAGGGCGTGTGTGAAACGTGGGATCTGCTGCCGCTTCCTCTCCTGCTTAATTACCGGCAGGGCAGTTGCAGAGTTGAAATGCAGCTCTAAAAGCCTTTGTGAGTAATTAGTGTCAGAAACACAAGATCTACAAAGCCATAAACTCACAGCTTGGTGATATTACCAAGTACTAATTAAAAAAGAAGAAAGAAAATTCCCTTTCATGATCAGATTCTCAATCCTGCAAAGATGAGGAATGAACCACTTTGTAGCTCATGCTGGGTGAGCGACCGGCCAGGCAGGCAGCACAGATGCAAGGGTGGTCAGAGGCCACCACAAGGGAGGACACAAGACTAGAGCCCTCGGCTGAGAGGGTATGGCTGGTGTCACAGAGTCCTGCCTGGGACAGAGACCGTGCTTGCTCCTCTTGGATACTGGGGACAGATACCTCGGAATCCGCCACAGTCCTCTCCATCCTGTCCGACCTCGTGTATGCTGGAGGAGTCACACAGAGCAAAGTGGCTTCTGGAGTCAAGTCACTTTTGTACTGGAAGCCCTCCCAACAGCCTCGCCCATTCTGGACCACTCCTCAGGGAGCTGCTGGGGCAGCAGATTTCTGGCCAGAAATCAAGCAGTCTTCAAAGCAGTTGGCCTGGAAAGAGGCACGCGAGAGGCGGATTCTGTGACCTGAGTGGTGGCGATGTCTCTCTTGCCAGAGGGGGGGTGGGTCAGGGGGAGGGGGCCACCCAGCAGTTGCACCCCCACCGCCCTGCGTGAGATGTCGTCAGGACAGAGGCTTCTGGTGTCTGAACTGGTGCGAAACAGACAAGTCCTCTGCCAGGCGCCAGCAGCTGCGAATAGCTTCCGTCTGTTTTCCTGAGAAGCCGCGTGGCCCAGTGCAACGGGCCTCCTCCGCCACGCGTCAGACGCAGCCATTTCAGGCGGTGAGAAGCGAAGCCGAGGACGTCCTCGCCCTGCCAGCTCTGCAGAGTCACCTCTGAAAGTCATGTCTTTCGCAGGGATATTTTTAACCCAGAGCCAGTAATATGTGACTTTGGGAATGGCAATAGCACACTGTGGCAGCTTGGGCAACAGATGGGCAGCCAGGCTGTCATATAGGTGCCACTGGCCCACCAGGAACCCCAGAGCCACCCCTGCCACCCGTGAAGTGCAGGCACCCCTGCAAAGCTTACTGAAGCCTCTTTGGCCACATCTGCTCCCCATTAGCTTCTAGCCCATGAAAGGCCACAGCAGGATTCAGAGATGTCCGTGTCCATGGTCTGTCCAGACCACTCTGCCCATCCACAAGCACCTCTTGGTCCAAAGTATGCTGCCTTCGTCCGGCCTCGTGTCTCTTTGTTCCTCCCTCAGGATGGTCTGCTCTCCAAGGTCCACCATCTTGTACCCAAGTCTAGTATGGGACCTCGCACAACAATGGGCACACCCAGCAGTGGAGGGGGCCAGCATGGAGTTAGATGAGTGTGGACAACCCCCTCCCAGCCTGTCCTATTGATGAGGCCAAACCTTCAGCACCCAGGCCCTCTGGGACTCGGGGTCCCCACCATAGAACAGGGAGGTTAGAATGAATGTCCTGTATCCTTTGGCCACAAGGGGCCCATGCATGGCTCCCTACTGTGGATTGGGTTGCAGAGTGACAAGTGTCAGGTCCCTAGGATGGAAGCCAGCCATGAGTGAAGATGAGTCTTGTCCCAAGACACCTGTGTTTGGGGTTCCTCCCCCAGCCTGTTCTCAGAGGATGGCTGTGTGGTGACAGGCAAGCAGTAGGCTGGGCTGTGGGGCTCCCAGCCCCACAGGGGTGCCCGTGCCTCGGGTGGTTGGCCTGACTTTCCAGTGCCACCACTTCTCCCAAGGGATGAAGGACAGCAGGACCTTTGCCCTGGTTGGGCTTTTCCACTGAACAGATCTAATTCACTGAGTTGTGCATCCATCACTATGGTCCATTCTAAAGCATTCTCGTCACCCCAGAAGGAAATCCTGCCCCTGGCACGAGGCAGCCACTCTGTGCTGGACATTCAGAGAAATGGAATCATGGAGTATATAGGCTTTGTGTCTGACTGTGCTGAGCACAGTGTTTCCAAGGTCTCCCCACCTTGCCGCATGTCAGGCTTGCCTTTTACTGACAGGTGGCGTTCCGATGTGTGGGCAGAGCACATTTTATTTCCCCATTCATTCATTGATAGGCTTCCATTTTTTGGCTCTTAAAAGTGGGTGTGAAGTTTTGTGTGTGTGAGGTTTCCGTTTCTCTTGATGCCTAGAAGTGGAATTGCTGGGTTACATGGTGATTTTATGATGAACTCTTTGAGGAATCACCTACTGTTTCCCATGCCACTGCAACATTTGCCATTCCCACAGCAGTAACAGAGTACCAACTCTCTCCATGGCCCACTCACTACGTCTCATGTTTTGATTATGGCCACCTTAGTGGCTGTGGGGTGGTGATGGGTTAGCCTTCTGGCTGGAGGAGTCATGACGTCTGTCCTGGAAAGGGACCACACTCCCAACAAGGTGAAGAATGGGCTTCCTCGTCTGGTTAGAGATAGCCAAGATTCACCTTAAGAAGCCCAGGAGTTCAAGAGGGAGCCACTATGTCAGAGGTACCCCTGGGGACACAGCAGAAACCTGCCCCCACCTCCCTGTGTTGACCTATGACAACCAGAACCGGCCCAATGCAGCCCAGTGCAGTTAGGGGAGGCTGCACCTCCTACCTCAGCTTCTTTGTTCTGTGAGCAGCTCTGTGGGTGCAGTTGATGCACTGTGTTCACCCACGAGACCATCACCACAATTGAGGTAGTGGTCCCCCACCCATTCCTACCCACCCCATCCCCAGCTACCACTGGTCTTCCATGTCTGCTGTCAGGTTGGGTTACATTTTCTAGAGTTTTATGTAGGTGGAATCATACAGTGGGTAGTCTTTTTGTAAACTGGCTTCTTCCATTGCTACTTAGGTTGAGATCTATCTGTGTTGGTCATTGTTATTGACAGTGTATTGGTTATGGGGAAACATCTGTTGAATGGATATACCACAGTTTGCTCCTTCATCCAGCTCTTGAAAGACATTTGGATGATTCCAGGTTTTGGGCTATTGCAGGTGAAATGCAGTGAGCATTCACATGCACATCTTCATATGAACATATATTTCTCTTGACTGAACATATATGTTCAGTCAAGGATTAGAATGGCTGGATCATAGGGTGGGTGCGTGTTTAACTTTTCAAGAGATTGCCTACCCATTCCCCAAGTGGCTGTGTCATTTCACTGTCCCATCAACAGTTTGAGTGCCTCCTCACCAGGATTCGATATGATCAGTCTTCTCCATTTAAACCATTCTAATGAGAGAGTAGTGGCATCTTATTACAGTTTTAATTTGCATTTCCCGAATGACTAATGACATTGACCACCTACCTGTTCATGTGCTTATCTGCCATGCTTTGGTGAAGTATCTATTCACACCATTTGCTCATTATTTTATTGGATTGTGTGCTTTGCTATTGAGTTTCAAAGGTTCTTCATATATTCTGGATACAAATTCCTTATTGGCTACACTATTGTAGTGTTTTCTTATGATCTATGGCTTACTCTTTTATTCTCTTACAGTGTCTTTTGAAGATGCTTTTTAAGTTCTAAATTTTGATTAAGTCTAACTTACCAGTCTTGAGTATACTTTTGGTGTCATATCTACGAAATCTTCACCTGACCCAAGGCCATAAGAACCATTTTTTTCTTCCAGAAATTTTGTAGTCTGGGAGCTGATTTTGTCTGTGGTACAAGATAAGCATTGAATTTGTCTTTTATTACACAGACTTACAAGTGTTCAGGGCCCTAGCAGTCATTGACTGAAGACCGTCTCTCCTCACTTGATTACCTGTCGTCTTCTATGGAGCTGTTCGTCTCTGTGCCAGTCCCATGTCATCTTTGTTACTGTCCTGGCTTCTGGTGGCATTAGCCCTCCAGCTTTGTTCTTTGTTCTTGGGGATTCTAAGTTCTTTGAATTTCCACATGAACTTAGACTCAGCTTTTCAATTTCTATAGAAACAAAGCCTGCTAGGATTTTGATTGGGAGTGCATTGACTGTATAGATCATTTGGAGGAGAATTGACGGTTCAATGGAGAATCTCCCAACCTCTGAGTGTTTTCTCCCAGCAATGGCTTCTCATTTCAGTGCACAGGTGTTCCACCTCTTTTTTCAATTTATCCCTAAGTATTTCATATTTTGATGTTATTATAAAAGGACTTGGTTTTTACTTTTAATTTTGTTAGTTGTTAATATATAAAAACAGCTCACTTGTATATTGGCCTTTGTGTTTTGCAAACTTGCTAACCTTGTGTATTAGTTCCAGTCACTTCCTAGTGTATTTAATTGGATTTCTTTTGCTAAGCAGTGGTGTCTGTGAGTAAAGGCAATTATACTCCTCCCTAGCCTAGCTGGATGATTTTGGTTTCTTTTTCTCACTTTATGTCACTGGCTGGAACCTCTGGAACACTGTTGCGTAGAAATGGTGTGTGGCCAGCCTCATCCTGTTTCTGATCTGAAGGAGAAGCTGTCTGTCCTAAGCTGCAGCATGTAATGTCATTCACATGCACCCTCTGCCAGGCTGGAGGGTGAGTTTCTTCTAATCCTATCAGCTGAGAGTGTTTTTGAGAAATGTATATTGAGTTTTTCTGCATTTATCAGGATGAATGATCATATGGCTTTTCTTTTACTTTGTTAATGTGTTGTTACTTTGAGTTTCTGGTGGTAAAGCACACTGATATTCTTGAATAAACCCCACTGGATCTTGGTGCATTATCCATGTATCTCTGTGTGTATGTGAGGATGAACACAATACCTTTATTTTGTTTGTTTGTTTTTATATGATGCTGAGGATCGAACTCAGTGCCTCATATGTGTGAGGCAAGTGCTCTACCACTGAGCCACAACCTGAGCCCACATTATCCTTTTTATATGTTACTGAGTTGCTAACCATTCTGTTTAGAATTTTTCCATATTCCTGAAGATTGTCTTATAGTTTTTTGGTTTTTTTTTTTTTTTTTTTTCTGTAAGGTCTTCTGATCTCGGTTTCATTGCAGGGCTGCTGATCTCATAGAATGTGCCAGAAAGGATTCTTCCTCTTCAGCTTTCTTGAACAGCTTATGTGGAATTGGTTTTATTCCCTTCTTTTGTGTTTGATAGCATGAACCAGTATAGCCACCCAGCCTCAGAGTTTCCTCATGAAAAGTTTTTAACTACAGATTCATTTATTTAATAGGCATATGATTGTTCAGGATCTCTGTCTTTTGTGGTGAGCGTGGGTGTTTAATGTCTTTCAAGGAATGTGTCCATTTTATTGAAGGCGTAAGTTTATTGGCATCAGTTGTTTATGATTTTCCTTCTAATGTCTATGAGTGTTGGGCCACCTCTCTGGTGCTGACGTTTGTGATCGGCCAGGCGAGCCCGGGCTTCATCAATTGTGTTGATCTAAAGAAACAGCTTTGTTGTGCTTTTCCGTGCCTTCCTGTTTTCTGTCCTGATTCTGCTTTGCTCTTTGCTTCCTGTCTTTGGTTGCATTGGGTCTAATTTGCTTCCTTATTTTAGTTTCTCCAAGAGGAAGCTGAAATCACCGATTTGAGATGTTTTCTTTTCTGATACAGACATTTGGTGCTCTCAGATTCCCCCTAATTTCTACTATAGAGGCATCTTCCAAATTCTGACTTTTTACTTTTATCCTCTTTTTAGTAATTTCCCTTTTGATTACTTCTTTGACCCATTGGTTGTTTAGAAGTAAGTTATTTAGTTAATAGTTCAAAAGTATCTAGATATTCTTGTTATTGATTTCTCGTTTAATTACATCATGGTCATGCAACCCTCTTTGATATGACTCTTCAGGTTTATTGAACTTTGTTTTAAGGTCCTGTTTATCATCCTGTTTAAGGTCCTGATGTTCATCGTAATCCTGGCAAGTGCTCTGTGTATTCTTGGAGAGAATGTGTATTTGCTGAAATGTGCCATCCATGTCAAGGAAGTGGCATTTCTGATCGTGTTTGCAATCTTCTTACCTCCTTACTGATTTTCTCTCTTCTTGGGCTGTCGCTATTGAGAGAAGGATGTCAACTTCTGTGACTGTGGTTATGGATTTGTCTATTGCTTGTCCAATGCCATCAGGTTTTGCTTCATGTGTACATTGATCCCTTTGTCATTATGAAATAACTTATCCCTAGTATCATTCTTTGCTCCAAAATCTACTTTGTCTGATATTAACAAAGCTCATCTAGCTTTTGGCTTCTTGTAGAATGTCATGTTTATTTTTTTTACCTTTTTACTTAACTCTTCATATTTAAAATACATTTTTTACAAGCAGTTTATAGTTGAATCTTGATTTGTATTCAGTCGGACAATCTCTGCCTTTTTACTGAAGTGTTTACACCATTTACATTTAAGTTAATCACTGCTTTGATTATGTTTAAGTCTATCATCTTATTTGTTTTCTGTTTTTCCTCTCCCCACCCCTTTTCTTGCTTACATTAATTGAATGCTTCTTTATCTTACTATCTTACAGGTTGATTTAGGATTTCTACTGTATATCTTTCACTTATTACAGTCAGCCTTCAAATGACATTCCACCTCCATGTGAACAGAAAGAGAACACCACAGTCTCTGCCTTGAGCTTCTCCTTGTCTTAGTCTTCCTGTTTTGCATATATACATATATAAATTTATATGTAACAGCAGAATGCATTACAACTCTTACTACATATATAGAGTTCAGTTTTTCATATCTCTGGTTGTATACATAGTATACTCACACCAATTCGGGTCCTCATACATGTACTTTGGGTAATAATGATCATCACATTCTACCATCATAATTACCCCATGCCCTCTCCCTTCCCCTCCCACCCCTCTGCCCTATCTAGAGTTCATCTATTCCTCCCATGCTCCCCCTCCCTATCCCACTATGAATCAGCCTCCTTATATCAAAGAAAACATTCGGCATTTGTTTTGGTGGGGGGGGGATGGCTAACTTCACTTAGCATTATCTTCTCTAACTCCACCCATTTGCCTGCATATGCCATGATTTTATTCTCTTTTATTGCTGAGTAATATTCCATTGTGTATATATGCCACATTTTTTTGTATCCACTCATCTATTGAAAGGCATCTAGGTTGGTTCCACAATCATTTTGCCGGCATGTATATTAAGGCCCCACAATACATTGCTATTTTTTTTTTTTGGTTAGTCACTTATCTTTTAATGAGACTTAAATAATAATTTAAAATTGTTTACAGATCTGCACATGCAGCAGGACCCATCACTCACTGAGGGAGGAGGTGTCTTCCTCCTTTGTGTTGCTCATGTTTCATCTTAATTTCCTTCTGCCCAGAGGACTTCCTTTAACGTTTCTTGTAGTGTGAGTTATCTGGTGACAAGTTCTTCCAGCCCCTGAGTGTCTACAGATGCCTTTTTCTCTTGAAAACCATTTTCTCTGGTTGTAGAGTTCTTGGTGGGTGATTTTCTTTTGGTTCTTCAGAGTTGCTATTCCACTGGCTCTTTACTTTCATTGTACTTGGCAAGAGATCTGCTGTCATCCTTGTCTTTGTTGCGTGGTAGAGAAGGTTTCTCTTTTTTTCCCATTTTTTAGATTTTATCTTTGTTCCTGGTTTTGAGCAATTTGATTATGATGTATTTTGATGTAGTTTTCTTCACTTATTTTTGGTCCTTGGGGGTTCATTGAATTTCTTGGATCTCTTTATACTTGCTCTAGCATTTCAAAAGTTCGGGATCATTATTTTATCAAGAATTTTTTCCATCACCTGTATTGGTTAGGCCAAAGTGTCAGATGAGGCCAAACTCAGTGTGACTCTGCTCAAGGTCATCTGAGGCAACTGCAGGGCAGGAGTGGCTCCAGCTCTCTCATGTGTCTCTCAACAGGATTCTGTTATCTTGGGGCGTTGGGCTGAGAGTTTCACATCCTTGGTGGCTGTTGCTTGGGGGCCACCTTCAGTTCCTTTTCATGCAGCAATGCACAGCATGGCCCCTGGCTGCGTCAGAGCTCTGAGAGCCAGAGTGGGAGCAAGGTCATCAGAAGTAGGTCACCCTGAAGGCGGTGGGTGACACCTGAGGTGGGGCTGTTGAGAGCTGTTTCTGGACTTCCTTTGGAGACTGCAGTTACACATGGAGGCCATGTGTTGTGGTCCCACTGCCCGCTGATGTGCTTTTCTTTCTCTGTTTCATTTTGGATGGTTTCTCTTGCCTTTTCACACAGTGCCCGACCTGCTCTCAACCCCACCCACTGTGCTTGTCATCTCGTACCTACCATCCTCATTTCAGGAAGTTGGCTTTTGTTTGTTTTTGACTCTTTCCTTAACCTTTTGGACACATGGGATGGAGTGCTCTGACTCAGTCATTGGCCAGTTTGAACCTTACTGTCTACTCTGGCTTGATGCAGTCAGTGGCTTTCACGGGGACCCACTCTCCTGACTCTGGGACCATTGGATCCAGGTATCATGGGCTGCACTTTTTCATGCTGGACATTTTTGCATCCCTATAAATATCTTTGAGCTTTGCTCAGGAGTGCAGCTGTTTCTTGGAAACAGATTGATCCTTTTGGCTCTTGGTTTAAGATTTGTGAGGTGGGACCAGAGTGGCTAGGGCTCATTTTGCCCTTTCACTGAGGAAAGACACTTCTTGGGGTCTCCCTAAACCCCATGAGCTGTCAGGTTTTTGGTGTGACAGGGGAGATGGGCACTGTTTTCAGCTCTGTGTCAGCTTTAAATACTGTTTGTGGGGAGATTTTCTCTCTAGTCTTTTTTGTTTTTTTCCTGGTCTCAGGCAGCTTTATTACACTTAGGCTCTGATGGTCCTCTGACCAACACTCACAGGGATGCTCTGCTTGGTCCTCTGTCCTCTTCTCCTGACACACTGCTTACATCCTCTGGCCACCTCAGCCACCCAGACTCAACTTTGTCCCCTCAATCCAGGGAGGCCACTCCCTGGATTGAGGGGACAGAGTTGTCTCCTTAGGTCCAGTGACTTGAAGACTGTTTCATATCTCATGTCTTATTTTTTTTTTTTACTATTTCAGATGGCATGTGAATCTGTCCCTGTTACCTGCCTTGGCCAGGAGCCTGCCAAACACTGGACTTGAGTTGTATCACCTGAGTTGCCTCCAGGGAAGGCAACAGGCATTTGTCCCATTTCATGTTGAAGAAACTCTATAGAGAGGACAAATGATGTGTCCAGGGTCACATGCAAATAAGAGGGACAGTCAGTTTGAGCCCAGGCAATCTGAATCTTGGTCACTGCCCTACCCTTCCCTATCCACATCTCACATCGGGTGATGCTATAAACACAAGTGTGGTACCTTCTCAAAAACTCATTCCCAGTGACCATATGTCCTGTCGGGGTGGGGACAAACAGGCATAGAGGCCTGCTCACCTGTTCTCCTGCTTCACTCCTCACTGGGCATGGCAACTGGAAGGGGTGATATAGTCCAGCCCCTTTCACAGATGAGATACCTGGGGCCCCAAGAGCAGAGTGAATCACACACCTGCTCCCCCCAGACTCTGGTGCTGGAGGAAGGAACTCCAAGTCCTCGGGATCTGCAGCCCTTCCCGTGTCCTCCCTGAGTTCTGTACACCTGCTCTTCCAGCCAACCCTCAGGAACCATCTCTTCCCTCTTATCACTCCCCCATCTAACAGGTCCTTGCAGGTGGTGGCCTTTCCACCCACTGGGATCTGGGAGAAGCCCTGGGCCTCCGAGTCCTCTGACTATGATGAGTGAGTCCACCAGAAACGACCACCAGGCTCTCGGCACCCTGCCAGGCATCCGCTGGCACACTTCTCCGCTGCCCCCCCTTCCGTGGCTGCAGAAACAGCTGCAAGCAGCTCTAAAATGGAGGCCCACGTGAGCGACGGTGCACTGCACAAATAGACGAGGGTAATAATAATAATTGCAGGTTTGAGATTCATCTGCGAGTGCTGGGGTGCCTGGCCTTGCTCTCCCTGCACGCAGCTCTTAAGGGAAAGGTCACCCCTAGCCAGGGCTGTAAATTCCCATAATGTGGGTATAATTAGCACGTGCTGTGTTTGGATGCTTTCCTTGGCACAGTTCAGCAGGGTGCTGGACGAGCTTTCTCCCTGCGATGGACATGCCTCTTTTCATTTACACTCTTTGAACTTCATGCTGGATATTGGTTCCCAGTTCTGCCTAGGTCATCCTGACCCTGTTGTTGCCATGTCCCTCATTCCCTCATGAACAGTGTCTACCAAGGCCTCCTATGAGCCTGGCATGTCCCCCACCCTGAGGACACCACTGGTAAAGATAAGCCAATAACATGAATATTCTACTGGAGTGTACCTGGGCCTGTTACAGCCCTGCCTGAGGAGCCACATGGCCTGGGCCTTGGAGTGGGGGCAGGCAGTGATTGGGCAAAGCTGGCAGGGGATGCGTGCCCTGGTAACCAGTGTGAAGGAAGGGTCAGCCAGGTTGTAAGTCCTAAAGAGGGATCCAAGACAGCAGTGGGTCTCTGGGGCTCTTGTGGCCAACATGCCATGCACATTGATGGACCAGGGTGGAAACCGTGGCCACCATAGTGTCCTGATGCCCACCCCTAGTCCCCTGTGCTAGGGAGCTGACTGGGATAGGCTGGGCTGGAGGCTGAAGGTGAGCCTGGGCAGCCCTAGGTAAGGAACAGTGGCCAAGTACATCCCCCTTCCGCTGGGGCTTACTTCCTCCCAAAGTGGACATGGCTTTTCCCTGAGACCTGCCTTTCTGCACAGAATCCCCTCTACTTCCCAGGCCAGGAGCCTGGGAAGTCTGAGAATGGAATTTCCATGCAGGCACCATGTACCTAACCTTGGGTCCTTGCTGTAGCTTCTCCTCTGGAACCAGGGTGACCTTCTCTCAGGAAGAGAGTAGTTGAGCAAGTATGTGGCTGAGGACTCACAAATGAGATGGGGCTGAGGGCCTGTGCTGCCCATCCTCACAGTGGCCTGATGTGGTGACCCCTAGTCTCTGTACCTTTTTATCACTCTAAGCCAGTGAGGCCTGTCCTGGGAAAAGAGTAGAAACCAGACAGATGAGGCCCTGTCCTTTGAGCAGACAGAGAAGGTATAGAGCATCCTCAGAGAATCCCACACAGAAACAGGCGTGCCCCTGTGGCCAGTTGTGCTGATGCAGCTCACTCACTGGGCCACCTGTGTGCCAGGCCTGGCCCAGGTGCTGGGATGCTCATGGCCTTAACCTGGAGGGAGAGGTGGGTGGTGAATGCTAGTACTAGGTCAAGTGTGTCACCTGCAAACACTTGTCCCATCTACCTTGATTTCACTCTCTTGCAGGTCTTCACAATGCAAGTTGTCAGTGTTGGGAGCTCCTGTTTATCCACTTGGGGCTTATTTTATGGATTGTGCTTTTGATGTCAAGTCTAAGATCTCTTTACCTAGTCCTAATCCTGAAGATTTTCTTTTTTTTTTTCAGTTTTATGTTTTACATTTAAGTTCATGATACATGTGGAGTTAACTTTAAGTCAAAATTCTTTCTTTTTATTTATTTATTTTGTAACTCGGATGTCCAGCTGCTCCAGCGCCATTTGTGAAAGGACCACCCCTCCTCCACTGAGTCTTTCGCACCTTTTGCCTGGACAGGCTTGTGTGCACTCTCTTGAATTCCTCTGTTCTGTCCCACTGATCTGAGAGTCTGTGCCTCCACCACTGCCCCACACCTGTCCCATGCAGTGGCTGCTCAGTGCTGTCCTGTAGCCACAGCACATCTCCATGTTGGAAAGGGCAATCCCTCCACTTCAGTCTTCTTTTTCAGAATTGCTTGGCCTTCCTGGGAGCCTTCCCTTTCCATGTAGAGTTTAGAACAGACTTGTCTGCGTCTATGAGAAAACTTGGGGAGATTTTGTTAGAAATTATAGTAAGTCTACAGATCAGTTTGGGAAAAATTTATGTATTTTCTACATTGAGTCTTCCAATTTGTGAACATTTTCTCTAAATATTCCTTTGGTTTCTATCTCTGACCTTTTGTAACTTCGGCATGCAGACTTCTAAGTTTTTGTGAATAGTATTGTACTTCTTGTTTGCTTTTCACTCATTTGATATTGCTTTATAGAAATGTGATTGATCTTTGTGTATTGATCTTGTTTCCTGCAACCTTACTAAATTCACTAATAGGTTCCAGCAATTTTCTGTAGGATTTTCTCTACAGAGATAGTCATGTCATTTGCAAGTGGAATCAGCTTTATTTCTTCCTTTCCAATCTGTGTGCTTCCTGTTTCCTCTTCTTACCTAGTGCCCTGGCTGGGACTTCTAGCATGGTGCTGAGCACAGGGGACTAGAACGAACACCTCACCTGACTCCTGACCTTAGAGCACAGGCAACCTCTTGCCATAAAGTAAGGGGTCAGCTTCAGGTTATTTGTAGAGGATTTCATCAAGTTGAGGGAGTACCCTCAGTCCCTACCCACTTAGAGTTTAGTCATGAATGGTTGTTGGATTTTATCAAAAGCATTTTCTTGGGGCTGGGGTTGTGGCTAAGCGGTAGAGCGCTCGCCTAGCACATGTGAGGCCCTGGGTTCAATCCTCAGCACCACATAAAAATAAGTAAATAAAATAAAGGTAGTGTGTCCAACTACAAATAAAAAAAAATTTTTAAGTGTTTTCTCTGTTGATTGATGGGATCACGTGTTTTTGGTTTTGTTTTTAGCCTGCTGATACAGTGGAAATCAGCTTGGGCTGGTTTTTCACATTGAACTACCCTTGCATACCTAAAATAAAATCTATTTGGTCAAGGTATAGCATTCCTTTTTACGAATTCCTGGATTGCATATGCTGAGGAGTTTTGCTCATGAGTGATACTGGTCTGCTTGCTTCTGTGTATGTGTGTGTGTATTTATGTGCATCTGTGTGTGCATGTATATATTTGTATATTTTTATGTATGTGTGTATTCACTTATGCTTGCATGTATATGTGTATGTGTGTATGTTTATGCAAGAGTGTGTATATGTGTGAGTGTGTGCAGAAGTGTATGTGCGCATGCATACACCATCTTTGCCAGTTTGGACACTGGATTAGTGAGGGAAGATGTATTTCCTCTCTTGTTTTCTGGAAGAGATTATGGAAATGATATTTATTCTTAGCTAAATGTTCAAATAAAAATCTCTGGTGAAGCCATCTGGGACTGGAGAGGGCTTTTCAGGAGCTTTGTAATTACAAATGAATTTTTTTAGTGGGTATAGAACTGATCAGGTCATCTCTCTCACCCTGGCTCAGTTTGGGTAGTTTATGGTCTTTCAGGGAATCAGTTCACTCCTCCAACTTGTCAAATCCATGAACCTGCAGGTTTTTGGTTTTCCTCAGACAGCCTCAGGTCCACTGTGGGCTTCCAGAGCCGGTCATCCCTCTGCACCGCTCTTGCAAGAGCTTGACCCATCTTATTGCTCCTTCCAAGGCCCAGCTCCTGGTTGCAGTCCTTCCTGCTCCTCGTGCAGGCGTGGGTTTGTTTTGCTTCCCCCCAAGACCCCCGCCCCACCCTCCCCTGTTGCTCTCAGCAGGGCCTCTGCTTGCTGATTCAAGGTGTTTCCTGTGAGCATTTTGGTCTCCGGTCTCCCCGAGCGCTGCCTGGGGTGCATCCCACTAGCATTCGCTGCATTACCTTTTAATTTTCATTCAATTATGTGTATGTTTTATTTCCTCTGAGACTTCTGCTTTGGTCTTTGGGCTCTGGAAGTGGGTTCTTTAATCTTCCCGTGTTTAAGGATTTCCTGTTGTCTCTCTTACTGACTCTGGTTCCTGCACCCTTCTGTGTGCCCTTGTTGAGCACATCTGTACTTCCTGACACAAGGTGCCCCAGCTGAGCTGGGACCCACTGCTCTTCACTGGAGTCAGCCACCTCAAGACGCCATGGGGACATTCTGCTGACCTAACCACTGTCCCACTGTCACCTAAAATAACCCCCCCACCACCACCTTGAAGTGGTAGGATTTACTTTCCCTGAGTGTTTTAGGATGTGAGTGTGTTGGTTCAGCTTTGCTTGTTTGAGTCAGGATTTGGGGCCCACGCGGGGCAGAGGGTTTAATCTCTAGCCTCCCCCTCCATGGGGTTTCTTCATTTATGGAACTTCCGCTCTTGCCTCTGCAGAAGGTGCCCTTGCCCTCAATGGGAACTTGGCACTGCACTCGCCTCTGCCCACCCCACTGCAGTCAGCAGAGGCGGAAGACACAGGGATGTCTCGCCTCTGCTCTCCGAGGGTCTCCATCAGCCCCAGCCATTTTCCTTCAGGGTGCCCCTTTGCCGAAGGAGCACTGTGAAGCACCTGTTGTGTACACCAGTGGGGACACCATCAAGCCTGGGGTGGCGAGGCTAGAAGTAACGAGCCCCTGTATCATGGGCACACATTTCTCACTAGAGTGCGGAACCCCTCGCCCCCGGCCTCAGCCCTCCTGCACCTGCATCTGCGCCGCGGCGGCCAGAGCATGGCCTCCCAGGCCTGGGCCGGAGGTCTCCGGCAGACCCGCTCCAAGGCCAGGCAGGTCTGTCTTCTGCTGGGCAGTGAGGCGTCTTGGTCAAGGCCGGTTGCTCAGGCCTCCCCCAGGCGCCCGCTGCCACAGGGCTGCCTGTTCTTCCCAGCACTGAGGGAGAGGGGAGAGAAGCCAGAGGCAGCACATAGACAGCCCATAAATATTTCTAGACACAGCCAACACGTCTTACTGGGCAATTTGCTTTTTAAAAAATTGCGCTCTAATTTTAAGTGAACAGCCCCTAATTATGGTGATTTACAAGGCACCTGGGGACCGGGTGGTATTTGAACATGGCAGAGGCTGAGCAGAGATTGATCGGCAGGGCATAATTCAATCTGCACATTCTGATAAGACGTGGTGGCTGCCCAGGCTCATCTGAGTGAGGAGGTGGCCCCCTGCCAGTGTGGGGCAGGACAGGGGTACGGGGAGGGGGAAGCAATGCTGAGAGTCCGGGGGCCAGCCATGGGTGCGGCCCCTTGGGGACTGCAGGATGGCCGCGGCTTGTTGGGGGCTGGTGTTTTACACGCGTGGAACTGCCTTTATTTGGGATGTTTGCTGAGGATGGCACGGGTTGCTCCTGCCCTCTGCACTGACTTGGAGGACAGGGCAGTCTGAGGTGGCCTCCTTCTCCCAAGAATGCTTGAAAGGAGCAGCCAGGCCCCGTGCCCAGCCCACAGGAGGCTGTGCCATGAGCCGGTGGAGCTGGGGGCACCTGATGGGCTTCTAGCTCTTTCCCGATCCTCAGAGCTGGAGTTGTGACAGCTATCTCAAATGCAGAATGACCAGGACCTGGGGAGGGACTGGGGAAGGCATGGCACCCGGAGGACATTGATTGCCACACCTGGGTACTGGGTAGGGGAACTTGAGATCCTTTCCAACCTGCTCCCGCCTGCACCCAGCCCTGCAGCTCCCCACGCCCCCTGACAGCTGCCGGAGAGTCAGCCCCGCTGACATTTAGGGGAAAACATTCAGCATCAAGAGCAGAAGGCAGAAATGAAAGGATTTTCTTGGTAAAAGGTCAGAGTGGTTTCTCTTATTTTTGTTTAAAAATGGTTTGTGTTGAACTATGACAAGGCTAAATGTATTAACAGGGCCCCGGAACAGGAGGAGGGCTGGGGTCGGCCCAGGTAAGAAATCAGGAAAGTGCAGGTAACGAGCTAGACGGGCAGCTGAGGGCCGGCAGGATGCGGGGGTCCAGGCTGACTGAGAGCTGGGCACAGGTCACACAGGGGTCGGGAGCAAAGCCAGACCGCCCAGTCATATCTAGGTGACCGTGGAGGAGGGCACTGCCCACAGCCCCCAGGTCCCCTCACCCAGGTGAGGAGTTAGTTGGTAGGTGGGCCCCACACTGGAGCACCCATGTGAGCTCCTCAAGGAGGCACTGCCAGGACCCACTGGGCAGCTGCCTCCCCAGGCAGCTCCCAGGGAAGGCACCGTAGGGGTGCTGGGCAGAAAGGAGCTTTTAAAAAGAAATGTGTCATGGAGACATCCGGGTACCACGCGCTTCACCCACTGCTGTGCACATTTGGATCTCTCCAGCATCTTCATGGTGCCCAGTGGTCACCAACCTATTCCCAGAGCATTTCCATCTCCCCACCAAGGAGCCAGGTGCCCAGCAGGCACCCCACCCACACCCGCCCCCACCCTGCACCTGCACCTTCCTCCTCGGGCCCAGGTGGGACACATACATGCTCAGGGCTGGCCTGGAGTGTTTCCAGACCCCTCCCGTGTGGCTCACGTCGTGCTCCGTTCCTTGCTGTGGCAGCACAGTGTTCCCTTGGTGGACACACCACTTTGTCAGCAATGGCCTCCACATTTTCACTGTTAAGAATAATCTTGCTGTGACAATGATGTGGCATCTCCATGTGGACACGTGTCCAGTTCCTTGGCTGCACACCTGGAGTAGAGTTGCTGGTCACATGGCCACTCCGAGGGATCCCCAGACCTCCGTGGTCACTGAGTCATTTATATTCCTCTAGCAGTGCAGAAAGTTCTGGTTTCTCCCCTTCCTCAGCGCACATTTGTCTTTTTTACTGTGGCGGCCCTAATGGGTGTGGAGTGGGGGCTCCCCATGGCTCTGACTTACGTGTCCCTCAGGATCGGTGCTTCGCATCTACTTATTGGTCATTTATGCATCTTCCTGGGGAAAATGTCCACTCACACCCTTCACCCAGTTCTTAATTGGGCCATTTGTCTTGGGCTGAGTGGTAAGAGCTCTGCACGACACAGATGGCCCTTACTCAGCCTGGTCGCTGTGGGCCTGGGCGTGTTGACAGGGAGTTCCCAGGACAGGGTCTAGTGAGGGCAGGGGTAGTAGGCACTGCCAGTCCCTCTCCAGAAGTGCCTGGGTGCATTGGAGCCCCTTGCCAGCTAGGGCCTCTGTCCACTCTACCCAGCCCAGGTGCCCCAGCTGGCCTACACCGCCACCCCAGCCTGTGTCCCAGGACAGTGCCAGGGCAGTGTGCCCAGACCTACCAAGTACTATGGGTAGAACCGAGCTCTCTGTGCCTCTGTCTCCCCCTTTGTTCCAGAGGGGTCCTGCCCTCGTCCCCACTGTAGCTCAGTATTTGGAATATCTATCGTCTCGAGTCTCCCCCAGATCACTGGTGACAGACCCTCATGGCCTTCCCCTGGTTAGAAGTGACATGTACATAAGGAAGTAGTAGAAAGGACCTGTCTGGGCTGCAGAGTCCCTGGAGCCAGGACCAGCTCCCATTGGGTCCTCCCGCTGCCTGGCACCCCTCCCCTCCCGGCCCCAGGCTCAAGTCTGGGAACCAGGCTGGGCAGGGAGCCACTCGCTCAAGGCCGCAGCACCCTGCAGTCTGGAAGATTATTAGGGCTTGCCCTGGGTCGAGAAACACAGGTCTTCAGGTCCCCAGCCCCAGCCACCCAGCCAGCCACAGGTGGGACTGGAGCCTAGTGGCTAGTGAAAAGGTAGCCCCCCAGGCACCCTGCTGCCTGTCCAGATGACAGACCCTGCCCTCCATGCCTGGAGGAGCCCAGGGGCCGGCCTTCCTGGTGTAAATCTCAGCCCTCTTTGCTGGTAACCTTGAACCAGGCCTCTCTGGGTGCACGACAGGCAGGAAGGTCCCTCTCTGGCCCAGCTGCACAGACTGAGGGAAGCTGCTGGGGACAGCAGTCTGTGGCCCACCTGCCTGACCCAACCTCCCCCCACCCCATGCCTGAAGGCTGTGTCCCCTCCCTGTCCACCCCTGTTGTTGGAGGGGATGGGGGGTAGGGCAGACTGCCTGCTGACCGTCACTGACTGTCCCATCTCTCCCGCCTGCAGGCCACGGGACCCTCGGGCTCCAAGATGCAGCTGCTGGAGACGGAGTTCTCGCGCTCTGTGCCGGAGCTCATCGAGCTGCACCTGCTCCGCCAGGACAGCATCCCGGCCTTCCTCAGCTCCCTCACCCTCGACCTCTTCAGCCGCCAGACCGCAGCCTAGCTCGCCGCCTGACCACAGCCAGTGCTGGCCGGCATGGCGCCCCGAGCCCCGGGCCAGACCGTGGTGTCCGGCGTGCCCGGGCCTCCAGCTCTGCCTCACACCCCTGACAGCAGTGGTGAAGTAACCAGGAAGGTGCTGGCCCTGCCCTGCCTCCTCTGTCACAGCACCTGCCCGGAGAGGACAGTGTCTACCCAGGTCCCCGTCTCCCTCCTGCCACTGCACCCTGCTCTAGAGTCAGGCCTGAGGGAGCTGCTCGGTGGCACCTCCGTACCCTCTCCTCAGATGTCCTCACACCAGCCACCTGACCCCGATGCTGTGCTGTTCAGAGTCCTGTCTTTCCTGGAGCCTGGCCATTGGCCTGAGGCAAGGAGCCTAATTTGTCACCTTGTGAAATAAAATTTCCTCCATCTTCCCAACACCTGGCTCTGCGTCTGAGGCCCACACTTCCTGGCTCCGCGCTGCGAGGTCCATGGCCACTGCCGTGTTCCCCAACAGCAGAGATGGTCTCCACTTAGGTCCAGGCCCAGCAGGCGTCGGGCAGTGTGCTCTGGAGGAGGGCTTTTGGCAGCCACACCTGCTGTTCACGCAGCTGTGGCCTGTCTCTCTGGAGTCTGGGGTCACAAGCATTAGTGGGATGTGCGCCTGGCTGTGAGGGGGGAGGGTGTGTTTGAGGTGGCCGAGAGTGAGGCCCTGGAGCCAGGCACCCCCAGGCCTGGTTTCAGCTCCGTTACCTATGGCTTTGTGACCTTATCCAAGTGTCTCACCCTCTCTAAGTCTCCCTCCTTACCTGTAAGCCACGACAGTCCCTCACCAGGAGGTTAGAGGTGTGCCCCTGCACACAGCGAGCACTCAGGGTTGGCAGGAGCCGAGTGGCCAAGGCTCGCCCTGCCCCCACCCTCCTCCCTCTCCTGCTGAGCGCTGGTGACCACTCCCTCCCGTAGGCTCTGGCCAGCCCTGTCCCTTTGGCTGGCAGGCATCTGTCCTTTCAGCTCCAAGCTTCCTCCTGTCCATGGGCCTGGCAGCAGATCCTGTGTGGCCAGGGTTCTGGGACACAGGGATTGGGGGATCCTTCCCTTATGGACCAGCCTGTCACATGGGAGCCAGACCAGGCTTGGGTAGGCCAGCAGCACCCACACCAGCCAAACAGGAGCTTGGGGACTGTGAGGGAGTCCCCTATTGTGCCACCACAGTGCGGTCTATGGACAGATGGTGGCAGTGAGGGCAACAGTGGCAACAGCCTTCAGCCCTGAGCCACGCCTACCCAGGGCCACCAGCTACCATGCTCAGGGCCAGGATTTGTAAAAGAAAACCCCTTGCTGGGGCCTCTCAGGCTGGCCCCAGTGGAGTCACTCACTGTCTCATTTAGACAGTAATTGAGCACCTCCTGTATGCTCTGCTTTGTTTCAGGTTCCGAAGATGCTGAGGAACAGGGTGTTCTGCATCCCTCCCTGGGTGAGCCATGGGCCCCAGCTCTGTGCTGCCTGCTGGCCTTCCACTCAGGAGCCCCAGAGCCACCATGGGGTAGTAGGGGGGCTTCCATAGTGTCCTTGGGCCCCATGTCCTGTGGAGACATGGGGCAGAGGGCCAGGCCAGGAGCAGGCCCAGCTCTCCCACCTCCAGGCCTGGACCTGTGACCTATGAGTGAATCAGCTGAGCCCGGGAGCCACCAGCAGTGCCAAAACGCTCAGAGCAGAACCTGACACAAATCCTTGGCCCAGGAGCTGTTGCAGGGTGTGGGTGTGCGTGCGTGTGTGTGTATGCGCATGCGCATGCACGTTTTTCACGTGTGCACGTGTATGTATGCAAGCATGTCTCGTTCCAGGGAACAAATCGGTCAGGACCTCCAAGCTGATGTTCTTGGAGACAAGGCCAGAGCTGCATCCCAACCAACCAGGGCAAGAATGGAATTTGCTGAATCTGGGGTAGAAGCTGAGGACCCACAGCCCCATCAGGACTCATCACTAGATACGCAGCCTCTGGAACCCACAGGCACATAGCCATGGGACTCCACCAACTGTTCCCAAGCCACTGTCACTTCAAGAGTCAGGGTCCCTGCCCCAACCTTCCAGCTGGCTGGCCTGGGCCACCTGCCGTCACCTCCCACCTCAGCTTAGGTAGAATCAGTGGATCCTAGATAGCTAACAGGCCACAGGGCCCCTTCTCCAAGTGCGACCTCATGAGAGTCCCAGCCTGGGCCTCCTTCCTGCCTTAGTCTCCCCAACTTCCTCCCTCCCAGCCAGAGGTCTCCGGGTCCAGGGACTGGCCTGCCCTGCTCATCTCCCCCTTGAGGAGCTCCACCAGGCCCAACCCGCCCACCCCAGGCACTCTGCCAACAGCTGCTCGATCTCATGGTTTTCCTGGGCAGAGGCAGAAGGGGCAGAGCAGCCCAGCCCTGGGGCATGTCTGGGGAGGCCAGGAGAACCCATGTCCCTGGTCACGTGTCTCAGGCTGAAGGATCCATCTGCCACTGGAGTTTGTCCCACCTCTTCCTGCACCTGCCGGGTAGGGAGGAAGTGAAGTAAGAGTGGTGGGCACCTGCAGGCCTCGGTTCCTGCCCAGCCCCCGGCCGGCACCCAGGCCAGGGAAAGTTCTGGGTCTGGCAGATCTCTGGCTTCCTCCAGCTCCTTAGTAGGCGCCGACGCTAAATGGTTCTTAAGCTGCTAATGACTAATTTTAAGGGATTAGTGCCGCAGCGATAAACTGTAATTGCCAGGATGTAACAGGATTTGCTGAGTCCAGGGCTCCTCCGCTCCCCGGGCCAGGAGGACAGCGCCGCCTGCTGGGGCCTCCTGGGGACCCTGGCTGCCCACCCAGTGCGACCCTGCCAGCCTCCCGCTGTGCCCAACCCAGGACAGCCAAGCCAGGCACTACAGGCTAGTTACTCTGCTTAGCCCAGAGTGAGCAAGGAAGTGAATTGCTAGGTTTTTTCCAGCTTCTAGTACACTCCAGGACCTCAGCTGGGCTGCTCAAAAAAGGTGGGTGCACAGGTGCAGTCCCCAAATGTCACTGTCAGAACCTGCTTCAGTAGACCAGGTGTGTGGACCCCCATTCAGATTTGTGGAGCTCACCTGATTGAAGCTTCCCGATTCACAGAGCTCCTTCCCATGGCTGAGTTACCCCCACCCCATCACACTGCAAGTCAGGTCACATCAGGGCTCAAGGACAAGGGTGGAAAGGCAGGGACCCCCACGGTCAAGGCTGGACTCCAACCCAGCAATCCTAGCTGCAGATTTAGCTGATCCCCAGCTCCCGAGTCACCCTTGACCCATTTCCCCTTAAGGACCAGGGGCTTGGTAGGGCTGTGCCCCCAGGAGTGTGTGTTCACATGTATGTACACACAAGTGTGCACATGTTGCCATGCCTGTGTACATGTGACCAGTATATGCATGCACATACGCAGGAGTGTGTATGCATGTGCAAGCAAGAATGTACGTGTGTGACTGTGCTTGCCCAGGAACATGCATGTGTGATTGAGTGTGCCTTGTGATCATGTGGGTGCACGAGTGTTCACGCCTGCACATATGCACCTTGGTACATGTTTGTGTGCACGTGTGTGTGTGTGTTGTGAGCATGAATGTGACCTGCACATGTGGGCTCATGCATGCTTGCACCATCGGGATGCACTGCTTAAATTTCTGCTTCAGGTCCAGAGAGGGAGATGGCCTCACCAAACTCACACAGCAAAAGCCAGCGATGATGGACGCCCAGTGCAGTCACCAGCAAGCCCAGCCTCCCATCTGTTGTAGTTTATATTTCTTTTCTCTCTTCTCTTTACATAATTGTTGTGCATTTTAACATTAAAACAGAATAAACTCCCAACAGTACAGGAGAAATGTAGAGTTAAAAGAAAAGCCCCCTCCCTCCTCTGGCCCTATCCCAGATCTCTGCCTTATGGGTGGATTTGCACATGGAACATATGGACGTGTGAAGATCTGGATGTGTTTCTTCTGATTGTGTTTGTAGTTTTTAAAATAACTGTGTTAAGTTCTGCTGCTTGCTTTTCCTCAGTTAACAATATGTCTTGGAAATTTGCCATGAAAGCATCACCCATCTATGGCATTGGGTTTTCTCGTTGCGTCCCAAACCCTGAAGTCTCATTGAGAACCACGTCTCACACCAGAATCTGTTCAAGCAAAACTTCCAGCTCCTTCCAGTGAGTCCATAGTTCTGAACCATTTATGTGACTGTATTTTAAAGCAAGCAAATGAAAGCTAATTTCCAGGATCAAATAAGCAAACGTCTTGCTCGAGAACCTTCTCCTTATGGACCTGACCCCACTCACTGCCCTGCACTGTGCACTGGGGCCTTTCCAAGGGGGCAGACAGTGGTCTCGCTGGTTGGTTTTTAGCGGTGGCTGTTTCTGAGGACCGGACTCCTCCACGGGCCATGAGCGCACCCACGCCATCCCTGCCTGGGTCTTATCTGCCCTCTCTTGTTGGAGGCCCTTCAAACACATCCTCACCAGACTAGTCCTCAGTGATGGGCTCCACCATATCCCCCAAGTTCATGGGTTGAAGTCCCCCACACCTCAGATGTGACTGTATTTGGAGACAGGCCTTTAAGGAGATAATTAGGGCAATTGAGGTCACCAGGGTGCCCTAGTCTAATCGGACTGGGGTCCTTATACAAGGAGATGAGGACATAGATGCACAGAAGGATGACCACATGAGGTCACAGGGAGATGAGGCCATCTGTGTGTCAAGAAGAGAGACCTCAGGAGGAGCCAGCCCTGCCCACGCCCTGGCCTCAGACCTGCAGCCTCCAGGACTTTGAGAATCTTGTGTGAGACGTGCCATTGAGGGTCCCGAATGGTGGCCAGGCAGACTGACCTTCGCAACGTAGTCCTGCCTCCCACCCCAGTGGGCCCAGTTCTTCCTTATACCTGTTGTTTCATTCGATGCATAATTAGACGTATGTCGCCTGTGTACATTCAGTAATGTATTTTAATCAGTTGAGTGTCTTCTCACCCCTGGAAATACATGAGAACCACATATGAAATTTGCAATTTTTTTTTAGTAGCCACATTAAAAAGTAAGTCAGAGAAATTAATTTTAATGAATAAATTTTATATAACCCAATATGTCCAAAATTGTATTTCAACATGTGATCAATATAAAGTATTAGTAAGACACTTACAATCTTTTTTTCATTGAGTCTCAGAAATTGGTCTGTTTTCTGCCCACCTCAGGGTGGACTGGCCACATTCAAGTGCCCTATGGCTCTGGAGTGTCCACCCCTGAAGGCAGGAGGGGCTGTGTCTGCCTCATAGGCCCCAGTGCCAGCAGTCCTGGCATGTCCCAGCCGTCCAAACGTCATCGGGTGAATCTGTGCTTTGTGTTCACATTAAACTACTATTTAACTAAAGAGGAAACGGAACTCGGAGGTATCTGTCCCTGCCAGTCGCTTTTGTGTCAGTGACAAAGTCAAGCCTCGCTCCCTCCTGGGGTGAGGACCACCGTGGACAGGCACCAGGGCCTAGGAAGCAGAATGAGGTGCTTGAGCCCCCTCTGCTTCCTCAGGGTCCATCGACCAAGGGCACCTTGGCCTGAACATCAGGAGCCTCAGCACAGTGCCAGCGGGTGGTGGGCAAGTCTCCTTCTGGGCCTCAGTCTCCACATCTGGGAAGTGGACTGATGGCAGGAGCTGCAGGGATGTGCAAGGCACCCCAGCCTGCAGCCTCTGCAGAGTAGCTCAGTCAGTGCCAGCAGCAGCACCCCCAGACCTTTTGGCTTTTCTTCTTCAACTTAAAATGGAAATTAAATGTTGTACCAGGTTTACAAGCTGTTAACGGAATTCACTAATCAAACCCCAACACCAAGTCCTTGAAATGAGAATTAAAAAAGGTCTAATTTGCATATTCATGTTTTTAATAAGGTTCAGAAGGTATATTTGCAGTTGATGAAAAGGATTAATTAAATATCATTTGCATTGGAGGAGCATCTTAACCCTTTCTGGGATGGCCAGAGACCTAGTGGCTCAAGTGTGGCCCAGGACAGGCACTGGACACGCCCCTCTGGCCGCCCCTCCCCGGTGTTTCTGTGGCCCTGGATGGGAGTGGAGGAGGCCCCCTTGCTGAGCCCGGGTCTCCCCAGCCCCGCAGCCAAGCTCCTGAAGCCAAGAACCTTCACGTTGGCTCTGCAGCAGCCCAGCCAGGAGGCAGTCCCGAAATGTTTACTTCAAGAACAAACATACCCTGGGACATCTTTGCTTCATATATTGACACCTGTCCTTGTAAGATTTTAGAAAATGTAGGAAAGTCTCAAGAAGAAAGGATCACCTTTGACCCCACACTCAGAGATCCCCTCTGCCCACTTCGGATGTCAAGTCTTCTGGAACTTTCTGCGTGTGCACACACTTTACCTTGTGTATGTTTGTGTATGCACACTCATGTGACTCCGTCGTGTGTGTGTGTGTGTGTGTGTGTGTGTGTGTGTGTGCATGTACCCGCCACAGCTGGCAGCTCTCCCATGGGTCTTGGGCAGGGTCCTCACTGCGGTCCTGGGCACTGTGCTGTCAGAATTCCCTCCTCCTACCCCTCCTCCTACACCAGAGGGCAACCCCACTGCTGCTCAGAGCCCCAGCATGTTGCAGCCCTGGCCACCAGTTACGACATGCGTACATGGAGTCGAATATAAAACGTGTCCGTGGTTACAGAAGCAGTATACACATGTGTTGTTATACATACGACATATATACTATTTTTTAAGATTTATGGGAGGCCCAGTATGGAGTCACTCATGCCAGATGCCAAATAATGAGACTAAACTTCAAGCTGGGCCAGTTTCCCAAAACACAGCAGATTCACAGGGACCAGTCCTGTGGGGCCTGGTCAACCTGAGCCTCAGGGTGCGGACGTGCCTCTGCCTCAGCCCTAAAGGGAAGGAACCTGGGGAGTCCTTTTGTTCCTCGTTTCTGGGTCCTCTCTGCCCTCCAGGCCCACCCCTGCTGCAGAGGAGAGGGACCTACAGCCTCATGAGTCTCTCAAGAAGGACCAAGTATTAAATTGTGTCAGTTGACACAATTTAAGTTTTGACAGCACACGTCTTATTCATAGATACAGAGAAATATGTACAATCTATATGCACATTTAAGAGAAATGTGCAAAGGGGCACATATTCTATATGTAATAGATCAGTGTGCACATGTATTGATACGATAACCTGCGCACAAGTTGACGACGACACAAATGATTTCCAAGGCACCGGGTAAGGCTGCAGGTGCTGCTTTGAATTACTTCTGCTTTTACTCGAGATCGTAACTCGCTCTTTCCCCATCGTTCTCTCTCTTCACAAGTGCCACCTCAACGGCTGCAGGTGCTCCACCATAAGTCTCATCGATCCTTTCATTGGGAAATTACTGTTTCCCTTTTTATTGAGATTATTCTTCAGCAATTACTGGCGGAGCTGCCATGGGCCTGCAGGGCCTCCAGCCACCCTGCCATGCCAACCCTGCTCGGGAAATCGTGAGATGTGCTGAGCACCCAGCGCTGCAGCCAGGTTACCCAAGAACGCCCAAAGCTGCCTTCCTGTTGCAGATGGGAAACTGAGGCTTGTGGGGACCAGCCAGGTGGTCAGCAAGGTAGATAGACCATCTAAATGGCAAGAAATAGGGTTTGCAATTTAAAGGATTAACTGTTGGACGCTATTCTGTCTGCTTTCATATCTGTACACAACATGGGCTTAGTGACGTGCGAGTCAAGTTGTGGTCCAAGAGCAGCAGCTCCATGGAGGCTTGTGCCACCCACGCTGCCCCTCCCAGAGCCCGCCCCCATGGAGAGCTCCTGGTGACAGAGTGTCCCAGACAAGGAGCATGCGATGACCCCAGCAAGCATGAGGTTTGGGGTGGGCATCATGTGGTGTGCCAAGGGGACCACAAAGCCCACCAAAGGGCCACTGCCCAGGGCGTGACCATGTGAGCTCCCCATATAACAAAACATGAATTGGGCCAACTTCAACTGTGACAAACCACAGACCCATAATTATACTGAGGGGTCTGGTAAATGATCAAGCCCCAAATGTGACGTGCAGACGGGGAAGATGGGTCACCTGAGCGGTAGTGGATTTTCATGCTCCGTGTCACACTCACCTGGCTGGCGCATGGTGCCTCTAGGGAGCTGGGTCTGTGTGCAGTGTGGGGGGCACTGACCTCTGTGCACATCGGGAAAGATGGACAGCACTGGACCTGCCCAGCAGGTGGATGAGGAGCACCTCCTCTGCCCTAGGAACCATCTGCTGAGGCTGTGCCAACTCTGATGAACTGTTGGTCATTCTCGATGACTTCCCATCCCGTGCTCCATCCCAGTCAATACAGCAATTGTAAGCCGCAGAGCCCGGGCAGCAGATGAAGCCAAAGCCCAGCTGCGCTGCACTGGGGAGACACCAGGCCCTGAACCCGCGTGGCCAGGAGCTCACAGTCCTGAGCTCCCCACGGTGCTCCCCTGGGGCAGGCTACTGCACAGAGAGCCAGAGCCTGCCCGCAGCCTGCCAGGTAATCGCCTTCCCCTTCTGTTCCTGGGAGAGTATGGTCACCAAAGAAGGTAACTCAGGGTGGGACGAGGACAGCAGAGAACAGATGTGGGCACCAGCCTGCTGAAACTGGTCTCAGGGCGGGTGAGCCCCGGCCTTTTTTTCTTTTTTATTGAGGGACAATTTACAGGCAGCACGACTCACCCTTTGTAGCACACAGTCCTGTTCATTTTGCCAAATCCTACAGTCATGTGCCCACTGTGACACTGTCCCCGAGACCCACACTGTTTTTAAGACCTTTTGATCATTTGTGTGCTGAGTCAAAATTAGTCTATGACAAAATATCACAGACCAGGTGGCTTATGTGCTACAGAAATTTGTGGCTCACGGTTTTGGAGACTGGGCAGTCCTCTGGTATCTGGGGAGAAAGGGAGGGAGGGTCGAGAGAACCCCTTCCTCCTGCCAGGCTGCAGTCCCAACCCCTCAGTCACCAGGCTTGGGCCTGAGCTTAACCCTGAGGGCCTCCCCAGGGTGCCGTCTCCAGACTTGGACACCTTGCATAGGGGCTTCCCCGTGTGGGCTTGGGGTGGACACGGTTCAGCGTGCAGCATGTGGATTATTTGCAAAGGTGTTTGGAGTACTGAAAGCAACATAGATATATTTAGCTTATGATTTTAATTAAATAGGAGCATTTGATTAAAGTTTGTAAGCAACATCTAAATATCTGGGAAACTTTATTGGTGCGTTTCTTTAATTGGGATTCATTAATTGTTCCACTGTGTTTGAACAGTTGGGGGGGAACAGGCTTAATAGATTTGTAAGATTAGTGACTTGATCATTAGATGAATCGCAAAGAAGGGGGGTGATCCTGTCAGTACAGAAGAGCCCCTGAGGGATGCACGAACCCCAACAGATACAAGAGGCCAGGGTGTGTGTTGGGGACTGCGGGGCCTCCCCAGACAGGGTTCCTTCTACAGGGTGCTGGACCTGGAAGAGCATGTGTCCCTGGCTGCTCGGCTCTCAGCTACTGTGAGCACCATCTTCACCCCAACCAAAGCGTCTTCTAAGCAAGTCACTCGGAGAGGCTGTTCTCCTCAGGACTCCCACCGGCCACCAGCCCTGATCTTTTCATTCCACCCAGCAAGGGGCTCCCGAAGGCTCCCTTGCAGCTGAGCATGAGCAGCTGGAAGAAACCTCAGGTCACCAAGGAGAGGGGACAATGAGGAGGGACGCCGACGAGGACATCAGGAACTAGGAGCAAGAGTCGAACGGAAATGCTGAAATGCTACCAGCAGCAAGTAATGCAAGAGGAGCCACGGGCGTGGGGACACAGAAGACCCCACCACACACAGAGGGTGAGGAGGAGAGAACACGAGAGGACACCCAGAAGGACGGGGTACCCTGATCATGTCCCAAAGTTCAAGAAGGATGAGCACAGATAGAAGAGTTGTGGTTTTGGGGACACGTTGTAAGCAGAAGAATGTCCACGGCACCCACTCAGAGCACCCGAGGCAAAAAGGGACGGACCCTGCAGAGGACACGAGAGGCTGGTCTCAGACCTCGCTTTCTGAATGGGGTGCTGCCGGGTGGCCACAGAGCACAGCACCCCATTGACAGGGAAAGGCCATGAGCCAAGACACTGGATGCCCTGCACCAGAGCCAGCCAGAGGCTCCCCACGCCTGGGAAGTCACACTGGTGCCCAAAAGTGAGCTGTCTTCAGGATTCTCCTTAAGATACCATTCAGGAGACTGAAGCATGAGGTCAATGTGGGGGCTCCATGACCTACAGGTCCTGGCGGGCAGCACCAAGGTCATACTCAGCAGAACCGGGTCTAGATACTTCTGCAAGCGTGTTTAATAAGAGGATGCGTGACACATGGTCATTCTTTTGGTGGTGGGGTACCAGGCATTGAACTCAGGAACACTCAACCACTGAGCCCCATCCCCAGCCCTATTTTGTACTTTATTTAGAGACAGGGTCTCACTGAGTTGCTTAGCACCTCGCTTTTACTGAGGCTGGCTTTGAACTCGCAATCCTCCTGCCTCAGCCTCCTGAGCTGCTGGGATTACAGGTGTGTGCTGCAGTGCCTGGCCCATGTCCTTCCTGAAGGAGGAGGTGTGTGCGCCAGGCATGATCAATCGATCATGATGCTCAGGCTTAAGACACAGTGCACCCCTGCCAGGGTGTGTCATGGGCATGATGGCGGAGTGACCGCCACCTCACCTTCACCCCTGCCCAGGGCTGGAGTCCTTCCCAACAACCCTGCTCTTTCCCCACCCCAGAGCCAGCCATCATCCCCAGCTCTAGGCTGTGGTTCCTCTAATGTTTTCACATCTGCCACACGTAAAATGCTAAATGATGCCCATTTTACCAGCTTTTGAGTTTACTCTATGTGATCTCATGCAAGGTAACCTTTTCTCAGTCGATGTTCTATTTCTAAGGTTTATCCATATTGTTTGTGGATTGCAGTGCCACTGCTGTGTAAAATTCCATTGTATGAATATACCAAAAGTGTATTTATCTGTTCATCCATCAAATGGACATTTGGGCTGTTTCCAATTTTTTGCTACTAAAAACAGTGCACTCTGAATGTTCCAGTACCTCTCTCCTTGATCTCATGTATGAAACTTCTCTCAGATTTAACTGGGAGAAGAATTGCTGGGTTGTAGTGACTGGACAGGGGTCTGAGGAGGTCCCTCCAAGGGGGCTATGGGACCTCAACTTGGCCTGGAGTTGGGGGGGTCCTTAACACTGCTGAAAAGAATCTCAAGATGTGTTGAAAACAAGGTGCAAGCCAAAATTTATTTAAGGACAGCAAAGCAAAGCTATATACCCCCAAAGGCAGGGTGTGGGCAACCCTCGCCTTTCAAAGAAGGCAAGTGACCACCCAGGGTTGAGCTCTCTGACTCTATATAGGGTTTTCCTGGGAAGAGAAGCACAGGTCCCCAGGCCTTTGTGAAAATCAAATCCCTGTCAGTCGTTGGATATTTGGGGTTCAGAATGTTTCTTCATGTTTACCCAAACTAGCCACAAATCAGTTTGTGGGCATATTGTATAGGCCTTTGAATCTAGTGACATTTATATTGATGTTTTTGTTCTAGTTGGTCTGGTACAAAAATATACTAGAGGTTTTATTCATCTAACAAAATGATGGCATGGCGGGTCAAGCTCTGAGATCTGGGTCTCCCTCTGGTAGGGGTCTCTTTTTCTCTCCCCAGGAGCACACTTATCTCAATAACACCTGCCAATGTTCAGCTTTCTGAGATAAAGTCGAATTGTTTTCCAAAGTGCCCCAACCACTTCACATCTCCACCATGAAGGCACAAGAACTGGATACACATCATCAGCACCAACCATCAGGGCCCCCAAGTTTACCAGTCTGGTGGGTTCAAAATGGCAACTTGAATATGCTTTTCCCCAAATACCAAAGAAGCTGAATATCTTGTCACAGGTATATTTACCATTTATATTTCCTCTGTTTGTTCCTGTCTATCATCTGTTTGTTTTTCTACTGGTTTGTGGGGGTTCTTTATATACTGTGATACTAATCCTCTGCTGGTTTATGTGTGCAAAATCTCTTCCATTCCATGATGTGCTTTTTTACCCTCTTGATGTTATTTTATTTATTTATTTATTTTGGTGAACCAAGTTTTCAGTGTGAACACGGTGAAATTTATCAATCTTTTATTTTCCAGTTGGCAACCTGCGCCTTGTTTAAGCAGGCCTTCGCAGCACGGTGAGGACATAAAGATAATCTCCTACATGGTCGTCCTCAAGTGACTTTTATTTATGATGTGAGACAGAAATTCAATTTAATTTTTTCCACATGAATAAGGAATTGTCTCAGCAGCATCTATTAAGCAGTCTCCTCCCGCGTGGTCTTAGACTGCCATAAATCAGGCTTGCACGTGTGAGCAGGTCTGCGCCTGGCTTTCATTCTTTCTCCTTGGTCACTGTGTCTGTCCCAGTCTTGGTGCCAAACTATCTTAATTACCTAGCCCCAGCATAAAGGGATAGTGGTTACCGTGGGGTGGTGACCAGTGACTGGCCAGGGCCACGAGAGACAGCCAGTTCCTTGCGTGTTGCTGTTTATGAAGAAGGTACCTGTAACATCTGACTATTACAGATTATGGGTGAACTTTTTCATCAGGAAAACAAAGTCCCCATCTATTTCTATTTTCCTAAGAGTTCTATCATGTAAATTTTTACCAGAGTATAACAAATATGATTAAAGGTAAGCAACTCGGGAGGGTCCAGCTCAATGAATTTTCATTATCAGAACCTCTGAAACCACCTTGTGCCCCCTTCTGGACACTACAGGGTGGCCTCTCACACCAGGGAGTTTGGGTGTCTTGGACTTTATAGAAATGGAATTGTGTGTCTTCGTTGGTGGCTGGAGTGTGCTCAGCGTTCTGTTAGTGACATATTCTGCTAAGTGATTTCTGCTCACAGGCGTTACCACGTGGGAGTCCACTGTGTGAGTAGTTCACAGTTCATCCATTCTGCTGCTGATAGCCACTTGGGCCTTCCCATTCTTGGGCATGTCTTTCAGTGACTATATGTGAACATCTCTGTGGGGTGCACACCTAGAAGTAGAACTTCTGGGCCAGCGGGTGCCCGTGTCCTGGGCTGGGCAGCTCTCCAGAGAGGGCGAGCAGGCATCCCACCCGTCCACAGTGCTGGTACACTCTGGTGCTTCCACACCCCAAGAGTGCCTGGGCTCTTCCTTTCCATTTCAGCCTGCCTGGTGAACATGCAGTTGAATCATCTGGTTTTAATTTTGTTTTGCTGGTAAGTCAATTCCCTCTTTATATGTGTGCAGGTCCCCTGGATTCTCTCTATTCTGTCCATCTCCCCCGGGGTCAGCCAGGCTCTGACCAGCCCCAGCAAGTGGGCTCTGGAGTACCAGTTTCTCCAGAGCTCAGGCCTGGTTAAGAAGAACAGTAAGTATGTCTTATTTACCTGGCTAAGTAAGGCATACTTGCAAATGTCTCCGTTCCCCTCACCATGAGCATCCACCATGAAAACCTGTTCAAGCTTCTAGAGGTGAAACTCCCAAGGGCCCAGGACTGGCCCTCCTCAACCTGTCCCCCAGGCTTCCAGAAATTCATCAGGGCAGTGCGGGCATCCCAACCTGCCACAGGCCCCTGCAGAGGCTCCACTCCGCCAAGTTGTGATTTCTGTCCTGCTGTCTGTCCCTCCAGTTTGAGGCCTGTGTTTGCCTTGTGACCCCACTTTTCTATGGAGCTAGGAGGGCTGTTGAGTGCCATCTTCTCAAGTTGTTCCTTGTGGTCGGGGGGAGGGGTGATGTCCAAGCTCCTCACATACTGGACCAGCAACCACTTTAAATGTAGTTGTTTCCCATTTACCTCGTTAATGAGTAGAAGCTCTTTATATATTCTGCATGTAAATTCTTTGCCAGATACATGTATTACAAATAACTTTTCCCAGATTGGGAGCTTGTCTATTTGTTTTCTTAGGAATGTCTCGTTTTTTATGTTTTGTTTTTGTTTGTTTTTTGGAGGGGGCAGGTAACTGGGGATTAAGCTCAGGGGCACTCAACCACTGAGCCACATCCCCAGCCCTATTTTGTATTTTATTTAGAGACAGGGTCTCACTGAGTTGCTTAGGGCCTCACCATTGCTGAGGTTGGCTTTGAACTCACGATCCTCCTGCCTCAGCCTCCCAAGCTGCTGGTTACAGGCATGTGCCACCATGCCCAGCAGCAAAGTCTTTTGATGAACAATTATTTCTCATTTTAAGGAAGCCAAAGTCATCATTTCTTAATGGCTAGTGCTTTTTGCACATTGTTTAAAATATTTTTGTTTAGCCCAAACCCATGAGATAGTCTTTACATTTTATTCTAGAGGTTTTGTAGTTTTGTGTATGTTTACATACACAATTCAGCTCATATCAATTACATGTTGGTATGAGGTCAAAGTTGACTTTCCCCATCCAGATCCTCTGGGGCCACTGGCTGAACAAACTGTCTTTTTCTCTCTGGATCACATTGTGCCTTTGCCATAAACCAGGGTGCTATGCACACATTGGTCCATTTCTAGACTCTGTCAGTCCCAATTATCACTAATTACACACTCGCTTTATTACTATAGTTTAAGTCTTAAAATATGGTAATAAAATAAATTGTCCAAAAATCTCCTTAAAGATTATCTCTACTATTCTAGGCTCTCTAATTTTAAATCCTCATGGTAAAACTTGTGAAGATTTTTAACAAGTATTACATCGAATCTATCCATCAATTTGAGAGGAATTGACATCTAAACATTTAAGTATTCCAATCCATGAATATGGTATATTTCCCTTCCTCTTATGTTTCTCAGCAATACTTAATAGCTTTTAGTATGAAGATCTTTCAGATTTTTCCATTAGGTTTGTTCCTGGTTATTTGATTCTTTTTCTGTGGTATCATACAATTTTCTCAACTTTATTTTCAAATGTTTGCAACTATGTACTTATTCCAATAAGTATATATTTTGCAGTTAGTTTGTTGACTCTTTCAGGTTTATCATGCTCATAATCATGTTGCCAGCAAGTAAAAGCAATTTACTTCCCCAAATCTGATTTTTATTGATAGTTTTCTCCCTTGTCCTACCGCATTGACTGGAATCTACATCACCATGGTATTTAGAAGTGATGGTTGTGGGTGTTTTCATTTCATTTGGAAAAGGGACAAGCATTCAGTATGTCACTATTTATATGATGTTATCTCTAATTTATTTTGATACTCTTTATTGACTAAGAAATTTCTGTTACATTAGTCACTTTCAGGGAGTTCTAATTATGGACAGTTGTGGAGCTTTAACATATGCCTCTTCTTCATCTATTGAGGTCATCATATGATTTTTCTACTTTGCTCTGTGACAAGTGAATCACACTGATTGATTTTTTTTTTTAAATGTGGGGCCAACCTTTCATTCCTGGGATAAATTCCACTTGGTTGTGATGTACTCTTCTTTTTAGACATCATTTGATTTGAGGTTCTAGTCTTTGGAGGAGGATTTTCAGATCTCTGTTAATGAGGTGTACTGTTCTGAAGTTTTCTTGTAATGTCTTTATCTAGATTTGGTATCAGGTTGATGCTGGCTTCATAAAATGAATGTGAAGGATTCCCTCCTCTTCTACTTCTGAAAGAGTTTGTGTAAAATTGGTGTTATTTCTTCCCTTAAATGTGTGGTAGAATTTGCCAATGAGACCATCTGGCTCTGAAGTTTTATTTTCACAATGTTTTAAAGTGTGAGTTTAATGTTTTGATATATATATATATAGAGAGAGAACCACCAGTTTATGTTTATTTTTAATTTTTAGTGAGATTTTATAGTATGTATGTAGCTTTAAAGTAATATGTTCTAAGTGGCAGAATTTGTGAGCACAAAATTGTTTGCAATATTCTCATAGAAGTCTGTAGGGACTGTAGTGATGTTCCCTGCTTTAGTCAGGATATTGGTATTTCTCCTCTTCTCCTCTTCTTGACCCTCCTCCTCTTTTGTCTAGTTAAATATTTATTAATTTCATTGCTATATCCAAAGAACTGGGTTTCTGTTTCACTGATCTTTCTCTACTGTTTCTCTCTTTGAATTCACCATTTCTGCTCTTTTCTAACACTTTCCCTCCTGATGCTTTGGATTTAATTTGCTCTTATTTTTTCAGTCCCAATCGAGATTCAATCAGTAAACAGAATTTTCCACATCAAACTTATATTAAACTAGGCTAAGAGAATGGAGAAGAGCAGAAACAGAGTGAGAAGGGCTTGGACCTCTTGGGGAAGGTGAGGTGACGGCCACTGCATGGTGGAGGGGCCTCTGGATCCCCAGAGTGGGGCCTGGTCCACAGTCACTGGGGAAGCAGAGCAGCCCTCAGGGTGTATGCAGAAGCACAGTGGGAGGAAGGCTTACAGCTCATGGTGCCTGCTGTAGGAAGCCCAGGTGAATCGGGGATGAGGGAACATGGGGAAAGAGTCAGGCATAAGGGGACGGGGTGAATCCTCCAGCTCTGCTGGACCTGTGGATTGGCAGGGCTCAAACATGCATGACTCAGTACGCATATGTGCATGGCAGGGGCCACTCACTATAAGGGGTGCTGGTGAGGGCCAGCTCACAAAGCAGCCAGCTCTGCAAGACACTCGACACGGGTTGGTTTGGACTGAGACGAGGAGATGCAGATGGGAGGCAGCTCTGGGTGGCTGTGTGGTGGTCTTCAGTTGGTCCGCTCCATACCTGACTACCTCAGACTCCCACCTGGGCCACCTCTGCTAAGTTGGGAGCTGGAAAAGATATGGCAGCAGAGCACTGGAGAGAGCTGAGTCCTGCCCGGCTCCATGGGAGAAATCCAGGAGCAGCAGGAATCAAACAGCCCTCCCAGGAAAACAGGTGAGCCACCAGGATGGAGCATCAGAGAAGACACACTGAAGAGTGTCATCCCACTAGGAGAAGAAGAAAGAAAGAAAAAAGCAATGGGGGGAGACGGGCGCGATGGCGCACACCTGTAATCCCAGCGGCTTGGGAGGCTGAGGCAGGAGGATCAAAGCCAGCCTCAGCAAAGGTGAGGCACTAAGCAACTCAGGGAGACCTTGTCTCTAAATAAAATACAAAAATAGGGCTGGGGGTGTGGCTCAGTGGTCGAGTGCCCCTAAGTTCAATCCCCAGCACCAAAAGAAAATAAAAATAATTTTTTAAAAAAGCAGTGGGAATCTATCTTCAAAGTGTAGATGGAAAGTTGTATAACTGCATATCCCAGAGAAATATCTTTATTGTATAAAAATGAGAAGAAAAAAAAAAACCCAAAACTCCAGAAGGCCTGAGACACGAAGAGGACTAACTGGGAAAGAAAGCCGCAAGCCCACACGTTTCTCTCAGCAAATATAGATCCACCTGGATGCTCGGACATCCTGACCATGGTGAGAAAGTCGGCTCTGTATGGTTCAAAAGACAATGGAACCCAGCAATACCAGAATACAGCAGAACTCAGCCGCAGAACACAGGCAAACTCAGCAGAACTCAGCAGAGCCCGGGAGAACTCAGGAGAAGACAGGAGAACTCAGCAGAGCTCAGGAGAACTCAGAGGAGCCCAGGAGAACTCAGGAGAAGACAGGAGAACTCAGGAGAAGACAGGAGAACTTATCAGAGTCCAGGAGAACTGAGCAGGCAGCACTCAAGACACCAAGCACACCAGCTTCGGGGCAATGACTCTGGCTGAAGCATCGTGAGATTGTTGAATGCTTTTTTTAGAGAAGAGTCAAAAAAACATTGATTAATTTTCTATTATTTTTCTTACATCAGGTATGTATTTGCAAGAATAACCCCTGAACGAACAAATACATATTTCATGAGCAAACCAGTACCTTAAGGAAGAAAAAAGGCATGGGCGGGGGGGTACAAAAAACCCCAAACTCTCAATCAAGTCACGGAGAACAAAGAAAGGAGATCAAAACCTACAGGAAAAGTGTGACAGGCAGAGCATGAAATGAGGCGGAGGAAGTAAATCAAAAGCCGTCAATGTTCCCAGCACACGTGACCTTCCAGCTGGAAGGCGTCAGACACACATCCACCGCCCCGCTCCACACCACTTAAAAGAGACACATCTAAACCGTCAGCGCAGGGATAGGCTGAACATGAAAAGAAGGACAAGAATATTCTAATCAAAATGCAAAAAAAAAAAAAATCCTCCTAGGGGTAAAGAGGGTCACGATATAATGACACGTTCGATTTAATAGAAGCATACAATAATTCTGAACGTGGATGTACCTATTAGCATAACTTTAATTTTTATAAAGGAAACAATTTGCAGAAGAAATTACTACAAAAAAAATGGATACATCCATCCACCAGCACATTGGGAGATGGCTGCGCGCCTCCCCTCGTCATTGATGGAACAAGCAGATAAAAATCAGTTAGGATTTAGAAGATTCGAACAACAAAGGAACACACTTGATCTACAAGATATTTACAGAAATCTGCGTGCAATAATTGGAGGCACACTTGCTTCTTGACTGCATGGGGTGCATGAAATCGATGACATGTTAGGCGCTAAATCAGTTCCCACCAGACACAGGAGACGCAGTGTCACAGCAAACCTTCTCTAATCACGACTCAAGTGGACTGGAAACTGGTTAAAAAATCAAAGAAACCCTAGAATTCAAAAGTCTTGGTAAATCATGAAATTTAAAAGCATATTTCTAATTATTTGTTGGTAAAAGAAAGTCATACTGGAAATTCTAAAATAATTTAAAACTAAACAATAATGAAAATGCCTCAAAAATGATAATGGATATAATACTCGATGGTGATCAGAGGGTGCTTATAATCATAAATCCACATACTGAAAGGAAAAATAAAAATTCACAGGTACTTCACCTAAAAAAGTTAGAAAAAGAACAGCAAAATACACACACACACACACACCCACACACACACATCTGATATATATAAAGAAAATGGGGAGAAGGTAATAAAGATAAACTCAAAATTAATGACATAGGAAGTCAAGTAAAGATACAACCGGGAGGAACCACACAGATAAAGCTAGTTTTTCAAAAAGACAGATCTAGTTGACAAACCTCCAGCAGGGCTAATCAGTTAGCGAAAAGTACAGAAAACAGCGATGAGCTTTAGGTTTGAAAAGGGAGTGGGCCTTCCTGCAGACAACAGCCACGCTCAGACAGAAAATGAATACAGGAAGATTACAAACTCCTTTTTTGTAAATAAATGTGGAAATAGAAATGAAAGCGACGGACTCCTAGGAAAATACAAATTCCCAAGTCAGATTCAAAGGGAACAACCTGATTCGTACTATCACAACAACACAATTGAATCAATATCTTAGAACTCTTCCCACAATATAAAAACTAGTCTCAGCTTGTTTTATGGCCAAGTGCTACAGCAAAACATTCCAGGCAGAGACAATTCCCATCTTATTCAAAGTCCCCACAAAAGAGAACAAAAGAAGACTCTCCCTACTAATTCCCGGGCGATTACAAAATCTGTTTGCTCACATAGACAAAGACAGTGAGAGAAAGGAAAATTAATAGCAATCTCTCTAATAACTATATAGGCAAAGTGCTAAAACCATCCCAGCCATGGAACAGCACACGTGTGTGTAGACATGTACATTGGGTCCTAAGGGGCTTTATATATATATATAACTGGGTCACAGTGTGATAAGACAATTATGGGAATATATAAAACCCTTTGTATCCAAATCAAGTTGATCCCTGGACAGAAAGGGTGCTTCAACCTCAGGAAGCATATTGACACATTTCTCAATCAAAACAATAAAGGAGAAAGATCTTTGGCCAACTCAACAGGTGAAGGAAAGGCATTTTTTTTTAAAGTAGCACACATCTATCCGTAATAAAACTGCTTGACAAAGCAAAACACGAGAACATCCCCTAAGCCACAGCCTCGGCCACGTTGTCGGGTGAACCTCTGGCAGAACAGCCAGAATCTTCTTGAAACCTGACAGATTCTAGAGCCTGAAAAGAAAGGGTCTGGAATGACCAAGTGCTCTTGAAGAAGCAGATTCCTCCCACTGGGTGATCGAGATTGTAAATCAATAGTCATGAAGGCCACACGGCATTGACAGGTCGAGGCTAGATGTCACCCAGGCCAGGGGGCAGCGTGGATGTGCTTGTGCACATGCTGTGTGGTCTTAAATGCAAAGGGAATAAAGGACTGCGCATCAAGGGGTCCTGGCACAGTTGTTATCCCTAAATGGTGGAGGAAGGATGGGGCTATGGGTGGGATCTGAAATGTCCCCCAGTGTCTCAAAGTCTTGGTCTCCAACTTGGTGCTATTTGGAGGTGGTGGATCTTTAAGAGGTGGAGCCTAATGGGAGGTTTAGGTCATTGGGGGCATATCTTCAAAAGGGATGTTGGGACCCCAACCCCTTCTCTCTCTCTCTCTCTCTCTCTCTCTCTCTCTCTCTCTCTCTCTTCCCAGGGACCACGAAGTGAATTTTGCTCCACCATGTGCTCCCATCCTGATGTCCTGCCTTACCACGGGTCCAAAGTAACTGCTCAGTTGACCATGGTCTGAAGTCTTCCAAATCATGATCCCACAAAAACCTTTCCTCAGGTTTTGATCATCTCAGGTATTTTGCTACAGTATTGGAAAACTGACAAACACAACGGCATTCAATAATTGACTTCATACCAAAAACAGAAACGAAGGCACAAAACGGAGATATGAAAAGCACAAAGCACAAAAAGTGCACCGTGACACTACAGACACACCAAAGAGAGAAATAAACATGTTGAAAATGTTAAAAACAAGAGTAAAAATTCCTACCCACCAAAGGCCAATGTCAAGAAGGCAAAGCAGGGCTGGGGTTGTGGCTCAGGGGTAGAGCACTTGCCTGGCACGTGGGAGGCTCTGGGTTCGATCCTCAGCACCACATAAAAATAAATAAATAAATAAAATGTAAAAACAGAAGAAGAAGAAGAAAAGAAGGTAAAACAAAGTTCATGCACGGATGATCTTCACAATGCAGGCAATTGAAGAAAAAAATGGCAGGAAAACAGACAAATAGCGTGGGACAGCTTCTCACAGCCCAGAACGCTCTGTCCCCTCAGCACCCAGGGAATGTAAGTGCGAATGTAGGTGGGCACCCATCTGCACACGCCATGGGCAGACACGATCACGTGGGGCCATGACAAGTCCCAGCAAGGAGGGGGTGGCAGACACGCTCCTGCTCTGAAGGCCCTTTCAAGGGGGCGCCAGGATGCAACTTGGACCAGTGGTTCCGTCCCCTTGGGTACAATCCTGAGAAACGCCCACATCGAGCCAGGATTTGGGTCGAAAAGGGCCCCAACAGCACCTTGCCCAGGAGCAGAGACCCAGAAGTGCCTCCATGTTCATTAACAGATGAATGAACCAATACACTGACGTATATTCACACAGCGGACCACAACGTAGACTTGCTGACACCGTGTTTATGTCTAATCAAAAATAAACCCCATTGAGGGGTGCCTAAGACTTAAGTAGTCCCGCTGTAGGAATAGCAATATTGTGACAGTAAGAATTAGGGTGAGCCCGGTGCCTTGGCACACACCTATAATCCCAGCAACTCTGGGGCAGGAGGATCACAAGTCCAAAGCCAGCCTCAGCAACTTAGCATAAACCCTCTCTCTAAATAAAAAACTAAAAAGGGCTGGGGATGTGGCTCAGTGGTTAAGCACCCCAGGGCTCAATCCCTGGTACAAAAAAAAAAAAAAAAAGAAATTAATAAAAATTTAAAAGAAAATAAAATTGAAAACAGAGTGTGAATTGCAAAGTATACTATCATGGTTTAGTAAATACAAACCAAATAAAAATTACAACTAGTATATTTTATTTTTATCTAGCAAAATAAAAGTATTTTATTGATAATATTTTAGTATTTAATTTTAGTAAAATAAAAAGTATTTTACTAGATGTGCCTAATATTTTTAATGTGAAATTTATTCTTGATTATTAGGTTTTGTTCTAAAACTAAAGAATGAATTGAGACAGTAAAGTAGTTGCCCAAATGGCACCTTTGAAGATAATTTGGGTTTTATAAAATTCACCTGTTTTTTTGACGGGTAAAATTACATAAAGTTCAACAAAAGAAAATGTCTGCAGCTGCATTTCTTTCCTGACCATTTTGACTCTCCGTTGCATTTCAGGCTTACAGAGGAGGGACTTGTTGGAGATTGGCATGGAATGTTCTGGTTGGCCAAACCTTGGACACGTGCACCCCTGAAACACACGGGGAGATCTGTGTGGGAAGCGGAGGGCAGGAGGGAGGGCCAGGCGGACAGTACCACGGTGCCCCCCATACCCTTGGCGGTCCTGCACACTCCTGGTCACACCCCACCCCCACCCTACCCTCAGCTCAGCCTGGTGAAGCCCCATCAAGGAGTGAGACACCCAGTCTCCTGAGGACTCTTGGGGACCCATAATTCCTGGTGATTCCGAGTCACTCAGAGAAAGCTTGCCCACTTGAGAAGCAGGGTGCAGCCCCCGCAAGGGTGTCAGGCTGGCCCCACAGAATGAAAGAGGGACTTCCTTTTGTTGGTCACTCACAGAGTAGGGGCGCCATGTGGCTTCCAATGTGCCTGACTCCAGTACTTTGCCCTGAGACGAGTTACTGCAGCTGTTCAAGAGAACGTGAACAGACGGGTGTGGTGGCTCAGGCCTGTGATCCCAGTGGCTCTGGAGACTGAGGCAGGAGGATCTCAAGTTCAAAGCCAGCCTCGGCAATGGCAAGGCGATAAGCAACTCAGTGAGACCCTGACTCTAAATAAAATACAAAATAGGGCTGGGGATGTGGGTCAGGGGTTGAGAGCCCCTGAGTTCAACCCCCTGTACACCCCACCCCCCACAAATAAAAAGAACATGAACAGGGCACCCTGACCCTAGCGATGGGAAGTTGACACAGTTGGAGATGGCTGGAGGGGCTGTCCAGCCATGAGCATAATTGCCACCCAGAAGCATAATTGCCCCTTGTCCCTGGGGCAGGGGGTCCCAGTTTCAGGCTGACTCCCAGAGCCCAATTGTTGGTTCATACGGCGATCTCAGAGGAAGGGAGGCTCTTTCTGTCCAGCTCCACACGTCAAACGTCATGAAGGGACCTAAGATCTTGCCTGGGTCATGCCTGGACAGTCACTGTGGCCAGGGGACACTGAGTTTTCATTGATTTTCCTACTTGGGGGCAGGACACATGTCTGCCTTCTGGTGGGGATGGCTCCTCTGGGGACACTGGGAAGGGGAAGCCCTCAGCCCAGGAGAAAGGACAAGGGAAACGGTGGCTGGGCAGATGGCACTTGGCAGGGGCATGAGCACGCGCAGCACACAGGGAAAAAAGAAAGAAGCGTTTTCCTCCCCGGGGGCATATAAAAAAAGACTTTGAATAAAAGGCGAGAGTTACGATGCTGCTGCACTGGAAGACTTAATATTGTAAAGATGTAATTTTCCTCCAAGTTTGTCTATAAATTCAAAGCCACCCCATACAAAAGCCCAGCAAGACTTCTGGAATGTGATACAGCGATTCTAATGTTCTTCTGGAAGGATGTATGGGAGAGAACAGCCAACAAAAATTTGAAAATATAAAAGAATAATGATCTCTGATAAGCTCACCCTATCAGATGTTAAATGCATCACCGGTGAAGCTAACTCCGAACGGCGGGGATCTGAACAGGGGGACAGATAGCAGATCAATGGGCAAGAGCTTGGGTCCCAGCGCTGGCGGGAGTGTGGGTGAGGATTTAGTGTGTGTGTGTGGGGAGGGGTGGTTTCTAGACATGGGTCCAGGGAGACTGCTGCCCCTCCTGGCTAGTAACCAGGGTCAAGGCCTATGTGTGTTTTGGGGGCGAGTCTTATGCTAAGATGAAGAATAGGCCACACCCCAGAGGATCCCAGAATGTGCCCACTGCCCACTTGCAGGGCCCAGGAGAGCCCTTGCACACCACACTCATGTCCCAGGATTTAATGCCCAGGCAGGGATCCGACGCATTCCCAGAGGAGGCCTGGTACTTGGAGGCTTAGAAAAAACAACATGTACTTAAATAAACACCAGACTTGGTAATGCCAGTGTGGCAGGGGATTGAGGTCCTCTGTAGTGGGCAAAGTCAGGAGGCTGCTCCAGGAACCAGGAGCCGGGGCTGCACCCCTGTCCTGCAGACGGGCCTCCCCTGAGCCAGGGCCCTGGGTAGGGGACAGAGTCAGAAGGCAGCTCCCAGGAGCCAAATGGGGTGGTGGGATTTTGGAAATGCAGAGACCACGTGGAAGCCTTAGCCAGCAGGGTCAAGAAGGAAGCCGGGGGGCCTGGCCTACAGGACAGGTTGCCTCTTGGGGCAGGAAAGGTGGGCAGCCACAGTGGTCCTTGGCCCACATGCCAGACCAGAGCCAGTTCTCAGAGCCAGATCTAAGTGAGAAGGAACAGGACCCTGTGATACCAAAGCAAGTTGTGCAGCCGGTGTTTCCCCTGCGGGTCCGGAGAGGTGCTGTGGATGCTTTACTGGGTCATAGTCCACTGTGGGACCTTTCAAGAGACCTGGGATCGAATCCAAGCCGATATCAACTGCCTGGAGCCACAGGGCCTCCTGGCCCCCCTGTCCACGTGAAGCATCGAGGCCAGGCCTGAGCAGGCCTTGACTGTCCTTGTTTGCTCAGGCTCTGTAGCAAGCAGCACAGACTTGGTGACCACAGAAACGTCTTCCTCATGTCCTGGAGGCCGGAGTCCCAGATCAAGGAGCAGCAGGTCAGGTCCCTCCTGAGGCTGCCCTCCATGGCTCGTCTTCTCCCAGGACCATTCTCTGTGTCTGTGTCAATTTCTTTTTTTCAGAACCTCCGTCACATTGGATTAGAGCCTCCCCCGTGACCTCGTGTTACCTGTGCACGCTAGGCAAGTGCTGTACCCCTGAACTGCACCCCAGCCCTTCACTTTACCTCGATCACTCCTTTAAAGGCCCTGTCTGCAGCCGGGTCCAGTGGTGCACACCTGTAATCCCAGAGGCAAGTTCAAGGCCAGTCTCAGCAACTTAGCGAGACTCTGTCTCAAGATAAGAAATAATAAGGCCTGGGGATGTGGCTCTGTTGTTCATGTCCCTGGATTCAACCCCCAGTACCACCACCAAAAAAAATAAAATAAAAAGGTTTGAGTGTAGCTCGTGATAGAGTGTTTGCCTAGCATGCTTGAGGGCCTGCGTTCCCTTCCCAGTACCAGAAAGGAAAAAAAAAGGGGGGGGGGCCTGTGTTATGGTTTGCATATGAGATGTCCCTCAAAGTCTCCTGTCAAAATACCTGATATGACAAGACACACCAGGTAACGCAGGAATGTTAATTAATACACCGATATGGATTAACTGGGTGGTAACTATAGGCAGGTGGAGAGTGGCTGGGGGAGGTGGGACCCTGGGGGCATGTCTTTGGGGTGTATGTTTGTTCCTTGGTGAGCAAGAGCTCCCTCTCTTTCCTTCCTGCCGTGTCCTGAGCTGCTTTCCTCCTCCACTCCCCTCTGCCATGATGCTCGGCATCACCTCGGCCCAGAGCTATGGAGTCGGCCAACCGTGGAGTGAATCTCTGAAGCTCTGAGCCAAGATAAACTCCCCCACCCCCTGCATTTTTCTTGTCAGGTCTTTTGGCCACAGTGACAAAAAGCTGACTAGAACACGCTGTTTCCAAATACATTCTGAGGTGCTGCAGGGCAGGGCTTCAGGAGGTGAGTTTGGAAGGACCCAGCTCAGCCCCTAATGGCGGTCCACGTTTGTCTCCTCAGGGAACCAATAGGTCCTCCTCCTCCTCCTCGTGTCCCTGGGATGGACGTTCTCAGTAACTGGATGGTCACACAGAAGTCCTTGACCAGGGGGTAAGTGTTACTGAGGAAGCAGGAAGAGGATCCCGTAACCAAGACACCGATCACAAAGGCCACTATGGGGGTGGGGAGCTGCCATCCCCAAAGACCCACGGAGGCAGGGACAGTGGGGCCCTGTGATTCTCCCATGGGACTCACCAGTCACAAGACCAGTGGGCTGTGGCCGAGGACAGCTCTAGTGGAGTGGAATCCCTGTCGGAACTGCTGTGTGACCTGCCTTTACCGGACAGACCAACAGCCTCTGCCTCACAGAACGCAGGGAGGAAGGTTAGAAGCCGTTCACTCCCCCTGGGATGGATGACTCCAGTTACTGTCTCGCCCCAGGGTGACCTTAGTCTGTCAGGGTGGTCAGCAGGGACTTGGTGGACCCCACAGAACATCCTGACATCAATGGACCTGAGAAGCAAGGAGTGGCGGGGACTCCTACAGAGATTCCAGGTGGCCGCGCCACAGCGGAGGGGCTGAGGCCTATGGTCTGGGGCTGCTGGGCCATTTCCTGCCAGGAGGAACACTAATGCACCCCCTGCTTCTGCTGCCAGAAAGGAAGGGAGGTAAGGCTCGGCAGCCTTGAGCCATGGGGGGGCCCGGGGGGACACCTCTACCACAGGGTGTCATGGTTTGGATAGGAGGTGGCCCCCAAAGCTCCTGTGTTCATGTGGGAGGTGAGACGCACAAATCATGAGGGCCGTCACCTAATCACGGGATGAGCCCACTTGATGGATTAATAATTTGTTTTTTATACATTTTTTTTATTGGTGCATCATAGTTGCACATAATGGTGGGACTTGTTGCTACATTTTCATACATGCACCCAATATAGCAATAGAATCTGGCTGCTATCACTTCCCAGGATGGATTGATAATTTGAATGGACCAACTGGGAGGAGAATGACCAGAGGAAATAGGTTTCTGGGGCCTTTGGGTTTATATTTTGTCCCTGCTCCTTGTGCATGTGTGTCCTCTCCCCCCCCTCCACCTCTCTCTCTCTCTCTCTCTCTCTCTCTCTCTCTCTCTCTCTCTCTCTGTTTCCCAGCTGCTGTGAACTCAGTAGCTTATGCCAAGCTGAAAGCTTGGAGGCACTGGTGGCAGGTGGGCACACTGTGCAGGACACCAGGCCGTCCCAAGGCAGACAGCACAGCGCTGGAGCAAGGCCACACTGTGGCGGAGAACGATGTACAAATTCCCAAAGGCAGCTGCTGGCTGGGCCGGACCTGGTAGGCCCCGTTTCTTCTCCCTGTGGGAGGTGGTGGCTCTACTGTAGAAAGAGCTGCCACCAGGAGCCAGTGACGAGAAACCCACTGAGCCCGGAGATGGTGTCGACCCAGCAGCAGCCCGTCCCGCCCAACGTGGAGCTGACCAAAGACAGTGCTGAGGGGACCCCAGAGGTGGACTTGGACTCCACACAGTGGCAGATGACGTAGCTGGTTGGGTGGGAGTGGAAGGGACAAGGTTGGAAGACTGGGGACACAGATCTTTGGAAGAGGCACAGATGGACGGATGGCAGTAGACACTGCGTGTCCATATCACACTTAGCACCTACCAGAGCCTCTGACGCAGACGAGGGACACCAGGCCAGGGACACAGCTGTATCCTCGGTCACCCTATGCAGGCTCTGGTGGCAGGAAATGAGACCCCTTTATGAAGCTAACTGAGCTTCTGCAGACCACTGGCAGGGACCATCTCAGACCAACCAACTTGGTGGCCAGCTAGTTACATGGGGCTCCTTCCACCCTGGGCTCCTCTGGACCAGGACGGATCCATATTTGGGGTCTAGGTGGCCATTTTCCCAGCAGTGACTCACCAGCACCAAGTCCAGAGCTCACACGGTGTCTGACTCACCAACGGGGAAGCCCACATAACCGTGCTGTGGGTGCAAGGAGGTGGGCCGGTGGCCTGCAGCCGGGGAGCCACGGATCCTGCCACAGCCCGCACCATCCAGCGCTGCCCGCCTGAGAGGGTGTGACAAGAGAGTGGCTGGTCATCTTGTGAAGAAACAACAGGGACCTACTTGGCGACCACACACTGTGAGGAGGGGGGTGTCCCCCAGTGTGTGGCAGGTACCCTAACACGACGCCCATTGGACGGTGCCGCTGTCCCATAAAGAGAAGACAGAAGAGAAGCAGGGGAAGGCGGGGTGACCCACTGCCTGTGACAGCTAGGGACACCCACAGGGGACATTTGCTTTCTGTCCTCACAGTGTAAGTCTACAAAGGACAAAGATTCCTGCTCCCTGATGCAAGCGCTTCCCCATAGGGACACACAAGGATCCCAGGAAATTTCAACTGTGCCTCCTGTTGACTTTGGATGCCTTTTACCAAGATAGAAATAGACAAAGAAAGCTGTCACCATAGTGGCAAGAGTCATGGACAGTGATTGGCAATGGGAGGTGGGGTGGCTGGTGTACTATGGAGATAGGAGGAACAGGGGCACTCAGGTGACACGGGGGCATCTCAGTACTGCCATGCCCAGTTTCAACGTAAATGACACAGTGGGCAGCACAAGTCGGACAAGGCGTTCTGACGGGGCTCACCTCCCTAGGATGAGGGTCTGAATTACCCATCCGGTGAGCCACCTGGACCAGGGGAAGTGGCCAGATCTAAAGGAGGTAGTGGAGGGGGCGCTGTGAGCACCAGTTACATTGCAGGGTGTACCCCCACTGGGAACTAACGCCTCCTCCCCTGGGTGTTCTCAGATCGTCCCCAGGCACTCCGGTGGAGCTGGGTCAACTAGGGAAACCAGTATCAGAAGCAAGTGCTCTGAGCGGTGGGAGGGCCATCTGTACCCGAGGCCACTGGTGCACACCCTGAGGCCCTGGGTCCTTCCCCCTCTGGGGTGCACACCTCCAAGACACTGCTGCAAACACCACCCCACAGCCTTCGCTGGAGGACGAACCGTAGTGGACCCCCCACCCCCGCCTCTCATGGAGGTGTTTAAGACGTGTGCTCCTCACCCTGGACCAGCTCGTGGTCAATGACCAACTAACAGCAGTATAGAAGCCCCCCTCCCTTGGCCTGAGGCAGGTCAGGCTCCGCCACAGCCCTTCTCCACTGATGTTCTGGACAAGAAAGTGATTTGAGGGACCCTTTTCTCAGTCTCCCAGGGATGGTTCACCAGAAGCACCCTTCTAGATGCCCGGGGGAGAAGATATTCATCACACACAGCACAAATCCTGGGCTACAGATCAGAAGGCTGCCTTGATTCCACTAGTTAAGAAGCAGAGCCACAGGCAACTCTCTTGTTTAGGAGCTTGGTCCCAAGAGAGGAAGAACCACAGAAATTTGAACTTAGGAATGTCTGGCATGACTGGAGGTGAGAATCCCATACTAAAAACAGAGATCAAGTGAAAGCTCTTACCAGAATCAATAAGATGCCTGTCTGTACCCTTGCCTACTTGTATCCCAGATAGAGAAACTCAGCAAATTTGAGGAATCGTTTTTTTGGAGAAACTGTTCACATGTGAAAACTAACAGTTATGTCTCCATTAAAAACGCCCTGCCAGCCAGGTGCGGTGGCGCACGCCTGTAATCCCAGCATCTTGGGAGGCTGAGGCAGGAGGATCAAGAGTTCAAAGCCAGTCTTAGCAATGATGAGGTGCTAAGCAACTCAGGGAGACCCTGTCTCTAAATAAAATACAAAATAGGGCTGGCGATGTGGCTCAGTGATGGAGTGCGCCTGAGTTCAATCTCTGATAACCAGCCCCTTCAAAAAAAAAAAAAAAACCCACCCTGACAGATTATCTATGTGGCTCCCAAATCAGCAAATCTTGCGTGGGCACAAGAGAGCCCAATGAGTGTCCTGAGACATTCCTTCAAAATATAAATGGAGACAAGACACACCAGACAGCTGAGAATTGTAGCAAATGGTAAAAACTAAAGTGAACAGGAAAATAACTCATTTTAAATTATAATCAAAATTACAACAAATATTTTCAGAGAGCTAAAAAAGATTTTTTTTTTCCAGTGCTACCAGTTAGGCTATCTGAACTGGTACAGATGGCCTGGTTGTTTACAGTTCACATTTTTGCCAGGTGGGCTGTAATTTTTTTGATTGGCCAATTCTATACTATCCCAGTCACTAAGGATTACGACTATTACTGGGTTTTTCTTTGCATGCTAAAAAAAGAAAAAAACTTTCAAAGAACATAAATTATACAGATATAAAAAAATCACTCATCATCTTAAAAACCTGAAAAAAATCCCATCTTGAATGAGAAAAGATAATCAATAGAAGCCAACACTGAGACAACTCAGATGTTGAAACCATCTGAGACATTCCAGAGCAGCAATCATCAAGAATGCTTCAACAAGCAATTACGAACACTCTTGAAACAAATAAAAAAAATAGAAAGTATCAAGTAAGAAATAGAAGGCATAAAGAAGAATCAAAAGAAAATGATAAACACTGAAAAATACAATAGCCAAAAATTTAAAATTCACTGAACAAACTGAATAGTAATTTGGAAAAAAAATAGATAAGTCAGCAAACCTAAAGACAGTTTATAAAAATTACTCAATCTGGGCTGGGGATATGGCTCAGTTGGTAGAGGGCTTGCCTTGCATGCACAAGGCCCTGAGTTCAATATCCAGCACCACACACACACACACACACACACACACACACACAAAATTACTCAATCTGAACAATAGAGAAAAAAATAGATAAAAATAACTCAATCTTAACAATAGAGAAAAGATAGACCTAGAGATGACTTCTTAGAGATCCATGAAACAATAACAAAAGATCTAACATTTGCATCAACAGAGTCTCAGAAGGAGAAGACAGAGAGCATGGGACTGAAAAATGGCTAAAAATTTTAGATGTCAAAACATTTTCTAAATTTCATGAAAATTAATGCAAAAAAGCTGGGCACACTCCAAGTTAAAACTAAAAAACTCATGTCAAGGCATATCATAATTAAACTGTTTCTCCAGTTCCAAAAAAAAAAAACCAAAATAATCAAACTTCTGAAAACTAAAGACAAAGAAATAATAGTGAGAGCAGCTAGAGAGAAATAATACATTCCTTACAGGGAAATAACAATTCAAATAACAGCAGAATTTTCATCTGAATTCATGGAAGACCGAGCAAGCATTTTCAACCCTGAGTTCTAGGTCAAGCAAAATTACCCTTCAGGGATGTGGGGTGGGGGGAAAGACTCTCTCAGATGAAGGAAGCCTCCATCTTGGAAGGAAGGATTATTCTTAAATTCTTTAAAAGCTTTATTGGGCTGGGGCTGCAGCTCAGTGGTAGAGTGCTTCCTAGCTTGTGGGAGGTATCTGGGTTAGGTCCTTGGCACCACATATAAGACAAACTATTATGTTACACGTATTACAATAGCTATAGCTGCCACCAAAAGCCAACAGTGAGATAAGCTCAAAGCACCATACATCAGTGACAACTGAGTTGTGAAAAATGTTCAAGGAAAGAAGGCAAGAAAAGGGAAACAGGAAGAAAAAACAAAGAGAATAGAAAACAAACATCTGGCTTAAATCCTAACACGTCAATAATTACTTTAAATTTTAAAGTTCCAAATATACTAATTAAAAGAGATTAACAGAGCGGACTTCAAAAATTAAAAACAGGGTTCAGGAGGCTGAGGCAGGAGGATTGCAAATTCAAGGCCAGCCTCAGCAACTTAGAGAGATCCTCATCAACTTAGCAAGACCCTGTCTCGAAATTAAAAATTAAAAATAAAATAAAAAATAAAAAGGGCTGGGGATGGTTCAGGGGTTAAATGCCTCTGGATTTAATCTCTGGCACCAAATGTAAATAAATAAATAAATAAATAATCATCTTTCCTCGTTATTTATTTATTTTTTTTAGTACTAGGGATTGAACCCAAGGGGTTTAGCCACTGAGCCACATCCCCATCCCTTTTTTATATTTTATTTAGAGTCAGGGTCTCACTGAGTTGCTTACAGCCTTACTAAGTTGCTGTGTCTGGCTTTGAACTTTCGATCCTCCTGCCTCAGCCTCCTGAGCCACTGGGATTACAAGCGTGTGCCTATCACCATATCTAGCCCTCTTTCCCAATTATAGGTGACCTACAGGAAACTTATTTCACAGGCAGGTTGAAAATAAAAGAATCATAAAATATAACCATGCAAACGTTAATATTTTTAAAAGGCAGGCAACGGATGTATTAATACCAGATAATATAAACTTGAGAGCAAAGGAAATTATCAGGTACAAAAAGAGACATTACTCATAAGTGGATTGAGCAAGGTCAAAGCTACAGGATTAACACATAAAAGTCATTCCCACTTCTCTCTCCTAGCAATGAACATGCGGAAACCAAAATTAAAAACAGCCCAGTAATTGCACTCCTGAGCATTCAAGCCCAGAGGAGTGAAATTCTAAATTCACCCAAAACCCTGCTCATGGATTTTCTTGCAGCTTTATCTGTAGTTGCCCCAACCTGGAAACAACCCAGGCATCCTTCAGTGGTGAAACCAACTGCTCCATCCCTCCCAGCGCAAGAGTTCTCAGCAATAAAAAGGAAGAAACTCTTGACACAAGCAACAGCCCCCAAGGGTCCCCAGGACCTCTGCTTAGTGGGGGAAGCCCTAAAGGTTACTAGTGTATGACTTTTCATAACAGAGCAGAGAAGTGAGAGTTGAGGGAAGGGGTGGTCAAGGAGCAGATCCAAGGAGAGTCTGAGATCTGTGTGGTGATGGGCCATTGTCCCCTCTGTATCTCAATTGCAGTGATGATTACAACTTCTTGGTTTTGGTAGGGTACTACGCTTGTGTAAGAGGTTACCTCTGGGGGATGCTGGGGAATTTTCTGTAACTCTATTTCAAATTAAAAAATAAAGTCATCTCAGAAAGTGGAACAAAAAGGCAGGACAAGCCAGGCACGGTGGTGGCACACTCCTGTAATCCCAGCAGCTTGGGAGGCTGAGGCAGGAGGATCACAAGTTTGAGGTCAGCCTCAGCAACTTAGTTAGGTCCTAAGCAACGTAGTGAGGCCCTGACTCAAAATCAAAAAATAAAAAGGGCTGGGGATATGAGGATATGGCTCAGGGGGTAAGTGCCCCTGGGTTCAATCCCTGGTACAGTTAAAAAAAAAAAAAAAGCAAGACATTGGAATGATTAGGAGCTGGCCATGTGGCAGTGACCAGAGAGCTCCAGGTCCCAAGCTGGCTCCAGTGGGGATCTCCCGTTGAGAAGGAGGAGCTGTCCATGGTACCCTGCAAGGCCACACTCCTGTCTAGCATCATTGGCACTCACTTCTGCACAGGGGTTTGCAGATGTCCATCATCTCTCCCGTCTTCCTACACCACACCCCACTCCCCACCAAGGGGAGCCGAGGCACACGGCTAGAGAGATCCGTGGTCACCATGGTCCTGAGTTGGCTGCATTTTTAGAGGAGTGCTCCAAGGGCAGATGCCAACATACTGCCACGATTGTCTCAGGGTGGTGAGACTGAGTGATTTCCATTTTCTCCTTTGTGTTTGATTATTTCTAAAGTTTATGTAATAAAAGGATTGCTTTGGAGATAAGAGAAATCAATAAAACTTATTATTCTTTAAAATGGGCGCCCAAAGCCCGACTCTGATCTCTTCACACTTGCAAAGTGGGCCTGGAGCTTGGCCACGCCCACCTTCCTGGTGCCCTGCTGCCGGCCGGGTTCCCAGGCAGAGGGGGCAGGCATCACACTCTGGCCCTGTCCCCGCAGCCCCCTCTGGCACAAGCCCCTTCCCTGACTCCCAGCTCCCACCTCTGCTCTGTGGGCTCCTGCTTGTCCTTCAAGTCTGTAAGCAATCCCCTTCCCTGAGAAGCATCCCTGTCCCCAAAGGACGTGACAGCTCCTTCCGTGCCGCGCCTTTGCACATGTTGTCTGGGAGACATGCCCCCTTCCCAGGCCTGTGCTGGGCCTCCCCTCGGCCTCAGCCTCTCCAGTCCTGCTTGGCCTGCTCTCTGTGCCCTCCGTGGCTGGGCTCCCCACCTCCAGGTTCCCAGGCCATTTGGCCAGGGGGGCCCAACAGGTGCAGGTTGGTGGCTGGAGAGGGCGGAGGGAGGGGAGCGAGGCAGGCAGGTGCCTCCTGCCCCGCCAGCTGGCTCTCTTCTCAGGTCCTCTCCAGGGACCTGTGGCCTCTCTCTCCTTCCGTGTCTGCTTCCTCCCTTTGCCCCAGGGTGCCGTCAACATGGCTGCCACATGCCGTGGTCCCTATACCCTTTCTGGAAATGGCCCTTTGCAGGGAAACCCCCTCGGTTTATTCTATTTGGGCGTCAGCACTCTCGTGGGCAGGGCACGAGAATGCTCCCTCTCCCTGCTGCCTCAAGCATACCTGGTACACAGCAGGGGCTCTGTAATTGCATGCTGAGTGAATGGTTAAACCTCAGGAACAGCACCTCGGGTTTTCTGTTTCCATGCTCTGCAGCTTTCCTGAAGACAGAGAAGACCTGGTGTTTGGCCTCCTGCTTGGCCTCCCAGGTGCCCTGTTCTTACCCCACCCTGGTCCTGTCCAGGCCTGTGGCCCTGGGGCTGGGTTGTACACCCCTTCTGTGCCCCCCACAGAGCCTGGCACATAGTAGGTGCTTAATGAACGTGTGTGCGCTCCTGGATGCCTCATCAGCACCCTCTGACCTCCTCCAAGTGATGGCATGGTGACCGGGCACCAGGCAGGTGCCCAGTGTGGAGCCAGCTGCCAGCCCTGGTCCTCCTGGGAGGCTGGGCCGCTGGCTGGGCTTCCCACTGCCGAGGACCACACACCCTCCTGCCACTTCCATCCTTTTCCTTATCCTCCCCAAGGCACCCACTGTCCCCTCGGTTCCGCTGGATGGCAGCTCTCCATGCCATCCCTTCACACACCTGCCCTACCTGGCCAGCTGCCGCACCTCTAGTCTGTGTCTTTCTCCCTATAAATAGTGTATTTTATCTCTTCAGTGAAAAGGCCTGGCCACCTTCTTCTGTCCCATGACCAGGACTGTCACTGAGTGGCTGCATGACCTTGGACAAGACAGCCCCTTCTCTCTGGGCCTCCACCTGAAATTCATTGATCCTCCCCTGCTCCTGACCTCACCACCTGGGTGTGGCCTCATCATCTTTAGCCATCAACAGGTCCTGGGCTCCCTCACCATTCTCTAGAGATGCTGCAGGATGGTGCAGAGCTGCCCAGAGCTCGGGAGGTGCCACAGAGGTGGAAGTCTCTGCAGAGGCCTGACCTCTGGGCTGTGGGCTCAAACAGAGAAGCCCGGGACATGCAGTATCCTAGGGAATGGCTCATCTTAGAGGAGCTCAGTGTCAGAGTGCCTGTCGAGCCCACTCAGGTTGGAGGCCATCGAGATGTCTCAACACTAGGGACCACGCCAGGCCCACCTGGGTGCAGGGTGGGGCAGACCAGCCTAGAGGCAGGCAGCGGGGCCCTGTCTGCAGCTCCGGGTTCCCCAGGGGTCAGAGATGGACCCTGCGGCTGTGGGGGGGGCTTCTACTCAGTCTAAGAAAGGTTCCTAAAGCTGGAAACAGCTACGAGAGATGGTGAACTCCGGCCGTCGTGAGGTTGCAAGCAGACGCCGCTCCTCCAGCCCCAGCCCTGCCTGCCCTCCCAACTCCCTGCATCAGGCTAGGGCCCAGATCTTTCTCCAAGGTTCACAGGCCTGTCTCCACCCTGTGGATCTGCCCTCGAGTCCTCAGGGTCCTGGTTCCTCCAGGACCCAGTCCAGCCCAAGCCTCCTGACTTACTGGGCCTTTGTCAGAAACTCAGATAGGGACAGGTTTACCCTGGATGGAGTGGGGTAGGGGGGGTGCCCCGTGCCAGGGCCTTTAGGAAGAGCAGGGGAGGGGTCTCCCAGCCGGATAGGGGAACATGGTTGGGAGATGAGGCTCCTGGCCATCTGTGCTGATGCAGGTGGACTCAGGGCTGGAGGCCGGTCTTTATGTCTTGCTCAGCTCCGAGGGCAGGATGGCGGGTAACTGGTCTTGGCAGCAAGAAGTAGTGGAGTTAGCTTCAGGGAGGGACTTTCTCCCCTCTCCTCTAATGGTTCTAAATAAGCCCATGTTCCTCCCAGGTGGACTCTGGCCACTCATTCACTCAGCAGAGGCTCCACCAGAGCAGGCTGCCTGGAGACAGGGGTGTGGGTGAGTGGGGAGAAGGGGGTGGCAGGGCATGGTGGTGGGCTGAGGGCTGGCTCCAGTTCAGCATGGGGTCCATCCAAGGAGGGGGCTCTGGCCATCGGAGGGCCCCCATGCAGACGCATCCCCCTCCTGTCTTGAGGTCACACTCCTGCAGACCCAGGCCCACTTACACTCCCTCAGCTGCGTATGCACAGCCAGACACACAGGGCCCTGGAGCAGCCTAGGTACCCAGGAGCTGCTGCACACCCTGGGCCCTGGCCCTGCTCAACCCCACTGCCACCTCTGAGCACTTGGCTGGTTCCTGTCCTGTTCACGCGGCTCTTGCCCCCAAAGCTGCTGGACTCTCCTCCACCAAGCTGGGCTGCCCAGCTCCCCCACAGGCAGCCCCCCACCATGGTCACCCTCTCCAGCTGCTGCTCCACCCCAAAACCAGCCCCGACCAAACATCAAAGAAGCCCCCAATCTTCCCCTGAATTGCAAGTAAAAACCCAGTACAAACAGGTATTTGGGTTTTTTTTTTTCCTTTGCAGATATTTTTTTAGTAGACATAGTCATTTTTTGTTGTTGTTCTTTCTCATTTTACAGCAAACATTGCAAATATAGAAATATTTTTCTGTACAATGGAACGACTTGAGTATACACCAGGGACCGGGCTGGGGGTGCACAGTGCTTCCCAGCCGAGCCCCTCCACCACCCCGCCCGTCCACAGGCACGGCCTCCACCTCCCCACCGAGTCCGCAGCTTCAGGACGGTCCTGGAGGCCGCTCCGCCTTGCATCTGTTCTGTCCCTCTGCGGTGGCCTCTGGAGGTGGCAACGAAGAGACGGGCTGGACAGAGAGTCCACAGAAGACCACAGACTGGGAGGTCCCGCGGGGGGGAGGGGTATGAGGCGACCATGTTGGCCACGCCCCCCCACGATAAGGGTTTTTATCTTGTAAAGAATTTTACTTTTATTATTTTTTTAAAAAAAGGAAGAAAAGAAAGAGAAAGAGGAAAAGGGAAAAGGCAGAGAAGAGTCAAAAGAGGAAAGATAATGAAAAAAAAATCCCCCACCCCCATCCCTAAGACACAGTTTTCCGAAGTCCCCGGTGTGCATGTGTGTTCGTTTGCCTCTGTGCGTGTGTGTATGGGTGCGTGTATGTGTGTGTGGTGTGTGCGTGTGTGTGCATGTATGTGCGTGCGTGTGTGCATGTATGTGCGCGTGTGTGTGTGTGTGCGCACGCGCGCTGCCCCCTCGGTCTGCTGGCCAGCGCACCTCAGCGCAGGTGCTGCGCCTCAGGACACTCTCCTGTCCGGGCCTGGTTGATGGCCCCTCCCCGCAGTCCGCAGGGCCTGGCTCTGACCTTCCTGTGTTGTGCGCGTGCGTCGGGTTTCCCCGGTGAGAGTCTCTGAGTTACAAATAGCTGCGGTGGATCTTGTATCCTTTTTGGTCCAGTGGGCATCACGAGTTTCGGGGAGGGCTGGCGAGGCACGGGGTGCCCGGCCGAGGGCTCAGGACTTGTGCTGGGCGGACACGCCCTTCCAGTAGTCCAGGATGTCATGCAGATCCTCGTCTTTGGCGAACTGGACCTTCTTGCGCAGGGCGTGGCCGGCGGCCATGAACTCCTCCTCGTCCTTGTGCCGCCGACGGCTCAGTCTGAAGCGCTCCCAGATGCTCTGGGTGGCCCTGCAGGTGTACTCGGGGCTGGAGGAGTAGCTCAGGTTGTGGTACTGTGGGGACAGCTGCGAGTAGGCCAGGTCGCGGGGTCGCGGCCGGGTCAGGGGCTCCAGGATGGACGCCTTGCGTCCACCCAGGCCCTCATGGGCGGGCGGGGGCGGGGGCGGTGCCGGGGGCTCGGCCGGGTGCGAGCCGGGGTACGAGTGCCGATGCTCGCCGTACTGCCGGCCCTTCTCGGCCTCTGCCCGCAGCACGGCGGCCGCGGGCGTCACAGTGAGGATGGTGTCGGCTGCTGGTGAGCTCTTCTCGATGTACTTGGCCTCGGCCGTCTTGTGCACACCTGAGGCCTCGGCCCGGAAGGCCCGTGGGCTGCGTGTGGAGCCGCCACTGGAGGAGGTGCTGGCCCGCGGGGGCCCCGGCGCCGTCTCCACGCTGTGGTGCCGCTGCAGGCCATGGCTGAAGGCGTCCTTGTACCTGGGCGACAGGAAGCTGTGCTTGCCGGCCAGCGGCTCGGACAGCAGCACCAGCTGCGGCTCGGCTGTGGACACAGCCCCGGACTTGACACCCTGGAAGGCGGTGGACTCGGACTTGAGCGCATCGATGCAGTTGTTGATGATCTGGTTGACTTTGTCCACCTCCTTGGCGATGGTGGAGATCTCAGCCACGGAGCTCTGGCTGTCCGGGCCCTGCCGGCCCAGCTCGCAGTCCCTGCGCTCCGGAGCCTCCCCCGTGCGCACCTCGATGTAGTTGCCCTTGCTGGCCTTGGGCGTCTCTCCGCTCTCCACCAGCTTATACTGCTCCACCTCGCCAGTGGCCGCGGGCAGGTACGGGATGCGGGTCACAGCCTCAGGGCCCAGCAATGGGCCTTGGGACAGCGGAGCCAGGCCAGGAGCCTCCATCTCTGGCCCATACTTGAGCTCGATGATGGTCTTCTTCAGGCTGCCGGCGGCCGCCGCTGCCGCTGCCTTCTTGTGCTTTTCCTCCTGGCGCCTCCGCCTGCGCAGGCAGTAGTACACGGCACCCAGCACCAGCACCATGCCGAAGAGGCAGCCCAGGATGGTCATGATGTAGTGGGTGGCCGTGGAGGGGCTGGGCACCGGCCCAGGTGGGCTGGGCGGCTTGGGCAGGCAGATGGTGAGGCATGTGTGGTTGTGCTGGGTCCCGGAGCTGGTGGACACCACGCAGTAGGTGTAGTTGGTGAGCGTGTACAGGTTGGTCAGGCGGATCTCCTCCTGGGCCTGGGTCAGCTTGGACACGGTGGAGGGCTTGCTGTTGTTGTACTGCTCCAGCGTGTACATGCGGTTGAAGGGGCTGGGCAGCTGGACAGTGATGGTGGCCGAGTTCTGGGTCAGCTGCTTGACCTTAATGAGGGGACGGGCCTCCGCCTGGGTGGCCAGCGTGGCCACCAGGGGGGTGGTGCCGTCGCCGGAGAAGCATTCGTCGTAGGCACAGGGCGCGTCGCTGGGCTCCGGCGGTGGTGGTGGTGGCGGTGAGCGCCCCAGCTGTGAGCGACCTGGCACCAGGTGGGGCCCGATCACCTCGGCTGTGGCCCCGTAGGAGTCCTCCGTGCAGACGGACTGCAGCTTGCTGAGGATGCTGCGCTGGCCCTGGCGGCCCTGGCCTAGCAGGTAGTAGCCAGAGTAGACGGGCGGCGACTCGCACTGCATGCGGTCGTAGGTCTGCGTGGCGTTGGTGAAGGCGGCCAGCCAGCGCAGGAAGCCCAGCAGCTCGCAGGAGCAGTAGAAGGGGTTGCTGTACAGCTCGCACACGGACAGCTTGGCCAGGCCCACGAAGGTGCCGCTGCTCAGCTGCTGGATGCGGTTCATGGACAGGTCGATGTTGACGATGTTGGGACACTCCCAGAAGGCGCTGGCCATGACCACCTCGATGAGGTTGGCCTGCAGGTACAGGTACTCCAGCTTGCTCAGGCCCCGCAGCATGCCCTCCGTGAGGTTGCGCAGCCGGTTGTAGCCCAGCTGCAGCACCTGCAGGTTGAACTGGGCCGAGAAGGCGCCGTCCTCGATGTAGCCGATCTCGTTCTTGGTGAGGTTGAGGTACGTGAGGTTGCCGAAGCGGCTCAGCGAGGCGTACTGCACGCTGCGGATGCGGTTCTCGTTGAGCCGCAGATCCACGATGGTGTTGTTGATCTGCTGCGGGATGGCCTCGTAGGGAGGCTGGTTCTGGCTGCAGATGGCCAGCCACACGAACCCCTTGTCACCCTCAATCAGCCAGCAGTCGCCGTGGGCCAGCCCTCCCGCGTGCAGCAGGGTGGCAGCTGCCACGCACACCCACAGCACACCCCACCCGCGACTGGCCATCGGGACCCTTGCGGAAGACCCTGCTCAGCCTACCCAAGGGGACCCGGTGGGGGGCTGGGCGGCAGCTCCCAAGGGGGAGATGGGGTGGGACGGGGAGCGGTCTGCACTCTCAGCCGTGTCCTGTCCCAAGCTGCATGGCCACGCGGCGCGAGTGCTGGGGAGGGGGGACACCTCTGTCACGGCCCGCGGCCCCTCGTAGTCTGCCCCAGGTCTGCGGTGACTATAGCCTCCTTCCCCATGGGCCTGCGTGTCCTGGCAGCTCCGCCTGGTGCCTCTGCTCCGTGGAAGTCCCTGCTGCAAGACAAAAGAGGAGAGGGAAGGTCACCGAGGCCCCCTGGACGGGCAGGGCCTGAGTCCTGGCTCCCGAGAGCCTCTGCTGGAAAATGGGGCCAGAAGCTTCCTCAGGGCGCAGGGGTGGGGGGCACGGGGCGGGGGCAGGAGGACCAAGAAAAATTGGGGCTCCTCCCGCCTCTGCCTCAGCTTCCTCATCTGCTGAGGGGATATGATGCCACCTGTGTGGCTGGGCTCCCAGGAACTGTGACTGCGTGCAGTCGGGACCCACGCGGCCCACTCCCCACTGAGCATAGCCCTGGGTAGATGGGAAACTGAGGCCCAGAGACGGAGCAGAGTCATCTGGCCAACAGGTGAAGGGGCTGCCCCAGTGGGGACATGTACGTGCCTGAATGACCTTGCTGGGCTCTGTGCCCTCCACTTGGGAGCTAAGATGCCACTTCTGCTTCGAGAGGGCCCAGCCACAGCACCCTCAGAGTCACCTGTAGGGGCCCAGTGCACCCTGCGGATGTCCTGAGCCCAGACAGAGGATCCTTCCGGAGCATGGCTCCTCTCAAGCTCCTTCAGAGACCGGTCCCGAGGTGCCTGGCCCTGCCACCAGCAGTCGGGGCTTGGTCTGAGCTCTCTGGCAAGTTATGCCCTCTCTGAGCCTCAGTTTCCCCAAATGAATCAGCTGGGAGGCCTCTGAGGCCACCAGCCCATCCCTGTGCCCTCTCCGTACCCTTCCCCCACGTTGGTGGAGTCTGGCAACCAGATCTGGAAGGAAGGTGGGGAGCCCGCTCGGCCAAGAAGTCCCCGCACTCTGCAGCGCCCCCCCCCCCCAGGCTTGGGAGGGACAACTCTGCAGTCCCAGGGCCTGAGCTGTCTCCCTCCACCCCCACCTTGTGGCTGGGCAAGAGTGTCCCCCCCGCCCTTCAGCCCATGAGCACAGGTGCCTCATCCGTCACCCAGTGTCTGCCGCAGCCGAGGGCTAAGGGGGCTGCAGGCTGCGGGGAGCCTCACGGGGAGCAGGCCGGGGCTGAGAGTACCGAAGTGTGGGGGACCCTGCCACCCACCCACAGGACGACCTCCCTGCCCCCTCGTGTTTCCCCTGCAGGAGGGAGAAATGGGTTTGTGTTTGCTTGTTAATATTTGGATTTACAGCCAGCCTCTGTCACCGCTCTCTGGCCTGGCGGGCAGCCAGCCAAGTGTATTTCACTGATATTGACGTCTGCAACTAGTCCGCACTGAGGCGGTTCAAATTAGGAGAAAAAAAAATATGATGATGTAAAATGGATTTTCCCCTCTTTGGAAACTTCATAAAGAACAATTTTGATCTGGCTCCTGGGAAGAGGCTATTTCTGATCTAAAGATGGGGAGAGATCAGAGGGGCTAGGGGCTGCGGAGGGGTCCAGGCAGGCCGAGGAGCTGACCCCAGGGCAGGGCCCAGCCAAGCCTGGACACCTGGGGTCAGGAATGGCTCAGCGGGATGGGGCCAAGCCCGGGAGCCTGCCAGGAGAGCCGCAGTGAGGCCCCCGCAGGACGCAGCTGGTCACATAAAACCCAGTTGCAGGGGAGCTCTGTGACATCCAGGAAAGGCTGAGGGCTCATCTCTGTCACCACTGTCGTCTCGAGCATTGCACAGTATGGGGTACCTGCAGCCTGCACCCCCCAGGGCGCCCCCTCCCTTCCTACCAGGCTCCATCTGCCCAGGATGCCCGGGAACCTGTGCCAACCTGTGATCTGTGTCGCCTGGGCCTCCCGAGGGCCCGAAGCCCAGCAGAGGTAGAGGGTGTCAGGTAGGGGCTGGGAAAGCACAGGACTGTCCCCAGGCTTCCAGAAGGGGGTGCTCAGAGCTGCCGCAGGCCCAGCGAGAAAGTGTGGCGCCCCAGCAATGTGATCATAATCACCTTAATCTCTTGCTCAAAATAACCCAAAGTCAAGCTAAGCAGGATTACAGGGTCTACAGAGTCCTACCACAGGTGCCACGCGACTCCCGCCACGAGGGCCCCAGGGCCGGGCTGTGTGGGCACAGGGGTTCACGCCTGTGGGCCTGCGCACATGTGTGTGGATGGGGTGCCGCCGACATGCGGGTCCACGTACACATGTCCACCTACACACGTGTGCACGTGTGGGAACTTGTACCAGGGGTTTTGCGGCAGCCCCTGCTGGGACTCCCCTTCCTGACCCCCCCTCGTCCCCATGTGGTAGTGTAAGAGTCTGTGCGTCCATTCAAGCCGCTGAGAGTCTCTCCCACCTCCCCCCCCACAGCCTCCTCCATCAGGCTGGGCCGGCCTGTGTGATGGGCTGGCGGGCCTGGTTTTCCATCTTGTGCTAGATTTATTTTTTTATTTATTTATTTTGGTACTAGGGGTTGAACCCAAGGGTGCTCAACTACTGAGCTACATCCCCAGCCTCCCACCCACCCACCCCCACACACATTTTTTAATTATTTTTATTTTGAGACAGGGTCTCACTACGTTGCTTAGGGCCTAGGCTGGCCTTGAATTTGCAGCCTCCTGTCTCAGCCTCCCGGGTTGCTGGGATTCTAGGTGTGACCACCACGCCAGGCTCTTGCCAGCTTTTGCACCTGCCCCCACCTGGCCTTGTCACCAAACCTCCCAGGTGCAGAAATGCTGGGCTAGGATGTGAATCTGGTGGCTGGTCCCTGTGTGGCCAGAAGCTTGGCCTTTGCCCCTCTGTAACCCCACAACCTCAGCCCAGGAAGGACCCCCAAGTTCTCCTTCCACCCCTAACTTTACACATGGGGACACTGAGGCCACGAGAGAAGGACCTGTCCAAGGTCACTGAGTGAATCAGCCCGGAGCCTCCCCCTGCCAGGGACTAGAGAGAGGGGCTGGTGACTGAGCGGCAGCCGCACAGGCCTTAGTCTCCACCCTGGGCCCCGCACGGGTCTGGGGGCCCCTGAGGATGGAGGCCACGGCCTGACACCAGGAACAGCTGTGCAGAGACATGAGGATCCCCTGGGCGGGTGCTGAACAGACCCTCCAGCCAGGCTCCCTCGCTCCCTGGCCCTGGGCACCCCTCACTGACCACTCCAGTCCCTTCTCCCTGGGCTCAGGTTCTCAGCCATCAAGCCACGGGGGCTGTGGTAGAGTGTTCAGCCTGGCTGGCCGGAGGCGGGGCACAGACCCTCCTGCCCACCTGCCACCCCACACTCAGCCCACCTGCCACCCCACACTCAGGCCCCGCAGGTGAGCCTTGGGCCCCGGCGACGGCAGCTCTTGGAAGGGTGAGCGGTCCCCTCCCTCCACCTACTGCACTGTCTCCTCTGTGTCTCAGGCTTCAGGAGACACAGAATGTGCCACCCCCGGGTCCCCGTGATGCCTTCTCCCCTCTGCAGCACCCTGTCCCAGGGTAGGTGATCCACAGCCGTGGGCCATGCGCCACATGCAGAGGCTCAGCGTGTGCTGTCCAGCCGAGCACCGCTGGCCACTTGTGGCTATGAGCACCAGAAACGTGGCCAGTGGCTGCGGTGTTGGACTGCATACTTCTAGAACCTTCCGTCAAAGCAGCCAACTGACTGGACTTGAGCACCCCCCCCCCCGCCCTTCCCCTTAATAGCAAATTTTCCTGGAAGAGAGGCCAGCAGTTTTGGTCCCATCTCCTCACTTCATCTTCTCTCAGCCCTTCCTGTCCAGCGTCCAGCATCCACCCCAGCTCTCCACAGCTCTGCGGCTGGCTCCCATCAAGGTCGCTGGCCACCTCCTCCTGCCATGTCCAAAAGGCGTGCTTTTATTATCTTGTTCAGCCCTCGCAGCACCTGGCCCAGGTACCTGCTGGGTCCTTGCTGAGGTGCCCTCGGCTCCAGGCTTCAGATGGGCCACTCTCTCCTGTCCCCACTGCTGGGTCCTCACCTGGACCTCTGGCTGTCCTTGGAGCCCAGTTGTCCTCAGGTCCCTGCCCTAATGCTCCCCAGGTAGGCTTGTTCCTTGTGGTTACAATGGGGACCCTCCCAACTCTGCAAACGGTGTGTGACCTGGTGTGTGACCTGGGGCAGACGCAGAACCCCAAGGTCAGGTTTTGGAGGTCAGACTCAGCCCAGAGGATGGGGCTGGAGTGGGGACCATCGCTGGCCCCTGCAGAAAGGGGCACTCTGAGGGACCCATTGAGGAGCAGCTTCCACCTGGTCCTGGGAAGTAGGACCCCCCCACACCCAGTCACCACGGGTGTCCCAGCTGGAGCTTGGAGCAGAGGGGCAGGCTGCCTGACCTAGGGGGAGACTGTAAAAGATGCCACATTCCCAGGGGACAGCTGGCCAGTTAGAATCTTGCATATGGCAGGAACATCCAAAACAGCCTGGGAAGGACATGAATCTGACTTCCCTAAAGCACTCTCGCCCGGTGGGTGGCAGGTGCACCAATAGCAATAGAGTGGGGACAGCTTGCCATGGTAAAGCGCCCCTGGACTCAGTCCCTAGTACCCAGGCTCCCCACCCAGAATCACCGAACCGGGCGTCTCTGGGACTCTGCGGTGAGAAGTCCAGGACCTGGTGTCTGTCTGCCTGGTGCCCTTGTGACGCCTCCTGGCCTCCCCCATGACCCGTGCACGCTGACACAGAGTCACTCCAACATCTCCTGGCCACCGGTGCTCGCCCACGCCGTGCCCATGCTGAGAGCACCTCTGTCACCAGAGGACGACGGGGACAGTGTGGAAGGCTCCACAAGTTCCCTCTGTCACATCAACCCTGTGGCCTGTCGCCGCTAATGAAATAAAGAAATACGGTGTTTCCGGGCTTTTAAACTTCTTATGACTGGATTTGCATAATCGCAGCCACTGCCCGTGCTGAGAGGGAGCACATCTGTCTAAAAATACCGCTCCTCTCCTCCCGCCATCATGTAGCCAGACGAGAGGCGGCCGCAGGGCCCGGGCCAGGGCTGGGCCGGGCATTGGCTGATGGACTTTCTTTCCACCCCCGGGGGAAAACGTGGGCCGAGGGCCAGGCACAGGGAGGCGGGGAGATGGGTGGAAAGTTAGAGATCGATAACTTTTCACCGTTCCAATGTTTGGCCGATAGATCATGTTTACTGCTGATGCTTCCCTGCCTCCGCAGCGTGACTCTGGCCAGAATGGTCTCCCCGGCTCTGCCGCAGAGCCTCCGGGGGTGTGACGGCACGTCAGGGAAGCTGTGGCCTCTGGCTGCAGGCAGCACAAACCTGGGGGAGCCGAGAGCGGGTGGAGTCCAGCCTGACCCCTGCTGCGTCAAGAGGCACAGGACCCTCTCAGGCCAGAGCGTGAATGTTGGCTTTGCCACCCTCTGGCTGTGTGACCTTGGACAATTCATTCACCCCCTCTGAGCCCGTCTCTCAAATGGAGACAATTGTGACATCTCCCTGCCACGGTTTTTTTTTGGTGGGGGGGACATGACCCGATCACTTAAGGCTTTTGCAGTTGCCTGGTGCAGGGTTCCCTGTGGGCATCTATCTCCTGTTCCTCCAACTGTCCTTTAGCCTGGGCGGTGGGGGAGAGGAGCGTGGGTACATGGAGCTGCATGGCCGCCGTCCCAGGTGCCCACGTAGGGGAGGCCCCACAAGGGCTCCCCCTGACCCAGGGGCTTCCTCATGCCCTCCAAGGGCTGGCCATCTTGCTCCTCTGCTGTCCCTGGGGTTGGCTCCGGGTCAGGCCTGCCCAGCCTCCAGGAGCGCTGAATCAGCAGGCCTGGCTCCCCGGACTTGGCCACAGGGTCGCATCTGGTATGTGCTGGACCTCAGCGGGCCCTGACCTTGTCCTCCAGGAGGCCAGGCTCGGGGAAGGCTGCGGAGACCACTTCCCACAACACCCCCTCCCTCCCGTCAGACTGGGGTCACTGGAGAAGGTGACCCATGGCCTTGGGTGTCTGTGACCTCTGCAGACCTCAGGGCCTGCCCTGCGTGGTCAGAGCAGGACACTCAAGGGTGTCCACAGAGGGGGCCTCGTTTCCTCCGAGGTCTGCACGTACTGAGTGCCTGCTGGGTACTAAGCCCTCCGCTGCCCAGGGAGACGGGCAGGGCCACCCCCACAGACAGGCAAGGAGACAGAGGCTCAGAGGGAGGCCAGGCAATTAGCTAGAAACGGAGATTCCCACCGCCCTCGTCCCCAGAGGGAGCCTGGGGCCAAGCGGGGCCCTGTGCTGTGGTGTGAGCATCCCCAGGTCCCCTGCAGCCTGGTCCCCGCTCCTCCACCCCTCCTCCTCCAGGTCCGGCAGCTCCAGGCTGCTCGCAAGTTAATTAGGGACCCAAACATTTAATGGTCTGTTGTGCTTCCACCGGGGCCTCTTTTTAAATTAAAAAACATGATGTATGGCACCGTTGGAGGGAGAAATCACTTTGCAATGGCTCCCCGCTCAGGCTTTGGCAGGGCTGTGGGGAGGAGGGTGCCTGGCTGGCCCCTGGAGATGAGGGACGGTGGTGTGTCACCCTCTCCGCTGGAGACGAGGGACCGGCACGTGACCCTCTCCAGGAACACGGGTCCACCCCTCGCCATTGGAAAGCACATCCCTTAAACCAGGCACGGGTCTAGGTGTCCAGTGCATGCCTGGCACCGTCCCTCCACACCCTTCTAACCCTGGCAGCTGGGAAGTTCTATCTTTAGTCTGACCTGAATCCCTCCAGTGGTTTTGAAGGATGGCTGGTTTGAGACGGAAGGCGGAGATCTGCTACTCTCTTCCTGGTAGTACTCTGACCTCCAAGAGCCCCTGAATTCTGGGAAGCCCTTTCTGATTACCCTGAGCTCGAGGATTTTTTGTCCCAGTTCTGAGCTCTGACCCCAGCCTGGCAGGACAGCAGGAAGGATCTCATTGTAGGAGGTGGATGGGCCCCTGGCAGTCCCTGAGGCCAGCTTCCCAACCCAGGCCAGGCACAGAGATGGAGCAACTGTTTGCAAGCCCCTCACAGGGTGGGGGGAGGGGGAGGGGAGGTGAGGGGAGCGGGGAGGGGGCCCTGGGAGCCCTCCCACACCACCACGGTCTCCTGGACTTCAGACACTTGCGGCTGCTGTGAATTGTGCTAAAGATGGTGGGCGTGGTTTTGAGCAGGAGTTATGAATGAGCAATTAGCCCTCAAATGTCATGTTCATAAAGCAGGGGACCTGGCCTGCCGTGGTGCAGGGGTTCCAGCTTCCTTGGAAACGGAGTCCCAGGAGGACAGAGCAGGCAGGAACGGTCAGTCACCGTCCCTCACAACCCAAGCCTGGAAATGCTCCTGTTGGTGCGGAGAGCTGGGTCCCCACTCCGGGGATCCCAGCACAGCACATCCCACCCAGGACTCCGGTACATCTGGCTGTGACGGTACCCACGACTCCCACAGCCAAGGTCAGGGACATTGGTACCCGAGAGGCCCTGCCCCTCCAGGAGGCTCCTCGGCCACACCAAGTCCCCCCACAGCCACCCTTCGGGAGGTCTTCACCAAGGGCTCATCTGCAAGGAGCCCCACCTGGGTTCCCTGAGCTGGGGAAACAAATGTACATGTCCCGTGGTCTTTTTCCAAAGTGACCTCTCACCTGTCCCCACTTGGGAGAGAGGCTTTGGCAGGAAGGGCAGCCCCAGGCCTGAGGCCCCTCACCTTCCCCGTCTGCCCCAGACCGGCCTTCCTCCACCGGGCAGCCTGGGGACCACTGAGCCACCCTGAGACCGGACGCCCGCCTGCAGCTGCCAGCGCCGTACGGTCTGAATTCTCACATTTAACGTCCAATCCACCCGGAACATATTTCTCTGGTGTAAAGAAGGATCAGAATAGATTTCCTCCCCTCCCCCAAGCAGGCAACAAATTGTCCTGACACGTCTATTGAATAATCAATTCCCTCTGGTTGATTTGTGAGGCTCCCGTCTCTCCCTCCTCCCTCCACAGCCCCGCGTGGCTCCCCAATGCCCTCAAGAGAGTGTCCATACCTCACAGCAAGACCCACAAAGCCTTGATGAGGGTCCCTGCATCTCTCCCCCCCACACATACACACATGTAAGGAGGCACTCCACCTGGGTTTCTAGGGTTTGCTGGAAGATGCCGTCTGGGATACCTGGAAGGCTGACTCGTCCCACCACCCCACCCACTCTCTGCTGAGTGCCGATCTGGGCTTGGACTGCAGGCTGGGGCTGGGCTGCCCTCTGCACCCACAAAGTCCCACTAGGCCCAGTCAGGACGGCGATCTGATTCTTTTGGCCATCTCAAGTCGTCTAGACTGCAAGCTCACGGCCACAGGGTGAGGCCAGTATTCCCTCCCAGGCCCAGAGCCAGCCCCCACGCAGCAGGGCTGCCCGTGACACCCAGTGACGCTCAGTGACACTGAGCTTTCCTGGGGCAGCCCCTCCCTCCCCTCCCTCCCTGAAATGGATGTTGGCATCACTGAGACACGATCACCCGTAAAGACCCTCTCTCTGCCCCCCCTCTTTGCCTGCTCTCTTTGCTCTTTTAGCTCAAATGTTCTTTCACAGGAAACTTGAAGGACAATTATTTTCTCTTGCTTTTCCAAACTGGCCACCCAGTGGCAGAGGGGATGGCACTGAACCTGCAAAAAAATTAGTTCCGAGATTCCAGCACGGCACCCAGCACTCCTCCTGCTCTCCCTGAAGTCTCCCAGGAAAGCTTTATAGAGTTCTTCATAATGAACCTCGATTCTTCTTGTAAACTTATTCCGGAGAATTCCTTGGGTTTTTTTTTATTATTATTTTTTTTGTTGTTGTTGTTGTTCTTTTATTGTAGCCATTGTGAGCAGGGGACTGTTGATTTTATTATGCGTTCCAACTGGTTGTTCTTGGTACAAATGAAAATTATTGATTTGTAGCATGTTTGTTTTATATCCAACCCGGTACCTTCCTATTAAATTCTCTATTAAATTATTTTCTCTGTTGGTTCTCTTGGGTCTCTAGGGCCTCAGAATCATACCGGCTACAAACGATTTGTGATTCTTTCCTACAGGCATGCTGTGTAATCCTGTTTCATGTCTTATTGCTTTGTCCTGCATTTCTGGACAATAAGGAAAGTACGTTTTTGTTTGTTTGTTTTTTAATAGAAGTTTTTGAATGGGAATCATTAAAAACGTCATCGTTTAGAATGAGGCTGGCTGTTGAACTGAGACAGATTCTTTAATGTGATTTTTTAAAAAGTACCTTTTTTTTGGTCTATTTTTAGCAGTTACTTTGAAGTCAGAACTTGGCATTGGATTTCTGTCAGATACCTTTTGTCATTTATCAACATGACATTCTGGCTGACCTGCGGATACCGTGTATTATATTAATAGAGTTCTCTAATATTAAGCCATCTTTGAATTCTTTGTGCAAATCCTACATAATCACGGCAGATTATCTCTCTAATATTCTGCCGAATTGGATTTGCTTGTGTCTTGTGGAGGACTTTGGATTCAATATTCACAGGTGAGACTGCTGTGGGGTTTCGTTTCCTGGACATCTTTGCGGTTTGGGATGTGGGGACCGGTGTCACTCCCTCCGCCAAACAGTGGCCACCAACTCATCCAAGGGATGCTTTGGATGGGGACCCCACCCCCACCCCAGGTTCCAGGGGTGCGTGGCCCATTCACAGCGGGGAGCTCCACAAAGCCACGAGGCTGCCCTGTGAGCCACTTTGTAAATGAAGGGTCATCCTTGGGAGAGGGCGGTCACCCAGTTTGTCCTTCATGCCTTCTGGGTCTTCCTGATGCAGGGTTGGCTCCCGGTAGGGCAGAGCCATCTCCCCTGGGAACACACATGGTGGCTCAGAAGGTGGATTTGGAACTGCCATCCTGGACAACAGGACCACCCAGTAGGGGCTGGCCCTGGAGAACTGCTGAGGGCCATGGAGGATGGGCCTGGAGACTGTCCCTGACGCCCCTGCCCAGGCCTGCCAAGCTGTGTTCTGGGTCATCTTTGTGGGGACTGACGGACATTGCAATAGATGCTGGGGACCCAGAAAATGCAAAATGAAGGAAAGACCCTGCCCCAGCCCCCACAGAACGTCCATCCTGAGGGCAGTCACGGGGGCAGTGGCGAGGCCAGCGTCAGGGACGTCCAGCAGATCTGATTCCTGAACGGTGGCTTCGACTTCATGTCCCATTGCTCATCGAAAAATGAGACCTTGCCCCACGCCCTTCCCTCCCTGTCAGAGGCTGGGTCCTCTCCGCAGCCTGGGGCCCTCTGGCTGAGCCCGTCTTGACCAGCCCTGGCTGAGGCAGAGCTCTGTCCCCCCGCACAGGACAGAAGTGGCTTCCCAACACACTGCTGGGAGACACTGCAGGCCCAGGTGGGTCCCCAGCTGCGGTGCCATCTGGAAAGAGGCCTCGGGCCTCGGCGCTGGCTTGGGAGTGCAGGAGCCAGGACCAAGCAGAGCAGATGCCCACAGAAGCCCCCGAGCACCTGACCGCAAAGTGCAGCATAGAACGGCGGGTCTGGGGGCAGGTATATGAGAGCAAGCACCAGGGCAGAGGGGCAGCTGGTGGCCCTGCTCTCCCCAAGGACCCCTTCCCCATCTGTCTGAAGCAGCTCTGGTCTGAGAGTCACGGGGAGGACCCGTGAGTACAGAGGGCTCCAGGTTTGGGGTCAGGGACTGCTGGCCAATGCCCACCTCACAGGGCAGGTGGCGTTGAACCTTGCTGGTCCCCTGGCCCCTCCTACCAGCTGGGGGATTTGGGTGGAAATCTCTAAACTCTGAACCTCAGTTTCTTTTTTGTACCGGAGATGGAACTGGGCAGTGCTCAACCCCTGAGCCCCAGCCCCAGCCCGACTTGGTGTTTTATTTAGAGACGGGGTCTCACTGAGTTGCTTAGCGCCTCGCTTTTGCTGAGGCTGGCCTTGAACTCATGATCCTCGTGTCTCAGCCTCCTGAGCCGCTGGGATGACAGGCGTGCGCCACCGCACCTGGCCCTCAGTTTCTTTCCCCGACAAGCGGGGCTGTCGATGGTCACTAATGGCACCACGAGAGTGGGCTGCAAGGTGGTGGTGGACACACGGGCTCTCTGCGGCTGGCACATCATGTCCCACTCCCCTACTGGACCTGGCATGGGTGGGAATGGACCCTGCACCCCATCCTGATGCCCGCAGAGCACTCGGTCTTCCCAGTGTCTGCTTTCTGTGTCCTGGAAAGGGGACAATGATGTTGCCCTGCAGGTCCATTGAGGGGTCTCAGGAAAGCAGGCCTCTGCCCAGTGCCTGTGAGGGCCCTGCAAGCCGCCTGGGTTCTCCTTGGGGGGATGGGGCTGGGGGATGAGAAAGTGGGACGTAAGCAAAGTCTAGCAGGTGCCACTGGACCAGGGGCCCTCGGGTCAGGGAAGCAGCTTCCTTGGGGAAGGACGTGGACTGCACCTGGACGCAGGGGTCCAGGGGTGCAGCCCAGCAGCTGGCCCTGCATGCCCAGGCCAGCTTTTTTTTTTTTTTAAATGCCATGAGTCAACTTTAATATGTAAAAATTACAACTCTTCTCCCAGCAATAAGCAAGTCCATTCTTCAAATGTAAATGAGGGTTTATAACATGAGGGTACAGGAAAAGTTGTTTCTGCCGCAAACACAAGTAGCCAGATGGATTTGGGTAAATGCTGCTGAACACACAAGCACTGGACGAGTACACAAAGGACTGGCAGCTAGGCCAGAAACAAGATGGACAGTACTGGGCCTGTGAGGCCCATACCCAACACCAGAATAGACCACTGTCCTCAAAGGCCATTGGAGACAAGATTTCCCCAGTGAACACGTTGGTTCGGTTACTCTTTGATTTATCAAGAGTTCTACACCGTTTCATTGAGCAGACTTAATTTTTACAAACTTTTTGAACAAAGTTAAAAAAAAAAACAGAATAAAGTAGGAGAGAACTATAATGTTAAAAATGGTCATTAATAAACAGATCCAGACAGTTACGGGACAGTTCTAGGTCTGAAACTGAGGCTTCCCAACTCAAGCAAGCATAGAAGTCAATGGCATACAATCTGCCTTTTTTTTTTTTTATCCACCCACATCCTTAAAACAGGACAAGACGGGATGACCACAACAGGTAGTATCACTGAGGTTTTAAGTGGCAGCTAAAATGTGCCAGAACTCTCCACCCTGTCCAGAACCTTTGTTCTACTCCCTCAAAACAAAAGAAACTGTTTTCTCAATAAAGGCTTTCATCTCTCCCACCAGCTGGGCACAAAGCTTAATGTTACCTTCACTACTCAGACATGACTTCCACCACTTTTGCTTTCCTCCTCCTCCTCCTCCTCCTCCTCCTCCTCCCCCTCCTCCTCCCCCTCCTCTCCCTCCTCCCCCTCCTCCTCCTCCTCCTCTTCTTCTTCTTCTTCGTGTCACTGTCCCCATCTCCAGGCTCGCCCCCATGCTCTAATGCAGCTTTGGCCTTTTTGTCTTTCTTCTTCTTCTTCTTCTTTTCCTTCTTGATCAACTGGGGAGCTGCTGGAGGGTTGTCATCACTTTCACTCTCACTCTTGCTTTGGGACTTTTACAGCTTCAGAAACTACCTGTGGGGCTTTTACCACTTCAGCAACTAAAGGTGTGGTTTTTAATACTTCAGCAACCACCTCTCTTTTGCCAGAATCACTGTAGTCAAGGTACTCCTGCTTCCAGGTGGCAGGAGTGTTATCTGTGGGTTTGCCAAGCTTGTCCAGGAGACCTTGCTTGATCATTAGCTTCTTCTGACTTGCCTTTGGACCCAAACCCCACTTCCGAGGGTAGGTGTCTCTCTCCATAATCACTCTCTTGATCTTTGCTACTAGACCATGGTCACAGGTAGAGATCACTGCTGTGGTCATCAACGCAACAGCCATGCAGATTGCTTCCCCCCTTGATAGTGATGACCACAATCTCCTGGTTGACCTCAATGCCATCTTCATATCGGAGAACACCTGGCAGCATCATCTTGGCCCCATAGCAGATTGCATTTACTGCACTATCTTTCATAACCAATTGTTTATGGGATGTCAACAGCTTTTCCAAAGGGTAAACAACTCGCCTCAGGTAACTCTCATCCTTGTGGTTATCATAGAGCCACTGAGCATCAAGCACATCATGCATTGTCACCATAGGGTCCTTTTCACTCATGACTCCAGAACGAACCCTCCAAAGTCCCTGCATCTGACCGCCAACTCCCAACAACAAGCCAAGGTGTACACACAGTGTCCGAATGTAGGTGCCAGCCTCACAACTCACCCAAAAGATTCCTAGTCTTCTTTCAGGATCATATTCAATCATTTTGCTCTCATAGATAGTCCTCACTTGGAGTTGCCTCTTTACTGCAGCAATAAGTGGGGGTCGCTGGAACAGGGCACCTGTCAGAGTTTCTAGGGCCTTTAGCAACAAGGGCCACTGAGATGTATCCAACTGAGCCACTTTGGATTCTGGTTTGATAAGAAATTCTTCAGCATGTTGTATTTCAGCTACATCTTCTTCTTGTAAAGACTTCCGCTCCTTTTTCTTCTTATGTTTCTTTGGTAAAATAACTACTTCCTCGTCCACCATGTTGTACAGCACCGCGTGCGTTCCGGGCTCGACACCCCCGAAAAAACTACCCGCAGACTCCCGCCGCTAGGGTCCGTCAGGCCGCGCCACCAGAACCTGCCCCCAGACCAGCCTTGACGCCCCCTTGGCTCCGGGAGTCTATAAAGACTCACTCCAATAACAGCAAACACTAATTACAGCCCAAAGGCCACAGAGACTGATCTGGAAGAGGACACGCCTCGTATCAGGGACCCGGGGCTCCCTCGCAGGGCCTGGGGTTCTGGCCAAGGGGACAGGCGCAGGGGAGATTGGGGGCAGGGAAGGGGCAGTGGGTGGAGGTGGACAGGCCACAGCCCAGGGTTGGGGGGAGCCCGGGGCAGCCTGGACCTCTGGCCTCCCAGGCCCTCCCTGCAAACAGGTGGAGAGGGGACGTCCCCGGGCTCAGGAGTCGCGCAGGATGAAACAGACTGGCACCGAGGCCGAGCCTCCGGTGGGTGGAACCCGGGAAGGGGGTGGGGCCAGCAGGTGTCCACAGAGAGGGATGGAAGTCCCCATCAGGGGGCCAGGAGGGTCCCTGGCCACTGCCAAAGGTCCCAAGATGCAGCCCCTCGGATGGGAAGACCAGCCCCAGCCAGCCCCCAGGAGGTGCCCCGCCAAAGGAAAGCCCGCTTCCCTCCCTCCAGCGCCCCAGAGAGGGAGCGTTGGGCATGATGGGGAGGTCCTGACCTGGGGCCTTGGCCTCCTGGGGAACCGGGGGCCAGGGCTGACCCAGGCAGGACACGCCGATCCTCTCTGATGGCCATGCTTGGGGGACCCAGCCTCCAGCAAGGCTCTGGCCATCCCTGCACATGCGCCAGCAGTTCAAGGGACAGAGGCCCTTGGGGGTCCCGGGGGTCCGTGGGCTGTGTCCTCCCCAGCTCCCCAGGGTGAGCACAGTTTGCACCCACACTGAGAGCCGCAGCAGGTCAGAACCCCAGACTCCCTGCAGCTGGACTGTGGCTGGAACCACCCAGCTGCACAGGGAGGTCCGCACAGGGCAAAGGGAGACAAGGGCATGGGCGAAGGGGCCACCCGAGGGGGTGCTGCGCAGAATGGAGGAGATGGCGTCTGCTCGGGGCCCTTAAGAGCTCGGTTCCAGAGTTCGGGGAGAGGACAGAAGCCACTGCACCCGCCATGCACCAGACACTGTTCTGAGCGCTTCACATCTACCCGTGATAATCACCCTGGGCGCTGATGCCGCGGTCCCTGTGTGGCAGACGAGGCACTGAAACATGAGTCAGTTAGCCAGAGAGCCCCGGGGATCACCTTAGGTCAGGTGGCCTGCCAGAGGATGGCACATCCCCACAATAAGGGACAGGACCGCCCACGTGGAGAGAGAGGGAGTGCAGAGCCTGCCTGCAGGATGAGTGTGTGTAGAAGCCTCCAGACCGTGGGTGGACACTGACTGCTCTGGTGAGTGTAGCCCAGCCCACCCACCACCCAACAGGTAAAAATGTACAAGCCCAGGAGCCCCATCCTGGCCTGGGTATATCCCTGTGGAGCTGTGAGGGATGTCTGAGGATGTACACAGCTGGGTAACTTATCGTGACTCCAGATGTCCCCAAGACAAGGGACTGAAGCACCATGGGGCATAGCTCTGCAAAGTACTATACAGCAGTGAAAAAGAACGGACCATCGAGTTGCAAGGTAGGTCATCCCAAACCCCCTGCCATCCTGTGCCCACATATAAAGGCTCTGGATTTGTGAACAGTGTAACTGTGTTGAACTCATACAAATTTGTTCAAAATGTAAAAAAAAAAGTGTGAGAATAATCATCACAAAGTTTAGGGACAGGGAGGAGGAGATCAAGATGAGAGCAGGATCTTTAACAGCTGTGTGAATAAGCACCACACAACTGAACTGTGCACCCACAAGTGGTTCGGATGGTCAGGTTTATGCTGTATGTATTTTACCACAATTAAAAAATTGAAGAAGCCAGGTGCCGTGGCCCATGCCTATAATCTCAGCATCGTGAGAGGCTGAGGGAGGAGGATCGTGAGTTCAAAGCCAGCCTCAGCAACTTAGTGAGGCCCTAAGCAACTCAGTGAGACCCTGTCTCTAAATAAAAAATACACACCGAAAAACAAGGACTGGGGATGTGTCTCCGTGGTTAAGTGTCCCTGAGTTCAATCCCTGGTACCAAAAAACAAACAAACAAAAAAAAACCACCTTTTTTTTGAAGAAAGTCGGGGAGCGGGAGGGGACCTGAGCGGGTACCCTGGGAGCGCCCAGTGTACAGGGATCGGTTCTGCCCCGGGAGGGGGTCACTGCTCAGCTATTCACTGTATTATTCTTTCTACCTTTGATCGTATTAAATATTTTACAATTAGTGAAAGATTCATGAGGGATTCCTTAAATATCTGAGATGCCATGAATCTTTTATAGCTCGTGTTAAAGCATCTGGAAGAGTCTGGGGCTGCGGTGAGGCCAGGGGCCTGTGGGTGGGTACACGGGGAGAGCGGCCCTAGAGGGGACCTTCAGCCCTGGGAGGAGGACTAAACCGTGGCCTCTAAATCGGGAGCCTCTCCCAGGAGCTGGGCTTCCACAACCAAGCTCCGGGGTGGGGTCCAGTAGGGCTGGGCAGGCCCGGGCAGCCATCTCCACCGAGGCCAGGGGAGGCCGAGCCCCTGGCCCTGCGGCTGGCTCCCCGGGGGCCCCCCTAGTTCCCATCTGGGGGCACAGGACCCAACTTGCCACCCAGAGATCAAGGGCCTCAGCCCGGGGCTAGATCTCTGCCTCCGCCCCCTTGTGGAAGGCCCGCGGCTACTCAGGGGCTGGTGGCCCTGGTGACATGAGCTGACTTGGCACATGTTGTATTTTGAGGGTTTTTTTGGGGGGTGGTGGTGGGGGTACTGGGATTGAACCCGGGGTGCTCTACCCCCGAGCCCTTTCTATTTTTTAGCTTTTTTCTATTTTCAAGACAGGGTCTCGCTAAGTTGCTGAGTTGGCGTCCCCGGCCTGGCCACCGTCCCCCACTACGTGCTTGATCTCACGGGGGCTGGCACATGTCCCACCAGGACGGAGCCGAGAGTCGCGGGGCCATCCCATTTCACAGACGGGGAAACTGAGGTGGAGAGCGGAGGACGTGGCAGTGAGCGGCACAGTGGGGTCCTTCCCGCCCCAGGCCAGGCCTCCAGACGCTGGGCAGTGAGTGACCGCGGCATGTCAGGGAGGCCAGAGACGGGCGTGCAGCGGGATGGATCCCAGGAAGGGCAGGGCTGAGCTACAGGGCGGAGACCCCAGCAGAAAGATCTTGAAGAAGCTCCGTGTTGCTTCGGGGGCTCAGGTCTGGCTCTGGATGCCCCCAGGGGGTGACTTGGTCCCCCTCCTGCCTGCACCAGGGCTCTGCAGAGCCGACTCCCTCCGCCCAGGCCTCCAGCCCATGCCCTGGCTCAAGCACCAGGGTCCTCCCAGGGGCCTCACGGCAGAGGGGGATGTGGCTTCCCGACCCATTCTGGGAGCCACACAGCCCCTGGGCGTCAGACGCAGGGGACCTCTGGAAAGCCTTCTGGGGAAATCAAGGCAGGCAGAGGAAGCCCCCAACCCATCTCCCCTCCCACTACCCAGCAGGGCTGTGGGCGCAGGCCCCAGGCTCTGTCCAGGCGGCCCCGATCGCAGGTCCTGGCCTCCTCCCTCCTACGCCGGGAGAGGGACTGGGTGGCTGCCACAGGGGCACCGTCAATTCAGAGGGGACCCTGCCCAGGGCTGCCGGCTGGGCCTCATTTCTGGGTTGAAGAAGCAGCGTGTGGGTGTGGTGCGGCCGTCAGGGCTGGGGAGTGGCCATCTCTGAGGCGGGCACCTCATGGATGGGGTGACCCAAGGACCCTGGCAGAGCCTGGCTCTGATGGGGCCGTGTTCAGGGACCCTGTGCTGGGGCACCCATCCTCAGGACATCCAAAATCTGGACCCAGAGGGGGAACACTCAGGAGGAGATGAGCTGGCACTGGGACCCTCTGCCCGTGGGTGCCACAGCAATCAGAGCCAAGGTCCAAAGCCGGGCGCGGTGGCCCACACCTGTGATCCCAGCAGCTGGGGAGGCTGAGGCAGGAGGATCGAAAGTTCAAAGCCAGCCTCAGCCAAGGAGTGAGGCCCTACGCAACTCAGCGAGACCCTGTTTCTAAATAAAATATAAAAAGGGGGCTGGGACGTGGCTCAGTGTTTAAGTGCCCCTGAGTTCATTCCCTGGTACCAAAAAAAAAAAAAAAAGAGCCAAAGTCCATGACAGCAAGGGAGGAGGGAATTGGCCATCAGGGGGGCGGGAGGCCTTTCCGAGTCCCCCTCTGCTCTCTCATTAGCTTTAATGCGGCCTGGGCCCCGCCTTCCCCAGCCAGAGCACAGGCGGAGTGGTCTCAGGTGCCTCCTGGCCTCTGCCGTTCTGTGGGACGCCGATGCGTCCTCCTTCTGCTCCTAGCAGAGCGCAGTGTGGACACTGAATCATGCACACCGTCGCCGTCCCCCGGGGTCCTCCCCGTCCACACTGTGCGCTTTCTCTGCCTTCCTGACCGGCAAGGGCAGGCCAGGCCACGGTGAGGCCCTGGAGTGGACCAGGGTGGCCAGCCCCGGTCCCCACCTGTTGTCCAGGCCTGCTGACAGGCCTCCCTCAAGGTCCGAAGGCTCAGAATGTCCAAGACTGTGAGGCCAAGGCCTCTCGTGGGTCTCCATTTTCTTTTCTCCTTCCTTTAAACGTAAAGCCCAGAGCTCAAGCGGGGTCTTCGTGAAGACCTTCCAGCCAGGCAGGACCCAGGGCAAAGCCCATCCAGTGGGATGAGAAGGCAGTTGCCATGTTCCAGGGTCAAATCACCCCCTTAAAGAGAACGGGCGCAGATGAGGATGTGATGGTGGGAACCAGAGTAGCCACTTTGGTTCTAGACATCAGAGCTCTAGGTGACAGGATCAGCCCTGGGCCACAGACTGCTGGGCTTTTTGGTAAATGAGTAACAACTGATCTATCTATCTTATTTAAAGCAAAGTTTTGGAGGACTGTGTTTCACAGCTTGTCTTAACAGGGACTTCTCACAAGGGAGGAGGCTTGGCAGGATCTGGAGATATCCCGGGGATGGGGGGGAGGGGGGAAGAAGCAGGAACACAGATCCGTTCCTCCTCCTCCTCCCTTGGCCCCCGGCTGACTGTGCTCTGCCCCTGGGCCCCTTCTCACCCTGGGGAGGCCTCCTCTACTCATTCCAATCCCCTCTGGCCACCCTTCCCCTCCTGGAAGCCGGCTCTGTCCGTCTGCCCCTGAGCTCTGTGGGAGCCATGTCCCCGGCAGCCTGGGCTCCAGGGCTGAGCTGGGGCTGCGGGCTCCCCACACCTCCTGGGCAGAGCGCACAGTGGGTCTGCAGCAGGTGCCTGCAGCCGCCCCGCCCTCCTGGGTGGCTCAGAGCCTGAGTCAGGTAAGCTGCCTGGAGCCAGGCTTGCTGGGTGCCAGGGCGTGGCAGGGGCCACCGGGAGCCCTCGCTGGGCCTGGGCCCACACTGTGCCACTCAGGTGAGCTGGGCGAGCTCAGGCGAGCCGCCTGCACACAGTAGGTGTTCAGGATGCCCAGGGCGCCTTCCCCCCACCCTCCTGCGTGTCCAGCAGGAAGCAGGATGGGCTCTGAGCCCTGGGAGGGCTTCTCCCTCCTGGCCCCGCCCCTCCCCCCGTCACCCTGTGGCCCCTCCTCCTCCCCTCCCCCTTCCCCCCTTCCGTGACCCACTTTGGCTGCGGGTCCACAGTTGGAGGTGGGGCTGGGGGTCGGGCTCCCTGTGAGTCACCAGGGCTAAGGCCGAGGGCAGGCCACAGTCATTGGTGGACACACACGTGCGTGAGCACAGGGCAGGGCCTGGGCACGGTGCACACTTCAGACTCGAGGCCCAGCCAGCCTGGGGCACCCAGACACAGCCGTGCAGGAGAGGCCACCGGGCACTTGCCCTGAGGCTGGCCCAGCCCCTGGCCCCCAAGGACCCCAGGCATCATCTGGGCCTCACCCATGCAGATGCCAGCCCCCCAGGTGGTGCTGTGTCGCTGGACCACCCTAGCCGCAGGGTGACCTGGGGACAGATGGAGGCCAAGGCAGGATGCCACACAGGGGCCCGGGTGCAGGGGAGGGGGGCAGGGCTGAAGAAGAGGCACAGCAGGGGCTCCGGTGCCACCAGGTGCCACCCACTCACTTCATCAAGGAGACCCAGCCAGAGCTGCCCCAGCCCCAGCTCACCAAAGAAGAGCACAGAGAGGGTAAGCAACTTGCCTCAGATGGAACAGCTGCTTAGCAACGGGCCTTGAGTTGGACCTGGGCTGGGACAGGTCTCCTGCACGGGGTGCCAAGGACAAGGCCAGAGCCAGCCCAGGAGGAAGGAAAGGTCCCTGGTAGTGACAGCCCTGTAAGGTCCCTGGCCAGGGAAAGGGTCTCTGGCAGAGAGGCCAAGGCAGGGCCACAGCTGCAAGGGACGCTGTCCCCGCTAATGACGTCACAGGAACCACAGCGTGAATCCTCTGAGGAAATACAGAGACCAACGCAGCCTGGGGCAGCCAGGGGAGGATGGGGCCAGAGGGCAGCGCTGCTGGACCTGGATGCTCTTGCAGGGACTCTGGATCTGCAGGGAGGGGACATGAGGAGACTGAGGCAGGGGAGACCTTGGAGGACGCCATGACTCGGCTCACAAATGCCATCATGGACCTTGCTCGTGCCCCATGCAATTAGTAGACACCAAGCAGCTGCGTGGTAAATGGGTGAAGTATTTGGTGAGCAGACCTATGGGCAGGAGAAGGGGCTCGGTACCCCCTGTTGTCTTCTAGATAATAAGGAACAGACTTAGCGGGCAAAATCCCTTCTCCTTTGTCTCCTCTAGCTCTTTCTCATCTTGGACACAGATACAATGGCTGGAGTGCAGCAGCCACCTTGAGACCATGAGGACAAATGCTACCAATGATACAACAGGAAGGTACAAAGAACCTAAATCATTGATAACATCCCAAGACTGTGTGCCAACTCCCCTGTCACCCTCTTTATATGAGAAAAAATACAACACCCCCCCATGGGGTGCAACCACACAGTGGTTGGGTTTCTGTCTTATACAGCCAAATCCAATCCCTCACTGACAAGGTATAAAATAATGCTGAATCGTTTTTATTAGAAAGTGACTCTCAATTTAATTCTTTTCGATGTTCCTGATTACATCAAAAAGAAAGTCTCATATCGGGGTTGGTGAGTCTTGAACACCTCTGTACGCTTGCTGTTCTTCCTCTCTCTCTTTCTTTTTAATAAAGCAATAGCAGACCTCGGGCTCGCAGCCTCCCCCCGGGCTATAGCATCCGCCTAGAATTTAATAACATTGTTTTCTTTCCACTGAATTTATTTTTATGATTATGAATTCTATTTATGGCAAGGGAGCCTTGTTGGCAATTTGTGTAGTGCTATAAAGCTTCCTTTTAAAATAAATGTATTTAAGGTTTTTTTTAAAAAATAGATTGATTTAGAGAGAAACTGTCAGAACCCGCCGGAAGGGAGGAGGGGTCCGTGAGGGGACGCCCCAGCGGGGACGTGGGAGACGGCAGGGCGGATGGTCAGCCTGGGCAGGGGGTGTGGGGGGAGGTCAAAGCAGCCCCGTGGCATTCTGGGGGCTGCATCTCTGCCTCCCAGGGGCCTGTCCAGCCTGGAGAGGGGAATGCCATCTCCTGGGGCTGGAGGGTTCCTAGTGGGCCCAGGGTCAGAGTCGTGGTCATGGGCTGGGCCATTGGGCGACGAGCTGTGGGCCGGGGGGTGGAGCTGTCCTGGTCACCAAGCTGCTAAGTCAGAGTCCCAGGCTCCTTCCCCACGCCTGTGAGAGGCAGGACTTCCAACTCCAGAGCGGTGACCTTTGGCTAATTAGCCTGGGCTATTTGCTCTGCGGATCTCTGGACAGCAGCTCAACAGGCCAACCCCAGCCTGTCACCCAGGGCCCTGCTGCGGGGCGGGGGAGGGGTGCTGAGAGCCCGTGCTGGTGGCTTTGAGCAAGTTGCAGGACACCCGCAGGGAGTGGCATCATCCCTGTTTCTCAAAGGAGACCCAGAGGCCCCCACAGAGCCCGGCTCCACCTCCATCCACACCTGCCTCCTCCTGTCTGTCTGTCTGTCTGTCTTGCTGTCTCACACCTTGGCTTGTCTCTCTGTCCCTGGTGCTGAACACAGAGTCCATCCAAGGTCCCCTGAGGTCATTGGAACGCAGAAGCAGTCCCCTCCGGATTCTTAGTCATTGCTTCAATGAAAGCAGCCTTGGTGGCACGGGGAGGAGGAGGGAGGGGACAGGAGCCCAGAAACTTTCCTCGTGATGACAAAGCGGTGCATCTAGTGGGGACCCTGGAAATAGTGCATCCCACCCCCAGGTTCCTGAGGAAGCCCTGGCAGAGCCACGCGCCGCCATCAGACCCCGCCGCGGGAGCCGCGGGGCCATCTGCTTCACCACCTGCCTGGCCAGGTAGCTGGGCTGGGGAATGTCCCTCCATTCAACAAGCGTCGGCCACCTGCCAGGCTCGGGAGGTGCAGCACAGCGCGGCCAGGAGGGAGGAAAGCAGGAGCCCTGGGCACCCACGGATGTCCCCGTCACCCCCTCGTCCAGGGCAGCTCCTGATTCCACCGATGCCCACCTCGAAGGAGGGACAAACCAGCCCCAGTGGACAGACTGACAAGTTGGAAGTGGAAAGTGACTTGCCTCATGTCCCAAGTCAGCAGAGTGGATGGGGACAGGCGGGCCTGGGAGAGGGGAAGTGACCACGGCGTGCCTGGGGGAGGGGGCAGGCGGGCGGGTGCAGCCAGCAGGATCCCCCTGCCCGCGCCACCTCGCCCGAGGCCACCCACCAGCCTGAGGTCAGCCGCCCCCAGCTGCCCACCTCCCTGACTTCACTCTCCACCAGTCCCGTCTCCTGCTAGAGCCACATCCCACCACAGCCTGGAGCTTATCTGGATGCCTGGGGGTCTCCGAGGACCAGAGTGGCCAGAGCTGCTGCCCCTCCCTCTGTCCTGGGGACGCTGGGCGCCTGCTGTGCGCCTCCCAGGGAGCCTGGATGCAGAGGCGAGTCCCCACCTGGGTCTGGCTAATGGCAGGTGCTCCACGGGAGTCTGAGGGGTGACCGAAGGGACCTGGTGGGTTCACGGTGCCCCTGCCAGTCCCCTGGGCGACACCCCCCTTCACTCCCCCCAGCCCCTTGGCCTGGGCTCAGCTGCTCTCCAGTGCGGATTCCTCTCCAGCTGAGGATGGTCACCTCCTCCAAGAGGACTCCCAATCCCCAGCCCAAGAGACACCTCCCAGGGGGTCCAGGCGCAGGTTTGGTCTTGGGGTGCTTTGCTCCTGGGATGGAAAGGTGCTCCCCGATCTGGCTCATCACCCCATGCTCCCTGGTGGAGCACTCAGCTCAGAGGTCCCTGCTGACGGGGAGCAGGAAGGAAAGGCTGCGGAGGCAGGGGCACGTCTCCTGCCAGGTGACGCCCCGGTGGCCAGCACCAGGGCAGACGCTTGTTCACTCCTGTGCCCTTGTGCAGGAGAAAGACTGGGAACCGGAGCCGGAGACCCATGCCCAGACCAAACCACTGGGACCCCCTGTGGGCCTCAGTTTCTCCACCTGTAACATGAGAGTGGCGTGCCCGACCCTGGGGGCCTCTCCCACTGGAGATGGCCAGGCCCCGCGAGGCCCCTGAAAAACTTCACTAGCCATTGGAGCAGGGGGAGCGAAGTCGGCTGGGACCTCCCCAGGGCCAGGTCCACCCTGTCTTCCTGAGAAGTCTGGTGGCCATTTGACACCAGTAGAATAGGCACATCTAGGAAGAGTCAAGATGCCTCTGTTCCCCATGTGACCAGAGAGACAGCCCCCCAAAGTCCCGAACCCCTTCCTCTCACCATCCTTTAAAACCGGCCTTGAGAAAACCCTGGGTCACTTTAAACAAATGCAAAACCCAACAACCTTCAGTCCTGAACGCAGAGGCAGCAACCCACTGAGAAAACCCAGAGCTTAAAATCCAAAGTTTCCAAATGGAAATGGGTACAGTGGCGCACACCAGTAATCCCAGCAACTCGGGAGGCTGAGGCGAGAGGATCTGTAGTTCAAGACCAGTCTGAGCAACTGAGTCGCAAGATAAAAAAATAAAAAGGGCTGAGTGGAATGTGGCTCAGCGGTAGAGAGACCCTGGGTTCAATCCCCAGCGCCAAAAAAAAAAAAGTAGTACATTATTTCCCAACAGCACCTCCTCCTGGTCACGTGACATATGACAACACAGCTCTGCAGGACCACACACTGAGCCAAAGCACCTGCATCTGAGCCCAATCTCAGTCCAGAATTGGGTGAGCAAGGACCACCAGGAGGAATTCAAAGTCCAGTTGCCTGAGAGGCAGCCCGTGGGGAGTGCGGTAAATGAGCTCACCTGCCACCTGCCACCTGCAGGTGAGACTTTCAGCAGGCACTTCCCAGCAGGGCCCGGAGCACCTGGCCTAGCACTGGGCGGAGGCCGAAGACCCAGCCCCCGTCCCTCCGGGAGGCCTTGTTGCATGCAAGAACCTGCCTTGGGTTCAGGATGAAGCCAGGTAAACCTTGTCACCTAGGCCATACCACGTGACTCCACATGCACATCAATCTCAGGGCTGTCCTGGCTCGTCAGGGGGCATTGTGACAGGCCCCGAGCAAGGCCACCACCTATTTGGACCCCTTCCAGCTCCCCGACACCTCCAGCTGCTCTTGCCCACTCCTGAGCAGCCCCTCTGCCCTCGCCCACCTGCAGGGACAGCCACCTCTGACCAGGACTCAGTCCCTGAGCAACACTTCTTCCTGAAGGACATTTGGCTTGGCCTCGTCCCCTTCCGGACTGCGCCAGCCCAGGGCCTACCTCACAGCCCCTAAGGAGGTGGCCCTGCCCCCTTGTCGAGCGTGTGATGAGCAAGAATGTCCCTTACCTGTGGGTCAGGGCCCATCAGCCACCCAGCACAGCTGAGGAGTACAGACGAGTGGACTCGTGCCTGCAGGGGTCACAGGCATCTTCTCCTGGTTTCAGGACACAGAAGGACAATGGCTGGACAAACGGTCGCCAAGGCAGTGCCCACTGCGGAGAGACAGAGGAGAGGTCTGAAGCTGCACGCCCATGGTGGCTTCAGCCTGTGGAAGGTCCTGCCTGTTAGAGCCACCAGACACTGGTCCCCTGTGCACTTTACTGCTGTGGTTATGCCTCAATGACAGGAGAGAGCAGGGGACTTCCTGCTGCACCAGGGCCCTCGGGGCAGAGGCACAGACAGCTGGTCTGAGGCAGCAGCTGGGCTGCAAGGCACCCAGGAGCAAGTGGTCACCACACCAGTTCCATCCTCGGCCACTCTGATGTGGCCCAGGGGTTGGTCCCCTTCTGGGCTGCAGTCCTGGAAGGACCAGCCTAGTGGGGACATTCAAGGCTCCCTGTGTCCCCTGATTCACTTGACCTCCATGAGATGGAGGCCAGTCTGGCTAAGCAATGACCCTGGGGAGTTCACCAGCCCTGCGGTCCCAGAAGGTCCCTCCCCACCCCAGGGCACCTGCTTCTTGGAGACAGGACACTAATGCCCCACCAGGCCATCCTGAATGCAGGAGAAAATGAGGGGAGAACTGGCAGCCTCAGGCCAAGGCCCAGCATGGACAAGTGCTGAGACTCCCGGTCTGCCCAAGGTGACATGTCCACCCCAGGCAGCCTCTCATTCCACTCTCTGTCCCTGGGAGGTGGCACTCCACCCCTGTTTTGCAAATGGAGACACTGAGGCTGCGCAGAGGAATCCTTTTCCCCCGGGTCACACAGCTTGGATGTGGTGACAAGGCCCGGTCCCAGGTGTGATGCCACCACTCTGAGCTCTTGGTGAATGAAGATGCTGAAGGGCTGGGTGGGAGGTGCCACAGGTGGAGGAGGTGAGTGACCAGAGGAGGTGGCATCTGCAGGACAAAGCCTTTGCAGGTGGTGCAGGGTGGGCGTAGCCCTGTGCTGCCCACAGCAACCCTCCGCGGGGGGGGGGGGGGGGGGGGGGGCGGGAGCCATCAGCCCAGGCCTGCCCCCGCCCACCCCACCAGGGCCAGGCAGGAGCCCTGTCGAAGGCAGACGAGGAGGAGAACCTGTCGCCGGAGGAAGTGCGCGTGTGTGCAAATAGAAGAGTGACTGGCATGTAATTACCTAAAATTGTTGGTTAGAAGCGGATGTAAATAACCAAAAAATATGTGGGGAAGTGGGGGGAATGTTCATCAATTAGAGCTAATTACTTAACAGCTAATTCAAATAATAATGGACTGTATTTGAATATGGTAATGAGGCTAAACCTGTCTTGGAAAAGGTAATTGAAATAAAAACAGCAGGAGGTTCCAGGCTGAGATGAGCCCGGGGACCCAGGCCCAAGGGCTTCCTCCCCATGATCCCCTGCGAATGGACGCTGGACACAGGGCACTGATGGTCCCCCGCCCAGTCAAGCATCCAGGGAAGCCCAGGGGAGGGCAGGATGGTGGAGGCCTCAAGCACAGAGCCCCACTTTACAATGACGTTGAGTTCGGAGAAAATGTGAGAGGCCCGACCCCAGACACTGTGTTCAGCTCTTGGACTTTCCAGGGAAGCAAGGAGAGACTGCGCCCGGGAGCCACTGAGCAGAGGCCAGGCCACTGGGCAGGTCCGGGGCCGCTGGTCCCTCCCCGGCTGTGCCAGTTCTGCGTGGCTAACACCCAGTGCGGGGTGCTGCGCCCAGGTCAGGCTCTTGTCCTGGAGCACACACGGTGAGCACACACCAGTGCACACACGCATGTGGACATGCAGACACATGCGTGTGTGGGCACACACAGGAGCACGCCTGCACACACGTGCACACACTCTCAGCTGCTGCTCGGCACACCCGGCCTGAGCATCCAATGCATCCCTCAACCCAGCCTGAGCTTGAGTGCAGCATCTTGCCAGGACCCCCAGAGCAGGGCCCCAGGGGGCTGAGCGGGAGGCCACTCGGCCAGGGCCATGCATGGACCCGCTAGGGAGCCGGGCAGGTGGGGGTCTCTGGGACTGTGCTCTGTCTCCACAGGAAGGCAGGTGACTCAAGGTGGCTTTAAGTTAGCACTCATATTACCACCAGAAACCCACGTGTCTGAAGGGCCTGCATCAGTAACAGCCGCGTGGACGTGGACGTGGACGTGCTGTGGACGTGCTGGTGGGGGGGCGGAGGGGGGGAGCTCAGTTGACGTTAAAGTTGGGAAACCAGACACCACGGCCCTGGGGGCTGTTCTGGGGCGGAGGTAGCACCCCGTCTGCATCTGGCACAGATCCAGGCGGCCCAGGAGGTGGAGCTGCTGGGACCACAGCGCCACAGGGCGTGAGGTGGCACCTGTAAGACTGGGATAGAACTGGCCTTTGAGCCACACCACCTGCTGGGGTGCCCCTAACAAGCTCCGGAAAGCTCCCCACCCCGCTTTGGTTTCCCCTGATCTCAGAGGCCACCTGGGCTGCAGAGGTGACCATTGAGGACGCCCTGGAAATAACACAGTTGTATATGTGTTACTGGAGGTTGAACCCGGGGCCCTCTGCCACAGTGGTACATCCCCAGCCCCCTTTATATTTTCAACACAGAGTCTAACTAAGTTGCCAGGTTGACCTTTAACTTGAGATCCTCCTGCCTCAGCCTCCTGAGCACCTGGGATCACAGGTGTGCGCCACCACACCGGACCACACACACAGGTTTTTCTATGATATCTGGAGACTCATCAGGCCCTCCAAGACCATGGGTGGACTCTAAATGCCTAGGACAGATGGGGAAATTTGCCCATGAGAACGAAGGCCCAATCCCATCGACTCAATGGCCCTGGGTCAGGTGGGGCCTGGACAGGAACCAGGGGTTCCCATTACACAGAGGGGTAAACTGAGGCTCTCAGGGGCCAGACTGCACAGCTGGTAGGCGGGAAAAGGAAGCCAAGGCTCCAATCTCGGGCACCCACTGTGCGCAGCAGGGAGGGGCCCGGGCAGCCACACACACGGGCAGCCACACACGATGCAGAAGCAGCACTCCATTGCTGCCCGGAGGCTCCCCGGGGCCTCAGAAGTGGGGGCACCCCAGTCTCCTCCTTCTGCCAGGACGGGGAACAACTCATCGACTTGCAAATGTCCGGGTAAGAGGGGTGGGAAAAACCGACAGCGCCCAAACTTGACATTTGCATTTCAAACACTTATATCAGCAAAACAAATAACAGTAATTATACCATTTGCATATTTTGTGCAATGATTGTTTAGCGAGGTGGGAGGAGGGGGGCCTGCTGATGCCAGCAGTCCGGCCTCCCGCAGCTGTGCCACCCCGCCCCAGGATGTTGCCACCACCTCCCACCCTGCCCGCCTGGCCCTGTGCTGACCCCCAGGACCTGCCCACCTGGGGCCGGGCTCTGGCTCCTCCAAACTCAGCCCTTAGACACTGACGCCTCCCCCAACACGTCCCTCCCTGTCACCCAGCAAGTCCCGCCTTGGGCCTCTGGGCTGGCGGGCTCTCTGCCTGGGAGCCTCTGTCCCATATTTGTATTTACCCAGCTGGCTCCTCACCACTCACAGTCCAGCTACCGCGTCACCCGCTCCGCCACTCCAGGAGCTCCGCCAGGCCAGAAGCCGACCTTGAGTCCTGTTGGACAGGGCTGAGGCTTCACTTGAGATGGAGCCCACCAGTCCTGGCTCTGCCACACAGTAGGTCTTCAGCGAATAGGAGGTGCTCTGACCCAAGTTCCTGCCTGCTTTCCACTGTGTGCTGGACACTAAGCCGCTGAGGATGTCCAGGCCTGGCGTGTCCATGCCTCCCAGGGACCCATGGTGGAGGGGTCCCCAACACAGAGACGTCTTCAGGGGGATCTTGGGTTGAGGAGGAGGAGTCAGGCGGGAGAGGTGGGCTGGTGGGCTCATCTCCCCCACACCCAGCCCGTTACCTCCAGAATCCCAAGCCAACCCATGCTGTGGTGGGAGGGGCTCCTGGGCATCCAGGGTGACCCACACCGGGGCTGGCTGGGGCTGTTCTTGGGGGGCCTCAGGCAGGTCTCCAGGCCCCACCCACCTTCCTTCTCTGGGCACAGGGACTCCACAGCACCAGGGACCTGGTTGACACCCACTGGCCACTCATCTCCCTGCCCTCTTGGCCACAGATGGTCTCTGTGCCACAACCTGTTGGGCAGACCCTGAATACAGTGTAAATGTCCCAGGGGAGGCCATGGGCAGACCCTCAGGAATTAGCCTGTCCAGGATGAGGATCTAGGCCCTGTTGGTGGACAGGACATTGGGCTGTGTCCCCGGGAGGCTCAGGAAAGCCTGTTGGCCAGGAGGAATGAGGGTCGGGGAGCAGCCAACGTGAGCACGGTGTAAGTGGACACTGTCTAGGGTTTGCGCCCGAGTCGCTGTGTCTAGGTGTGACCAGGTATGTACAGAGGGTCTGGTTGCAAATGTGCATGTGTGTCCATGCAGGCGTGTGAGGGTGCATGTGTGTGGTCGTGTGTAAGCATATGTGTGTGTGCATCACAGACATCTCCAAGCCGTGCCGATCCTTTTGCCTGGGTCAGGGACAAAGAGACCTCTCACCACCCAGTCTAGGGAAAGGAGGGACAGATTCAGCCTCCTCAGAGCTGGGGAGGGAGCTGGGCCCATGTGCCAGTTCCCCACCCCCATCACAGCTGGTCCAGGGTCCAACACCCAGAAACAGCCACACTAGGATGCAGGCCCCATCTCTGAAGGAGGATCCTCCCAGACAGCAACAGTGCAGAGCCCCCAGTGCCATGCGACTTGGTGGGTTGTCTTGCTGAACCATCCCCAAGCCCCTTGAGGTGGGAACAACAGTACTGTTATCCCGCTTTTCCGATGCAGAAACCGAACCTCAGAGAAATGATGTCACTCGCCCAAGGTCTCACAGAAGAGCTGGGATTTGTCCTGAGCCCGCCTGGCTCTTGTTTTCTGCAGGACATGTCCTCGGCTTGTCTGCTCTAGGGACAGCCCTCTGCAGCACCGGTGTCATTAGACCCCCTCACACCCCACCCCACTGCAGATGAGAAACTAAGTCTCAAACACTAAGAGGTACCTGAGGTTCCAGGGAGGTGACCAAGCTGGGGTAACAGTGCTCTGCTTTGGATAAGCTCAGGCAAAGCAGCCATCAGGACTGTCCCAGTGGTAATTAGGCTCCCCAACCCCAGAGCTGGTAGCACAGGATGCCACCTCCCTCCTTCCTTTAATCTCTCTCCGCTCAGCACAGACCTGGGAAGACAGACCCTAGAGACTCTGGAAGTGCAAATGAGGCCCCTTCCCCTGGTAAACTGCAAGTGGTAATTAACTCCTCACTTCCCATCCCACGGCCCCACCAATTCCAGACGGAGTAAAACGGTTAAATATGAAATATTAAGCCATTAAAAAAAAAGCCGGATAAAAACAGAATCCAATACTTATCAGGCCTCAGGAGAGAGACAGGCTTTCCAAGCTCAGAAGGCATAGAATAAGTGGTAAAAGAAAAGAGAAGCCAAATAAAAACAAGAAGGAACACTGAAAAAATGACAAAAATGAAAAACTATGGGAAACACTTGTGATGACTGTGGGAGGGGAAGGATAACTGTCTTCACTGTGTAGAGGACGCATTCAAACTGATTAGGGAAACAGCAGCAACCGTCACCTGATGAACAGATAAACTCGGCCTCTCACCTCATCAGGGAGAATTGCAGATTTTTACAAAATACCTTGAGATACCAATCGTGCTCATCAAATAAACAATGACCTAAACAACAGCGACAGCAAAAAGACAAAGCAAAACCAAAGGTAACATCCAGGGCAGCACAGTGCTGGTGAGGTGTGGTGATTTGGCCCAATTCTTCTGCAAAGTCATTTGTCAAAAGAGAAATCGATGCGCCTCACTTACAGCAGTCAACACACGTAATGCTGAAACTAAAGCTCTTCCTTTGAGATCAGGAACAAAGCAAGGACACACTTGCTAGGAGCACTTCTGTTTGAAACTACACTAGTGATCTGAGCCATTGCAGTAAGGCAAGAAAACGAAATGGAAATTCTAAGACTCAGAAAGGAAAGAGTAAAACTCTGGGCATTCACAGATCTGGTTGTGTACATAAAATTCAAAAAGAAGGTGAAAATTATAATGATTAATAAGAGCTTCTTTGGGGTTCTAGATGGAAAATCTACATACAAAGGCCTGCTGTGTCTCTAGACATCTGCAATAAGTACAAAATACACATTGATTTTAAAAAGTTAAGATTCTGCAAATTGATCTATAGATTCTATTTAATCCTAATAAAAATACGTGTGTGTTTGTGTGTGTGTGTTGTTCTCTCTCTCTCTCTCTCTCTCTCTCTCTCTCTCTCTCTCTCTCTTTGTGAAATTTGACAAATCAATTCTAAAATTGATAGGGAAGGGTAAAGAGCCTAAATGAAAAGAACATAGTTGAGTGGGGCTCTTACTTTACCATGGAATTATAATTGGATATAAAGCTATGGTAATTAGCAAAGGATTAGATAAGTGAACCCTTGAACCACACAGAAAATCCAGAAACTATGACCCAGGCCTTGGTATAGCAGAGGAGACACAACGTATCAATAGGAAAAGGGGAGAGTTTTCAATACATTAGATGTCTATATGCAGAAAAGGCAATCGAACCCCTTCCTTACACCATGTGTTAAATCAATCCAGGTTGAGTATAGACCTAAATGGGAAAAGAACTGTACGTTTTCTTCTCAAATACCTTTATTTATTTTTTTATTTTGTAGTTGTGGATGCACAATACCTTTATTTATTTACCTTTATGTGGTGCTGAGTCTCGAACCCAGTACCTCACACATGCAAGGCGAGTGCTCTACCAGCCCCACCCCCCCACAGCTGTACATGTTCAAAGATAATATGGGAAAATACATTGATGATGTGGGGGCAGGGAAGGATTTATTCCCACCCTTGCAAGGAGAGGTCTGGAAGAGGCCCATCAACATCCTAGTGGCCATGAGACCCCACCCAAGATGCTCAACTGCATTATGCATCAGGGAAATTCAAATTAAAAAGATAAGATGCAGGAACGTAACCGGCTGCTGCAGACCTGAGGTCTACCGTGGTCCTGGGGTAGGGTGGGGGTAAGAAAGTGTGGAGCTGCAGGGACACATGTGCTGCTCCGAGGGCAAGGGTTTCAGGGTTGCTTTGGGACACGGTTTGGCATGAGGCTGCATGCACCTGAGACCACGGGGAATGAGCCTCAGAGAGACTCCACGGTGTGCAACAGAGGGGGCCCCTCCCAGCCCTGATTGCACCAGCCCACGATCTTGCCTACATTGGAATGTTCTGCAAGGAAACAAGCAGGTGCCACTCATTGTGGTCAGATAATGTTGACAGAAAGAACGAGGTTAGAAAAAAAAATATACACGTGATGATTACATTGAGGTGGAGTCCAGAAACGGGCAGCCGGATCACTGTTTGGAGATGCTGGTTGCTCTGACCAGGGAGGAGAAAGCCCCAAGCTCCCGGGCTGTTCTCCCCTCCACAGGGTTCCGCAGCTCATTCACACAAGGTCCCTAATGACTCCTTCCCTTCTGCATATACAGCACATACTGTATGCATCACCTGCCACACACCTGACAGTCCACAAGAGCACACCCCCTTCACCCAAATGTCCTCCTCCTGAGAATGCATCATAGGGAAATAATCCCAGAGAGAGGAAAGAATGAGTGTGTGGCCAAAGAGTGCCATTGCCATTCGATATAGAAGAGAGAGAGAAAAAAAAAGGAAAACCACCAAAGTGTTCAACAGCAAAATGATGAAATCCATCATACACCCCCTTCTTATTAACTATTGCACAATCACTTTAAGGACATTAAGGCATATATTGCAACTTGGAAACTATTTTTTGGGGGGGTTTGGTCTTTTGTTGTTTTTTTGGTACCAGAGATTGAACCCAGGGGCACTTGGCCACTTAGTCACATCTCCAGCCCTATTTTGTATTTTATCTAGAGACAGGGTCTCACTTAGTGCCTCACTTTTGCTGAGGCTGGCTTTGAACTCTCGATCCTCCTGCCTCAGCCTCCCCAGCGGCTGGGATTATAGGCATGGGCCACTGCGCCCAGCAACTTGGAAACTTTTAAGATCAGTGAATGAGCAGACCCTACAAGTCCATTCCCAGCACAGAGAGACAGAAGAGCACATATCCCCACATCACAGGCACAAGGATGTTTTAGTGACACTGTTTGCAGTAGCCCACCTGAATGCCCCTGGTGGAGGAGGTGGAGTCAGCTGGGGGATGTCCCTTCCATGAAGCTGAAGCAGCACTCTTGCAACTTGCAGGGAGAATGAACTTCACAGTGAACCGTGCAGAAGGAGCCAGACCATGAGCATGCATTGGGGTCCATTTCCACAAGGTGCCAAGCCAAGGGAAGCTCTTCGATGCCCTTAGGAGCCAGGAGCAGGGACTTGAAGTAGTTTGGGGGATTAGATTTGTTCTTTTTCTAGATTTAGGTTCTAGTTACACCTTGTGAAAAAAAAAAAATTTTCCAAGCTGTACACTTAGGACCTGTGAACTTTTTTTTTTTTTGTATGCAGAAAAAAATTCATGATTTTAATTCTTTAAAAGTTTTTCTTCAAGGGTGGTACAAACCCTGGAACAAATTGACCCTTAAAGGAGAATAAGGGGAGGAGATGGTTCTGAAGCTCCTCTGGATGGGCGAGCCACAGTTTATATTTCCTTTTAGTATTTTCTTAAGTGAAAAAAACAATTATGTATTATACATATAATATATATATGTAAATACTATATATATGGATCTTGAAATTAAAAAAGAAAGTATTGCATATATATATATTATATTGCATATAATATATATTATGTTGCATATAATATATATGCATCTTTCAATGCCAGGCAATATAGTCTTGGTAGTAATTAGCATTTGGTGGCCGGAGACGGCACAGTGCTTTGGATGCTGTGGAAGAACCACACTGGAGCTAGCGATGCCTGGGGACCCCTCACTCCACCCGCCCTCATGACCGCAGCCCAAACAATCACTCCTTGCCCCACCAGGAAGCTGATGTGCTAATTTGCTTAGGCAAGTCAGAGAGAGCTCCCCCAGTGAGCCGCGCAAGGCAGGAGAGGAAAATTGTTGCAGAGGGGTGGCGGGAATATTCCGAAGGCATTAACCTGACGAATTGTAGGTAAGAGCTGTAAATTTGATAAGTGCTTATTAGAAATATGAAAATGAGGCTTGAAATTTGCTTGTTTGCCTGAAATGAAAGCTGAGGTTTCCTTGGACTCTAATTGGCTCCAAATCTGGTGAGATGCTCAAATGCTGGCACGAAATAAAAGAGACATCTATACAGATGCAAAACATCCCCAAGACTGGGACTGCCCGGAGCACGCTAGGACACTCCCTGGGTACAGGAAGGACAGTCACCGACGCCTCTTCCTGCTGCATCCCACTGGCTCTGCCTCCTCCCTGCTGCACCCGACTAGCCAGCTCTTGCCCCAACAGTGGGGACACCTGTTTCTCTCCCCTCTTCCAGCAATTCCTGAGCCAGCCTCCGTTTTCACCCTGACCCTGACCAGGGTGACGGTGACAGTGGGCGTGTTTGTGGAGCACTCACTACACGCCCAACCTTATTCCTCATCTCTCCACACTCCAACCCCAAGAATCTGCAGAGGTCGTCACAGACCCAACACACAGAGGAGGAAACTGAGGAGCAGAAAGCCACCTGCCGGAGATTCGAAACTGCCACCCTGCTCCGACAGGACGGTGGCCTTGCGGAGGAGCCTTGTGCTCCACTCTGCATCCCTGTCCCTGCTGAATGTGGCAAAGGCTGACCATGCTCTAGACAGGCAGGGGTAAGGGAGATGGATTTCCAGAAAGAGGGCAGGGGCCAGAGGCGGGGACCACCCTGGGGCCTGAAATCATACTGGACATGTGGACTGGTTTGGGCAAAGGTGCTTCTGGGGTATGGTTCTCTCACACTGAACCCCGTGGATGGATGGAAACCAGGGCCAAACTCCAAACACGGGCCACCCAGGCCTGCCCTGGCCGCTCCAGGACTGAGCCAGCGGGGTCAGCCTGCAGGTGTCTGTCCCTCCTGGAGAGGTGGGGGGCAGTGGAGGCTGAGAGAAGAGAGGGGCTCCTTGGTGCTCCCAGCAGGGACTCCCTCCTGCACACACCCCTCTAAGAGCCTCGGCACCCCTGGAAGGGCACCGGGGCAGAACCGTCACAGGACTGACCTGAGTGCCAGTGCTGGCCAGGGGCAGGAGAGGTCTCAGCCAGGGGACATCATGGCCTCAAGCCCGTGATGCCCTCCCCCTCCTTTCTGGAGCCTGACTTGGCATCTCTCCTGCCGAGGGAGAGATGGGGCTCTCTCTGCCCTGCCCGTGCCCGCCTTCTCCCCCCCATCCCTGACCCTGCTGAGAACCCCAGGACTGGGAGGACAATGACTTCTCCCAGGTCTCCGGGTGAGGAAGGAGCAGCTCGGCCGGGTAAGTCACCTCCAGGTTGCCTCCTCTGTGAAGCCCCTCCAGCCTGCTCCACCTAGAGGAGCCGCTGTCCCGGCTAGTGCAAGGCCCTGTGGTCATTTCCCAGCGCGGCCTTCTCCCTCCGGCACAGGGGAGGCCCAACAGCATTTGCCAAGTGAACAGCTGGCCAGTGAATGAACGCGGGGCCCTTCTGCCAGAACACACCTGGTTCTACAAGTCGGGAGGAGACGCCCCTCCCTGCCCCCGGGCAGGATGCAGCCCAGGCCTGGGTCCACACCTGCCCTGGGTTCAGAGGGCTCCCTCTCCCGGGGGCATCTCAGCCCTGGGGTGCAGCAGAGGGGGGCAGAGGCCGGCTTGAGGAGGTCGGGGAGGGCAGGAGCACAGGATTCCCACAGCTGGATCCTTGCAGCGCCAGGCAATTTTGCTGCTGCAGACCCTCCACGGGCCTGTTGAGGCCACCATCTTGCCCCAAGACATGTGCCCGGAGCAGCAGGATGAGGACCTGAGAGGAAGCGGCGGGGATGTCAAAGTGCCTTCTCCAGCACTGGGCTGTGCATCCACTTTTGCAGGGAGTGGAGTTTGTCCCCACTGGGCAGGGGCACCTGGTGGTCCTGCTGCTATCAGGGTGTGATGGGTCCCCTGTCCTACGGCTTCCTTTTCCTGAGACGATTCTTCAGCCAGTCCAAAGAGAAATTCCAGTGTGGACCCATGTGCCCCAAAGACAGCTGTCGGGGAACAGCTAATGATCTGGTGAGGAGCTGTCAGCCACCCTCAAAGCCAGGCAGTCCTTGGCGGGAGCAGTCAGGCCAGCCAGGCACATGATGGTGACACCCCAGCATCTGAGGCTCATGCCTCATGTCCTTGCTCCTGCAAGGGACTTGGCACCTGGACAGAAGAGGCTCTGGGTCCCAGGTGAGCTGACGGCTTCACAGAGGGGTTTCCTAACTCACAGAGCGGTAAAGGGAAGGTTGGGGACCTATTTTCCAGTGTCACAGCCCATGCCTACTGGGTGACTGGTGGCCAGAGTTTCATCTTTCTAGAAGGCCTGAGAGAAATCAGGAATTCCCTCCCGGCCTCACCCCAGCCTCCCTCCAGCCGTCCTCCTCCAGCCCTTTGTGACGTCACTGCCGTTGCCATGGGAACCCTGCCAACTGAGCGGGTGACTTCACAGGCAGATGGGAGGGGCCTGGCCCAGGTCTTGCAGCAAAGGTCTTTGACAATTAGCCAAATGGCAAGAAGAAGCAGGGAGCCACCTGGCAGAGAGGACCCACTGGTCCTCAGGTGACAGCATTTCTCCTCCACCCGAGCCTGGGAGATGGAGCTGGAGTTGGGGGCAGGTCCCTCCGTCCTCCATGGAGGTGGGAGAGGGAAAGGAAGGGGCCTGTGTCTGACTGGGCTGGGGGCTCACGGAAGCAGCAGCTTCAAGCCTCGGTTTCCCTTCCCAGAAAGTAGGATCAAGACGACAAACGAAGGTCCACCTGCTAGTCGATCCCACCAGGGCTCGTCAGTGCTGAGCACTGGCAGGCGGCCCAGCCAGACAGGGGTGTCCTGCTCATCCTTGCACGAATCACAGCCAGACGGGGGCTTCCGGAAGGCTTCCCCAGCCCGGAGCCTCTGCCCAGGGTCTCCGATTGGCCCGGCCACTCTGGGGAGCCATCACGTGGCTCCTGGTACCAACCGAGGTCTCCCAGACACCTGCTCTGCGCCTCACCAGGACACTGCTGGGTTGCCATGGGGACGAGCAGGAGGGGCCAGTGTGGGTGCACACAGCTGTCTGGACGCACGGAGGATGCACACGTGTGTGGATTGCAGCCCCGGGCTGTTTTCGTGAGTCGTGGCACCACCGGGGTGTGACACGACTGTGCACACAGGCTCCTCTGTAAGTGTGCCTCCCCTGTGCAGGAGTCTGCTTCCGTGTGAGGACCTGCAGCCGTGTGGGGGTCCCCCCCACCGCCTTACTCAAGTTCATGCTCTACATGGTACACACTTCCCCAACCCGGGCGCGGGAGGCCATCCAAGCCCTCGCTGCGGGATTTGCATACACCTGTCTGCTTGAGCAGGCCCATTGGGAGCCCCGACAGGACTCTGCCCTGCGTTTCCTTCCAAACCAGCCCCACTTCTTCCTGGCTCTCCTGGGCTCTCCATGAGCCCCCGTTCTCCTGAATGAAACCATACAGCTGTAAACGCCTCCAGGGCTTGGGCTCCCCACCACCCAGGAGCTACCAGAACCCAAGAAGATACAGAGAAAGGAAACAACACCTGTACTCAGAGCCCAGCACCTGCCCACTGGGGGACTAACAGCACGGCACTCACTTTCTGAGACCCCCAACCCCAAGGAGGGTCGAGATGGGGCTGCCTGGGTGGGGGCTGAATCCTGGGTCATGTTAATGGAGAGACTGGCCTGTGCCCACTACACAGATGACAAAACTGAGGCTGAAAGAGTAACAGCCCAGGCAGCAGAGCGGGACTGCCACACACAGAGACCCCCCACGTCCAGGGCAGGGAGCACCACTGTTCCCTACAGGACTTTGGAAGGAAGCCACTCAAGCTTCCGCCTTAATTCCACAACTCTGTGAGGTCAGTCGGAATTAAGGAAGCTCCTCTGTTTCCAATTAAGGAAACAGAAGCTCAGAGAATGGAGGTAACTTGCCCAAGGTCACAGAGCCCTCAGAAAGTTCTGGAGCTGGCGAGGACTGAGGACAGAGCTCCAGGAATCAAAAAACTTCCTGGAACAGCCCTGCCCTCCAGCCCCCGCTCCGCCAGAGGCAGCTGCAGCCCGGCAGGTCACCAGCCCCCAGCAGCCTGCTCACGACTTTGCTGCGGCGGATCCAGGACGAAGACCAGAAGCTAACGTAATGCAATTTTCCGTGTTTGGAGAGCTGTGGCAGCGGCCACCTCTAATGATTAGCTCCGATTTTTCCTGGCTGTCTTTTCCTGGCTCCATGCAGATGTGCCCCTCGGTGCAACTCTTGGCTCCTAGCCCTACTCCCTACCCTCAACCCACCTGCTAGGCTCGGGGGACAGAAGCACCCCCAGAGGATGAGCAGACACCCAGAGCCGAGGGAGCCCATACAGCAGCGGGGCCGGTCCCTGCAGCCACCACGGTGTGAACTGGGCCACTGGGGGCCTGCAGTTGGGTCCAGGCCGGTGCCCTGCGGTTGTGTCCCTAAGCAAGGCTGCTATGCCCCTGAGCTCCTCTCGACTGCCCCTTGGGGCCCTTTATAACCAGTCTCCGCTTCTGAGACTTGAAGTGCCGCTTGGCACACAGACCACCGTGCGATTGTGGAAACTGAGGCCCAGAGTCAAGAAGGGCCTTGTCCGAGGTCACAGAGCCAGTGGCAGATTCCAGGAGGGTCCAACGTGAGATCAGGTCACAGGGCTCAGGAAACAACAGGAGCCCCGATGCCCAGCCCTTCTGGCCCACCAGCCCCCCTGCCCGCCCTGGGCTCTGGGCTCGTGGACACAATGCACCAACCCGACCCAGAGCCTGGTACTGTTGGGCTGGGCAGGCAGACGCTGCTGGTCAGGAATGCAAAATCGGCCTTTAAATACCTCAGCGATTTCATGCCCTGGCATCTCCCTCTCCCCCAGGCCGCCGGAGGTGCCAGGCCACGCTGCTGAGGCCTAATGAGCTGTGAAGGTCCATTTTTCAAAGTTAAACATTTCCTGGGCTCCCTGGCCCAACCTTTAGATACATCTTGGTAACGTCCTGGGTGCAGAGAGCCAAGACAGCCCCTCAGGGAGCCGTCCGCCACGCGGTATCCGCCAGGCCCTCATTTCTCACACCCATCACAGGCCAAGGGGACAGCTACCCCGTGGCCAACATGCAGGATGTAGGGCTGGGGCGGACAAGAACCGGGGGGTGGGAGGAGGTAGGCCCAGGAGGCTGGAGGCCCAGCCCAGCAGTCTTCAGAGGCACAAATTGGACCCCCACCCCATTCCACAGATGAGCAAACTGAGGGGGTGTGAAAGTCCCCTCATGTCACAAACCACAGGGCCTTGTCCAACTTGAATCCCTCCGGGCTAGGCACATAGGAATTGCCCTCCGAGGCTGCAGAGCATCAGTAGTAATCACATACAGCCCCGGCGTCTCTAACTGACTTGTCTGCTTGGATAGATCGGTCAACTCCATGGGGCACCTGACCTGCTTCAGACCCCACTTCTCCCAGGTAGGGTGTGGTGGGAGAAAAATCCATCTGGCCAGCCCTGCTACTGCCTGACCCTCTGAGTTTGGTCAAGCCACCTCTCTGGGCTTTGTAATCTCCGTATGCAGTTTGGTGATGTAGGTGAGTCTCTTGATCTGGGGGCTTCTACACTCGCTTTCTTCCAAACCCCTGTGCATACTGACATTGTCATTTTCCATATCCCTGTAGGGACATCTATATTCATCATTCATTCTACATCCTGCATCACCCAGAAATATGTTTATCTATTCCCTTATCATCTATCCACCCATGTGTCCGTCTGTCCATCCATCCACCCAACCAGGCACCTTGCATCCATCTATCCACCCATTCATGCACCCATTCATCCAGCTACCCACCCACCCACTAATCCACCCATCCATGTCATCCATGTACCCACCCATCCACTCATCTATCCATCCATCCATCCACCCAACCATTCATCTACCTATCCATCCACCCATCCATACATAAGCCCAACCCCATACGTGAATTCACCCATCCATCCTGATCCATCCATTCATCCATCCATCTCATCCATGCACCCATGCATTCATCTATCCACTCATCCATGCACCCATTCCTCCACCCATCCATCCACCCACACATCCACCTATCCCTCCATTCAGTGGGTCACCCATCCATTCATCCGTTCACTCACCCATTCGTCCATCTACCCACCCATTTACCCACCCAGTCATCCATCCATCCACCTACCCACCCATTTATTCATTGATGAAGCTCATGTTCCAAGAATGTAGTGTTCCAGGGCAGGAGCCCAGGTCCCTGACTCCTGTCCTAATGCATTTCCAGGATGCCAGGTGCTCAGTTGGCTCAAGGGGCACTCATTCTGTCACTGCATTGGCTCTGATCCTTCCTGGGCCTCACGAAGTCCTCAGAAGCGAAGGGATCAGACCCCTGTCTCTGTCCCCCCCATTCACACACACTGGCCCTGCCCTAGGACTGTGTGGACCTGGCCAAGACCTTCTCTGCCTGTAACAAGCCCACGACTGCAGAGGCTCCAAGTCGGGCCACAACCAGGGAAGCTGGCTGGCTCAGGGGGCTGTGAGCGGACAATGTGGTGAGGGAATTCAACAAAGTAAATCAAGGGACAAGGTACTCTTTGTCCTTGCCACCAACTCCACAGCTTCTCAAGGGTGTCTGGCACACCCAGGTTCCACCCAGCTGAGGCAGGATGAGGCTGCCCAGCTGGGCCTCTGCAGATCCCAGGGGAACACCCGCAGGTGTATATTCTACATACAGTGGAGCATATAGAGAGACCCAGGCTAAAAAAGGATGTCACCACTCAATTATTAAAGAAGGACGAGGAGGAGAAGGAGGAGGAAGAAAAATGATTGATAAACCTAAGGACTTGGAATAATCTCCAGGAAATTTGGGTGAGTGAAAGCAAATCTAATCCCCAAAAGTTACACGGTGGATGATTCTATTTGTAGATCATATTTGAAATGACAAAATTACAGAAATAGAGAATGGATTAGAGGTGGCCAGGGGTGAGAGAGGAGGCTGGGAGTCAGAGAGGTGGGTGTGGCCCAGTGCAGAGTGCTCTCCTAGCACGCTCGAGGCCCAGCGCTGAATACATAAATCAAGCAATGAGGGAAATCTCTGTGTGCTGGGACTTGCAGTGTCTGGATTGATTGCCGTCAGCATCCTGGTTGTGACATTGTGCTATAATTTGGAAGATGTTACCTCTGGGGGAAACCAGATAATGGGTACATGGAATCTCTGAATTATGGAGTTGGAACTGTACGCTTATCTCAAAAAGTTTAAATGAAATAATGCTGTCGAAAATAAATGACACTTTTCATTAAAAAGAAAAAGATCAGCTGGGGCGGTGGCTCAGTGCTAGAGTACTTCCTGGCATGTGTGAGGCACAGGTTCAACCCTCAGCACCACATAAAAATAGATAAGTAAAATAAAGGTTAAAAAAAAAAAGCAAAAGACCAACTGGATCAATAGAGATGGGAAGACCTGAAACTTGATCCTATCCTCATACCACAGATAAAAATGAATTCCAGGTGGGATGATGTTTCCAACGTCAAGGGTAAAACAACCCGGCTTCCCGAGAATCACATGGAGGAGCATCTTCAAGAATGGGAGGGGTCAAATGTTTCTTTATGAGCTAACAAAGAGCATCCATCCTAAAGGATAATTGGGACCACCTTAAAGCGAAAAGCATCTTCTCATTAGAAGACACGACGGCAGAGTAAAAAGATAAAACATGCATAGAGTCAAGAAAAAAAGAACTTAGAGGGAATTCCTACCAATGTATCAGATAAAGACAAGCATCAACTAGAAGAAGGGGTGAGAGTTTTGAACACAAACTTTGCAAAGAGGATAATTCAAATGGCCAATAAAATTACCAAAAAAAAATGTCCTCACTAGAAGGGTTAAAGTGGAAAGGACGGAAACTATCAAGAGTTGGCAAAGAAACAGAACAAGCAGAACATCCATCTAGTGCTCATGGGAGGGTACGACCATTCTGAAATACTGTTCTGCGGAATCTACTAAAATTGAAAGTGTTCATAACTTATAACTTTATTACTTACCCAAGTATTTGTCCAGTAGAAGTAAGCGTACATGTCCACCAAAACGTAAGTACAGGGACATTCATGGCAGCACTATGCATAATCACTGAAAACCTGAATAGCCACCAGTAGTAGAATAGATAAGTGGAATACTACACAGCACTGAAAATGAACAGGCTATTTCTACAACAATTTGGCTCTCAGATACACTGTTCTGAGCAAAGCAGCCAGCCTTGGAAGAACATGTACCTCTGTGGTTCCACTCACATCAAGTCCAAAAGTGGGATTGCAAATCAGGTTAATGGAGAGGTCACAGAGCTCTCAGAAAGCCCCACGAGACACAAGATGAAGGCTATATTTTACTTCTTGACCTTCGTGGTTCTTATATGGATTTCACCTTGTGATATTTCATGAAGCTAAATATGTTACTTTTTAAAAAACTTTGTTTTGCTGAGTGTGGCGGCCCACACCTATAATCCCAGTGGTTTGGGAGGCTGAGATAGGAGGATCCCAAGTTTGAGGTCAGCTTAAGCAACTTAGTGAGACCCTGTCTGTAAAAAAGCAGGGTGAGGGGTGACCAGGGATGTGGCTCAATGGTTAAGCACCCTTGGGTTCACTCATTCCCTGGTACCAAAACTAAAAAATAAAAATAAAAATGTTTTTAAAAGAGCATATTATGTGGAAGGGGGGGGGGGGACTTCCAACAAAGCGTAGTAAAAGATTTGCCAAATCCTCTTACAAAAACACAGCCATGAACTAAGCAGAGTTCTCAAAAATAATCATTTCATCATACTGGAAATTGACCAAAGAGATTTACTTATGAAAAATGACAGAACTTTGGCTAAGACGAGGGCATCTGTACTAGGAACGGCTCCTGCCTCCTGCATCCCCGGCTCCCACCCCAGATCAGATCAGTTCCTGCGGTCACGTGTGCAGGGCAGGCCGCGAACTCTGGAAGCTTCTCTGCCAGGGGTTGATTTGGCTTGGAGCAGAGACACCGAAGTCATGCTCAGCCGCCTGTCTCAGTGATGAGCGCAGGGGGAAGACCAGCGAGAGTCTTCAGGGCTGAAACTGGGATCCAGGCAGGGCAGCAACAGACCGTAGTCAGAACTTGATACAGAGAGACATGGAACGTGACAATCACAGAGCCCAGTGACGGGCGGCGGGTACACACCAGCAGAACAGAGACCAAGCAATTCAGCCCTTCCTGCCCCTCAGAGAGGCCCCCCAGAGGTCTGGCAGGAAGCAAGCCTTCACACCTGGCTGATCTTTGCATAGACTCCTAAACCCGCCTGCAGATGGGTCCCCCAGACAGCAGGAATCTGGCCAGCTCCCAGCTTCCGGTGTTTGACCCAACCCTCAGCCAGTCATTGACCTCAAAGCTACACAGAGAGGTGGTCCCCAGGAAGCCAGATTTGCAGGTAAATGGATGGAGACTTTCATGCTAAGCAAAATAAGCCAATCCCCCCAAACCAAAGGCCAAATGTTGTCTCTGATACCTGGATGCTAATTCGCAATGAGGGGCGGGGCTAGGGAAGGACTAGGCAGAGGGTCGTGATGGATGGAGCAGGGGTATGGGGCCAGGAAGGATAGCAGAATGAATCGGACATTATGACCCAGTGTGCATTTATGATTACAAAACCGGTGTGATTCTACATCATGTTCGACCAGAAGAATGAGAAGTTATGCTCCATTTATGTTTGATGCTGTCAAAATGCATTTTTTTTAAGAGAGAGGGAGAGAGAGAGAGAGAGAGAGAGAGAATTTTTAATATTTATTTTTTTAGTTATTGGCGGACACAACATCTTTGTTGGTATGTGGTGCTGAGGATCGAACCCGGGCTGCACGCATGCTAGGCGAGCGCGCTACCGCTTGAGCCACATCCCCAGCCCCAAAATGCATTCTAAAGGCCATGGGTAACTAGTCAGAACAAGTAAATAATTAAAAGCAGGGATTCTAAAGGAAGAAGAACAGAGACATCCGTGGTCGCTGACGGAAAATGGATTTCACAGCTCTAGTCCAGGTAAATGACCAAACACTCAAGGAAACAAGAAAACCTAGCAACTCTCAGGGGTTAAAAAAAAATCAGAATCCAAAGCCACTACGATCCATCGCCAAACTGTCCATTTTCAACACAAAATTATGAGACATGGAAACAGAAAAGGGTGGCCCTAGCTGAGAAGGAGAAATCAAATAGAAACTGCCATCACCCCCTACCCCGACACCAATCGAGCAGACAGAGGCTTCAAAGCAGCCAGCATAAATATGTTCAAAGAAACGAAGAAAACTGATTAAAAGAAGGAAAGAATGACAATGAGTAAAAAAACGACAGAACTTCAACAAGGAGACAGATTCGCTTTAAAACGGAAAATTCAGAGTTGAAAAATATAATAACTGAAATGGAAAGCTCAACTGCACCACAGAATTAAAGTGGCACAGTCAAAATATTTGCCTAATTTGAAAAAAAAAAAAGGTCAGAAAAGGGGAAAATGACATGAGACATAAAAAAACAACCAAGAAAAATGGCAGTCCTTAGGAAATAAAAAACACTAAAATGAATGGGCTGAATGGCCCCATTAAAAGGCAGAGATTGTCAGGCTGCATTGAAAGGAGGAGATCCAAATATATATATATATCATCTAAAGAGCTGTGTTTTATTTCCAGTGTGCAAATATGTTGGAAGTAAATGGATAGAAAAAGATCTAGATGCCAACTGTTGCCACGGTTGGGTGTGGCTCAGGAGCACAGCACCTGCCCAGCACCACAGGGGCCCCGGGAACTATCCCCAGCAGCACCCCCAAAACAACAAACAAACAAACAGCAGCCGTAACCCAGCCAGAAGAAGTATAAATATACTTTAAGACAAGAAATATGAGAAAGACAAAGAGAGATAATTTCATAGTGATAAATATGTTGATACCTCAATAATCCTAATTGAATATGCTCATGAAGACAAAGTCCCAAAATACACAGGGCAGAAACAGACAGAACGGAAAGGAGAAATAGATCGCTGAGACCCAACAGTTGGAGGTTTCAAAACTGTGCTCTCAACAACAGGAAGAACCAGAATGCAGCAGCGTGCAGAAGAATGGATGGCACTGTCACCAGCTCTGACAGCCGACACACCCCAGGCCACCCAGAGAGCTCCATCCACCTTTCAGGGCACACGGGAACATAAAGGACTATTACGAATTACTTTATGAAAGCAGAGGGGACAGTTTAGGCAGAGTGGACAAATTCCTAGAAAGACAAAAAATCACCAAAACCGATTCAATAAGAGATAGAACTTCTGAATTAAAAAAATTTTTTAGAAAACCCATGAATTTAAAATCTTCCCACAAAGAAAAACCCAGGCCCAGATGGCTTAAGTAGTAAATTCTGTCAAGTATGTCAAAAAATATAGATACCAATCCTTCAGAAACTTTGAGAAAAAGAAAGGGAAACATTGCACATATTCTGTGACATCAGTGTTTTCCCTGATGCCAAAGACAAAGATGTCACAGGAACAGACACAGGACCTGTCTCAGGAACAAAGATGCAAAGATTCTTAACAAAATAGCAAACCAAAGCCAGCAACACAGAGATAGACCCCATGGTGGATTTCTCCCAGGAATGCAAGGTTGGTTTGGCTCCTGAGCATCAACCCTGTGACATACACACTAAGACAGAAGGACAAAAGCCACATCAGCACCAGATGGATGCAGAACAGCGTTTGACAAAATTCCAACACCCACTGTGGAAACTCGAAAGCCAGCATCAGGAGGGAGCCCCTTCCTCAATGTGATAAAGGTGGACCCCACAGTGGACCCAACGCTTTTCCCCTAAGACTAGGGGAACAAAGCACCTCCACTGATCAACATTATTCTGGAGGCCCCAATCGGTGTTACAAAGCAAGAAGAGGAGATAAAAATTCATGCCGTTTGACAAGGAAGATGTAAACCTTCCTTATTTGCAAATGACATTATCCAGCATGTAGAAAATTGTAAGCAAAATGACAAAAGTCTAGAACTAATAACCTGATAATTGCGTTGGCAAGGTTGTGGGACAAAGAGGATCAATATACAAAACTCAATCTTATTCTTCTGTACTGTCAACAAACCATCCGAAAATAAAATTAAGAAAATAATTCCATTTGTAGTATCGTTAAAAGACCAAAATATTAAGGAATAAATTTAACTAAAGACATTCAGTGAGCAAATTGCTAAGAGAAATTAAAGAAGATCCAAATAAATGAGAAGACATGGCATGTTTGTGGATTAGAAGGCTTACGATTCCCCAATGGATCTGTAAATTAAACACAAGCACATCAAAATCTCAGCAGGCATTTTTGCAGAAATTGACAAGCTGATCCTAAAGTTTACATTGAATTGCAAAGGACTTTAGAAGAGCCAAAGCAATTTTGAAAAGAAAAAAAAAAGCAAACCTGGAGGATTGACAACTACCTAATTTCAAAATGTACCACAAAGCTACAGTATTCAAGACAGTGTGGTAATGCTCTAAGAATCAATGTCTACATCAAAGAAATAGAAGTGAGAATCCAGAAATAAACTCTGACGTTCATGGTTCCAAGAAAATTCAATGCAGACAAGATAGTATTTTTCAAAAAAAAAAAAAGTATACCAAAAAAATGTACTTTGATCTTTACATACCATACACAGACATTAACTGAAATCAGTCAGTAAATCTGTGCCTAAGAGTTAAAACTATAACACTCCTGGAAGAAGACAGAGGGAAATCTTTGTGACCTTGAATTAGGCAAAGAAACTAAAACCATGATTCATAAAAGAAAATAATATTGGTAAATTGGACTTTGAGTCAAAGGTGCAGTCCAGAGAGATAACCATTAAGAAAAGGAAAGACAAGCTACAGTTGGGAACAACAGGCTTAGAAATCATTTTTTTTTTTTTTTGTGCCAAGGATTAAAAGCAGGGCACTTAACCACTGAGACACATCCCCAGCCCTTTTTTATATTTTATTTGGAGACAGGGTCTTGTTAAGTTGCTTAGGGCCTTGCTAAGTTGCTAAGGCTGGCTTTGAACTGGAGATCTTCCTGCCTCAGCCTCCCAAGCAGCTAGGATTACAGGCATGGGCCGCCACACGTGGCTCTGGAAATCACAATTCTGGTAAAGAACTTGCATTCATAAAAATATATAGACCTCTCACCATAGTTTTGAAAATAAGATCAACCCATTAAAAATGGACAAAAGATTTGAATGGACATTTTATCGAAGAAGAAACATGGGTGCCTGACAAACGCAGGAAAAGATGCTTGACCTCATTGGTCACCTGGAAAATGCAAATGGAAACCACCATGAGATACCTCTGCACACCTGCTTGGATTCTCTTTAAAAAAAAAAAAAAAAAAGACCTAAAACAGCAAGTGCTCTGAGCAAGCAGCCCTTTTGCATTTGCCGATGAGCATGCAAAATGGTCCAGCCAATTTGGAAGCCTGCCGATTTGGCAGTGGGTTAAGAATTTAAATATAAACTTATCAGATAGCGCAGCAATTCCACCCCAAGGAATCTACCAGGAGAGATGAAGACCTGTGTACCCAGAGGCTGGTGCACTAACGTCACGGCTGGGTTCACAAGGGAGATGTCCATCCGTGGTCCGTGGTACGATGATATGATGGGATATGGGTCAGTGATAAAATAAACAGGCCGCTGACACACACCACCACATGAATGAATGACAGGGAGCACTGTGCTCATTTTGTTATTATGTTGACTTGAACCGTCCAAAAGGAAACTCTGTAGAGACGGGATGCGGGTCGGTGTTGGGATGGGGAATTGGCTGCAAATAGGCAGGAGGGACCCCCGCTGAGCTGATGGAATTGCTCTAACACTGGTTTGTAGCCCTGGTTGTGCAACACCATAAATGTACGAATATTACTGAATCCCACACTTATAACAATGGACGTGCACTCAAGACCTGCGGTGCATGGATTATCTCTTGGGGAAGTGCTCAGAAAAAGGGGAGGTGCACAGTGTGAATGAGCAAGCATCCTGTAAGCTGAGCAGGCTTCTCTCAAAGCCCCCCAGGGTTCCAACAGAGGACGGCCCCCAGATCACCTCACAAGCCCCAGAAGCCATCCAGTCACCTGTTGCTTTGCACTCAAAGCAGGGGGACTCCCAAAATCCAACTTGGAATTCTGTCCCTTTTATGATCTTCTTTGGATGCACCTATAACTAAGGTGTCCCAGTACCACTCTGGGCCACAGACCAGTTCAGAATGGGCCTAGGATGACTGTTGGGAGCAGCAAGACAATACAATTAAAAGGACAGTATCTGGAGTCCCAGACCTAGGCCCAGAAGGTGTCCACCACATGAGTGAGGGAAGGAACACCCTCTTCTTTGACAAGTGAGTCCTGTGTCCTGACTTCCTGGCCGGGAGCCGGGAATGAAGACGTCCGCTGTGGGGTCCACCTTTATCACATTGAGGAAGGGGCTCCCTCCTGATGCTGGCTTTCGAGTTTCCACAGTGGGTGTTGGAATTTTGTCAAACGCTGTTCTGCATCCATCTGGTGCTGATGTGGCTTTTGTCCTTCTGTCTTAGTGTGTATGTCACAGGGTTGATGCTCAGGAGCCAAACCAACCTTGCATTCCTGGGAGAAATCCACCATGGGGTCTATCTCTGTGTTGCTGGCTTTGGTTTGCTATTTTGTTAAGAATCTTTGCATCTTTGTTCCTGAGACAGGTCCTGTGTCTGTTCCTGTGACATCTTTGTCTTTGGCATCAGGGAAAACACTGATGTCACAGAATATGTGCAATGTTTCCCTTTCTTTTTCTCAAAGTTTCTGAAGGATTGATATATTTTTTTTTGACATACTTGACAGAATTTACTACTCAAGCCATCTGGGCCTGGGCTTTTCTTTGTGAGAAGTTGTAAATTAATTGGTCTTTTTCTTTCTTTTTTTTACTCAGATGTTGTGTCTCTTATTGAATCGGTTTTGGTGATTTTTTGTCTTTCTAGGAATTTGTCCACTCTGCCTAAATTGTCCCCTCTGCTGTCATAAAATAGTTCTTAATAGTCCTCGGTATTCCGTGTGCACTGAAAGGTGCACGTTGCCCTGTGGATAGACCGTCATGTGAGTGACAGCTGTGACAGTGCCGTCACTCTCTTACATGCCTGCCGTGTCAGCGAAAGCTCATTTGCTTCAGGTGCTGCTGGTTCTGTGCTGCCCTCGGTCTCTGCCCCCCCATCTTGGAAATGGGCAGTGGGAACTGGGGTGGCACCTCCCACACAGGCGTCCTGGCATTTGGGAGGCTCACTGGTGTGTCCATGTGCCCATGACAGTCCCCTCCACGCTGGCTCTCCTTACTCTAATGACCTGTGTCACTAGGGCTGTGACACTGACTCCCTCACTCGTTCTGGTGGACAGGCATGAAAAGACAGGGGTCACCCTGGTGCCCATGCAGGGGCGAGGGTGCCACTCAGGCAGGGCAGGATGCACCTGGTGCACTGGACCTTGGAGGGGCAGAGAAGCCAAGGGGTCAGGAAGCCTGGGCGGCTGGGGGGGTGGCTGCACTTTCAACAACTCCTGGGCCTGGGGGTGGGGGGCAGCCTGCACCCTGGGCATGTAGAACCCTGGGTTGGAATGGAGAGGGAGCATGTGGGGGTGGAGCTGGCCCGTCCAGGCAGCCTGGACCCCACTGGCCAGTCATCCTCCACCCAGACCACCTGTATCAGCTGTCTGGGCTTCCCTTCCCCTTGAGTCTCAGCACTTTCTTCAGTAAAATGGGAGTGGGGTTCAGAGACCACCAGAGCTGCGTTCTGGCCCCTGTGGATATGGGCCTGGACCAAGTCACTTGCCCGCTGTCTCCCCGTCTGTGAAATGAGCACACAGCACCTGCCTCGGCTGTGTGAAGATTCACAGAGGCACTGGCCTGCCGAATGCCCAGGCTGGGCGGGAGTGAGGGTCTGTGGCAGCAGGTGGCTGGATGGTGGGGTGGCATAAGAGCTGAGGTCCCATCTGGGCCGTGGGCTGAGGTCCAGGATCCTGTGACACTGTGCTTGTGCGTGCATCTGTGCCAGCAGACATGCAGGCGTGGGCCTCCCTCTGGGGTACCTGTCAGGGTGTGGGTGACGCGACCACCTGCTCTGTAAGGGTGCACCTTTTCCTGTTTGGGGGCAGCTGTGCAGCGCCGGGGCTGCCTGTTTCAGGGCCCTCCCATTTGATCCCTGACTCATGTGGATTAGGCCAGTGGCCGCCCTGGATTTCTGGTAAGTTGTTTTTTTCTAAAAGACTGTCTCTGGCTAAGCACATCCTTCAGATCCAGCCTGTTCTTGCTCTGTGAGGACACCATAAGGTGGGGACCAAAATAAACCAGATGATGGCAAATGCCTGGGAACCCAAAGTCTATCCCCAAGTCTCCCCAGGCTAGGGGAGCCGGGTGGCTCCCAGACCCAACAGGTGAGGGTCCATTAGGAGCCCAGGCATCTCCATGTGCACCTTCCTCTTAAACTCCCATCCACTCGAATGAATTTGCAAAGAAAGAAAGAAAAAGCAGCCAAGTTCATTTTATAGAACCCAAGCCCTCAGACTGAGAGGTCTCACGTTCATCAGCACATTCAGAACCCGCATCTGCCACCTGCTCCAGTCTCTGAGGGCGGAAGGGGCCAGGGCCCAGAGAGAGTGTGCACATGCACACGTCTGTGAACACAGGCACATGCGTGTGCATGTCCTGTGCTCACACGGACACTCATCTGCACCCACTTGCAGCTAAGATCCGACGGTACCTGGGGAAATGGGCCCTGAGCTCTGCCCTCACTAGCATCCCCCAGGGATCCCAAGGGGTTTGTCTCCCCCAAAAATAAATCTCTGAAATCTTAGCGGATGTCAAAGGGGAAGCAGGATTTGCTTTATGCAATCATACTCTCCAGGGCTGCGTCCCTCATCTCCTAATGGATATAAATGGGAAAATGGGTTTTACTTTACAGAATATTTTTCTCCACAGGAACACAGCTCCAACGTTTTCAGCAATGTCGAAACACAAGTTTCATGCGCTGAGTCCCCCCATCACCAGCCTCATCGCCCCATTAGAGGCTACCCTCCCAGACACCAGCAGCCTCCCCATGGAGGCTTAAAATTCTTTCTTCACCTACAGCCAGAGGGGCCGTTTAAACAGACACGTCCACTGGTCTCTTGGCGGCTGCAAACCCCAAAGCTTCCCCAGGCACCCAGAAGAAGACAGACTCTTCCTAGGAACTCCGACACCCTGGCAGCCTGGACCCGTGACTTCTCAATCGACTCCCAGCTCTGCGCTCGGCCACACTGGCCTTGCCCTTCCTCCAAAGTGCCCAGCACCACGCTAAGTGCCCGGCTCTGCACCTGCTGTTTCTCATCCTGGCACCCTCTTTCCCTGCCTTCTCGTTCTCAGAAAAACAGAGGTCTCCTCCTGTCCCCCAGCTCCTCCTCCGCCACCACAGGACTCCAGCGCCACCGAGGCTCTGAGTGAGGGTCCCCTGGGGCAGAATCCAAAGCGCAGGGAATTCTGCAAGCAGCAGAGCAGCTTTGTTTTTTCCCAGAACATGTGTGGACAATTTCTCTCCAGTGCTGGGGACTGAACCCAAGGCCCAGTGCCTGGTGCCTGGTGCCTGCGAGGGAAGCGCTCTATCCCTGAGCTCCACCCCCAGCCCTCACCCTAAAGAGGGGAGGCCAAAGGCGAGGGGAAGGGACCACCCAGGCCACATTGCATCAGAGGCTCCACAATCTGAGTCTCCCTGCCCAGGGCAGTCTTTGGGACCAGAGCACCCCCTCTGGGCTCTGCTCCCAGCCCTGGCACCCTGGGCTTGGCTACTGCCTTAGACCCATTTAACACATGGAAGGGGTCTAAGGTCACATGCCCAGGTCACATGAGCAGCCACTGGACTACCCCTGACCTGCTGCTGGGCACACCCACCCCCCAGAGGCTTCTGCGGGGGCTATCACACCTGAGGAAGGCCGCTCAAGGGGACAGCAAAGGCCCTGGCACATAGTCCCACTCAGGGAGAACCAACAAACAGGGGGTGAGGGTGACCTCTCTCCTGGAACCACAGCAAACCAAGAAGTTAGAGGTTCCTGGGGACACTGGACAGGGAGCCAGAGTGCCCTGATGCTGCATAACGTCCCCATCCCGCAGGGGGCAGGCAACCTCTCACAAGGTGGTCAGGGATCACCACTTTTCCTGACGCACACAGGGAGCTTCCTGGGCATCTCAACTGGGTGCCCCTTGGTCAGCCCTCTGACTTCCCAGATGGGGCCCAACGCAGGAGCCCCAGCATAGGCTCTGGCCTATGGTCCAGGATCAGGAAACACATCCTGAAGGCCCCAGTCCCTCGGGCTTCCAGGAAGGCCTTTGTAGGCGCCTGGCAGAGCGTCTGTGCTGGGGGCATATCCGGGGCACTGGCTGAGGCCTTTCCCCAGCAACAGGGACGATGAAGCCACGCAGCTGTTGCTGACAGTGTCCAGAGGTTTGCTCACCATGCACTCCCCAAGGCCTCTACAGTGCCCACCGTGTGCTCAGGCAGGGTCCAGAGAGCCCTGGCAGGTGGCCACGGTCCCTTTTTCCATAGAGGACTCCCAGCCCCAAGGCCAGCCAGGAGCCATCCTCTTGCCTGCGTGGGGTGGGCATGTGGCTGCCTGTGCCTCTGTGTTTATTAAACTAGAAGAAGTTAATGACTAAGAGGTGCCTGAGTTTGATCCTGCTGAAAATAAAACTCGGATCTGTCGGTAAACATGAGGGAGCCTCCTGGCTGTCAGTCATCTCCGGGGTTCCCATCAGAGGCAGGATTCTGGCTGGATCCAACCATTTCCAGAGGTGGGGGCGGTGCTGGCCAGGTGTGCACACTGCATGGGGCAGACCCTGGAGCCTCCTGTCACCCCCTCCTTGCATGCATGAGAAGCTCTCAACTCCCTCTGTGCCCTGTAAATGCTTTGGATCCCACCACCCCTCACAGAAGAACCGTGGGAGGGGGCATATGGCAGAGAGCTTCGGAGGGCTGGGGGTTTTGCAGAGTAGAGTCATAGTGGACTGTGGGCTGCTTACCCTCCCCTCCACCCTGAGAGTCAGCCCCCACCATTAAGGCAGGGGTCTGAAAAGATGCTGACCTTCCCTGAGTTGGGGGGAGGAGGTCAGGCATAGGGGCAGAGGTGGTCAGGCACAGGGCTGGGTGACACTCTGCCCTGACACTAGCTCACTGTCCTACTGGGCCTCAGTTTCTCCATCTGTCTGATGGAGGGATTGCATCAGAGGCTCTGCCAGCTCAGTGGCCAGTAGCCGATGGGCAGGGTTGAGAGGTGTTTCCTGGCCAGGCTGTGGCTCACCAAACCCAGCCCTCTCAAACCTGGCCTCATTTGGGGGAGCTGAGGCATTGCAGAGAGAGAGAAGCAAGGCCGTGTCCCTGCGTTGGCCCCTAAAGTCCTCCCACCAGGCTCTCTCCCTGCAGCTGCCAGAGACCATTCCAGAGCTGGCCCAGGGAGCTGCCTGCAGCAGAAGCCCCCAGGGCGGCAGATGTTCGCAGTCCAGTCCTCGGCTGGCCAGCACCCTCCAGCTGCTGACAGAGAGTCCTCCATGATTCCTGCCTGCACCTTAAGGGCAGCCGGACTCCTCCTCTGCAAGGGCCCGGGGCTTGGGGCAGAGGAACATGGGGACGGTTCACAGGACAGTGGACCCCTGAAGAAGAACTGGGCCATGAGTCCTGAGGAGAGAAGGCTCACCGTTAGGGCAGGAAGGGAGGCTGAGTCATTGAGACTCGGGTCCCCCAGGACAGAAGAGCCCCAGGAGTCATGGCCAAGTGGGCAGAAGAAGGGTTGCTGTGGAGCAGCTCAGTGCTCAGACACTGGGTCACCCTATGACTCAATTTCCCCACCCACTCCTGCTCACCCCCCAGGGCACAGAGAGAGCAGGGGGATGAGCCACAGCCGTTCTGTATCCTACCCAAGAAGGCCCCGCAGGCCCTGCTGAGCTCCCTGCTGAGCTCCCTGCCGCACCTGGTCTTGTTGGGACTCCTCAACACTGAGGCATGGCCAGCCCGGGGTCAACCCAGGTCCTGCCCTGCCCGCCCCTTCTAGGAGACCAACAGAGAGGGGAGAAGACAAGGCCTGAGTGCAAGCAGCACTCCACCGCTCACTTGCCCCCTGTCCTTGGGTAATCGGTGCTAGACCCTTCTGGGACATGGAGCCCCACCTGCTGAGCTCTGCGAGAAGGGAGCATGGGTGTTTGTGTGTCTGCTGCCTCCCCATCTCTGGACCACGGTGTTGTCCCAGACTCCCAGCAGAGGACACAGTAGGTCCCCAGTGGCTCTTCTAGCTCAGATGTCCGGGAGTCCACAGCTGGTCTCCCCAGGTCCTGCCCTGCCCGCCCCTTCTAGGAGACCAACAGGGATAGTCTCAGAAAAGTAGCCGGGGTTGGGTGGGGACTGCAGAGAAGTATCACACGGCTGTAGCCGCCACCACTTCTTGCTCCCCTCTGGTGCCACTGGTTAGCAGGGACTACACAGGGGAAATAGGTGCCCCAGCAGCCAAGGTGACCCCTACTTTGCTCAAACTCCTGACGCTGCGGACACCTCCCTGCCCCACCTCTCTGCCCCCGCTCACTGCGCAACACTGGACCATACCGGGCCCTACCAGGGCCTCAGTCTCTCCCTGTGTATCTTGGACAGATGACACCAAAATCCCTGCAGTAACTCCCCCAACGGCCACCCAACAAAGAGCCACTCAAGGCCAGCTGACATCTGAGGCTCCATTGGAAGAAACTGAATCCATGACGGAAAACAAAAAGGGGAAGGGCAAGGAGGGGGAGATGACGAATGGATCCAATGTCCGCGGCAACTCCACCATCCGCTCCAGGTTCACGGCCGGAAATTTATGGCCCCGTCACCTGGCCCTGGAGATCCATCTCCTGCCTGTCACTTGCTAGCGTTTCTCATCCTGCCGCCCTCCCTCTGTACATATTTATATGCCACCCACCCTGGCACCTACAGGGTCTGCCTGTTTGTTTTTGAGGAGAAATATGAACACCCTGGGTCCATGCATCTCTGCTCGTAAATTTCTCCTGATGCTCCGGTATCCGAGTCTGGAGACACTCACAGATAAGGTCCCCTACTAATGGGGACTGTATCCCTTGGACTGGGGGGAGGACTATAGGCTAAGGGGTATGACCCAGGGAGATAGGAGAAAGATTTCTTGAGTGTTTGGAAAATTCTATTGAAATCTTGGGTTCGTGTGCGCAGGTGCATGGACATTGGGGACAGACACAGACACAGGCAGAAGCTCTGGTACTCAACCACTGATCCAAGTCTCTGTCGTAATTTAGATCCTACTAATTTTTCTCTCTTGGACTAGGGTCCAAAGACTCGGGGTCCAAGGATTTAGGCCCAGTGATTCCAAGGCCAAGGTCCAAAAGAGGGGCTACTCTGAGTTCCAATCCTAGGTTCTCCTGGGGGCCTCAGGCACCTGTTTCTTGGGGGAGGAAACGGGGGTCAGCCTCTCCCCAGCCCAAGTGTGGGGACCCCACTTCAAGGCACTTTATAAATTGCTGTTTTCTAGAGAGAGTCCTATGGGGGCAGAAGGGAAAGGGCTTCGTCCTCCCTCTGCCACTCTGGCCCCAGGTGAGCACCGGCAGACCTGCCCCCAATCCAGGTCTGTCAGGCCGGGGAGTGTGGCTCTGGTGAAGGCACCCGTCGTCCCAGCCTTTCTCAGAATCACGACCTGTCTGTGCCGGGCCTGCTGTATCATCATCCTGGGGATTTGCAAGTGGCCCTGCCACCAGGGCCGGGGATGTGTGGAAGCCTGAAGGGGCTGGAGGAGTGGACTCACGTAACCAGCCTTTCTGATTTGGAGACCCTGAGGCCCTCTGCCTAACAGGGGTTCAGACCTCCCCGGCCACCATGAGGGACCAAGGTGCTGAGGTCCTGGCCAGGCTCCAAGCCCCTTCAAAGGGGAGGTCCCCCTCTAAAACTCTGGGCCATCTGGAGTTGGTAACGAGGGACAAACCTGGAGAGGGACTTAGGAGTCCATCTCCTCAATGCTTGTCAATCAAAAGATGAGAGCAGGAAGGAAGAGGAGGCCAGGGGACTGGCTAAGCAGAAAAAAAAAATGAGGTTATTTGTGGTTTTAAAGAGACATAAACCCCATTCAATCTATTTCCTCTCCGTGCTGGGTGGAGGCTAGGAGACAGTTTCCACAAGATACAGGGTGGGGAAGTTCACCCTTTGTGCTTCTATCTCTGCATCCATCTGGAGCTCCTGATCCCAAGGATCCTGGGATCTCCTGGAAACTTTCTGCACAGCCCCCTCTAAGTGTTGGGGTCAAAAGGCAGACACAGCCAACTGGTTCTGTCTGGACATGTGGGAAGACAGGTGCCTTCACCTGAGCATTTGCTGGGAGGTCTCTATCTGGGTGAGGCTCCCAGCATGGAGGAAAGGTTTCCCCACTCCTGTGTGCTGGCTAAGTCTTCATTTCACAAAAGGCATTATCATTATATTGATTATATTCCCATCTTAGAGATGTGGAAACTGAGGCTCTATGTCATCTAAACCAAGGTCAAACAGAAGATGCCTGGAAGGACCTGATTTTGTCCTCAGAGGCTGTCGCTGTCCACCTGTGTGTTGGAGGGGAGACAGAGCCCCAGGGTACCCTCCTGAGCAACATGCGGGATTTGAGAGGAGACCCTGGAGTCAGGCTGGAGGAAGTAGGTTCAGCAGCACCCCACATACACACCCCATCCCACAGAAGACCATCAGGATGGTCCCAGGTGGGTATCCACCAAGTTGGGAGCAAAGTCCCCCACTTCATGCCAGGGTTTCAGCCCACTGGTGCACACCGTGGAAAGTGGCCCTTCCAGAACATGGCCAGTCCGGGCTGCTAAGTGAGGAGGCTCTCCAGGTTTTGACCGAGGGCTGCGGGGGCAGGGATGGTGACGTTGGGTAAAATGGGGGTCAGGGACTCAGGGGCAGCACCACTGTTCCCGGGTAGGGCAGGGGCTGCCGAGGGTCGAGGGCAAGTGGCAACCGCTCTGGAGAGCAGGCTCAGGTGAGGCGGTGAAGGAGGAAGAGGGACGACGAGGGGTAGAAGTGTTGGGGAAGAGGCAGCTCCGAGAGGAGAGATTGTGCTGGCTGCGGTAGTGACTCCGAGACGACAGCTGGACCCCGACCCTGGTCGGCTCTGCCTGGCAGGGCCAGCGCCGGATCCACCACCAAGTTCTTCCAACTTTGCACGCTGCGCTGAGATCGCGCACGGGGCCCGGGGCGCACCCAGAGCCCGGGGAGCACGCAGAACACGCGAGGTTGCCCAGAGACTCGAGGTAACGGGGCCTGCGCGTTGCCCTGGTGGCCGGGGTCCCACGCCCCCCGGCTCGGCGCCCGATCGCGCTCTGACGCGGGCTCCACGCTTACCTGCCTGGCCCCGCCGCCGTTCCGGTGCTGCGCCCGCCGCCGCTACCACCGCCGCCGCCGTCCTTCAGGCTCTAACTTCGCTCCCGGGATTGAAATTCCTCCCCAGCTTCGCCCATCGATCTGCGCGCGCCCCGCCCCTCGCCGCGCGGCCGGGGGGGGGGGGGGGAATTCGCTCTCGCCGCCCTCCCCCCGCCGCCCGCCCTCGCTCGCCCGCGCTCCTCCACCCCCTTTCCGCGGCTCGAGTCCGGCTCGCGCCGCGCACCCTCCGCTCCCTCCCCCGCCTCCCCAACCCCTCTGCTCTTGCGCTCGGCTCGCCACCGCGCTCCTTCTCTCCGCCGGAGCCAGGGCTAGCGCTGCACGGACGAGCTGGGGGGTGTTAGGAAGCACAAGGGGTGGGCATCCTTGAGGTCCCTCCCACCCACATCTAAATGGGGGGGGCAGCAGTTGTTGCCTGAACGAGCCTCGCATGACCCCCCCACACACACTTAAAGCAAAGCCAAGGCATTCTCAGGACCCTGGTGCTCCCCTGGGTCGGGCTCAAATCTCAGAGGGCTGGAACCTCGGGGCCGAGAACCCAGGGAACAGAGAGGGCTATCTCCCCCTCCCAGCCCTGGCCCCCTCCTTCCCTCACTCACCCCAACCTCTAGGATGACTTGGGGGGAGGGCTCTCGAGTACTCCTTCAGCTCGGTCTGACACAAACTGCGAGAGCCGAAGCCCCCCAGTCCGCGTGTTACAGGAGGAGAAACTGAGGCAGGGGCGTTCCAGAGGTTACGCCAAGCCACCCAGGGCATCCGAGGCAGAGCCCCAAGGATAGCAGGGACCCTCAAGACCGAGCCCTTTGGACTTCTCACCCTGCCGGCATGCCTAGACGGTGCACTGGACAAGTATGGTTCGCCCCACCCACGCCTCAGCCGCTCTGATCCCCTCCGTGGTCCTCGCTGGGGGGCCCCCTCCCCGTTTCCCGTCCCGCCCGCTTCTGATTCCCGGCCTCAGTACCCCCGGCACGCTCTCGCTCCTCACCAGCAGCTGGGCAATTCACCGAGCATACAAAAGAGTTGACTCAATTCAAAGGCAGCAAATCAAGATAAATCCTATCGTGTGTGGGGACCGGAGAAGGAATGTGAATGAACGCCCACAGCACCAGCCAGTGCTATATGGACTCGCCTGGCCCCCGGGGGGTGTCTGGGGGCGGCAGGCCCCAACCCGACCTGAGTATGCAGGGTTTTCCAAGAGCCTCAATGGGGAAGTGGGCTTTGACCTGCCTTCCCCCTGCCAGGACTTTAGAGCACTGGATGGAATTTAGGCATTTAGGGCTTTGTGGCCTCCTTCTGCCAGGTGGGTGGGGCTCTGATGGGGGGGGGGGCTTGGACAAAAACCATTGTGCCCCCACAGTTACATGTGAGTCCCGGGGTCTGTCATGGAAATACACCCAGGGTTGGTGGAGCAGAGACAAGGGCAGCAGGGCCTTTGGGGGGCATCTCAGCTGTAGTCTTTCTCCTTCAGCTACCCAGAATCTGGACTCCAGTCACAGCCAGGCCCCAGGCCAAGGGCAGGCCCTTGCTTATCTACCAAACAGACACTGGAAGCCTGTGATGTGCCAGACCTGCGCCCATGGATACTGGGGTGGGAAGCAAGGGGGCATCCTTTTCTCCCTGCCAAGTCTAAGAGGCCTCCCCAGTTGCAGTTCCACCTGGGGAAAAGGTGAACATCCGCCAAAGTCTCCCTGGTCACTCTTGCAAGGTTCTTGGGACTGGCCAGCCCTGCGAAGCAAATGAATAAGATCGACCAGAGGCCGGGCCTCACCATCAACCGGCCAAAGGCAAACCTCTGAGAGAAATACCCTGCTCCCCAGTTCTGGCAAGGCTTCCCCAGGCCTGTGCTGGCAAAGCACAGTTGGGGGTCTGGAAGGAGCCCATGGGGTTTTGATGGGTGTCTCCTATGTGCCAGGGACTGTGTTGGGTGCCTGACCGGTGCTACACCACGACCTCCCTTATACGCAGCAGGCATAGGCACTGTGAGCCGGTTTTCACCGAGTACAAAGGAGGCAGAGGTTCCAGGGTGCTCTTGACCTGTACTGCTGGACCTCCAGGCAAATACGTGGCCACTCAGGGTGAGAGATGCGGGACGCGGCACTAGAGGTCAGCTGCAGGGGCGAGTAGGGGTCACGGAGGGAGGGTCCGGACCCCCCCCCATCGAAGCGGAGTGCCCAGCTTGGGGTGGGGGGCGGTGCGGGATTGGAGGTGGGGCTGACCCACAGGGATCGGATCCTGTGTTCCCACCCCAGACAGAGACTGCGACCGAGTCCCGGGAGTCCCGCCATGCCACCCCTCCCCCGTAACCGCGCGGATGGGCGGATGGGAGGCCTGAGTATAAGTCATTAATTCTGTTACCGAGGCGCCAGAGGACATCTGTCGGGGGCCCAACACCTCGCTCCACGCCCCCTGCTCTTCCCCTAGACTCAGAGCAGCGGCAAGGATGCGACACTTAGCTTACCAAGCTGAGACTGCCGGCGCCCGCACGCGAGCGCTGGAGGGCGTCAGGGTCCGCGAGTTAACTGGGAGGGGGGCGGGGCCGGCTACCAGCCCTGGGGACAAAGATCCCCGAGCTGTTTGGGTACTTGACTCTGCAGACCCCGAGACCGAAAGAAGTATCCCTTACTACTTGTCCCCCAAGTCCTAGAACCCACTAGAGTTCTGACCTGAGTGTTGGGTGGGGTGGGGGTGGAAGCATCGGAACCTTCTTGGGCCCTTAGGCTGCGTGAAGGCTACGCTGGTCCGGGCGACTTTAAGACTTGCCGCCTTCCTACACATGTAACTGTAGCTATCCTTTCAGCAGCTTCTCAGGTCCCCTCTACTCTCCTTAGCCCCTTCGGCTGCCCCCGTAGACCCCCCAGGCCCTTTAGAGGAGTTGGCTGTGACCCCTCAGGGCAGGTGAATGTGTTTGGCCTGGGTGGTGGGTGGGAGGACCCGAGACTGGTTACTGGGGATCCCCGCTTTTCCCTGGCAGGTTGGCCTCAGGGCCTCACACCTATCCAGCGGAGGACTCAGTTGGAACGGTGCTCGGATCGCGCAAGTCCGCCCGGGCCCCTGACGGGTAGCCACAGTCCAAAACGTACAGTTTGGGAAGAGAAAAAGTTAGGGGGCGATACCCCGAGATACGAGAGGAGAGAGTGGGAGGAGAACAGAGGGTGAGGGAGCAGGAAGGACAGCGTGAGGAACATGGAGAGGGGTCACTCTGGCTGGGGTCTCACCCCAACCAGCAGCCAAGTCCACTGCGCCGACTTCCTGGGACCGAGGCACTGGCGCCTATTAATAGCCGAGAGCCTGGTCTTTCCTGCTAGCTCGGCGACCGCCGGCAGAACCCGGCAACCGGGCTGGGGTGGGGGTGCGGGTCCTGCAATACCCTTCTCAGAGCTTCAGCAGCGCGGGGCCAGCCGCTGCTCGCTCCTAGCCCGCAGCATGAAGGCTGGACTCCCAAACCCACTCCCTCCCCACCTCCGATTATGAGACCATTTCAGATTTCGGGGAGACAGTCTCTGGGCCAACTTGGGGAGCCGCGGCTATCCCTGTGCACTCAAAAGCAAGAACACACACTCTTCCCCATCTCCCTACTCCGCCCACCTTTCCGCTCTCAGAGCTCAGCAAAGTTTCGGGGTCCCTGCGGCACCTCCTAGCCCGAGGGGTCCCAAGCCCTGGCTCTTCGAGCCATCTCGTCGGGGAGGGAAGTTTGTAAGCCCGGAGCTCGGCGACCGAGAACTTTAGGTGCGCCTGCCTTCGAACCCGGAGGGTGGGTGGGGGGCGCCCGCGAGCCACGGACTCAAGGCGCTGCATCCAAAGCCCTACGGGAGGGGGGACTCAGCCCCCGCTCGGACTCCCTGGGCAGGGCAAGGGGGCTGGGGCAGCCAGGGCAGCGAGAGCCGCTGGGGACCCCCGCGCCGCCTCCGCTGCCACCGGTAGGGCATCTTCCCCGCCCCCCAGGGGCAGGGACCTGACGACCCCGCAGCTGCGGCAGAGTGGGCCCTCTCCCCCAGCCCGGGGCAGCCTCCTCCCCACAGGCCCCTTCCTACCTGAACCAGGGTGTGGGCTGGGGGCTTGAGGCACGGTCACCGGCGAGCACTGCGCGCGCGCCCAGGTCCGCTGAGCGGGGTGGCGGCGGCTTCCCCTGCTTCCTCCTCCTCTTCCTCCTCGGGGTTCGCTGGCTCCAGACAGACCTCCTCCCCCTCCCGTCCTGCCCGCCCCTCCCGGAGCCCGCCGGGCTGGGCTCGGCCTGCGACGGGGAGCCGAGAGGAGCCGGCGGGAGCCGGGCTGCGGCGCTCACTGCGTCAAGCGCGGGGCGAGCGCGGGGCGGCGGCGGGGACCGCGCGCTTGGAGCCCAGGGCCGGCCGGGCAGGCGGGGCAGCGGCGGTAACGCCGATGGGCCGGGCGGCTCCGGCTCCCGCTCCGGCTCGGGCGCGGTGGCGGCGGCCAAGGCAGCGCCGAGGTTGTAGCACATTCTTTCTGAGCGTGAGGAAGGTTTAATGTAGGAGTCCGCGCGGGGAGGGCTGGAGGAGAGGGCGGGGGCCGGGGGGCGGCCGGAGGGCTGGCGGCGGGTGTCGCTGTCCTCACGTCGGTGGACGGAGGGGGTTGTCCGAAGGGGGACACGGAGGGGAAGTTACAGCGAGCCGTGGGGAGGGCGTGAGAAGCCGCGAGGCCCCCGAGCCCCCTCCTCCCCGCCCGCTCTGCGGCCCCCTAACCCCGCCCCAGGCCACCAGCCGCTCCGAGGCTTCCCGGTGGATCCCAAGCCCCCGAATGTCTAGGGGTTGGGACCCTTCGTGTCAATGGGAGGTGGATACGTGAGGCGGGGACGTGCACGCGCTTGCGGACACGGCTGTGCGCGCGCACACACACACACCGGGAACCGCGTGGAAGTTGACCCGAAGTCAGCCCCCGTGTGGGCGCGCGCGTCCGTGAGTGTCAATGCACAGCCTTCAGGGGCGCGCGTTTCGTGGGGTGGGGAGGGCTGGGCACATCCTGAGGGTGGGGAGGTGGGGTGAGAATGTAGTCAGGTCCCCGAGGCCCAACGCCCTCAGGGACTAGCTCTCCCCCAAGGTCGCCGACCCCCTCCCACTGTCCCTCCTCTCCTCCTCGCTCGTCCCCACCCCCTCTCAGCTGGGAGAAGGGGGCGCGTGAGATCAGCCTGACACCTTCCGATTCCCGGAAGATTCGGTTTAGCGGATTTCCCTCCCACCAATCCTCCCCGCTTTTCTTTTGCCTCGGATTCCCGAGGATCGGAAATCGCTCCCTGGGGTTGTAAGCCCAGGTGTCCTCTCGCTCTCCCAGAGCACTCTCCAAGCGGCCACGTAGTCTCCCAGGGCGGCTCCCACTCCCCACCGCCCCTTCCTCAGCCGGCAGCTTTGGCGTTGGGTTAAAATTCCAAATCAGGCTCAGGAGCGCCCTCGCGGGGTACCGCCTGCGCGCAGCTTCCCGAGCCCCGAGTACGAAGCTGCGGAACCCGGGACCCCGCCAGCAGGCGCGACCCTCCGAAAGCCGCGCCCAGCACGGCGGGGCCAGGTTACCCGGAGCAACCCTGTAAAGGCTCCGAGAGGCGGCGGCCAGGGCTGTGTGCTGGAGTGCACGCTCTAAAGGGCAGGAGGCTGCCGGGGGTGATGGGGGCTACCGCCTGGGGCTTCCCTCCTGGAGGGGCCCGGGACAGGCGTGGGAGTGGCGCGGGAAGCTTTCAGAAGCGCTACCAGAGCGCCGGGGTTGGGCGCGTGTGAGCTCCAGTCCAGGGCCGATCCGGAGACCGCTCCGCAGCCCATAAACTCCGTCCGGCCTGCGGCTCCTCGGGCTGCCCAAGTCCCCGCACCAGACCTTGAGCCTCGCCAGTCCCTTCATTCCTGCAAGACCGGGGGAACGCGACCCCAACCAGGACCGGGGGGGGTGGAGGAGGGTCCACCACATTTCCCCTGGATCATCCCCGAAGGGTGATGATCAAGGACGGAGCCACTGCCTGCGGGCTGTCCCATCCTTATCCAGACGCAGGGGCACAGACCTCCTGGGAAAGGGGACCTGGGAGGCCACCGAGCCTGGCCTCCGATCTCTCTGACCAGGTCCTTCGTAGAGTGGGCCTGACCCTCTGTGGCCTGAAGTAGCCTGGATGGGTTCAGGGCTCTTTTCTCACTTTCCCCTCACAAATCGCCACTGACCTGGCTCCCCAGAAGGGAACTGTCCTGGACTTCCTGGCCGCTCCTATATTTCACCCGCTAACTCCCTCTGCGGCTCTCTGAGATGTTGTTTCCTCTGAGAGGCCAGAGACCCTGTTGGGCCTGGCTGGCTAGGCTGCTGCCCCCACAAAACCCTCAGAACCTCTCAGATTCCCAGGCTGGGAATGGGAGACAGGTGGGACCCTACAATGAAGGTGGAGGGAGGTCCCCTTGGAGATCTTCCTCTGGGCTTTCTCCTTCCCTCCCTCCCTCCCTCCCTCATTATCTGTCTTCTCCAGTCTCTCTTCTTCCCTCTCTTTCTCAGTCTCTCCCTTCCCCCATCTCTATCTCCCTCTCCCCAAGTGTCTGTCTCTCTCTCTCCCTTTTATCTCTCCCTCCCCACAAGCCTCCTCTTGTCACCCTAAGTCTCTCTCTCCTCCCAAGTCCCCCATCTCTGTCTCTCCCTCCCTCTGTCTCTACCTCTGTCTTTTCCGGTTCTCTTCCTCCCACTCTGTCTCTCTCCTCTCTCTATCTCCTCCTGAAACACCCCCTACACAGACACAGCCTGATTCACTTCCCAAAAGCAATGTGTGGTGCACACCATTATCCCCACGGCGTGTACACACACACACACACATACACACACACACACACACACACACACCCTGTGGACACTCCCTCTGACTCACCCTCAGCCCATCCACCTATGAGGAATGGCAGCCACCTAGACAGAAAGGACAGGGCCCTCCACACAGAGGCCCTGCCTAAACTGCTGCTGGTGTACCTGTTGCAGCCAGCCATGGTGACACCTTGGGTCCACATGGGACCCTTGCTAACCCACATGCGCACACGCTGCTGGGAATTTCAAGACCTGCCCCATGAAATGAATGGTCACTAGGTGCTTTCTGCTTCATCCATCCATCCAGGCCTTACAACGGTCCTAGCTGTTAAGGTCTCCATGTCTCAGACCGTGAAACCAAGGGGTTGCGGGTGCTGTGCCAGGGTCATCATAAACTGGTAACTGGTCAACTCACAATTTAAATCCAGATGGTCCAACTGCAAAACCACCGAACTTAGTATTTATTTTCTTATCTACACACACACACACACACACACACACACACACACACACACGCCTGCTCAGGCCTTTGCAAGGGTGTCTGCTGGGTAAGCCCCAGACTCAACAAAGACCTGGATCAACCAGATGGATAGAGAGAGCAGGGATAGTGGCTCACTCTTCCTGCTGGACATGAGGCAGCTTCCCAGGCTCCAGGAGTTCCCTCTGCCTTTCCAATGCCCACAAGCTCCTCATTCAGAATTACACTGGCTCAGGTGGGATCGATCTAGTGAGCAGTCTTTGGGGACATACCTTTGAAGGGGATAATGAGACCACCAGCCCCGTCCTTCCTCTTCCTCTCCTTTTTTCCTGTTCCTACCCCAAAGCAACAAATCATGGACTAAAATCTCCAAAACCGTGAGCTAAAAATAAATCTCACACACCTCTCTCTCTCTTTTCTCCCCCCCCACTCCCTCTCTCTCTGTACCAGGGACTGAACTCAGGGGCACTCTACCACTGAGCCACATCCCCAGCCCTATTTTCTATTTTGTCTCTTATTTAGAGACAGGGTCTCTCTGAGTTGCTCAGGGCCTCACTGAGTTGCTGAGGCTGGCTTTGAACTTGCGATCCTCCTGTCTCAGCCTCCCAATCTTTTTTCTTTATAAGCTGGAAAAAGAGAAAAAAATTATGCTGGCCCTACAGAGACCCCACTGGGAGGGAGGCCAGGATGCCAGCTGGGTCAGTAAGTCTCCTTTTTATGAAAATCATCACCACCTCTTGGCCCACCCAAGTGCTCTTTGGGGAGAGGCCTCCGATTGGTTAGAAGCACCTCAACTGTGCCTGTGCCCCTGGGTGCCCTACCAAGTGCTCACCATGTTAGATTATCAATATTTTCCACCAGAGTGCAGGCTCAAGAATTGACAGAGGGAATGACCACACATACTGTCAAATAAACCTGCTTAGTGGCTCTATCATTTCTGTACCCTCATGGGTGGCTCCTGTGTCCTTTGTCCACTAAAGATGGCCTGGCTGGGAGTAAATGACCCAGGTAGGACAGTTGCCAGAGGGCATTCATGGAAGGAGGGAGGGACACAGGTGACTGGGATTAATAGGGAGAAGAGCCCACAGCCATCCTAAGAAAATAATACCCAGAGAAAAATGGTGACAATTTTATCCTGTACCCAGAACTTCACAGCAGCATTAACAAACACCCATAAATCCCCAAAGCCATAAAAGAAACACTGTCCAATTTGTATCCCTGGCAAAAAACGAATTTCCCCATATCTAAAGAGCTCTTACAAATCAATAAGAAAAAATAGCCAAGAGGAAAAAAAATGAGCAGAGGTTGTAAATAAAAAGAAAGGATATTTAAAAAATTCAAAAGTGTCCACTCCTAACAGAAATGCAAATTAAAGCTATTCTGGGATGATTTTATTTATTTTTTAACTCATCAGGTGAGTGAAGGTTAGAAAGTTTGAAGACATGTCCAAGGCTTCCGTGCAGACACTCTGGGATGCAGAAATCCCAAATCCCCACACCCTTTGGCCAGCATTTACTTCTAGGAGTGTGTCCTCCAGATACTGGTTGGGAATGTGAAAAGTGACATGTTACAGTGAACAAGGCTGTTTGCTGAGGCTCTCTTTAACAGCCACAGACTTGAAACACCCTAAGTGCCTTCAGATGGGGTGGGGGGCAGGGTGTTTGGCTAGGTCATGGCCCATTCAAGCCTAGAGAGTTGAGTTAATTTGAATCCATCTCCAAGATCGTCCTTGGGGGGAAAAAGGTAAGTGGGAGACCAATGTTGTATGGCACATTTTTTTAGTTCCAAAAGAAAAGAGAGAAAGAACATTTTATTTGCTGTGTGTGCGTAGACTGATCTCTGGGAGCACACTCCAAGAAACAAGGAGCCTCCTGTCGAGGGGTGGCAGGCAGGCCAGAGGGATGTACTTTTTAAATATTATTTATTCATGGATAGTGAAATGCAGCGTTCTTAAGGCGTAGACAGTTCTATATTCAGTTGTTTACACAGTTCTATGAGTTTTGACAAATGTATACATCTGTTGTAATCACTGCCTGGATCAGAATATTGAATACGGCCATCACCCCAGAAAATGAGACTGACTTTCATGGTGTACCCATGCATGCCATTTGAATTTTGGGCAACGTGCAGATGTTTCCCCTTATAATAAACTTGAATGGAATTCAAGAATGGAAATGAAAAATTGTTTCCTGTCATTTCTTCTCCTGCCTAAAGAAACTCAGGGAAGCAAATCTTTCCAGCCCCACTTCACAGGTGACAGGAGTGTCTTTCATGGGGTGAACATGACTTGATTAGGGGACCCCACAGGGGGCAGTCAGGGCTTGAACCCAAGGCTGGCTCGCTCTCTCTCGCGCGCTCTCTCTCTCTCTCTCTCTTTCTCTCTCTCTCTCTCTCTCTCTCTCTCTCTCTCTCTCTCTCTCTCTCTCTCTCTCTTTCTTCTTATCAGGGATTGAATCCAGGGGCACTTAACCACTGAGCCACATCCCTAGCCCTTTTTTATATTTTATTTAGAGACAGGGTCTCCCTGAGTTGCTGAGGCTGGCTTTAAACCTGCAATCCTCCTGCCTCAGCCTGTCAAATAAACCTGGTAACTGGTCAAGTCACAGTTTAATTCCAGATGGCCCAACCTGTTACCAGGTTACAGGCATGTGCCACCATACCTGGCCAAGGCTGTTTTTTTGTTGTTGTTGTTTGTTTTGTTTTGTTTTAAATGGCTTTATTGAGGTATAAAGCACATACCACCTAATTCATCCCTTTAGAGTATACAGTTGATGGGTTTTAGTATATTCACAGAATCACGAAATCATTAACCACTATCTAATTTTAGGACACCACCAATAGGAAACCCTAGGGGCATTATCAGGCACTCCTGGTTTACCACCACCACCCCAACCCTAGACAGCCCGCCCGTCGGCTTTGTTCTTCTATGGATTTCTTGGTTCTCGATATTTCATATAAATGGAATCTGATGAAATCTGGTCTTTTGTGACGGATCTATTTCACTGCGCATAATTGTTTTGAGGTTCGTACATGGCGTACTGTGTGTTAGCGCTCCGTTCTTTTTTATTGCCAGATAATACTCAATTGTATGGTCATACCATATTTTATTGCCCATTCATCAACTGACAGGCACTTAGGTTGTTCCCTCTTTGGGGACAGATGACCAGCATGGTCATGAACATTCATGGACATTTTTTGTGGGGTCAATGTTCCCAGTTCTCACAGGTACTGGAGCTGTGGGGTCACATGGACCTCAGTGTTTAACATTTTGAAGAACTCACAAACCCTCTGCCACGGCAGACCCAATGTTTTACACACCTACCGCAGTGTATGGGCTTTCAACTTCTCCACATCCTCACCAACACTGGTTATCTTGTCATTTTTGATTATGGCCATCCTGGTGGGTGTGAGGTGGCATCTCATTATAGTTTTGATTTGCATCTCCCCGAAGGCTAGTGATGTTGAACATCTTTTCATGTGCATTTTGGTCATTTGCATATCTTCTTTAGATAAATGAATATTCAGATATTTTTGCCCATTTTTAAATCAGCATATTTATCTTTTTATTATTGAGCTGTCAGAGTTCTTTATATATGTCCAGAATATATAAAGAACTTGCAAATAGTTTCTTTCTGGGGGTTATTTTTTTTAAAAAAACTTTTGTATTGGTACTGTTCGCAGCTCAGAAAGTTCTAATTTTGATGAAAACTAATTTTTTTTCTTCTGTTTCTTGTGCTCTTGGTCAAGAGTCACCTCTCAGAAGGCTTGACCTGAGATGAAGATTGACTCCTAGTTTGTCTCCTCAGATTTATATAATTTTAGCTCTGATATTTAGGTCTTGGCTGTATTGTGAGTTAATTTTGGTATATGGTGTGAGGCAGGGGTCTAAAGTCTTGCTTTTTAAGGCAGATATCCAATTGTCTCAGTGCTGTTTGTTGAAAGACTATTCTTTCCCCTGTTGAATTGTGTTGATGCTTCTGCCAGAAATAAGTTGACTAAGGGTTTGTTTCTGGGCCCCCAGTTCGAGTCCATTGAAGTATGTGTCCACCCTTACAACAGTACTACACTGCCTTCATTACCACACGAAGTCTTGACATCAGGAAGGGTGAGTCGTCCAACTCTGTTCTTTTTCAAGATTGTTTTGACTCTGTGGGGTTCTTGAACCCAATGTGCATTGCAAACTCTGGATCGTCCCTGGGCATCTCTGAGTAGATGAGGCACATAAGTAGCCCCCATACTTGGGACTGTGAAATACTATGAACAAAGTACACATCCATTTTGCACCTACTGTGTGCCAGGAACTGCTGTAGGTATCCAACATGCATTTATTCATCCCAGTCATGGGAGTTTGTTCCATTGACGTCCTTTTGCACAGTGAGGAGACCGAGGTATCAGGGGGCTGGGGAACTTACCCAAGGCCACCCTGTCCACTAAGGGATGGTTGGGATCATTTTATAGCAAGGACCCAGACACCTGCTGCCTGCATCCCAGGTCTGCTGTACTTCTCCACCACATTTCTGAGTTCAAGTGTCCATCAACCACTCTCTACATACACTGCAGATACCAGTGACCACCAACACCTGTGAAGGCCTCCAAGAACCAGGGCCACCATCTCTGTCCAGCCAATGTTTGCTGGCTGCATGATGGTGGGAGGAAAAAGAGATGGAAAGACAGATGGACAGACAAGATTCCAGCCCTGTGCTGCATCCATTTTGTCTCTGGTTGTCCAGGGGACCTTGCCTGGCCCTACTGGGTGGAGTGGACAGGAGACCAGGTGGGCACCCCCTTTCCACCCCTGTGTTTTGAAGGCTGGGGGTGCTTTCCTCAATATCGAAGGCAAATGGCCCAGAGCCCAGGCCTGTTCCCCTGTGATTCATTCTGCTTGATTCTGACTAAAATGGGGCTTAATGAGAAGATAACAAAAATGACATTTTGCAAGCTTTAAAGTGGACAGTGTCCAGAGGTATTTTATTTCTTAAAAAAAAAATAGTATCAACCATGAGGACATTTCACTTGGAGGGAGATGTCTGGGAACAGTGAGCGAGTAGAGGAGGGTGCTCAGCCACATGGCCCATGGGTCCCTGGGTCTTTCCAAGGGTTTCAGGATGGACACACTGACAGTGGCCACCTGTGGGTGTGGCCTTGAACTCAGTGTGCCCCTCCTGCCCCTTATGATGGCAGAGCTACAGGAGGTTCCTTTCCCTGGCTTCTTGCTGTGAGCCCCTTGGGGATCAGGCTGGTTTGGTCACCATGTCACTCCTGAACACAGTAGGTACCACAGTAGGCACTTTGGAGCTGAGCTGCAGGCATGATTTTCCCCAAAGATGTGCCCTCAGTAATAGCTTCTATGCACTGGGGTCCCTGGCTCCAGGTGGGCCCCATTTCCCAACCCTCTGGTTCTCTCCCAGAGCTGAGAGGGACAAAATGCTACAGGTCTAGCTCGCTGCAGCCAAGCACTGGGCAAAGGCCCCGAACCCCAGGAGGCAGGCAGGGTCTGGCTGGGTCTCTCCAGGGGGCTGCTAATCTGAACCTGTATCCAAAAACGTGTACGGGTTAAAATGCATGTATGCCTATGTGTCCGCACACGTGTTCACATGTGTGTGTCTGCATACATACCCATGTGCGTGTGTGTGTGTGTGTGTGTGTGTATGTGCACTCCTGCTCATGGGCACCCTCTTGCACTCCACTGTTAGCTATCAGCAATACGTGGAGCACCTGAGGCTGGAGAGGCCATGAGTCCCTCCGTGCCCAGACACAGGGCTCAGGAAGGAAGGGGGACAGGTGCAGGTGAGGCTGATGGGTCACCACCAGGAGCTCACAGCCTCAGAGCACTTCCCAGGTGAGCTACACCTAACCCTGATTCCGTGTCCTGGGGTGACAGTCAGGAAGAGCCACACACTGGGTCACTTAAAACAACAGACCTTTATTCATTCACAGTCTGAGGGCCTGAAGCCAAAATCAGGGCCACCTTCCCTCTGATGGCTCTCAAGGGGCTTCTACCTTCCGCCCCCTGCCCCACCCACCCACGCAATCTCGGGTGTTCCAGTTCTGTGGCTTCGAGACTTGTCACGACACTTTCTCTGAACATGTTCTCCTGGGTCCCAATTTCCCCCTGTCCTAAGGACAGTCAAGTTAGCCGTACCAATGATGCCATTTTACCCTGATCTCCTTTAAAGACCCTGTCTCCAGATAAGGTCACATTCCAAAGGGGGTTAGGACACCCACATATCCTTTCAGGGACTCTACTGAGCCCATGACAACTCATATCCTGATTACTTTTGCCACCTTTTATAAGGGCAGTTGAGGCTCGGCAATTCCAGCCCTGGGCCCAGGATCTCCCAGGCTGGGGACTGATAATCACAGCAGGCGGGTGCCGCGCATGCTCAGGAGGAGGCAAGCCGACTCTGGGCAACCCGGGCCATCTCCTGGCCTCCTGGGGGGGGGGCAGCATGTGATTTGGGCCTCGTCTGTTGAGAATTTGTATTGCCTGCAGAAGCTCTGCGAGTCAAGTTCCAGGAAAAATCCCATCTGTTCTGACACTCCCCCAACCTTCCCTCCCACACCCCAGAGCAGCCTCAGGGCTCAGGCCCCCTTTTCAGTCCTCAGAGGCTACAAGGGCCCCTCAGTGCCACCATCCCTCTTCCTCCCCTCCAAGTCCCTCTGTTCTCTGAAAGCTGGACTTGCTCCTCCTCAGCCTTGGCAGTGAATAGTCCCCGAGGTCCATCCATCTTGCCGCTGAATGTGTCCCTAACCTGCCGCCTTCCCCCATCTGCAGAGCCATTGTCCTCGCCTGGACTGAGCACAAGAGTAAATTTGGCATTTGGAAACGTGAGTTCTTCAAACACAGTCCTTGCATACCCCCAGGCCCCTGGGCACACCATTCCTACCTCCGGGGTGGGGGGGGTCCTCTCCCTAGGGAGCTGGACATTGCACAGTGTCTGAGAGGGGCCTGTGGGTCTCTGAGACCTCACACCCTTGGAGACATAAGACACATAGGTCCAGCCATGCCTGAGGGGGACAGCCAGGGTGCCTGGGATGTCGGTCACCTGGACCCATCTCCCCGAGCATGGAAGAGCCTCTGAGCGTCCACTCTTGCCCATACTGACCAAGCTTCCCTTATGCTCTGGCTGAGGGAGACTTCCCAAATCCCACATCTCCTCGTAGAAGAAGCCATCTTCCTGTTCTCTGTGGAATTACCTCCGGCCACCACCCCAGCTGACACTTTGCCCCAGGGGTGTTCCAGCATGCCCACCAGGCCTTAGCTCATGCTGACACCTCTACTGGGCCTGCCCGCCACTCCTCAATGGCTTGTGGGGTTCCCTGTGGAGGAGCACCCTGCAGGAGGCTTGTTTCATTCCACACTGGAGTCACAGGGTTGCACTTACCTTACGGGGGCTGAGCAGTCTGGGGGATGGATGGGCAGGTGGGTCCAGGAGCAAGGGCCTTGGTGGTGACGAACCAAGGTCCTGACATTCCCGGGCTTGTCCCTGTCCCTGCCAGCCTGCTAGACCCACCTCCCTTTGCCTCCCCCTTCCTCCCTAGACGCCTCTTCACTGTCTCTCAATAGACTGGCCGCTCACCCCAAGGCCCCTCGTGGTGGACAACCAGGCCTAGGTACGGATCCCGGCCAGGCTGCACTCTGCCTGGAGCCTTGGTCTGTGCTCCCTTGGAGGGAAGCCAGTGTCTCCCGCCTTCCAGGTCGGCCATGACCCCACTGGTCAGAGGCTTGTGAACGAGAGTCAGAATGGTGGCCAACACCCACAGCACCCTATCAGCCCAGCTCCAGGCACACGGACCCTGACGGCCACACTGGGGTCAGCATGGTTGCCCTGCAGAGCAGAGCCAGTTCCAGAAAATTCTCTTCCTCTGGGGCTGCTTTTGGGTGGACCCTATACCTACAACCTGACCTTCAACACTGCCCAGCCCCTCGGCCTCCATGAAAGCACAAATTAGGAAATGGAACGGCCACCATGTGTGGAGGGGTCCGTCCCTGCACCCTGAGGGCCATCTCCACCACTGCTTCCCTCCAAGACTCTGTACCCTTCCATTGCCTTTGGCAAAAATAAAGCCCCCCTCCACAGTGCTGGCCTTTCTGCTCCTCCCACTCTCCAGCCTCCTCCCCCAGTGGGTACCAGGATGTGCTTGATTCCCTCCAATGTCAGGGAGCTCACTCCTGCTCCCCACATGTCCACCAGGGCAAGACAACATGGTCCATCCCTGATGGCTCTCAGCCATCAGTGTCACTCTGCTGGGGTGTCTCTCAAGTGTCCCCGTTGGGCCAAACCCTAACATTCCTTCGCTGCTCATGGAATCAGTGCTGCTCTAGGGCTGAGGCTCCTTCCCACCAGCTCCACCCCCTCCTTAAAGCCACCCCCACACACACTTCTTCAGCCCACACAGCATGGCCAGGGGCTTATGTCATTTACTTATTCCCTTCCCAGACCCTAGGGGTAGGGTTTAGGATTATCCCCCACTTACCAGAGAAGAAAGCTGAAGCCAGGGACCTCTCATTGGTCATGCAACCAGTCAGTGGCAGGGCTGGGGTCCAAGCCCACGTATCAGCATCCAGTCGGAGGCCTGCGAGCGTCGGCCTGGCCCGGCTCTGCTCAGCACTTGCTCAGCCAGCTGGGCCATTATATTCCTTTTTCTCACCCATAAGGCTCCTGCTCTGTGGTTGTGCAGTTTGCATATAAATGACCTTGACCGTCACTGAAGGTCCTTACAGTGCTTGAAGGTCAAGGGGGCTGGGAGATGGGAGGAACCTTCCCTGAGTCACTCAGTAGGTGATGAGGGTGGCCCTGGAAGAGGACTTCCTGGGGAGAGGACAGGGTGATGGGCTTACCTGGGTCCCCTGCAAATTCCCATGCTGATGGCTGATCCCCGCACCTCAGAAGGTGAGTGTACTAGGGTGGCCCTAGTCCAATCCGGCTGGGGCTCTTATAAAAGAGGTCAGGAGACAGACACACAGAGGGACGACACTGTGAAGCCACCCAGAGAGGAGGCTACAAGCCTAGGAGGGCAGCCGCGGGAGCCAGCCCTGCCCACCGTGGTCTCTCTCAGCCTGCAGGACCAGTAGACAGTACACTGCTGTGGTTTAAGTCACCCCGTCTGTGGCACTTTGCTACGGCAGCTGAGCAGACTGACAGAGGTGAGGGCTCCCTGTCTCCACGCTGGGGACTCTGGGACCACAGCGGGGGGTGAGGCTGGTCCCCAGGGTCCTGTGCTGGGTGCTCCCTTTGCAGAAGCCGGCCATCTCTAGCTGGCTTGGCACAGCCAGCCCAAGATCGCTACGCCGGGGACTCCAGCAAGTCCCTGCTTTATGACAAGCCATCAAGTGGCCAGCAGATAAAATGCCTGTCCCATGTGACAAATTTGATATATAAAAAGTCTCCAAGCCTCTTTTTATTGACTGGGGATCTTGTGCTTCAAACTCCACTATCTCCCTGGCTGACAGATTGCCTGCTGAAGCCAGGCCCTCACTGTCCTGGCTGGTGGGGACACGGAACTCAGTCTCCTGGCCCTCAGCCTTCAGGCCCTGGATACTTCTTGGGGTGTCCTGGTCCTCCAGCAGCAGCAGGCCCCCCACTTTCACCAGCTGGGCCCCTCTCACCCTAATGCAAGCTCTATTGCTTTCCTGGAGGGCAGGTAGGACACCATTTTGGGGTGGGGGGGGGTGCAGAGACCACAGGGGACCTGCCACAAGCAGCACCTGCAGTCTGGGCACTAAAACCGTGGCAGCAGGATTGGGTGGCAGCTCTGTTGACCATGGGGGCACTGGACGAGGGGCTGTCCCCTTTGCAGATGGGAATATGAAGCCTGAGATGGGAGAAGGACTGACCCAGGTCTCTGCAAGCTGAAGGTGGAGCTGAGCTGGGAGCCTAGTCTGCGGATCCCCAGGACGGATCACGTATCCTCGAACCAGCCCCTCTGCCCTGGCTTCTGGGGCAGTAGCAGCTGTTTCTAGCCTAGCCTGGTCCCCTTGGGACCTCACCAAGCCAAAAATGCCTGTGGCCTCAAAGGGAGCTGGGGGGGACGGCACGTCGCACTACAGGAAGGACCGTTTCTCTCTTCCAAAAGAGCTGGGACCTCAGCACGTCCGACAAGACTGAGCTCGGGAGCCAATCGCTGCACGGGGAGCCAGTAATTAATAAAAATGGGTAATGATAGACCATCTGTCCCAGCCTGCGCTCCGTGGCAGGGCCACGTCGAGCCCTCATTAGGCATTCCTCTGCCGTTGTCCCCACAGATGTTGGCAGTAGCTGCGCCGGTCCCATGGGAAAAGAAGGTTGAACGCGTTTAGGCAATCAGCTCAGAGGAGGCTGGGTCTCGGCCACGGAGCTTCTGCAGGCTGAGCTGGTGGGAAGGGCCACAGTGCGAGGGCCCTCCATCCGTCCTCCACCCTGGAATGAGATGGGCCTGGCCCTGGTTCCTCTCTTCACTCCTTGTGTGACCTTGGGCAAGCACTGAACCACTCTGAACCTCTATGTCCCACACTGGCAAGGTCAGAGTTGAGCCCCCAAGGAGAGTTACTGTCGGCTGGGGAAGGCAGGGCAAGAAGTCAGGACTTATCAGGGCCTTAGTGTGCTAGCACAGAGTCAGGAGCCCTGGTTCACACTGGGCCAAGCTCCCAGCCCACAGAGGTCACTGCACAGGAAAGGCATCCTGGAAAGGCACGCCAAGAGGCCCAGGTGTCCTGGAACTCCAGAAGGTGCTGGGCAGGGCTTGTTCTCCTTGACCACTCCTGTTGGACAAGGCCTGCAGCTCAAGGGCCTCCCCTTCCCCTGAAGGAAGGTCCATCCTGTGGGGACACAGGACTAGGACTCAGAAAGCCCAGGGCTTACAGGCTTGTAAGTCACAGGAGCAAGATGAGACTTGGGGCAGAGGGTTTCTAGAGGGCAGAAGAGGAATGAGGGTCTGGACCCAGCAGAGGGATGCTCTTGAGTGGTTCTGAGGTCAGCAGCAGGTCTTGGCTTCTGGCTCTGTGTTTGTGACCCTGCTCCCTGACCTGGGGTCCCTCTGGACAAAGAGCCAAATGTCCTCAGATCAGGACTCCTGACCACAGAGCAGCCACAGTCACCAAGAGATTGTTGGACCTTGAATGTGGCAGGGGATCATCCACAGAGAGGGACACTGAGCCACAGAGCTGAGGGGCCTGCCCAAGGTCACACAGGCATGAGCAGCAGAGCCCCTGTGCACTAAGGTCTTGGCTCATCTTGATCCTGAAGGTGACGGTCCCCTGACTCAGGACTCCCCAATCTGATCTACTCTCTGATGCACCTGGAGCCCCTCTGCCCCACCCTGTGAGCTCCTGGCCCACCTTGGCCTTGTCTGTCCCAGGGAATGGCTGGCTGAGCTATCCCAGGCCATGGATCGGGAGTTCAGAAGAGACACCTGGCCATAGGCCTCTCCGGTTACTCATCCTGTGTAACCTGAAGTCTGGCCTGGCATCCCTCCAGGGAACCCAAGCTTCCCAGCTTTGTCCCCAGCACAACGGAGCACCTGGAAAGTGGAATCAGAGATGTTTTTGTTCCTGGAGCACCCAGACTGCCTGAGCCCTCCTGGACCCAAAGGGCCCGTGGAGGTCAGAAGGGAAACTGAGGTCAGGGCAGGGCTGGTCCTTACACAGGAAGTGGAGCACAGAAGAGAGCCTGGGCCTCCTGAGCCCTTGGTCAGGGATCACCAGATACCTGGGGTGGGGGTCTCCTGGGACAGAGCTGCCTTGCTGGCTCACACACATCGGCGACAGAGACAGGTGGGTGCAGGGCAACTAGCAAGCCATGGAGGTACCCAAGGGCAAGAGGATAGAGAGGGTAGCATCATTAGTGTCGTGAATATTCATGCAAAAATTATGAATATTCATGGTAACCTCTTCTACCACTGATAGGGAGAGGCTGGGCTGCGAGGGAGGACAGATCACTCCTTCCTGGACCAACTTTAAGGCCAGAACCCAGCAGTGGCCTTGGGCTTCGGAGCCCGCCGGCCCAGCCAACCCCACAGGGCCCTTCTCTAAGGCTTGCTGAGGACGGGGGCCAGCAATAGCTGGGCCAGAGTGAGAGGACAGGTGGGTTCTCCCTGACCTGGCTGAGGGCTCCAGAGCCCAGCTGGCCAGACACCTGGGCATGGCAGGCTGAGGAAAGATCCTCCAGCCGGCCTGGCTTCTCCTGGTGACTGGCAGGCAGCCATGGAGGAGCTGGGCATGGCTGCAGCTGCTCAGAACAAGCATCACCTGGGGGCTAATGGGGAAGGCAAGATTGAGCCAGGAATGGAGCTGCCCAGTGCCCACGCCTTTCCTTTCACAGAAATGAAAAGAGCAGGGATCAGAGAGGGTCAGTGACTTGCCCAAGGTCGCACAGTAAAATCACGAAAAAGCCTAAGGTTCCATTCTATTAATAGTGGGCATGCAGGTAGATACCATCACATCTGAGCAGGTTCTACCCTGGGACAAAAGGAGAACTCTATTCCTGGCACATATTAGGCCTCCAGGTAGTATTCACTGAGTGAAAGAAAGATCCATAATGCTAAATTTGTTTCTATTTAACGATGATAAAACTGAGGCTTGGAGATGAAGGAGCTGACCCAGATTTTGCAGGTAAGGTGTGCCAAGAGAGATGGACAGGTGAGACTCACCTGAAGGCAAAGACAGAAAGCCCAGAAGACCGTGGGCTGTCTGGACCGAAGGCATCAGGGCTGGCGGAGATGGGACGGGGAGGATCCTGAGATGAGGGGGGGAGGTCTATGGTTCCAGAGCAGTCTCAAGCAGAGGCACCAACCCCATCTGTGTCGGGGACGAGCCAGAAGGGAAGCCATGTTGATAAGAAATCAAATGAGGAGGCTGACAGAGTGTGCAGAGGAAAAATAATCGTAAATGATGGTTTTTATTAAAAAAAAATATATCACCAGGAAAATGTATGCTCATTCTAGAGCCCAAAAAAGCCCAGAATGTCATAAGGGGGAAGGGAAGGGATGGGGAATAGAAAATTAAAATCATGAAAATAGCCCCCCAAAATGTCCTGCTACCTACTGAAGGCCATAGCACAAGAGGGCGGGCGCTGGGGGGGCTGGCACTGGCATATGGGTGATAAACATTGTCCCCCGACTGCAGGAGCAAGAGCTGCGGGCAGAGGAGGGACAGATAATCCCTCACGGGGCAGTGATGGATGGTTCCTGTCATGGCCAAGGAGGCCCCGTTGGCCGGGCCTGGGGGCTGGAGCCTGGGCCTCCACAGGGTTGGGGGCCCTCTGCCTGGAGGTGGGGCTTCTGGCAGTCCTGGCTGAAGGTGGCCACCCAGTTGGGTTACTTGTACTGACTCCATGCTGTAAGCATGGGTCCAAGTGGGACAGCACCCTGGACCCCCTAAATGAGGGCTCCCTCCCAGAGGAAGGAGAAGAGGCAGCATCTTGGGCTTCTCCTGGCATGTCCCCACGGTCATCGCAGCACCCCCTCTCCCTGGATGGGTGCAGGGAATCAGTCACGTCTGTCCCTCCTTAGCCGACGGGCCCCAGGAAGTCCCCCACCTCAGCAATCCAGCCCAGGGTGAAGGGTGCCAATGCCCGGTGCCAAGTGGGCCCCAGTATGCCCATGGCTGATAGGGGCATGCCACGCCAGCTGGGTACACTCCTGAGACTTACAGGGACACTGGCCCTTGACCCGTACAAAGCAAAAGAAAAGGCCCCAAGAATCCCTCAAGGTCCCCTTCAGCCCTGATATCAATGGCGGACACCCTGACTGTGGCCAGGAAATAAACAGCTTCCAGGTCAGGGTGGAGGGGTGACAGGAAGGGCAGAGCTGGCCAGGGCTGGGGGCGCTGGGACCCATTTGCAGAAAACCCCCGTGACTCCACCTCTTGGACCTCCGGAAATGGAGGTAGTAGCCAGAACACCAGGTTCCTTGGTGTGAAGAGGTGGCTGGGCCACTCCCTCCCTGAGGGGTGACCGTGGTGACCACCTGCCCAGCCAGCAGCATGAAGGGCAGGCAGCCAGGCACCGGCCAGACCCGTCCTGGCCTTGGCCGCTGAGGGCTTCCCAGCTCCCCCCGCCCAGCTGTGTGCCCGCGGGAGCCCAGACTGTTCTGCTCGGCGTCCTCCCTTGAGACCCCAAGGGAGCAGATGGGGACACAGTAAGGCTGGAAGGTGGGGACAGATGGGGAGATGACGAAGTGATGAGAGAAACAGAAAGGCAGGCAAGAATCGGAGAGACTGAGGACGGGCAGACAGGAGGAGAGGCACAGAAACACTCCCGGACCCCGACACCCCAGCCTGTCTACCAGGTCTCACCCCCCTCCCTCCCTAGGAAGCCCTGGCCTGGCTTCTTGGGGCCCCCTGTTCATTCAGGGTCCCCATTCCTACCTCCCCCAAGCCACCCCCTTCCCAGGACTCTACCTCCTGAGGCCTCTCTTCTCAGGCTCTGCAGTTACGTTGTTGGAAGACGAATTTTTCATCCCTTGTAAGTGATCTCCTCCCGGAGAAAGACCAAGTCCTCCTTCAACCTCCCACGACGCCCCCGCTGAGAGTCCTGAGCTTCCCCCAGCTCCATCCAGACCCCACCTGGGCCCATCCATCTACCCAGTAAACCGGAGCTGGGTAGTGAGTGAGGGGGAAGCCCCAGGACCTGAGGCCCAGGCAGGGGGCTTCATTTCTCTTGATCAGAGGCGGCTTGTGGCCAGCCGACTCCTCACCCTCCCGGCCCCAGACCCCTCCCCAGACCAGGGTGACTCTGGACCCAGGACCCTGGCTCCCCAGCTCCCAGCCCCCTTCCCTATGACACCAAAGCCCTCCCCGTTCCTAGCATTTCCCGAGGGTCAATTAAGATGTCTGGAGTTGATTAGGCTCTGACACTGATGAAACCCAGAGGTAATTAGCAAAAGAAAAAAAAAAGTTTTGATTAGTCCTCAGCATAATTCTCTCCAATTATTCAAAGTTCATGCCTGCAGGGGGTGGAATATCTCCAGGAATATTTATTTATATCCCAGTTTTTTCATCAACTTTGTGAATCTAGTTAATCACCAGGCCCTGAACTTGTTAACTTGGAGAATTTGGCCAAGGGCTGGGCCGGTCTGGGACTAAGGCTCAGTTGAGGGGACATGAAGTCCCCTCCTTTATCACCTAGAAGAGAGCCCAGGGTCCTCACTGACATCCCACAGGGGCCCAGGGAGCTCTGCAGTATGCATTCTGGACCTGCCTCCGGTTGTCACCTTCAACTTCAGTGCAGCATCTGGGAGGTGGGGGAGGGGAAGCTCATGCCCTTTTATAGGAAAGAAAAATAAGGAGAAGCCTGAGGTCACACAGGGCTCGCTCTTTTAGGACATCTACCCTGGGAACCCAGACATACCCTTCTGAGGATACCTAGGCCACAGAAGAAGGCCCGCAGCAGGGTTCCTGCCCTGGGCTGATCATCTGGGTGGAGGCTGGACAGGGGTCTTGGCCACAGGGGCAGCTACATTGGTCACCAGATCCTCCGGGCCCTGCCCCCAACTTCCCTTCTCTGCTCAGGTGCCTGGGCCTGGGAGCCACCCCCTTCCCTCCAAGGCCCACAGGAATACACGGAGCCACCACCAGGCCTTCGCTGGGTCTGTGCCTCCCTTAGTGGTGAAGGAAACCCCTGATTGTGGTCTGAGACTCAGGCCAGGCCCACTTCCTGAAGAGGAAGCCTCCCTGGCTTGCAACAGTGGAGAAAATCATGCTGGACAAAGGTTAAAGTGATGTGCTCAGGCCCTGCTGCATGTCTGAGATGAGTCCATCTCCTATAGTATGTGCAGAACCATCTCATAGGGTGTGGCAGGATCCTGGGAGTCCCTGATGCTTTGGAAAAGCCCCAAGGCAGGCATGGGGACACCTGGTAACACCAGCTGACAGCGACATGGAGGGAGGGACCCTGGCTTCACCCAGCCTGGACTTCCTGGGGCATGGGCAACTGGGAATGCTTGTAAAGAGGTGAATAAGAGAGGGAGGGAGAAAATGAGTCTGATAACGACTAAGGAAAGGAGCATTCCCAAGGGGAAAGTTTCCCACTGTCAGAGAGGGGCTACAGCCTCCGATTGGGAAGAACTAAGTCCTTTCCTAGGACCAGGGGCCATGTCCCCACTCAGCCTTCTTGGGGGACGCTGGGCCAGATGAGCCAGCACCCTTTCTGTCTTCAGTGGCTGGAGTCCGTGCATGTGGCAGATTATCCTTCTAAAATGGCTACAGCACTACTTCACCCCACACGCCTGTCCAGGACTTGGCCACTTCCCTATCAGAAGATGGAGCCAATGTTGCTACTCCCTGAACCTGAACAGGTGGATGCTTCCGCCTGGACCAGGACAGCACGGTGGATATGGTGCTATGCAATGAGGAGTTTGGTCACAGAAGGTGCCATGAGAGCCACTTCACTCCCTCTTGGGAACCCAGACATACTCTTCTGAGGACACCCGAGCCACAGAAGGAGACCCGCAGCCAGCACCAGCCCCAGAGCAAGTGAGTGGTCCATCTTAAGTGAGGGTCTTTCAGCCCCCAGTGGAACTGCCCCTCCCTATGCCACTGGGCAGAGACTTCCCTGCTCAGCCAAAGAGCTGATGCTCAAGCAAAATAGACGCCTGCCCTTGTGTTAAGCCCCGAGTTTGGGACGGAAACAAGAGGGAAACCTGTTCCACCAGGCAGCCAAAGGTGAGCCAAAACTCTGCCCGCCTGCCTACCTGTTCCCATGTCCCCTCCCGCCCACCTACCTCGCTGGGTCCCCATTTCCCAGCCACATTTACTTCCCAGTCCAGCCCCGCTCACTTTCCTGACACGCCCACCTGCCACCCTGACCCCGCCCACCTCCCACCCTGACTCCGCCCGCCTGCCACCTTGACTCCGCCCGCCTGCCACCTTGACTCCACCCTCCTCCCAACTTGGCTCCGCCCACCCATCTCTGACTCGCCCACTGCCCCAGACTCGACACGCCCACCTCCCAGATCCTCCCTGCCCACCTCCTAGCCCCACCCACAGCTCTGACCCGTTCCCTCCCACCCTGCACCACCCGCCTCCCCAGCCCGCCCACCTCCTAGCCCCCACCTAAACCTGATTTGCTTTGGAAAGAAGGAAGACAGGACTGTTCTGAGCCTCCTTCATCAGCAGCGAGGGAGGCTGCCACCTTCCTGTCCTCACTTGGGAACTCAAGGGCTCAAGTTTTCAAAGGGGACAGATGCTCAAAGCCCTCCCTACCTCTGCCACTGTCAAGGCTGCCTGGGAGAAGTGGGCTCGGCGGCATCACCGCTCTTTGGATTAATTTAGCCCGGCCCAGCAAGGGCTCTGGGCAGCGCTCCCGCTCGGGTTTTAATGGTGTGCTTATTAGCTGGGTGGTTCAGGGAGGGGAACTTGCTCGGGATTCTGCCCAATTAATGCTGCCATAAGCCAGCTCAGAGGGAAGCTTGGAGACAACCCTGATCCCCTGAGATGGGGAGGTTCAATAGCAGAGAGCTGGTCCCACCAAGATGAAGGAAGGAAGGGAGATTGACGTCCCCAGGCTGAGCACAGGGCGGGGGCTGAGACCTGGAGCTGGGCCCAGCTTGGACACTGACCTGCTGGCAACACCCTGGTCCTCTCCCAGCCTCAGTTTCCCCATATGCAGACAGTGGTATGATGAAGGAAATTGGGAGGGAGTGTCTAAAATTAATGGCAGCAAATATTCAAAGCATCTCATGTGCCAAGCTATGCCAAGTAATTGGCATCCACCAACCATAAGAGTCCAGAGAGGCCAGCAGCTAAGAACATTGGTGCCCTAGACTTTGTGTGGACAGATGCTTTCTTTTCTCTTGGTCAGGTGCCCAGGAGGGGTGGGGTGGGGCCGGGTTTTAGGAGTATATTTAACTCTTTGAGAAACTATCCAACTTCCTCAAAGTAGCCACACCATTTTACAGTCTCCCATCAGAAGTCAGCCTACAAGAGTTCCAGTGACCCCACTTCCTCACCAATACCTACTGCTGTCCATCTTTCTAATTGTAGCCTTTGTAATAGGCGTGCAGTGGTATCTCATTGCAGTTTTAGTTTGCAATGCCCTAATGATTCATGATGGTGAGCATTTGTGTGTGTGTGTGTCTAGCAAAATGTCTGCTTCGACATGTGGCCCATTTTTCAAATTGGTTTGCTAGTCTCTCATCATTGAGTTGTAAAACATCTTTACATCTTCGGAATACAAGTTCTTTGGCAGATAAATGTTTGGAAACATTCTCTCCCAGGCTGTGCCTTGTGTGTTCACAGGGGAAATCTTAGGGACCCTGTGTTTGGGGCATGAACTGTTCTGAGGGGATGCAGGAGACGTGGTCCCTGCCGGGCATTATCTCAGCTTGGCATCCAGACCGTCCCCAATGGGCTGTGCTACATTTCCAGTTCCTCTGCTCACTCTGTTCCTTGCAGACCCAGTCTGACCTTTCATCTGGGGTCCTGGCCTTGTCTTTGGGGCCTGGGCCTTCCTGGGCCCCAGACAACCCCTGAGGCCCAGCTAAAGGCAGCCTGAGGGCCACAGTGATGGCAGAGCCCCACCTCAGCCTCTTCACAGGACAAATGGGACTGTCTTGGGGTTCTGGAGAGAATGTGAGCAAAAACGTGATGTGGATGGAGGAGCCGTGGAAACTCAAGCGCTCCGGAGTCCAAAAGGTGCTTCACACACTGTGGCTGCAGTAAAAGCCAGGCCTCCAGCCACCCTTCCTGTGCCACTTCTGTCCTTGTTAATGGTGTTGCATTTTGAGGAGCATGGTAACAACAGGATGCAGGACAATGGGAACGGCAGAGTAGGACTTCTGTGCGGAGTCACAAAGACGTCAGTCCTCCACACTGGGGGCAAGTGACCTTAAGCTGCGTGTTCCCAGGAGCAGCCTGTGAGCAGCATGTGGTGAGGAGCAAGACCTCCAGCCACCAGCCACCAGCCCACAGCATGCACCTTGCCCAAGGGTCCTCCCACCCCCCTCCTGACTGCAACTCCTGCATGCGAGTCCCTGGCCAGAGCCACATGCCAGCCACTTGAGATACCCCAGATATCATATGAGACAATACATGTTTATTGTTTTACTTTGCTAAATTCAGGGGGAATTTGTTATGCAGCAATAGATACCTAATACACAAACCATTTGCTTTGTGAACCAAAATAACAAGAAATAGAACAATAAGAAACCAAAATAAATTTGTAAATTCAAGAGCACTTTGTCAGACTTTAAGATTTCCCTAAACCATTGCCACACTTTATCTTCAGAAGGCAAAGCTAAATGGTCGCCGGAGGTGGAAGACAGGGCCCTGGGAAGTAGTAGGACTGGATGGTGGGGCCCCTGTGACTGTTCTTCTGGGCTCCTCCAGGTTCTGTTCTTACTTTCAGGGTCCCCACGTGAGTATCAGGTCCCTGATGGGACTTATGTCACTTACAGCAGGGCCCAGATAACTGGCCCAAGCTCTCTGGGAGTGTGTAGCAAGTTGCATTTTCCAAAGACAGCTGCAATGATAGTTCCTGTTCTTGCAATGTGACCTTGATCTTCCCTTTGACTCTGGGCCAACCTGTCCCATAGAGTACAGCAGAAGTTGAGAGCCGTCCGTGGGCTGTATGTGGACTGTCCCTCATCGAAGCTAATGAATAGGAGAATCTGGTGTCTGGGAACTTCCAGGGGCCGTTTCCTTTGGTTGTTTGCCCAGACACATTAGGAGCCCTGTGCAAGCTGTGTCAGGTCCCACACGGCCCTGGAGATGGGGGACCTGCTACAACCACCCAGCTGCACAGTTCCTCTGAGTTGAATGTGACCTGCCAAGAAACCAATCAACCTGCTAACTGCAAAACGTCAGGAAGCGAGTCTCTACCCTTGAAACCCTTCCTCTGCCTTTGATGGAGCCCCTTCAAAAAACCACAGGAGCCATTTTTTAATTGTCTGGCTCTGGCTCCTGTGTGGACTGGACCGATCAGGGGCTCCATCTTTAAAACTATCCTTTCTGACTTGGTCTTTTGTTCTTCACTAATTATTCTAGACTTGAGTTTGTCAGGAGGCTTATCTCCCTGAGCAGGCAAGAATTCCCTGGCGAGATGCTGGCCACCCTACACTAAGCGGTACACTCGATCACTGAGGCAAGGTCATGCAAGGGCCGGCCTTCCTCCGTGCTCTCTTGGGGGTGTTCTCGCTTAGTGTCCGCTGAGCACCCGGCTTACCGCCTGAGCTGGATGGCCAGTCTGATGTGCCATCTTGGAAGTGGACTCTAGCCGCTGTCCCACCCTTCCAGCTGATGCCACATGGGATGGAGACAAGCCTTCCCCCACTGAATCCTGTCAAAGGTACAGATGAAAGAACACTGTTGCCCAATACCATTGAATGGGCAGCTGTCACCCCATGGCTGTAACAGTTATCAGACTTGCAGCTGTCAACGTGTCCCTGTGGGAGGTGTGGATGCCATTGTTGGGATCTGGAATGTCCCAAGGCCCATGAATCCCCAGCCTGTGGCATTATTGGGAGGTGGGGTCTGGGGGGGGGGAGTCAGGTTGCTAGGGGCGGGACCTTAATTGGAGAGTGGGACCTCAGCCGGCTGCTGTGAGGTGACAGTCCCCCTCACCACCCACTCCTGCCAGGATGCAGCCATGGGCAGTGAACCAAAATCGACCTTTTCCCTGACCAAGTTGATTATCTCAGGTATTTTTGTCTGCGGAAAGAGGAGCTGACTGACACGGTTGGTAACTGTATTTAAGTGTATTTAAGTGTTTAAGTGTGGATCTACACCGCCACGTAACATTTTAAACATCATCTTTTAAAAAATGTATCCACAAGCAGGTCATTACATACATCATATCCACTCGCTGCAATAACACTTCATGACAAGGCTTGAAAACCCAACCCAAGAAGTGTCTCTAAAGAAGTTTGTCGAGACACTTCACTGGGAGCTTTACAGTGTGGTAAACACTTACGTCCCCCGGGTTGGCACGGTTACCACCACACCTAATAAACAACATTCTTAGCATCACCTTTAAACACGGGTCTCACAAACACTTCACATCCCTCACATCCACTCTCTGAAATCGCTGAAAGAAAGGTTATTTATCTGAGAAATGTGCAGGGGGGGGGTGAAGGGAGGCAAACTGGCAGCCTGAAGCCAAGCCCCTGAATTGGATGTTTCTAGAAACTTCTGAGAACTTCTGGGCTCTCTCAGGATCTGTTAATGTACCTGGGAGGGGCCCTAGCATCCTTTGGTATCAGCTTCAGTTCCCACAATATCTGGAAGGGGCTGGAGGAGCCTGAGTCCTGGGCATGCCGGGTCCATCTCTGTGTCCCCAGCACCGTGCTCAGCATCTGACTCATGGTGGCTGCCCGGAGAGGGGCCACTCACATTGAAAAGAGAGGAGTGAGCCACGTGGTCACTCAGCAGCATCACGTCAGGGAGGGGGCTGGAATCCAGGTGCTCCCAGTGGCGGGGGGGGGGGGGTGCTGAGGAGTTAGCAGACTGCCGCAGAGCCTGAAGTGGGGGCAGGGGGGTCCCTAAGGCCCTGGAGGGCTGCCCCCAACCCCTACCTTTCCAAATCATGCCTCCACAGCACCCACCCAGCTGCAAGGCTAGTCTGAGAGAGACCAGAGACAAGGGGAGGCAGGGACCCAGAGATCTCTGTGAGTGGCCTCAGACCACGCAGGCCAGGGCTAGAGGGGGTCATGGGGATGGAGGGGACACTGTTTGCCTTACACCTGCAAGGGGCACATGGAGTACTGCCCAGATCTTTGCAGGAATGGGGGAGACCCCCAAACCCCACTGTCAGGGAAAGGCAGTCCCAGCCCAGGAGAAGCTCAAGTCGAGGGAGGGCTGTTTTCTTATCCAGAAAATTCCACTAGCACCAGACAGCATGACCGTTGTGACGCCTCCGCCCCTCATGCACAAATGTCAGTCCCCCTCAACATCTAGCCAGAGGCAACACAGCCCCCACTGGGTGACCCAAATGACAGGGACCTTCGTCTCCTGCTTAGTCCTGGATGGCAGTGATGAGGACTCACCTGTGGCCTCAAAGTGCATCCAGTGCCCCTGCTCTACCCAAAGCAACCTTTTCTCCTAGCCAGTGACCTTTGTGGAGCCGGGGTTTCCTGAGAAGGCCATGCCCAAAACCCCATAGGAGGGACATTACTGCCAGGGGACAGGTGGAAGGCAGTTTCAATGGTGTCCAGTTGGCAGGACCAGCCCATGGGCAGGAAGAACTCTCAGCTTCTCCAGGGGCCTCCTTGTTCTGGTCAACGCCTTCAGCTCTTTCAGATTCCGGGACCTACACCCCCCTATCCATCCTTGCTTATTCTCCGCCTCTACCTACCCTCAACTCTCTGCACTTCGGGCAGGGGGTGGGCCCAGGGAGGACTCCCACCTGTCCTCTCTCCAGCTCTAGCCTGTCTACCCTGCAACCAGGTCCAATTCTACCATTCTGGGGCTCCTCATGCTGACCTCAAGACCCTCCTCCCTGCCAGGCTGGCCTACCCCCAGAGGCCCTCAGTACCTGAGCTGTCCCACAGGCTTGCATGAGCCCTGGTTGTAGGCTCCTGTCCCCCGGGGACCTGGCTGGTGTCAGCATGAGCTTTTCCTCTGAAGCTCTTGACTGACACCTCCAACTCATCTGGATTTCCCAGCAGCCATGTGAGGGGCTTGTGCACCCCTCTTGGCTTCCCCTAGTAAACTACAGCCCCTCTTCAGGTAGGACAAAGCCCCTGCAGCGTATGTCAATGACATCTATGTCCCTGTCTAAAACCTTTTACTTCCTCAAAAAGCCCTGCTCTTGCAAAAGAAATCCTCTGAACTTTCTGAACAGTACCTCTGCTGTGAGTTTTTAAAAATTCCCCCAGAGAGTCCATTGATTTATTTGTTCTTAGCTCTGTCCACCTTCCCTCCCCCATCGAGGCAGCCGGGAGGGGGGGTGCTGATTCAATGGGCAGAGGCCATAGAGCAAAAAGAAAATTGTAGAAAGATAAAAACCTCTTCTGTGCTTTCAAAGTGCATCATGTCCGAATTGCACTGGCTGCTCAGGAGGTTAAGGGGAGCCCGGGTGTCCCCGTGTAGTGGAGGAAATGACAGAATGGAAGGGGTCAATATCCCTGAGTGCCCTCTGCCTGCCCTGCACCCTGGAGGGCACTGCCTGGAATGTTAGCGTATTGCCTTGCACACCTGCACACAGTAAAGTGTGTTTGGGCCTGGCGAGGGGAACAGGTGCTGCAATCATCTCTTGGTGTGCACAGGTAGGGTAGATGGGTGGATAGAGGGTCAGGCAGATAAGAAACTCCCAGCATTAGATAACCCCACTAGCATCCTGACTTTAGTCCATACAATAAAGGAATAGTCTGGGGATTTAATCAAAACCTTAGGCAAACTATTCTGCCTACCCAACCCTGATGGGTTTGGGATTGTGGAGAAACAGAAATGATCCCCAGCCTTAAAAAAATAAAAATAAAAAAACAGCAGGCTAAGCAAGGGACCCAATGTCTGTGCACACGGGAGAGAGACGTGAGCAGGCAGAGTGGCAGGAGGACCACGTCAGGGAAAAGCAGGATTCTAGAAAAAACAGCCCACTATAAATCATAATAAGTGGCAGCTGTCTCAGACTGAGAGCAAGCCAGTGAGCATTGACAAGACAATCGTCAGCCTCATACGGGATGCCAAGACGTAAACAGACCAAAATGGCTGTGAGAAAGAGCAATATTGGTGCACAGGTACTGCCTGATTTCAAGACATATTATAAAATGACAGTAATCCAAGCAGTGTCATATGGTCAAATATAGACAGATCAATAAAGAGAATCCAGAATCCAGAAACAGCAGCTGCACACATATATGGAAGAGTAGTTTTTTTTTTTCTTTTCTGGTCCCAAGGATTGAACTCAGGGGTGCTTAACCCCTAGGCCACATCCCCAGCCTTTTTAAATTTTTTTTTTCCTTTTGAGACAGGGGTCTCACTAAGTTGCCCAGCCTTGCTAGGTTACTGAGGCTGGCTTTGAACTTGAGATCCTCCTGCCTCAGCCTCTTGAGATGCTGGGATTGCAGGCATTCAGGCATTCACCACAGTTCCTGCCTCAAAGAGTAATTTTTTTTAATGATGGTATTTTATTTATTCTTTTTAAAATATATTTTTAGATATTAATGGACCTTTATTTTATTTATTTGTTTGTTTGTTTATTTACTTACATATGGTGCTGAGAATCGAACCCAGTGACTCACACATGCTAGACAAGTACTCTACCCTTGAGCCACAACTCTAGCCCCTTGAAGAGTGATTTTTGATGAAGATGTAAAGACAGTTTGGTGGGTCGTCAGGTGGTGTGGGCGTGTGAATATCCACCTGTTCAAAGAGTGAACCTGGACCCACAGATTGCACTCCACACCAAATCAATCTCAAAATGGATCATTGACCTAAATGCAAAACCTAGGATGATAAAATTCTATAAGAAAACATAGGAAATCTTCATGACCTTTGCTTAGTAAACATATTTTAGAGATTCTGCCAAAAGCATGATCCATTGAAAAAAAAAGAGAGAGTGAAGCTCATCAAAATTAAAAATCTCTGCACCTTAAAGGTAACGGAAAAGAGAATTGAAGGACGATGCACAGACTGGGAGGGAACAAAACATTTTCTATACTTGATAAGGGTCTTGTATCCAGGATACATAAAGAATGCTTAAAACTCAGGAACAAGGGACCAACAACCCAACTTGAAAGCAAGTGAAGTATCTCAATAACAGACATTTCTCCAAAGAAAATTTACAAATAGCAGCAAGGGCATGAAAAGATACACAAAACTAAGGATCAGGAAAATGCACAGCCCAACGAGGGGCGGCCACTGCATCCCCACAGAAGCGAGAAGCCAGAAGAGTAATATTTTTCTTTTCTTTCTTTCTTTTTTTTAATAAAAAAATGGAAGGAAGATGGAAAGAAAGAAGAGAAGAGGATAAAAGAAAGGAAAAGAAAAATCACAGGTGTTGCCAAGGATGTTGGGAAAGCTGGTAGGAGAGCCAGCTGGCAGGTGTATAGGTGTAGGGCACAGTCTGGTGATTCTGCAGAAAGTCCAGCATGAAATCACCATATCACCCAGCAGTCCCGCCCATGGGTGTGTGCCCCAGAGAATTGGAAACAGAGGTTCAAACAACAACTTGTACATGCAGGGCACGGTGGCACATGACTGTCATCCAGCAGCTCAGGAGGCTGAGGCAGGAGGATTGAGAGTTCGAAGCCAGCCTCGGCAAAAGTGAGGTGCTAAGCAACTCAGTGAGACCCTGTCTCTAATAAAATACAAAACAGGGCTGGGGATGGGGCTCAGTGATAGAGCACAGTGGGTTCAATCCTTGATACAAAAAAAAAAAAAAAAAAAACTTGTGCACAGTATTCATAGCAGTATTATTCACAATAGGCAAAAGGTAAGAACCACCCTCTGCCCATCAGTGGATGGATGGACAAGCAAAACTGGTCTGTCCACATGCACAGCTGAACAGCATGGAGCAAAGAACTGACGCACACTAAGGTGCAGATGAAGCTTGAAGGCATTGTGCTACGTGAAAGAGCCAGACCCCCAAACCCCACATGCTGCATGATTCCATTTATATCCAGAAGAGAAAAATCACAGAGACAGAAAGAGACAGGTGGCTGCCAGGGGCTGGTGTGTGTGAGGGTGCATGGGTGCCTGCTTCATGGGTACAAAGTTTCTTTCTGGGGCGTCAGAACTGTTTGGGAGCCAGGTACGGTGGCACACACCTGTAATCCCAGCAGCTTGGGAGGCTGAGGCAGGAGGATCATGAGTTCAAAGCCAGCCTCAGCAATGGTGAAGCGCTAAGCAACTCAGTGAGACCCTGTCTCTAAATAAAATACAAAATAGGGCAGGGGATGTGGCTCAGTGGTCGAGTGCCCCTGAGTTCAAATCCCAGTACCTACCCCCAAAAAAAGTATGGGAACTAGACCAGGATGTGGGTGGTTGTGTTCCTATTGTGAATGAATTTAATCATGAAAATGGTAAATTTTATGGAGCATGAATTTTACTACCAAAAAAAGTGGAACCAACATAAAAGACCTGAATGACGTAAGGGAATGGGGTGTGGGGAAGCCTGCAGCCCCTGCCACTCTGCCCCCTTCCTCCCCAGGCTGCTCCCTACACAGATACCTGCCGGGTCAAGGTCAGAAGGAGATGCCTAATGCCTGGGGGCTCAGCCAGCCTTAGCAGCCAGCCCTGCCTCACATCTAATCCTGCCAGTGGGAGGGCAGGTGGCCTCAGCCCAGCTGCGGGAGGTGGGAGCTAGGAGGGGGGCCTGTGAGGGCCAAGGTGCAGGGGGAGGCCTGGACCCCAGAGCCAGGGCATGCAGGGCCTTCCCATCTGCACCCACCTGGCTTCCACCCCAGTGGCTGGACATCTGGATGCTGCTCCCTCCCCGTGGAGTTTGAGGCCTGGTGATCCAGTGATCCCCTCCCCCCACTGCCTCCCCAAGCCAAAGCCCTGTGGCCCCAGATCCACTTACAGGCCAGGGGACAGCAGGTGGGGGGCCAGGGAGCCCCCTTCCCAGAACCCTGTGGGTGGCCCCTAACTCTGGGTCTGCCGGGGTCTCTGGGTGAGGGGACTGTAACAGCTGTGACTGTGGGTACTTCTTATGCCTTGGAGGGGCCTGGGCTTTTTTGGTGACTTAGCTCCAAGCTCAGGAGGGATGTGAAGCTCGAAGAACAGGCCCCGGACATGGGCTCCTTTTAGGGCCAGCTCTGTTTGCTCTGAGGTGTGCCAGGAGAGAGAGGAATGAGGAGTCTCTGTACCACGGCTGAAGGCCTCTCTATGTCCGTCTGGGCTCCCCTTTCTTTCCCTGAAGAGTGGGATCTGAGCTCCCAAGATGTGTGTCAGGGGTGGGGGTGCTTCTTCATGTCACCTGCCACTGAGACATCCCGCCAATAGCCACTCGAAGACTCCCAAAGCGTCCTTCTCCTGGAGGGCCCGTGTCCCACATGGCACACCCTGTATACGCCCCCACCTCAGTGTCCCCCATTTGTGTCACCTCCTGCAGGCTAGGGGCAGATAATGAGGCCAGGTCCCCTCAGCTCCTGAGGTCCTTGAGGCCCCTCACTCTAGGTCCCTACACCACATTCCTCGCACTTCTCCCTCAGCAAAAGTGAGGTGCTAAGCAACTGCCCGCCTTTGATAGGCTGAATTGTGTTCCCCCAAGTTCACGTGCTGAAGGGCTGTCCCAGGAGACCTCAGGACAGGAGTGCATCTGGAGACAGGATGGCTCAGAGGTGATTAGGTTCAAAGGAGGTCACCGGACTGGGCCCTGGTCCAACCTGCCTGGGATCCTTACAAGAGGAGATCAGGACACAGACACAGGAGGCCGCCTCAGGGGGAGCTAGCCCTGCCGCTCCCTGACCTCAGACTTCCTAGCAAATTACCCTAGAGCCCATGCATCCCATCCTAGGGCCCCAGGACCTCTGCCCTGCAGTCTGCTGGGGACAACCCCTAATTCCCTATTGATGCCACAGGCCCCTCCATTTACCTGAGTTCTGAGCTTTAATTAAAAACCGACTGACCAAGGGGTGAGGACTTAGACCCCCGAGGCTGAGTGAGGATTAGGGATGAGAGGGAGGAAGAGACACAGTAATGAACATCATGTGCATTTCTGGGTGTCCCCTCGTTGAGTAGTGGCCGCTGTCATTCACAGGAGGAACCCCCACTGAGAGCCAAGCCCTGGGTCCAGCCCTGGTCTCCTAACTTGATCTAACCTGGCCTTTGGGGAGCCTCAGCACCCTGGCGCTGGGTGAGTCTCACAGGCAGGTGGGTGGGGAGGCTGGGCCAACTTGGGGAGCATGAGCCCACAGCCTGGTCCCCCTTCACATACCAGAGTGAGGTCACAGGACAGGACAGGCTGAGCCAGCAGGCCCTGAGTCTAACCCTGGAAGGCCTTCAGTCCATAGCAGACCCACAGGAAGATCTGGTGGTGACGGATGCTGATGTCACCACAGAACCCAAATGTTGCCCGCCCCTTCCACAATCTCTAGTTTTCATGCATTCTAAGTGTGGTTTAGTGTTCCCCCCTGGTCACACCCCAGGAGCTCCCCACCAGCCACCTCTTCCCGCCACCTGCAAATCCTCCTTCTACACTCCTGGGCTCCTCCCCTTGGACTCCCCAAATCTCCGAATCATCCTTTTTATCATGAAGAAGCATTGAGCAGATCAAGATCCAGCAACCAGGGACACAGACAGGCAAATTTGGGATCCAGTGGAGTGGCAGTGGCTGTCAAAGAGGAAAAGATAGATTATGCAAGAAATCTGAGGAGCCGGGCATTGTGGCGCGTGCCCATAATCCCAGAGACTCGGGAGGCTGAGGCAGGAGGATCGCAAGTTCAAAGCCAGCCTCACAACTTCGGCTCTAAGCAACTTAGTGAGAGCCTGTCTCAAAAGAAAAAATTAAAAAAGGCTAGGGATGTGGCTCCGTGGTAAAACACCCCTGAGTTCAATCCCCAGTACAGAAGAAGAAGAGGAGGAGGAGGAGGAACAACTAATCAGATGGAAAATGCTAGATGAACCCCCCGCACCTCATACCACTGCAAACACCCCAGCTAGATTACAAGAATTCAATGTGCAAAGCAAATTTTGTTACCATGTCTGGGTTGGGGAAGATTTCTTCAATAAACACCAAAGACGCAAATCATGAAGCAGAAGATTGATACGTCCAACTAGAGCCAAATTAGAAATTTCTGTATGACAAAGCATGCCATAAACCAAGCAGCAAGACAACCACGGACGCAGGCAGGATATTTGCAGCACACATCACCAACCAAGGAGGAATATCCAAGATCTATGAAGGACGCCCACAAATCAATAAAAAATGATGAATAGCTCAGCGGAGAGCTGGCAACCGTAGAAGTTCTCCATCGGGTCCCAGAAGAGGAAGCCTGGTGGGTGGCCGCTGCTGAGGGGTCTCCACCGCGGTAATCATCAGGAAGGAACCAATTAAAACCTCGGTGAGGTGCTGCTCGAAACCACCAGGTGGGCAAATACCTGCAGCCTGGCAGGATGGAGAGTTGGTGAGGACCACGGAGAGCCACGGGAACGCCCCTCGGGATGGCAGAGTAAATTGGTGCAGTCACGTTAGAAGCCTTCTGACATAGGAATCCTCATTGCAGGGGACAAGATCCCCATTTTGGATGGTGCTCAACCCTATCTAGTGCTGTTTGCCCCCCAGACATACATATCTGTGATAAAGTTCAATTTATAAATTAGACACAGCGAGAGATTAATCATACCTGACAATAAAATAGAACCATTATAATAACAATGCTGCGTAATGGAGTTATGTAAATGTGCTTGCTCTTTCTTTCTCTTTTTTCCTCTCTCTTTCTCTCTATGGTACTTATTCCTTTTTTTTTTTTTTTTTTTTTTGGTACCAGGGAATTGAACTCAGGGGTGCTTAGCCACAGAGCCACATCCCCAGCCCTATATTTTATTTTGAGACAGGGTCTCACGAAGTTGGTTAGGGCCTCGCTAAATTGCTGAGGTTGGCCTCCAACTTGCGATCCTCCTGCCTCGGCCTCCTGAGTTGCTGGGATGACAGGCGTGTGCCACTGTGGTCTCAGGAGGTGGGCCTTGGGATTATGGCGGAGAGCTCTTGTGGATGGAATAAGTGTCCTGATTAATAATGAGACCTCAGAGAGACCCTTGCCCCTTCCACCATTGAGGACACAGAAAAAAAAGGTGCCATCTCAAACCAAGAAGCAGCCCTCACTGGCTACCAAATCTACCAGATCTGATCGTGGACTTTCAGTCTCTGGAAGGGAGAGAAATAAATTTCTGTTGTTTATAAATTACCCAGTCTGCGGTGGTTTGTTACAGCAGTCCCAAGGTATCCAAGTCCTAAAAATTGTCTACAGTCTCTAGGACACCATGTGGCACTGTCTTCAGAGTAACCAGCTCTGTCTGGAATTATCTTCATCTCACGTGTGGTCTGTCTCTCAGCTAGTTGTGGACCAATGCCAGGACCATGGCCCAGAATCGATCAATCCCAACCATGCAGTTCTGATGATCCGCCATCTTCCTTCAGACTCTGGTGAGCTCCTGACCAAGCCAGACCAAGCACACGGTTCCTCCTTAGGGTTTTCCAAATGAAGTTGAAGAAAGATGTGCCACATATCTCTGAAGCTCTCGGTGGCCATGTCCCTCAACAGCCCACCTGCCCCAGGTCGAAGAGGCTTGCTTTGAAGGGGACAGATGTGCTGAGATGTCAAGAAGTCCTGGGCCATCTCAATCCTCTTTTTATGGGCAAATCCCCAGCATCCTGCTTTCTGGTAAATCCCTGCTTTGCCTCAGCAACTTTGAGCCAGGTCTCTGCTTCTTTCTAGTAAAGAATGCTGTTCTGCACAGTAGGAATGAGTTGCCCTGGGAAGGTACCTCCTTCGACATTAAAGGAACCCAAGCCAAATGGTCACTTGGTTGGGAGAAGATAGAGAAGTCTCAGTTCTACTTTGGGATTTGGACGAGGTTGACCTTTAGGGTCCCTTCCAGCCCTGGGGCTGTGGCCCAAGGCCCCCTCCCCACTGTGGACCTGTTTCTCTTGCTCTAAAATGAAGGGTAGACCAGATGGCCAATTCTGAGGGCACGGTGACATCTGGACTTGTCTTCCAGTAGGCAGCTACCAGGCTAGCCCATCACCCCCTGGGGAGGGAGCCTCACGCCCAGAACCCACACTTGACCAGTCAGGAGACAGAGGCCCTTGCACAGAGGTGCCACAAATCTGCCCTTGCTGGGCCAATTTAATCCAGCCCCCTGCCAGGCCAGGCCCGTCACAGCTGTCAGTACAGCTGCCCCGCCCAGCCCGGCTTCTCCAGCACCGACCATCGGCAGAACTGCTCAACTGGATCTAAGGCGGCCCTAATTGGATTCTTGACAATTTGGAAACTAACGATATGCTCAACTCCTCTTTAATTGGCATGGTGCCGCTGGAGATGCCAGCACGGGCAAGAGCCACGGCGCCCGCTCTGACACGGAGCCGTCATCTCTGTGATGAGGGACCGTCCTCCCCGCTCTGCCCCTCTCAAAGCCCTGGCCCCAGCAGGTCCACTCCACCCCATTCCCCTGTCTCTGTAAGGGCCCCTGGGTGGCTGCTGTGGGAACCCAGGCTTGTCCCCATGCAGACACCCCATCAGGGGGTTGGTCAAATTCCTGGGTGCTGAGGCCTCCCCCGCCCTCATTACCAGCGTTTTCCTGGCCGGGTGGGCCCCAGCTGGGCCGCACTCATTAAGTGTGTGGGTGGGGGAAGCTGACCAGGCGTGGGAACTGGGGATAGCACAGCGGCTCAGCGTCCCCCACCCCTGAGACTTGCTGGCAGGCAGCGTCCCTCGCCCAGCCAGGCCTATGGGAAGACAAAGGAGTGTTTGAGGGGACTGGCACCTGCTGCCTGCCTCCTTTGAGAGTGTGAGGCCTCTTCAGTGCAAGCTCAGGGCCAGCCAGGGCAGCCTGGGCCAGTGCTAGCTAGTGGGGACCATGAGGGACCTGGGGCTGGGTTCATATTGGGGTGTGCTGGATGCCCGGGGAAGCAACAGTGCCGGTCAGCAGACTCTGGCCTGGGGTCCACCTGAGCCTGAGCTGGACTCATCTGGACTCCCAGAGGGCCACTGTCCTCTGCTTCTGTCCAAGGATGCCCTGAGACATGGGCAGGGGTGGGCACAGGGGCCCTCATTCAAGACATGGTTTCTGCCATGACATGAGACAACTTGCCGGCCACCTTCTCCCCGTCTTGCACCTCTCACCTGCTCCAGGCTGGCCCAGGCCTCTAGCCCATGGCCTCTACCACAGGGGCAGGACCCAGAGCATGAGCCCTGCCCTCCCCAGTGCCAAAGGGTCTGAGCCACGGTCATGGTGCTTAACCTCTCCTGAGCAGGTGACCAGCTGACCCCATGGCCACTGTGACCAGTGCAGCACCAGCAAACACAACTCCTTCCCTGCCAGGGTTTGTCTTTCAGAGACACTGAGTGTGCATGCCTTTAGGTCAGGATGCTGGGAGAACTTGGGACTGGACCTTCTGTGGGCGTTGTCCCCCGCTGCATGGAGGAAGCACCCTCAGGTGGCAGGAGACGGGGAGGGAGACTAATAGCACCTCCGATCCGCCACGCCTCGAGCCCTGGGCTGTGCGAGACAGAAGCTCTCTGTACCCACCCGTTTAGAGTTGGCTTCTCCTCCCCTGAAAGTCCCAAGGGACCGTCTTCAGCAGCCTCCTGCCCCACCTCCCTGCCTTGAGAGTCAACCCTCCAGTCTAGTCTCTGGACAAGGTGGCCCCCAAAGCACACAGCTGGCCCTTGCCCATGCCTGCTCACCCCTGCACATGTCCCCACCGCCCCAGGGCCCACAGGACGAGGTCCAGCCTCCCTTGAGGGCATACCCGCCTCCCCAGTGGCTCAGACCTCACTGCCCCCCCCCCATGCAGTGACTGTCTGGAGTGACTTGCAGTTCTCTAGGGACACAAGCCTTGTGCTTGTCCTGTCATCTATTGGGGACATTTCCCCCATGGCACCCCCACCTATGGTGGGGCTAGCTCCCGGCTCTCCTCCATTCTGCCCTGACTGTGCAGGGCTGGCTGCTCCCAGGGACTGGCCTGTGCCTGCTCCGCAGCCTCACCGTCACCCATAGGAGGACTCCATGTGCCTCAGGCAAGTGTCTTTCTTCCCCTTCCCTTTCTCAGCCGCATGCCAGGGATGGGAGCTGCTCTGGGCTCCCCACAGCCACCTCCTGCAGAACTCAGCAGCTCAGGGACCAAGCCCTGTTTCTGCCACTCCCTGACTGTGTGGCCTTGGGCAATTTGGAACATCTCTGAGCCATTGTCCAGGGACTAGGAGTCGTTCTGGGCACTTAATGAGAAAATGTCTGGAAGGTACCAGCTCAAAAATGCGTTTTAAAAGGCTCCCCCCCCCCAGCTCTGTGCCACGTACACAGTAGGTGCTCAATGGTGGAGCCACTGCTCGTGTGGACACTGCCTGTGGCCTGCTTCTGGCCGGGAGTCTGGGTTCTCCTGGGACCTGGGGCTCAGCTCCCACCCCTTGGCCAGGAGCCCTGCCCCTCGTGCCCCCAGGGCTGTGGCAGGGAGGCCCAGGTGACATCGTAAAGCACATTGAGCTCCCCAATGGAATTGGAGGGCTTATTAACATGATTAATATTTAATTTCTCATCAGAGATTACCTCCAGGTCTTTCTCTATGTTGCCATTGTTCCAAATTTTCTTCCATTTCTATTTCTGATTCCTTCTCTTTTTTCGATTATGCTGGCTTTGCCCTTCATAAATCTCATTTTATTCTCCTAATTTACTTGGAAGAAGTTGGATAGTTTTAATATCATCTAAATTATTAGCCATTCTGTCAGTTTAATGTTATCTACAAATTTTCGTCCATGGATTTGCTGTCCTGTCCTCCAGAGCAGAAAGCCACCTGCTTCCCTGAGACAGCCCCCAGCCAGGGTCTGGGGACAGATGGGCTCCAGCCTCCAGGGCCAGATGTCGTCGTTTACCACAGGCATCCATCCGTCCATCCGCGACACCCGTGCTGGGGGCCAGTCAGAATGTGTGTGTGTGTGTGTGTGTGTGTGTGTGTGTGTGAGAGAGAGAGAGAGAGAGAGAGAGAGAGAGAGACGGAGAGACTGACAGAGAGAGAGACTGAGAGAGAGACAGAGAAAGACGGAAAGAGAGACCAAGAGAGAGAGACCTAGAGAGAGAGACCAAGAGAGACAGAGAGAGAGAGAGAGAGAGAGAGATTGAGAGAGAGAGACTGAAAGACTGAGAGAGAGACCAAGAGAGACAGAGAGACAGAGAGACTGAGAGAGAGACCGAGAGAGAGACCAATAGACTGAGAGAGAGAAAGACCAAGAAAGAGACCGAGAGAGAGACAGAGAGACTGACAGAGAGAGAGACAGAGAAAGACAGAAAGAGAGACCAAGAGAGAGAGACCTAGAGAGAGAGACCAAGAGAGACAGAGAGAGAGAGAGAGAGAGAGAGAGAGAGAGAGAGATTGAGAGAGAGAGAAAGACTGAGAGAGAGACTGAGAGAGACAGAGAGACAGAGAGACTGAGAGAGAGACTGAGAGAGAGACCAATAGACTGAGAGAGAGAAAGACCAAGAAAGAGACCGAGAGAGAGACAGAGAGACACTGAGAGAGAGAGAGAGAGAGACAGGGAGACCTAGAGAGAGCGAGAGAGACACTGAGAGAGAGAGACAGAGACAGAGAGACAGACAGACAGACAGAGAGAGGGGCTGCCGGCCTCACTGGCCCAGACAGGCAGCAGGGGAGCCGGGGTCTGGGGATAAGGGAGTCAAGGGAGGACCGGGGACAAGCTCCAAAGAGGCAGTACAACCCGAGGCGCTGGGCTTTGTGGGACCTCAGGAAAGAGGAGGAAAGGGGAGGAGGAGGAGGGAGGGGGAAGAAAGAGGAGGCCCCTGGTGGCTCCCCTTGAGGGTGACCTTTAGAACCATGGACCAAGACCTCTGGGTCTGAAACCCCGATGGTCAAAAGAAACAGGGCTGAGGGTGGAGGGGCGGGGTGGACATTGGGTAGCAGGGTCTTGAGCACCTACCTGAGGAGTCCCAGCCTGTCCAGGCCAGGGGCCTCAGGGAGGCAGGGATTCTGGGACTTAAAAAGATTCCATTATATATTTTTATTCGTTCTTTTTCATTAACCAGGACAGTAGAGTCAATTTGGACACAGTTTGACAAACATGGAGTAGATCGGATTCCGATTAGGATCCCAGTCTTGGGGACGTACGTGATGAGGAGACTTGCTGTGGTGGATTTGTAGATGCCCATAGGAAGGTTACGTCTGGTTCATCCCACTGTCTCTCTATGGCCACCCACACACCCTTCCACTGAACTCCTATTCTCTCCCCACCTCCTTGTGGTTAGCATCCACATATCAGAGAGAACATTTGACCTCTGGTTTTTTTGCATTGCCTTATTTTACTTAGCATGGTAGCCACCAGTTCCAGTCATTTCCAGTAAATGTCATAAAGCCGTTCTTCTTGATGGCTGAGTAATACTCCATTGTGTACACAGACCTCATTTTGTTTATACACGTATCTGTTGAAGGGCACTTAGGTCAGTCTCATAGCTCATCTATTGTGAATTGTGGCTACGTCACTGTAGTATGCTGATTTTAACTCCTTTGAATTTATAATGAGGAGTGGGATAATGCCGTCAAATGGTATTATGATTATTATTTGAGGTGGGGGTCTCCTTATGTTGCCCAGGCTGGCCTCAAACTCCCGAGCTCTAGCCGTCCTCCGCCTCAGACTCTCCAACAGTGGGAAGTGACTCTTTTTAAGTAGCTAACATTTATTGAGCATTTAGCATGTGTCAGGGAGTATTTTATATTTCACAGAAAATAATTAATTCTCCTAACAGTCCCATGAAGGTAGACACTTATTTCTTAACTGCTTTATTGAGACGTAATTCATGTGCCAAGCAATTCGCCCACTGATGGGTACGATTCAGTGGCCTTCAGCATGGTCTCAGAGACGCCAACTGGTGCCCACTTCAGAATGTTTTCATCCACCCAAAGACCCCCTGCATCCCTTAGCTGCCTCCCCCCAGCGCCTTACTCTTGTGCTTTCTTTCTGGAATGTGGGAGGCGGGAGGGGGGGGAGAAAACAGAAGGGGACCCTGGGTTTCGCCATCTGGGAACTGAGCACTGGCTTGGCAGGGACCCCAGGGTCCCTGTGCCTAGGTGCCAAGAAGGGGCCTGGGCTCTGGCCGGCCTCTCGCCCTGTGCTTTCCTCTGGCCCGGGGTCCTCGGCCCTCACCCCTGAGTCATCCCTTCCCATCTCTCTCTTTAACAACATCCCCGAAAAAGTGTCATTTTCTGCTCCACGCGGTCGACGGAGGCAGGAACAGCCTGTTAAACAAAATAATGACAGGAATAAAAGCCACCGAGACGTGGGGTCTTGCAGCCCACCGGGTGCACAAATCCTGAAGTTATGGGGCCAGGCGTGGACACAGTCCAGGCGCTGAGGTCCCAGCCAGAGAGCAGGGCCCCGGGCGACGGTGTCTCCATCAGGGGCCTTGCTGCCCCCCAGCCCCCGGGGCTGCTGAGGCTGCGGCTGACTCCCTCCCCAGAGCCAGAACCTCTCCTGGCGCTTCCTGTGCTCTGGGGGGCTCAGCGGTGAGCAGCTGCTCTGAAGCGTGGGAACAAGTCCTGTGGCACCACAGGCTGCGCTCCATGGGCGCTGTCACCACCACCAGGCTCCAAGCCTCCATGCTGTCCCCGCGCCCCGCCCCTATGTTCTGGGCACCCACCTTCCACTCTCCCCACAGGAATCCCAGCCTGTCCACAACCGACCCACGGACTCCAGTGGGACCTGATGGTCTCTTCCACAAGAGCCAGTCGTGTGCTCTGGGCCACACACTCTTCTAGAACCTTCTTCAGAGGCGGAGTCTTGCATGCCCCTCCCCTGCCTGTATAAGGCTTCTAAAGGCCTAACGAACAGGGTGAGGCGGAGAAGAGTCTGTATTGGCCTCTCGTAGCTGCTGTAACAAATGGCCACACAAGGAGACTTACAGACAGACATGTGTTCCTCTGTTCTATCGGCTGAGGTCCAAGGTCAAGGGGTAGGCAGGGACGGCTCCTCCTGAGGCCACCATCTGTGGCTGTCCTCCAGCCCCCCCTTGTTCTCTCAGGGTCCTCCCTCTGTGTGTGTCTATGTCTTCATCTCCTCTTCTTGTAGGGACCCCAGGCATATTGGACTAAGGCCACCCAACAACCTCCTTAAACCTCAGTCACCTCTTTATTTATTTTTATTTTTATTTTTTTGATATTGAGGATTGAACTCAGGGGCACTTAACCATGGAGCCCCATCTCCAGCCCTTTTTGTATTTTATTAAGAGACAGGGTCTCACTGAGTTGCTTAGGGCCTCCTAAGTTGCTGAGGCTGGCTTTGAACTCACAATCCTCCTGCCTCGGCCTCCTGTGCCGCTGGGATTACAGGCGTGCACCACCATACCTGGCTTCAATCCCCTCTTTAGATGGCTGGTCTGGTGACTTCTTTAAAGGCCCTGTCTCCCAATAGGGTCACATTTCTAGAAGCTAGGGTCGGGGCTTCAGCACACGCGTTCTGGGGATGCACTTCAGCTCATCACCGACCAAGACGGGCAGCCAATTCTGGGACATAAAAGGCCACCTTGCCACAGAGTCCAGGGGCCACACCAGGAGGGAGCTCAGGCCACATGAGAGGCCCCGTGAGAGGACCTGGAGCCTCTCTGTCTTCAGCGTCAGGCCAGCTCACTTTTCCAGGTATGAGATGTGCCCTGTAGAAGGTGAGACCAGCTCTGTGCCCTGCAGTCCACCTGCAGGCCACCTTGCAGGCGCCCAGGACAGTCGCTGCAGCCCTGGCAGGTCTCCACAGAAGAGAAAACAGAGGCTCAGAGAGGGCCGGCCGCTTGCCCATCTCGCGGAGGACACAGCAGGATTCGAACCCACTCTTGTCTTGACCCCTCTGGACCAAACCTCTTGATCACGCTGCTGCAGCCCACACTGCTGTCCCCTACAGGAGGCCTCCCACGCCACCGAACAGCCCCACATGTAGCTTTACCCTGCAGCTAGAAGCACCCTCAGGGAGGGACTGGAAAGGAGGTACTAAGGGCTCCTGAGGCCCAGGTGGGAGGGGCCCAGGTGAGGCAGCCGTCCACCACTGCTGACCACGAACCTGGCTCCCCAGGACCCCAGACGTTCCTGGCTCCTCATCCATAAAGACAGGTTGGAAGTGGAGTCAGGTCTTGGGACACCCAGGGGACCCTGGTGTGGGTCTCGGGGCTGGCAGGAGCAGGTGCTCAGGTGTGAGCTTGCCCCCTCTCCCTGCCTCTCCCTCCCCGGAGCCTCCTGGACCAAACCAACCTTGATTTCGCAGAGCCGGCGGACAATGAGACTGCCCACGGCCACTGGGAGGGACCAACCTGTATCTTCGACTCCCCCACCTCCCTGAGGAGTACCTGACCGTTCCAGTCCTGGTCTGATCACCAGGGGTGGGGTGTGTGGGCGGGGGTCCCCCATAGAAGGACCACCAGGAACCCACAGCTTCCTCCTGAGACCAGCCCTCATCGGACTCAGCTCCATGGCCTGGTCAGATCGACCCCCCAGCAGGCTGCCCTCCCGCCCACCCTCCAGCAGTAACGGGCCCAGGACCAGCAAGTCATGCCTATGTCATGGACCCCGACCTGTGGCTTCAGGACGCTCAGTACAAAAGGGCTCTTCCGCCATCCGGGAATCTTGGTTGTTCTGCAACCAAGCGCCTCACCTTAGGGACATTGGCAAACCAGAAGGATCCCGGGGAACCAGGATGAGTTGGACCCGGATATCAGCTTTGGGACACATGGAAAAGGAATCCGAGATGGTCAGATGACTGGCCACTCCCAACACTGTTTGGGGGACAGTTTGGTCTGTCTCCAAAGGGCAGCCCAGCACCAACGGAAGTAGGTTCTATACCTAACACTGGGAAGTCCTTCTCATCGTCAGACCTGACAGGATCCAACTCAGCTGCTCCTAAAGGTAGTGAGCGCTCCGACACTGGAGGCATTCAAACAGCATCAGGCAAGCCATGGGCCGGGGACATTGTGCAAGGTGAGCACCCCGCCCTCCGGCTCCCCTGGGCTCTTTCTCCTGATTGCTGCCATCCTGGGTCAGCTCCAGAGAGAGAGAGAGAGAGAGAGAGAGAGAGAGAGAGCATGTGTTTCTTCGCATCTAAAAATGAATCGTTGCTTCTCATCCTTTCTGTCATGTTGAGCCCCACGGTAACAGCTGTTGAGAAATCACATTCTACCTTCTCAGGAGCTCTCTTGAACTTGGAGTGCAAATTAACTTCATGTGATCTGAAATATAAAGGTCGCTTCTCCCACAGATTAGAATCCGGGGACGCTTGCCAAGTTCGCCGGCATATGGAGTTCTGCGGGGACATCAGCCGGGAGGGCCAGCGTCCACCCTGCCACGGTGTCCAGGAGGGTGGCTCGGCACCGTCCTCTCTCAAGGATGTTTGCTCGGTCACAGCATCCCCCAGCCTGTGGCCTCTTTGTCCTTGTGGGTAGCCGCTCAGCCACTCTGTCCTCTCTTGGAGCTCCTGGACTTCTGAGTGACCTGAGCCCCAGAGACCCTCCCTGTTGGAAGTGGGCAGGCCTTCACCAAGGGGCCCTGCCACTCCTGCACCTGTCCTCAGGTGTCCCCAGCCAACCTTGGGGCAGGCCCCAGCCTTGAAGGGGAGGCCCAGATTTCCTTCATTCCTCCTCCCCACCCCCTGCCTCCCCGACCACAGGACGGGAACTGCTTCCTGTACCCTGTTGGGGCTCTTCACCTGACACGGTCAGCAGGTCACAAGGACGTCCCCAGCCACCTCGCATTGAAATGCAATGGAGGACATTCTTTCACTCACAGACCCTGACTTTGGGGGCTTGTCCCTTTACTCTGAGCTCCGTGAGGCCAGCTCTGCAGCCCTGGTCTGTGATAGAGTTTTGCACTCTGTGTTCTATCCCTTGGCACAACTCAGAAACACCAGGTGACTTGCCCAGGGCAGCCCTGGGCACACTGGGATCCTAGGACGGCTCCTCCTGGGCCCACGGTCATCACGCGGGCTACTGCCTGGCTCAGGCCCCAGGTCCTTGGGTGCCCTGAGCTGCATTTCCCAGGGACCCTCCCAGGGCCCGGGTTGGGGCCTCAAGAAGACAGCCCCCTCCCTTCCTGATCCCTACTCCCCAGAAGCCTGCACCCCACCGCTGGAGACTTGCAAGGGACCCCGCATGCACCACAGACAGTCTCAGCCAGGGCCAGAGCAGGGGCACCACCCACCATCAGAGCCCCCTTGGTTCCGAGGCAGCTGCACCTCCCTCTCCTACGCAAGATCCTTGGCTGCAGGCTCCTCCGCTCTGGGTCCTCCTGTCTGGCTGCCAATCCGGATGTCACCTCGCACCTGATTAAGTGTTCAGGTGACCACTCGGGCGCCTCTGCCAGGCCAGGGCGCACCATGAGGGCTCTCCACCTGGACGCAGCGTGGAGCTGCTGCTAATGAATGTCCTCCCCCTGCCGTCACGCTGCTTCTCGTCAGAAGTTAATAACGAGTCCTCCTGGGTTATTCCCCTGTGTCTGGGGCTTGTGGTCAGTGGAAGCCAGTCTCCAAGTGCCTGCTGGAATCAGCCGCCTGGACAGCGCTGGTCTCCTGAGGCTTGGGTGTGGAGGCCACACACACCTGTCCATCCGCACACCATGCCTGTGTCCCCAGCTGTCCGGCCTCTCTCAGATACACCTCCTCCTGCAGCCGACATTGGCTGAGCCTGCCCCAGCAGGTCCCAGGAAGTCCCACCACCTGGCTACCTGCTTTCCAAAGCCTGGCTGGCTGGCATCCGCAGTCCCAGGACAGAGCCTGCTGGACCTAGGAACTGGAACCTTCCTTATCAGTGCCCGTTAGCTGGAGCTGGGTTTTCAGCAGAGCATGGGTCTAAGAGCTTCTCTCCAACCTGGGGGATTGCAGGTCTCAGGGTGACAGGGGTCTGGGGACCCTGTAGGTGACATATAAGTGGTTCCAGGGGTTGGAGCTACTCCAGGGTCACAGAGCGAGCACCCAGCACCACTTTGCCCCCTCAAATCCACCCCCCCCCCAGAACACACCAGAAGAAGATTGGCCCAAACACCCAAGGTTGGCCAGTGGCTTTATTTTTATTTTTTTAATAAATGTGATTTTTTTAGGCCTTAAAATCACATCCTGTCCAGCCCTGGCCTCAGGAAAAACCTCCTCCTCCGGGTCCTTCCACACACCATGCCTGTGTGTGCATGGCCTCACCTGGTGTCCCACCCTGCAAGCCGGGCCTGGTCAGGAGGCTCTAGAATCTGCTTCTCACAGGCCTCCTGGAGCGTTTCTGCTTCTTCCTGTTAACTGCTCAGCTTTTCCAAAGGACACAGGAGAGTTCTGGCTCCTCTGTTTTCCCATCAACAAAGGGGAGAGGCCCTGGTCCCCAAGGACCCCTTGGGAGCCTGAAAACCAGTTTTCCGTTTTCCTGAGCCCAAGCCCAGGGTGCGAGATCGCCACTTCTCCCCCATGGACCCAGCCCTGAGTTGCAGCTCCCTGCCTGGGTCTCCGGGCTCATCCCTGGTCACCCTGCAGCCTGCCACCTACCAGGCAGCCAGGGCTGTGTCCGAGGAGAGATCCGACGGGCTGAACCCTGCAGATTCCAGAAGAATCCGGCAGCGTCCGCTGGGTGCCGTGGGATAGCACACCCCTGGTCAGCAGCGTGCACAGTCTCATGGACTCCAGCCCCCTCCCCTGTACTCCTTCCTGTGGTCCCACACTCCTCTGGACTCACTGCTTGCCAAGCACATGCTGCCCAAAGTGTCCACATCCTGAACCCAAAACTCGTGCCTGGAACCTTATTTGGGAAAAGAGACTTTGCAGATGTAATTAAGGATCATCCTGGATTTAATGGTCCCAGATCCAATGGCAAATGTTCTTCTGAGAAGGAAGGAGGACAAAGAGAGGCCAGGTGAGACAGAGGTGGCTACAAGCTGAAGAATGCCGAGGATTGCTGGCACCACTTAAACTGGAGAAGCCTCGAGCCGATTCTCAGACCTCCCAGAAGGAGCCAGCCCCGCGGACATCTTGATTTCAGACTTCTGGCCCCCTGAACTCTAACAATGACTCTTGTTTTAAGCTGCCCTGTGTGTGCTACTTTGTTACAACTGCAGCAGGATCTCATCTCCTGCCCTCTTTGCCCTCAATGCTCACCAAATTTCTGCCACAGAGCCTTTGCATATGCTGATCCCTCTGCCATGAATGCTTGTTCTCAGCCTCACCTGCCTGACTTCTTCTTGTCATTAAGGTCTCAACCCAGTTCCTGCTGCACCGCTGCCTGTCTCTGCATTGGTACCTGCGTGATGTTCATGGCCATCTGAAATGGGCTCATTGAATAATCAGAGCTTTCTGTTTCCTGTCCATCTGCATGTGAACTCCATGGAGCCAGGCATAGCATCTCTCAATCCCTGGGGGGACCCAGGAACGCAACCAGTACTTGTCACAGAGCATGCACACACAGGACACTGTGGAGCCATGGGCTGAGTGGTGGACCCCTGGGCGCATGATGCAAGACCTCAGACAGAGGACAGGGGCTTGTCACTCACTGGGGCCTCTCTGGGTCACCTTCCACATGGGAGATACTTCCAGGATGTGAGTCCCAGGAAGCTAATGAGGGTGATTGTCCCTTGCTCCCTTTGTGGGACATGTCCCCTCTCACAGCTGAGTCCTGGGGACGGGGCCTGGGGCTGGAGCACTCTGGATCCCATTATCCGCGGCCACTGCTTCATCTTCCCACATATCTGGCCTCTGTCACTCTGCATTGTAAACTGTCCCCACTCTCCCAACACCCAGGACACCGACTGGGGACAAGTCGGCACTGCAGACAAACAGGGCCACTTCCCCCGGGCTGCTGCAGGGGGTGTTCAGCTGTGAGACAGGGAGAGACTGGAGAGTTTAATTAATCGTGAGGCCATGTTTGCAAGGTCTCTTACAGAGGAACGGTTCCTTCTCTCAGGAAGCTCTCCTCTGCAGAGGGGGTTAATAACACCCCTCCCTAAGTGCTGCTGGGGAGACCAGGGCCGCTCGTGCCCCCCACTGGAGCGGCCAGAATTGCCTGAGGGCATACAGAATAATGGGGGGAGGGGAGACTTACCTTTCTCTTTGGCCCTCCTTCCCCTGACTTTCCAGAACTTTCTTTTGCATGGGCTGGTCCCTGCCTTTTAGAAAGGGCTGGGGGAGGGGCCGAGTGGGGAAGGGGGCACTTGCTCTGAATCCCGCCCACCCAGCCTACCCTGTGTGCTTGCTTCATGGTGGTGGTGGGACCCTGGAGCCCCGGGCTGCCTCCACCTTCCCAGCCTCCACCCAGGTGGGCTTAGCATCTGCTCTAGGCCCAGAGCCTATTGCACTCCAGCTCGTCCCCTCCCCAGAGCCATCCCGGCCCCTCCCCCATGGGTCCCCAGTGCTGCACACGTGATCACGGGCTGAGTTTCTGGTGTGTTCTCTCACTCTCCTTCTGAGCAGAGGCCCGAGGAGGCAGGGCCTTCTAGCCTGTGCCTCTAAACTCAGTGCGGCTCCCTGGCTGTCCTGGGCAGGCAAGGAGCCCTGGGGGAGAGGGAGGACAGAGGGGGACCGGCAGGCAGAGTAGCATCCTTGTACCTTCTGGTGGCCTCGGGACCATCTCGGAAAGGCAGGAGCCTTGGGGAAATCAGCAGAGAGGCTTCTCGGCTCTGGGGCTCCTGCCAATGTGGACAGGTCCCAAGGTCCCAGGACGCCTTGCTGGGTGAGGTTCAGCTTCTCTCCCAATTTCCTGAGGGTCCTTTCTCTGTCCTTGGCTTCAGCACCTCCGTGAACATCTCCTGGCATCGTGCCAAGCTCCCCGCAGGGCCTCTACCAAGGGCCAAGCCCTGCCCCCGGGCCAGAGGCCATCAGCTGCAATAACTCACCCCCTGCCAGCCTTAGGCCTCTGCTCCCTTCTTGGACTCAGTGACACGGGGCCATTTCTCCAAGTATCCCTGCCCCCTGCCTTTGTCTGTGCTGTGTCCCCTGCCAGGGAGGCCATCCCTGCGTCCACCGCACTCCAATCCCAGTGAAGTCGCCTTCCTCTCCTCTGAACCTGCAGCCCATCCCTGCCGTCCCACCCTGGACTCGACTTTGTCACTCCGTGCCACACAGCTTCCCAACCACGCTGAATCCCAGAGACCTGGGCCCCCACCTGCCACCACCCCTCCCCGTTGTCCGGGGAGCTGGGCCCACACCACCTGCCCTCTCTGAGCCCCGGTTTTGGGGGGGCAAAATGGGGCCCATAGAGTGTGTGAAGATTCAGGGTTCAGTGGTGAGTGTCGCTGAGGTTTGCAGAAACCTGGGAGGTGCCGGATGCCGGGTGCTTTCTCCTCTGGAGGAACGTCTCTGAGCCTGGCTGTTCCCCAGGCCAGGAAAGACCGACAGAGGGACACAGATGGGTGACCCCTGCCTTCCCTGGGGCTGAGAACGTGGCCTCTGTCCTAAGGCTCTCCCGTGAGTGGCTCCGTGGATTCAGTTGGGGAGCCTGGACCCCTCGTCCCTCCCCGTGCACACTGGCAGTGAGGGACGGCTCCCTCTCCACACCCACCTGCCCCCTCCCCAGAGTCACGGAGGCGGGAGACCGGGGGCGCTTGAGTCCTGTGAGTTGGAGAGAGTTAGCAGATTGCTGAGAACCAGGTGCCGCGGAGCCTACAAATGGGAGATTATGGTGATGAGGAAGAGGATATTTGATGAGCGGAGTCTTGGGGGAGTCGGGTTTTGGCTGACTGCCAGGAAACTGCGGGCCGGTGGGGGGTGGAGAACGTGGGGGGCCCCCAGGGAGGGCAGCTGTGGGAGGCTCAGGGGACAGACAGGAGGGGGCGGCAGGACAGGAAGTGCCCCATGACATCAGACCCCGCAGGGACCCTTGCAGGACACCCACAGGGGACGACTGGAGACAGAACATCTTGGCCACTTGTGCCTTGTCACACGATGCGAATGTGGCTCCCAGGAATCCCCGCGTCCACACAGCAAGCCAAGGGGCATCGGAGCCTGTTTCCTGGGTCTGCCACCGGGTTTCTGCCCCCACCCACCACCCACTGTGGCTGCGAGGCCATGGGCCCAGCACTGTTGGACACAGACCACCAGGACTCTGTGGCCACCATGGTCCTCCCTGTACCCCTCACACTTTCCTCTGCGTGCCCCACCTCCTGGAATGAAGGTAGAAGGGGGCTGGATGGGGCTCACGCTCCAGGGCCTGGGTCCCCAGGCCTTCGGGCAGCCCTGTGACTTCTGTGTGGGCCAAGACAGGACGGTGGGAAGAAGCCATCCAGCAGCCATAGGAGAGGCCCTGTGAGGACAGTGGGGGCCCAGCCCCTTGGACCATGCTGGAGCCTGCTGGTGAGTGGTCTCTGGCCACCTCAGAGGAGCTGGCCAGCCCTTACGGCATTGGTGTCACCTGAATGTCAACCATGGAGCAGGAGTGCAGCTGACCCCCAACGCAGCTGACCCAGACTCCCACCAGGGCCCTTCTGCTTGGTCCTCCCAGAAACACTTCACCCTGGCCCTCCCCAACTTTCCCCACACAGGGACAGCCTGGGACCAAGACGACAGGCCCCTCTCAGCACTGCCAGGTGACATTTGCATGTGCCTCAAGTGTGGTCCTGGGCTCTCAGCGAGGCCAGGGTATGAGTCGGGATTCTCCAGAGAAACAGAAGCCCCTGGACGTGGGTGTGCAGGGAGGGCCAGGGAGACAGAGATCTGGGCTCAGGAAACTACGGAGGCCGAGAAGCCCCTGCACCTGCAGTAGGCACTGGGAACAGGGAGGACAGCAGGTGGTTCAGTCCACATCCCAAAGCCTGAGAAGTAAGTGGGCAGCGGCGGGGGTAAGTACCAGACCCACCAAGGCACGAAGGCCCAAGAACCCGATGCACTGGTGTCCCCAGGGCAGGAGGGGACAGCTCAAGGAACAACAAGAATTCACACTTCCTCCAGCTTTCTTGTTCTGTCCCACCCTCTGTGGACGGGATGGTGCTGCCCACAGAAGGGAGAATCTTCCCTACTCCACCCCCAGTTCCAATGCTGATCTCGTGGGCACGGAGGCACACACCTGTCATCCCAGCAGCTCAGGAGGCTGAGGCAGGAGGATCGTGAGTTCAAAGCCAGCCTCAGCAGAGGCCCTAAGCAACTCAGGGAGACCCTGTCTCTAAATAAAATACAGAATAGGGCTGGGGAGGTGGCTCAGTGGTCGAGTGGCCCTGAGTTCAATCCCTGGTACCTGGTACCAAAAAAAAAAAAAAAAAAAAAAAGCTGATCTCTTCCAGAACCATCCTTACAGGCCACACCCAGAAGTGCTGTTGCTCCAGCCATCCAGGAAGCCCTTAGCCAGTGACGATGACACTCAAAGGAACTGTCCCCTGGAAATGAGAAGCATGCCTGTGCTCCTAGCCTAGGGGGTCGCATCAAGCCACCAGCAAGCCTCAGGCGGCCGTGGTGGGATGCAGGGCGCCCGGGAGCCCAGGCCAGGCCCCTGGCCAGCTGGAGGGGACCAGGGAACGGAGCTCTGCTCTCAGCCCATGGAGACTCCAGATCTCACTGTCTCCTGTGAGCGAGGACCAGGGGACGTCATGAGGACAGAGGCCTGGGTCAGGGACAGGGTCACTGCACCAGCACCACAGAGCTGATGTAGGAGCCCCTACGCCGTCTCCTTTGGGGACCCCGCGGGCATGTGTCCCCCAGGGCGAGCTGCAGCTGTGACCCATGGGGACACAGCTGGGGTGTGCAGTCTTACTTCTCCACCTCACTCCAGGACGGTTGATTCTGTGTGTCCACTTGACTGGGCCGAGGGGGCGCGGCTGAGGTCCTGTCTCCCATGACACCACCGTTCAGGTCGGAGGGCTCAGGGGAGCAGAGTGTCCTCCCGGGGTGGACGGCAGCCTGCAACCCCTTGCTGGCCAGAATAGAGCAAAGGGCAGAGGAAGCGGGGGTTCACGTCTTTTCCTGATGAGCTGGGGGTCCCATCTCACCTTCCCTTGCTCCTGGTCCCCAGGCCTGCAGCTGGGTGTCGCCACCAGTCGCCACCGGCTTCCGGGGTGTCCAGCTTGTAGGCGCCCCAGGTGCGACTCACCAGGAGCCCGTTCCTGTCACTCCATCTCCTTTGGTGTGCTGGTCCTGCTTCTCCGGGGGACCCTGACTCATGTACTCACCGACGTCCCTCTGCATTTCCTGAGAGCCTTCTCTCAGGATCCACTTCTGGGAAGCCCAGGCCAGGGAAGATGGTGTTAACCAGCCCAGTGTCCACCCAAGTTGCCCTTCACAGAGAGGAAGGGGCTGAGGGTAGCAGACACTGCTGTTCTACAACAAAGCAGCTGTGTGGCCCTAGACAAGGCACCTAACCTCTCTGAGTCTCCATTTCTTTCCTTTCATATGAAAAGGGGTCATGATAGCCCCCCTTTGGGCATACTCTTGAGGTGTTGATGCAGATGTAGTGCTTGGCTGAGGGGTCCTGTCTAGTGTCCTCTCATGTGACTTTCATTGCTCTCTGCTCTGTCCCTGGTGTACCGTTGACCTTGGAGACATTGCTGCCCCTCTCTGAGGCTCAGATTCTTCACAGTTCCACAAAAGGATGGACCTAGATGTCCAAGGTCCCTCGGGCTCTTAGAATCCATAGTAATCATGTGGGAAACACAGCCCTCGGGCGGGGGGGGGGGGGGTCCTCTGCTCTGGGCTGTGGAGTGGATTCTCTCCTGGAAGGGATAGAAGGGGACGCCATGCGAGGTGGAGGGATGTGGGTGGGATGGGCGCCCCTTTCCCACCTTGCCTTGCTCTGGGTTCCCACAGTGGAGAGACAGTGATGAACCCAAGCGCTTGTCTGCCCCTCCTCCGGGGCACTCCTGGGAGCCCTGCCACCCACGCTCAGCTCCCTTGCCATGGGTCTCAACAGGCTCCAGACGGGGCATCTGCTCTCAGGATTGGGTTCCTCCTTCTTCAATGGCACCGGCCATGTGTGTCTGGGGTAGGTGGGGGCTGCCGAGCAGCCTGAGGACCCCCAACACACATCACAGGGACGGAGCGCCCCCATCCACCACGCCTGGGTGGGAGGAGGCGGGGCTGAGAACAGGAAGCCCCTGTGGCAGACTGCGAAGTCCCCCCGTCCAGGGCGTCCATCGCCATCCATCACCCGCAGCCGCCCAGGGAGGGATGGCAGCTCTTGGCCTGAGCTCTGGCAGCCTGGGTGACTGTGCGTGCCCTCTCTGCGACCTCAGTATCCATGTGCACAAGTCACAGAGGATCCTGGGATCGCGGGCGCTCGCCTGGCTCCAAGGATCGGGCAGAACTCCAGTCTGTCCACACCGACCGGCTGAAGGGAGCTGGCTCAGGACCGTGCCTGGCGCTCCCCACGCCAGGCTGCGTCAGGAACAGGCATCATCCTGCTCTCTGCTTCCCAGTCCCCGACCCCCAGGGCTTGGAGCGGGCCAAGCGAGGAGGAGGGTCCCAGTGCCACCCTAATGAAGCCATCTCGCCCCCATAATAAAGACCTCATGGACCTCCAATGACACTTAGCAAATCCGGGCACAAATAAATAACCCAAGTCCAATTGAATTAACCTTCCACTGATCAGCCCAGCTAAACAAATTATCCCAAGGCCCGAACGAGATTAAAAGGCCGGGCGCAGACTGGGCTCATTCTGCGAGAAGGTTCATTGGGTTTAACGAGTTTAAGTCAAAGCCCCAGCGTTCTTTTTCCCTGGCTCGGGGCCCCTCGCTCCCGGAGTGTGGCCTTTCACGGGCCACAGCCCCTGGGGGCTGCAGAGGGAAGCCAGACCGGATGGACGGAAGCTGCCGGGAGGGAGAGGAGGTGGCGGGGACTGGGGTGGGGGGAGCCAAACCTGATTTCCAAGGAGCCAGGCTCCTCAATGGCCCCTACCTGAGCACCGCCCTCCTGCCCACCTGCACCAGACCCCGCAGGACAAGGTGGGGACATGGGTGTGCCTTAGATCTCCCCAAAGAAAGGGGGGGATGCCCAGGAGGGTTGAAGAGGACCTTAGATGAGAACGTGTGTCCGCCCCCTGAGATGGGGACCAGGCAATGCTCCCAGCAGAAGGTGACAGAAGAGATTCAAAGTCAATCCATGTGCCAGGGGTCAGGGCCACGACCAGGGGCTCCCGCCTCACCCCCCTTGAGCCACAGGAGGGCACAGCCCACGTGAAAATCCTCACACACAAACGTGGCACAGCTGGGAGCTGCCCCTGTGAGGCTTGGGGTCCCAATGTCACAGGTGTCACCTGCACCTCTTGCGTAAAGCTGCACCAAGCAGAGCCCAAGAGTGCGTCCAGGGGCACACCCGGGCGCTTCGCACCGGGCATGTCACTTTGTCAGTTTCCTTAGGAACCACCCCAAAATAATCCAAAGATGGGAGGAAGGTCCCTGAGAATGTCAACTGATAAATGGCTGCCTTTGATGAAGGGACAGCGGAAACGCGACAGCCATTAATTCCCAAGAGAATCCATCTCTAGCGGGTAGGCGGAAGACAGAATGATGGATGGCCCATGGGACGATGGCAACCAGCAGATACAGAGAGGCAGAGGGTGTGGCAGGAGGCAGACTAGCCTCCAATCCGGGCCTCGCTGGACACCAGACAAGCAGCAGAGCCCAGCATGGGTGTTGTGGGCCTGCAGGGACGGTCCCCACCTTGGCCCTGGGCCCAGGAGGCTAGACTGAAAGCCAGAGCAAAGCAAAACCGAATCGCAGAGCTCAGAACCGGGGATGTTGTGCACCCTGTGTGATAAGGCCAGGCCACCCGAGGCTGCCTGGAGCTGGGCACTTGTGGCTCACCCTGGTCCAAAGCAAGTCCACCTGTAGGACACCTGGAAAAGGCAGAGTGATAGGGACAGAGAACATGACAGGGTTGCAGAGGCTGGGGTGGGTGGGGTGCACTGACTGCAGAAGGGTGTGAAGGAATGTGGGAAAGATGACACCACCCCCGGTCTTGATTTTTAAAATTTATTATTAGTAGTAGTATCATCCTTATTAGTATCATCATCATCATTTGGGTACCAGGGATTGAACTTGGGGCACTTAACCACTGAGCCACACCCCCAGCCCTTTTATTGTATTTTATTTAGAGACAGGGTCTTGCTGAGTTGTTTAGGGTCTCACTAAGTTGCTGAGGCTGGCTTTGAACTCATGATCCTCCTGCCTCAACCTCCTGAGCCACTGGGATGACAGGTGTGAGCCACCGCGCCTGGCTTCATTTTGATCACTCTTAGGCAATTGTGTGTGTTTGCCAAATCAGATCTATACTCCCCCCGCCCCAAGACTGTCTTTCACTGTGTATAAGTTATTCCTCTAATTTTGGGGGGGAGTGGGTACCAGGGATTAAACTCAGGGGCATGTGACCACTGAGCCCCATCCCCAGCCCTATTTTTGTATTTTATTTAGAGACGGAGTCTCACTGAGCTGCTTAGTGCCTCTCTTTTGCTGAGGCTGGCTTTGAACTCGCGACCCTCCTGCCTCAGCCTCCCAAGCTGCTGGGATTACAGGCATGCACACTGTGACCGGCCTTCTAATTATTATTATTTTTTTTAAGTTAAAAAAACAAACAAGAAGTCTGGCCAAGATCCAGGTTCCTTAAGCATCCTAGGTGTAGCCCTGCGTGGGACAGGCCCTGCCCCTCCACTGCCACCTACTTCCGGCAGTTCTTGGTCCTGCGTCCCTGGATGTGCCTGCTGAGGGCATGCAGCAGTGTCTGGGCACTGTCCTGACCTCTCAGCGCCCTGGAAGGCCCTGGAAGGAATCAGCAAGGCTGTGAGGGGCTTAGAAGGTCTCCCTCTCTCTGAGCAGCTGGTAAATTCTTTGTCCAGGCACAGGGATAGGCACCTGCATGATTCATCTTGTTTCCCTTTTCTCTAGGTCTACCAGGAAGGTCAAGGCTAAGACTGAGGCCTAATAACAGTGCCCATGTGGTTAGCACATGTGGTTTCCCTCATGGTCCTGGTCCTTCATTCCAGCTTACACTTCCTGGTGTGCGGGTGCTCATCCTGTTGTCTATAGGAATCCTGTTTCCGAAGGTACCTGGCCCTCTCTCCAGATGACCGTGAGCTAGCCTGCATCTCAAGGCAGCTTCTGCCATGCATGACTTGATGGGCTCAACAGGTGTCAGGGACATAAAATACAGATGCCAGCACCCTGGAAGGACAAAGTGTTTTGTCTTTGGATGGCAGGATGGGGGTGGGGGAGAGAAAGAGAGAAACACCAACCAGATAAGAGAAAGAGAGAACCGCTCCTGGCTTTCTGGGAAGACACAGAATTTCCTGGTGGGCAGCTGAGTCAGTGTGTGTGGGCGCTGACCTGGGGGAAGGAAGAGGATTCCCCTCCTCCCCAGGAGAGTGGGTTCCCCCCCACTTCCCAGCAGGAAGCCAGTCTGCTCAGCATGGCCTGAGCGTTCTGCAGCCTCTGCTGCCCCCCAGAGGTAATATCTGGTAATGCAGTCTCTCTACCTGGCCTCCCTGGGGCCAGGGAGGAGACCCTGCAACTCCTCTGTCCCGCCCTGCCCAGACTCCACTCCATCCCCTCCCCCAATTCACCAGGGGCCTGTGGGTGTGTCCCCAGGTTCCCTGGCTGCAACCCCTGCAAGTATTTTTTTCTTTATTATTTCTTTATTGATTATAAAATGAAATACATTGTCCATAAAAATTCAAATGATACAAAGACGGGTGAACATGGAACCTGGAAGGCTTACCCGTGTCCACTCCCAATGCACCCCAAATGGCCTCTGCGAGGTGGCATCACCACAGCCTTGTCCACCAGGCACGACGCCCTGTCTTTGTGGGGTTTCTGAGCTCACAGGCACTCCTCGCCCCTGCTCACAGCTGTCTCCTCCTCCTGTCCACTCCCTGGGGAATCACTGCCCATCCCATCCACTGGGAGTGGGTTGTTCCTGGGTTTGCCTAACACTGCCTGGACCTGCAGCTAATGGCTCATCTTTCTGATCTCTGCAGTGAGGTGGTGACCAGGAGGCAGGACTCACATCAGCTCCTGACAGGAAATGCTCATTGAATGAACAGCCAAGCAAAAATCTCTCTCGTGGATGGACGGGTAGATGGGTGAGTAGGTGGACAGGCAAATGAATGGGCAGATGGGTGTATGGTTAGGTGGATGGATGGGTGGATGGATAGATGGATGGGTGAGTGGATGAATGGGTGAATGAGTGGATACATATATGGTAGTTGGATGAATGGATGAACAGATAGATGGATGAGTGGATGAATGGATGGGTAAGTGGATGGATGAATGGGTGGATGGGTGCATGGATGGATGAGTGAGTGGGTGGATGGATGATAGATGAATGGGTGAGTGGATGGATGGATGGATGGATGGGTGAGTGGGTGGATGGATGGATAGATGGATGGATGAATGGGTGGATGGGTGCATGGATGGATGGATGGATGGATGGATGGATGAGTAGATGGATGGATGGATAGATGGATGGATGAGTGGATAGGTGAATGGGTAAATGAATGGATGGATGGATGGATGGATGGATGGGTGCATGGATGGATGGGTGAGTGGGTGATGGATGGATAGATGAATGGATGAGTGGATGGATGGATGGATGGATGAGTGGTTAAATATATGGTAGATAGATGAATGGGTAGATGGATGAGTGGATGAATGGATAGATGAGTAGATGGATGAATGGGTAGATAGGTGCATGGATGGATGGATGGGAGGGTGGATATGACTTTGGAACTTTCAGAGGAAGACCCCAGTGGGGGAAACACAGGACCAGGCAGTAGAAATCAGACCTATGTGCACTGAAGTGTTGAAGTTGAGGATTTCTAGGTCTAGAAGGAATCTGAGCTCACACGGTGTCCTGAGATCTCATATGGCATGAGCAAATTAACTACTCTAACAACAACTACTACAGTTTACAACTGGAATGTTCCCTAGAGACATGCATGAAAGGCATGGATTCCAGGGTAGCATCATGGGGGATGGTGGAACTTGAGGAGGCGGGGCCTGGTGGGAGGACTGAGGTCATTGGAGGTGTGTCTTCTATGACTGTGGGACCCTGTTCCCTTCCTCTCTCTCTTTTGCTCCCTGGCTCAGGAGGTACAGTGACTTTGTTCTGCCACGTGCCCTGCCATGTGCTGCGGTTGTGAACATTGCCACTCTGCCCATGGGTGTGCAAATGTCCCTTTGAGGCCTGCTCTCCATTCTTTTGGATACACACCCACTGCTGTTTTATGTGATGCTCGTGTGTCTAGCTTTCCAGACACACCACACCATTCACACAGCAGCTTTTACATCCCCAGCGGCACCCACAGCGTCCCAGCAGCCCCACATCCTCACCAACACTTGTTTTTTGTTTGTGTGTTTATTTGGTCCTGGGGGTTGAACCTAAGTGTGCTGAACCACCGAGCCACACCCCGAGCCCTTTTTATTTTTTATTTTGTGACCTGGTCTTGCTAAGTTGCACAGGGCCTCTCTAAGTCGATAAGGCTGGCCTTGAACTTGTGATCCTCCTGCCTCAGCTTCCTGAGTCACTGGGATTACAGGCATGTTCCACAATACCCTGCCTAGAATTGTTGGTGTTGTTTTGTTTTTAACAGTGACCATCTTGATGGGTATGATGGGACTTCTCTTAAAATGAGGGCCTGCTCTGGGTTGGAGGTGGAATTTTCTATCGATTCCACTTGCCATTGTTAGCTTTTGTATTCACTCTTATTTTCATACCCTAAAATTCGCCTGCAACTAACAGTATAGAAATGCATAGTCATGTGACCCCCACCATCAAGATACAGAAATCCCATCTCCCCAAAAGCTCCCCATCCCACCCATTTGTAGTCAGACCTGCCCCAACCACCTCTCCAAATACCGATCTGTTTTCTGATCCTAGAACTCTGCCTGTTCCTGAATGTCATCTGTTTCTTTTTTTTGTGTGTGTGGGGGGGGGTACCAGGGATTGAACTCAGAGGCACATGACCACTGAGCCCCATCTCCAGCCCTATTTTGTATTTTATTTAGAGACAGGGTCTCACTGAGTTGCTTAGCACCTCGCCATAGCTGAGGGTGGCTTTGAACTCACAATCCTCCTGCCTCAGCCTCCTGAGCTGTGGGATTCTAGGCACGTGCCACAGCACCTGGTTTTTCCACTGTTTCTGAGACCCAGCCACATTGTTGAAGGCAGCAGGGATTCAGCCTTCAAGTCAGAATGGATACTGACCTGTCCATCTTTTCGTATTGGGTGGTGTTGGCTTCGGGCTTCTATGAATAAAGCCACTCTAAACACTGGTACACAGGTGTTTGTGTGAACATAAATTTTCGTCTCTTCTCTTGGAGAGATCACCTACGAATGGGGTTGCTCCGTCGATAGGACAGCTGCATGTTGAACTCCAAGAAATTGCTAAACTGCTTTCCAACACTTTACCAGCAATATGGGGGTGTTCCAGCTCTTCTGCATTCCTGCCAGACTTAGCATTGTCCGTTTGGTGTGGGATTCATCTTACATTTGTTTTTGAACTTTTTTTTTTCTTCTGTACTGGCGATGTGATTGAACCAGGGAGGTTCTATCACTGAGCTACACCCCTGGCCCTTTTTATTTATTTTTTTATTCTTTTTAATATTTGAGGCAAAAATCTCACTAAGTTGCCCAGGCTGGCCTCGAACTTGTGATCCTCCTGTCTCAGCCTCCCAAGTTGCTGAGATTCCAGGTGTGCACCATCATGCCTGGCGGTACTGGTCTTTACAGTAGCATAGGGCAGAATTTCCTTGAGGTTTTCTGTTCTGCCTTAACTTGCAGAACGATAAACATTTAAATTTAGAAGAATCTTCCAGACTCTTTGAATCCAACATCCCAAACACAGAAGTGCATGTTCCCAAGTCCTTTCCCTGTACAACCATCCAGGACTCAATTCCTTCACCTGCAGGGCTCCCACCTTCTCTCCCAGGAAGACTGTGGACTCCCTGAAAATTTCTGTAGTCATACAGCCCTGTGCTGAGCCCAATCTACCTCCGGAGCCTCCATGTTGCTCAGGCACATTCCCAGAGACACGGTCAGGGCCTTGGGAAAGGCACAGCCACCTGGCAATCCCCCACCCCACCATCCTAGACAAAATCAGCTCTGTGTCCATCTCCAACTCCCCTGGGGCAGGCGTACGGGGCTGCCTCTCCTCCTCAGCCCTGTTCCCATGCCAGAATAGCCATTTGTAAGAGCGGAGAACAGCACCTCAGTAGCAGAGACCCGGAGGCACCTGGCCCATGTGCCCATTTTACATATGAGAAAATAGAGGCCCAGAGAGGGGAAGAGCATCCTTCCAGTTATCAGTCAGCTCCGGGCTCCACCCCGCCACCTCTGCCTTCCCTCGTCCCCACCCCCAGGCCGTCACCTGAGCCAAATGGTGTTTGCATGTCTTATCTAATTCCATCCAGTTCCACAGATGCCTCTGGTGACTCACAGCACACCTTGGCGCTCTGCTCTCTCCTGGAAGAGGAGACACGCAGGCAATAACCGGTCTCCATCTAGACCCCTGGGCTTTGTTGTGGGGCTGGACAAGGCGGCTTGTTTGTCAGGGGAAATAACTTCTTAAAATATTGAAATAAAGGCTTTCAGAAATTGTACATGGATTAAGGTTTCATTTCTTAAAGCACTGAGCAAATAGTGCAAGATGTGAGGCGGCCGTTTTCAATATCTGTAATGAAGGCAGGAAGCTTCACCGTAGGAAAGAAAAACTGTGATAATCAAGCTTGGCTAGTGGGGCAGAAAATAAGGCAACAGGCTAAACTCTCCATTCTGTGCCCGAGGGAGTTGGGCATAACAACAGTGATTTTCTTTGTGCTCACTCTGTCGTGTTAAATGAAACCACTCAGGTCAGGTGTACACAAAACTCCAAAGGTCAGGCTGAGTGTGATGGCACAGGCCTGTAATCCCAGGGACTCGGGAGGCTGAGGCAGGAGGATCACAAGTTCAAGGCCAGCCTCAACGTCTTAGCAAGGCCGTAAGCAACTTAGTGAGGCCCGGTCTCTAAATAAAAGATGAAAAAAGGGACTAAGGATGTGGCTCAGTGGTCAAGCACCCCTGGGTTCAATCCTTGGTACCAAACAACAGCAAAACTCCAAATGTCAGGTCATTGCTGGGTCCTGCCCCGGCTGAGCGGAGACTGTGCCTAACAGTCTCCTCATGTCCATACGGGAGGCTGGTCTCCCTGGGAATCCTGTACTGGGGCAGCTCAGGACCCTACTGTCTTCCACGGCTCCCTTTCTGAATGAACCTCTTCCCAGATCCTTCTTATAACCTGGACTTTTAAAAAATATTTTTAATTTAAGGTAGACACAATATCTTTATTTGATTTATTTATTTATTTATTTTTATGTGGTGCTGAGAATCAAACTCAGTGTCTCATACATCCTGGGCAACTGCTCTACTGCTGAGCCACAACCCCAGCCCTGGAATTTTTTTTTTTTTGGGGGGGGGGCTGGATATGGAGAATGAACCTGGGGCCACTCAACCACTGAGCCACATCCCCAGTCCTATTTTGTATTTTATTTAGAGACAGGGTCTCACTGAGTTGCTTAGCGCCTTGCTTTTGCTGAGGCTGGCTTTGAACTCACAATCCTCCTGCCTCAGCCTCCCGAGCCACTGGGATTACAGGTGACAGCCCCCGTGCCCAGCCTGGATTTGGTTTTGCTGATGTTCATTCATTTCCCGTAGGAAAAATTTTGAAATTCACATAGACAACCCTGAGCTTTGCTTTTGTAATAAAATACATGTAATTTCAAATTGATTGCTTTTAATCTTTTATCCTCCAAAAACCTCAACTATAACTATCTTCCTTATATTCTGCCTGGCCCCCAATTTTGATTATCATAGTTTGAAAAAAATCAATTGTGCATCATATTTTTTTCAGATAAGCGGATGCTGCAAAAGGTGGTTTCTGTCGGGTGGAGCAGCTCTGTACGTGTGTGCACTGTGATTCTCAAGAGTCTTTGCGGCCTTTGTGTGCAGGGCACACTGCCCAGCAAGTGTGCACAGCAAAGCCACGAGAGTAAGTCACACACAGCTAGAGGCAAGGCAAGGAAGGGCACTGGTAAGACCCGCGTGGGAGCTGGAGCCCAGGGCCTGACATCTGTCATCTGCAGCTGCAGGGTCACTCGCATGAAGATGGACCCACAGACTGGTGTGAGGTCAGCCTATGGTCACTAGGACTGTGACCTTGAGGCTTTTTTGACATTTTCAATCCTGTCGAGGGGAATTAGGGAGGTGGGTGAACTGGATATGTTGCCATCTCTAGTCTTTCTGCTTCTTGCAAGAGCCTGGAGAAGCAGAGGTTCAGAATCATTGATTACCTGGTGCCTCTGCACAGGTGCTACCACAGTGGATTCCTGTGACCCAGAAGGGAAAGAAGCCAAGATGCTCCTCTCCACACACCAGGACCTAAGGAGGCCCTTTTGTAAATGTAATGCTGTTTAACTCGCCCAAACATCTGACAAGAATGGGTTTCTCCAAAAGGAAGGAGGCACACCGTGTAAGACCTCAGAAATGTGCTGTTCCAGGAAGTAGCCAGATGCAAGAGGCCACATAGCCTGTGACTTCATCTGTGTGAAATGTCTAGAGGGTCACATCCACAGAGCAGAAAACAGATTGGCCATTTTCAACAGAGGAAGAATAGGAGTTGAAAATATTGTGGAATTCCCGTGATGATTTCATCTTTGACCTGCATCATTGGGAAACATTTTTTTTTTAGCTCCCAAATGCAGGAGAGATTACTTTTACATTAATTAATTAATTTTTTTAAAGTGGTTGGTTTAGGGACAGGCAAGAGACCCAGGTTGGTCAAGAGAGGGTCTGTCCTAGGATTGTCACTGGAAATACTGGGCAAGAAAAGCTGCTGAGGTGTGACCTGGGCCCGTGGCGATGGCACCATCACAAGGGAGCCGGCCCATCTGGGAATAAATGAAGCCAGCCCAAGTACCAAGTGCAGACACACCAGGGGACCCTGTGCGTCTCTGGGTCTCTTCACCTGAGAGCCCATCTGTTCCCTGCAGGGGAGTGGATCCTCACAGGCATCTGTCACCCACCCTTGAAAGAATCTTAATGGGCACACACATCCTCCCTCATTCAGTCCAAAATATCCATAATCTAAATATAATAAAATAGCTGTATCTAATGTCTCACTCGGGCTGCACCTGGCTTCTTCTAGCAGCTCCTCTTAAAAGACTGGCTGAGAGAAGCAAGAATGAGAATGATTATCATTTATTTAAATAAAATTGTTCTACCTATTATCACATCTCACAAAAAATGTAGAGGGAAGATGGTGTGCACAAGACCATTGCTTGGGTAGAGTCTGAAGGTCATCCTCCCAGAAGCTAGGAGACAGTGACTTCTGGTTCTGGCCATATGGGTCAAGAGCAACAAAGAGCAGGTCCCTTTGAGTCCTGAGTGCTCACACTGCTTCTCAATTGGTATATAGCACAGAATTTTCTAAAGTTAAGAATGGGGAAGCTGGGCACAGTGTTGCATGCCTGTAATAGTGGCTCAGGAAGCTGAGGCAGGAGGATCATGAGTTCAAAGTAAGGCGCCAAGCAACTCAGGGAGACCCTGTCTCTAAATAAAATCCAAAACAGGGCTGGGAGTGTGGCTCGGTGTTGAGTGCCCCTGAGTTCAATCCCCAGTAATCCACTCCTCCCTCCAAAAAAAAAAAAAAAAAAAAAAAAAAGAACGGGAAGAAGATTCGGTAATAACAAATTTAATAGCTAAGTGTGTAACATTTCAGTGAATCACTGTACATGAACCACCGAACCATCTCCTTAAATTCAACAAGTCACGTACAACTGCTCTCTTCATTTTGAACCTCAGGAACTCAGACTAACAGGACAAACACCCAAAATGATAGTTAGTGAGGGCCAAAGAGGTCGGTGCTGCTTAGAGTTTTCTCCAGGGAGGTCTCACCATCTGAAGATCTGTCCATCTGAATCCGTGCAGTGATGGAGTGACAGAAGGGTCAAAAATCATCAAAACACAAAATGTTTCTCAATAATGATTTGGCCTTTTGTGTATTGATGTCCACTCAAACCTCCCTCCCCATGTAACTCTTGCACCCTCCCCCGTTGGTGCTGATAGGACCAGAAAGCTGCGGCTGGACTGTGAAAGCCAAGGTCAAGGGTGAATCTTTCCAGAGATGCAAGATGTAAGGAAGCCCATGAATGGAAGGTTGGGAATGCTCAGATGGGTGCCCAAAGCTTTTGGCAAGCATGGGAAGGCCTGGCGAAGCTAGACAGGCAAACGCCTGGGAATGAGGAACCTGCCAAGGCTCAGGACTGGATGGCACTTCAACAAGAAACTATTTGAATATCAAATGATTAAAAGAGGCTCTTGGGAAAATTGATGGCACCCTTGCAAATTTTCAATAAGCCAAGCCTTTTTATGGGAGCTATCATACGATTTGTTGGGGAAAAATACGACCCAACCAAATCAACACTTGATTCTTTGTCGTTTCTACAAATTAACTCATAAATTCATTCATAACCTAAAATTTACTGAATATAAGACAAATTCATGAGATGGGGGAAATTTTTCTTCATTTTTCAAGATAACCTCTTAATTAAACTCCCGTCCCACTATTGACACTATGACTATTTGATTTCCATTTAAAATGAATTTAGTTAAAGAATTCTTCTTTCCAGTGCAATTACCCCCTTGCACTGGAGAACAATCAACAGTGGGTAATGAGACCCTCTTCCATTCTCCTAACTGTAGAAGTTCTGCCCACACATCCATTTAGGCCACCAGAAAGTCCCCTCGACCACACACACCAACCTTCCAGGACCAGAAGCTGCGGTCTGCCCTAGATCAACCTTTACCTGTGTTCCTTCATACTCCCTCTTTATCGCATATCTAGACCCAAAGCAGGCAAATGACCGTTCCTTACAGGTTTGCTTAAAAGTGTCATCAAAATGTATTACACCTTGTACTCCAACATCCAAGGCGATAAGTTTATTTCAGAGGTTCTTGTCTGTGTGAGAGTCAGATTTCTCAAGTCTCTGTGCCTGAGAGAGAGAGAGAGAGAGAGAGAGAGAGAATACACAAATAGGTGAATAAAAATCAGTGCCTCTTTTGAAGATTTCACGTGGTGAAGCCACACACTGGCAATTTGCTTTGGGGGTGTGTGTGTGGGGGGGGGGTGGATGTGTGTTTAAATTTAGAACTGACAAAAAAGCCTTTGCTGAGAAATTGATGTTTCCTGCTTCTTGAGGATCAGCACCACGAAACTGTAATCTTTGCGTTTGTGTGTCGATGGCAAGGAGGCTCAAAACATGAATTTCCTCTTGATTTCTGTCTATTTTGATCATGTTTAGTAGGCATGCCTTTTATTTTACTCCACCGAGGAAGCAGTTTGGAAGAAGCAGTTTGGAAGTTTCTGGTACCTGATTGACATTGGATAAGGGGGTCTTTAAACCAGGAGGAGAGGTGTAGAGAATCAGATGTGACTGTGTTACTATTACTGTCCTTGATGGAGTCTGCCTGCAAACGGGATATTCTGTCAAGGTATAGATAGGTAACATCGGACATGCTTGAAAACAAGGTGTCTGCTGTCCTTGGAAGGGCCTGCTCCAAAACCAGAGGCTCCTTCAAGGTTTAGATAAGGTAACAGCGGACATGCTTGAAAACGAGGTGTCTGCTGTCCTTGGGAGGACTTGCCTGCAAACCGGATGTTCTGCCAAGTGGGCTAGGAGGGCGCTAAGAAAAATTTTATTATCTGTTCTTAACAAAGAGCAGAGCTCAACATACTCCGGGCGGAGAATAGATTAGCCATGAGAAGCGGGTCACTTCTGATTAGAAAGTAAAACTTCTGTATGCTATGTTTAATTAGCTGAAAGACCTGATTTATTGATGTTGGAAGGCTGCCTTCTTTGTTCACAATACTATAAAAAGGTTGCTTGTACACAATAAAGGACTTTTTTTTTTTTCTGCTGCTGCTTCGCTTGCTCTGCTTCTTCTTCTTCTTTCTTTTCCCATGCTGACCTGCAAGTGAATTACTGCAACAAGAGGGAGGGGGGCCGCCAGGGCCTGGGGCTGCCTAGGGTTCATAGGTGGACAGGGATCTTGGATAGGCGAGCTGGGGAGAGGTGTGCGGCGGTGACCCGGAGTCGGCGGAGGGACAGCCGGCCCAGGGGAAGGGTCTCCAGGTGGCCAGAGCGCCTAGGTCACGAGCGGATCGCCCAGCAGGTGCGGAGACTGGACGGTCGCAGTGTGCCGAGCCTTTGTTCGGTGCCCCCACCCCCACCCCACATGCCAGAGAAAATAGAGTTCGCCACTGTAGCTGAGACCCCTGCCCACCAATCGGGCAGCGCCGGGCTCGCAGCTCGCCCCACAGGGTTCAGTTTCCAAGGTCCCAAAGGCCGGGAGACCCGAGCCCCAGCGCGCCCTACAAGGCGCGGGCGGGTCCGCTAGCCCAGCCCTCTGGCGGCGCGGAACCCCGGCGCTGGGGGGGGGGCCGGAGCCCCACGGACCCAGAGCCGCGCGGCCGCGACCGGAAGCCACGGCCTACACTTCCGGCGGGGGCAGGCAGAGCCACTTCCGGCCTAGCGGGTGAGTGAGCTCGTGGTTCGGCTCCTTAGAATCCCCTGGTAGACGCGGCTGCGTTTGGGGGTTCGGGCCGAGCCCTGGGTGGCAGCGGGGCCCGGCGGCTGGGGACCCGTGTGTGGGTGCACAGTGCGCCGGAAAGCCCGGGCAGGTGCCGCGCGGACGGACGCCTGCTTCCAATTGAGCGGCTGGAGCCCCCGCGCCAAAGCCGCTGGCTCATAGTTTGGGACCCTGACTGTGCGGACACTGCTGAGCCGACTCCTTTCCCTGTTTAAACCAAAGCCTCCGCAGAGAGGGGGGGCATGGAAAGCAGCCCGTTGGTGGTGTCGAAACACAAGGCGGAGGTGGTGTGCGGGGTCCCCACTCAGGTGGTCTGCACAGCCTTCAGCAGCCACATTCTGGTGGTGGTGACCCAGTTCGGGAAGATGGGCACTCTGGTGTCCCTGGAGCCCAGCAACGTGGCCAGCGACATCAGCAAGCCGGTGCTCACGACGAGAGTCCTCCTCGGGCAGGACGAGGTAAAGTGGTCTGGAAGGGACCCCGGGGTGGAGGAATGCCCTCTCACCAGGCTGTGCACTGTAGGAAGGATGGGGAGCATCTGGTACTCAGCACGTCCACAGTGACAGCATTCCCCACACCTCTGAGGGTCTTAGGGCACCCGCCTGCCCTTGCCGCAGCTTTTGCTGGCTAGGCAGCATCCTGTCCATAAGACTTTGTAGAGGGTGATTCTGTATTGCAGGCCTCCTCCTTCTGATCCTGTCGTGATCCATTGTGTTAATGAGTGGCTCTCTGCTGAGTCGTGACAGGCTCTCCTCTTCGGGCCTGCTTTTCATGAGTCCTTCCAGAGTAGAGATATGTAGAAAGACAGGGACGCAGAAGACACCAGGGAAATAAGTTTGATGGTGCCTCTTTAACAGGTGGTTTATGTCTGCAGTGTGGAGTCTCATTGAGCTCTGAATCACTGCTTCATGGAGCTAACCGAGTGATTTAATGGCGGTGTGGGAAGCAAGTTAAGGTGGGACGTTTAATGCAGGCACCAAGGAAAGCCAGGTTTCCTGCAGTCATGGTGGTTTCTGCCTTCTCTCCTCCAGCCTCTCATCCATGTCTTTGCAAAGAACCTGGTAGCCTTCGTGTCTCAAGAAGCTGGAAACAGAGCGGTTCTCCTGGCCATGGCTGTGAAGGACAAGAGTGTCGAAGGGCTGAAGGCCTTGAAGGAGGTGATCCGGGTGTGCCAGGTATGGTGACCTGGATCAGCAGTGCGCACCATTCAACAGGACTATGCAGGAGCTCAGTCCCCTTGTGGGGTCTCAAAGACCCTCCCTCCTGCACAACCAGGAGGAAAGACTTCTTCTGACTTTAGCTGTCGAAGCTGGAAAAAACAGCTCAGGTGGACTCACTGGTTGCTGCATCGTCGAGGTGGCAGAAGCAGAAGGTGTGCCTTGGGCTCCCCGAGGTGCATCTACGTGAGGATGGAAAGCACCAGTCAGCCAGTGTGACTTGTGGCCCTCAGTGTGGGGAATCATTTGTAGAGGGAGGTTTTTTAGAACTAAAAGTAAATATGTATCCCAAAATCCTCACCATACTTCTTAACAATACCAAGAGATAGAGAAAGTACAATCTAGTATACCTTAGGTGGAAAGAAAACTTCATGTTTGTCAAAAATGCAGTCTGGTTGTTGGGAACGACATGAATCCCAAACATGTCTGCACAGTCCTCTCTGTGACTCCTCTGAGTGCCAGCTTCCATTCTGCTAGCTTTTGTACTGGCTCCTCAGTGGGGCCAGAGAGCCCAGGCTGCAGAGTGTGGAGGAAGGATGTGTCAGGGAGGAACAGCATGTCTAGGAGTCGAGCATGGCAGGCACAGCAAGGGCAGCACCCCAGGAGGGTTGCCAGGGTGGACGTGAGTTCCATAATGGGGCTGAAGGCCTTCTATAGGACCACCCTGAGCTCAGCGGGGGCTTGAAGGGTTTTAGGTCAGAGGTGGCCTTTAGAAATGCTGCCAGGCGCTAGGTTAAGTTCCCAGCACCACCACCACCACCCCTGAAAAAAAAAAAAAAAAAAAAAGAAAAGACAAGACAAAGAAGTACACATGGGAGATATTTGCAAGGATTGGTAGGAACCAGGGTTGGGCATCAGCTTTGGGGCATTTACTCCCCAACTCTTGCCTGTGGTGCGCACACCTCTGAGGAAGGCAGGCTGGGGCCTGGCTCCCCCCCACCGCACTGAGGGAAACATTGCCGATCTCAGTGCATGGGGAGTTCCAGAAGGTGGAATCTATACCATCTGGCTCTCTGAGTCTCCAGTGAGGAAGAGGCAGCGGAAGTTGGGAGAGGAGGTCATGCAGCAGAAGCTGACAGGATTCCAGAGCAAGCTAGCACCTGGGGGCCCTGGCAGAGCGGATACATAGAAGGCTCATGGCACCCGTGTGCTCATGAAATTAGGAAGGGATATTTTTATTTGGTTTTTGTCTGAGCCAAAGTCTCCTGTATTCCAGCAATTTTTCTTTTTTCTTTGTGGTACTGGAGATTGCACCCAGGGGTGTCTACCAGTGAGATACACCTCCAGCCCTTTTTATTTTATTTTGAGACAGACTCTAACCTGGAATTCGGGATCCTCCTGCCTCAGCCTCCTGGGTAGCTGGGATCACAGGCGAGCACCAGCATACTCTTAAGGTCCTGCTGTTTTCTTGCTTTTAGAACCTTTCTTTAGGAACAGGCAATGGGCAGATGGGTTCAGATTCACTGCTGGTAAATTTAGAAAGTGAATGTGCTAAAGGTAAAGATAGGAAAACTGGTAGCCTACAAGCTGTTCCTTTAGCAGGTCAAGTGCCTGCTGTATGCTGTTACCCTTTATGTCTGCCCTCCTAGTCTTCCCAGCAGACATTCAAAATAATCTGTAGGCAGAGACAGCTCAGAGCTCAAGGAGAGTCAGGGAGTCAATGTGGGAATACTGACAGATTTCCTGAAGGAAGTGTGAGAGTGGTCCAGGGCCCGTGGCATCCCCAACCTCTCACCTGTGGCTGTAAAACCATCCCTGGTAGTCAGGACCCCTGTGACCATTGTTGGCCCAGGGACTCCCAGGTGGCTTTTTCCAGCCCGCCCCCTCCCTCTTCATTTCCTGTCACATGCCCCTCCCCTCAGGAGCCCAGTGCCTGGACTCCACAACTCTTCCAGGCCACAAAGGAGTGGACTAAGGGAAGAGGGAGGACAGGAATGGGTCACACCACTGCGGGAGTGAGGAACCCCTGAGGCTGGGGGGTGACTAGGTGGGAGGGGCCAGAACCCACCTTGAAGACTCAGCCTGACCCAGAGCAAGGGCCTGGCATCATCAGATTGGTGTCTTAGAGCTGGCACGGGGCAGAAGTCTTTGTTCAGTGTTTGATGGTGCCCATCGTCCCCAAATCAGACAGCTTTGTCCAAGCACCACAGCTTTCCTTACCTGACATCTGGGGACGCAACCTGGATAGGACTCAAGTCCTGGCCTGAGTCCACATCTGCAGCCTCAGTTTTCTGATTTGGGCCCTCGAGGGCCTGCGCTGGTGACCCTATCACCCTCACAGCCATCCACTCCACCACCAGTAGCAGACAACATGGAGAGGTCACATTACTGCTTCTAATGACAAGCTGGGATTTGAATCCAAGCCAGGTGCCCAGATCCCCACTGTTCCCTAGTCACCGGGTCCCTTGATAACTTGCACTCTGGCTCCTTTTTTTTTTTTTTTTTTTTTTAATTTATTTTTTTAGTTTTCAGCAGACACAACATCTTTGTTTGTATGTGGTGCTGAGGATCGAACCTGAGCCACACGCATGCCAGGCGAGCGCGCTACCGCTTGAGCCACATCCCCAGCCCCACTCTGGCTCCTTTTAAGCCACAGCTTAAAAGGATGTCACAGGCAGCTTTGCCTCCAGGGTCCTGTCTGGTTCTGGTTCGATTTTCCTCTTTCAGGGCCTCTGAAGGGCCCGGCCCAGGCAGACTGTGGGCCTATTTGGGTCCCAGGGGCCACCCTTGAAGGTGGGTAGTGGAGACAGTTGAGGCACATGAAGATCAGGTTGTTACTGAGACCTTCTCTGGGGATAAGGCAGCCCTCTGGCTGGCTAGACCCCAGGCTACCTGCCTGGAAGCAGGGCTGGAGATGACCCATGGTTGCACCCTGTCCCCCATGCCACCTCTGAGTCACTTGGAGCTGCCCAAAGCTGTCTGGTCGCTTTTAAGATACAGTCTGAGCCTCATGCCCCAGCTCCTGAGCCAGTACCTTCCTGCTCCACTCGGCTCCGCCCTGCCTGATGAACCCAGTGCACGCTGGACTTGGGTGAGAGGCCCAGTGGACCTCGATTTCTGTGTGCTCCCCTCTGCTCCCAGCTGCAGGAGTCAGGAAAGTGCTTTGGCCCAGTGAGGCAATCTTGAGAGCCAGCAGTTTCCACAACAGGGCTGTTGGCTGGGCAGAAATTGTCATCCTGTAGACGGAGAGGCTGCGTGTGGTGCTTACCCAGCAATCCAGCTGTAGTTAACGCTTCCAACCATTTACAGCCAAACATAAATAATGAACATCGGGCTCATTCGCCAGCCCTGCACAGGCAGCAGGGGAGATTTCCTGCAAGCCTGTGCCACGGGCCGCCTCGGGGTATTTCTGAAAGGCCATGTCCTCTCAGTGGACAGGGGAGTGTGTCCCTGCTCAGCCAAGGGCACTGGGCACCGTGGAGGCCAGGAAAACCATGAGGGTGGTGGATCTTGATCATTTCAGGTAGCTCGTCCAGGGATTGACAGAGTCCTGGGTTCCCCACAGCCAATTGGGACAACCCACGCAAGGAGACTCAGACCAGGGGGGAGCTGGCCTCGTGTGGTTCATTGAGAGCTAGGAAGTGACGTTGGAGTCAGAAGAGGAGCCCTGGTCCACCACTGGAACAGGCCGCTGGTGAGATGTAGTCCAAGGCCTGTATAGTGTAATAGTGGCCGCAGAGACACTGTCACTGTGACTTAGAGTTTGCCCTTGCAACAAGAAACAGGGTAGCACGTTTGGGGACATTTTGATAAGAACTGTGCTCGAGGCCCAGAATGCCCAGGGTGAGGTGGATGTGGCAGGTGCTACACCTGAGAACTTGTGGACAGTCCTTCGAGCGCCCCAGGAGGGGGCCATGAGCCTGTCCAGAGCAGCTGTGAAGACCTGGAGGGCGGGGGACAGGCCACCCCCACATGCTAGGGCTGAAGAGGGTAGGAGACAGGCCCAGGGGAGGCGCTAGGAGGAACAGGGCAGCTGGAAGAGAAAGAGGTCTTCGGACAACACTGGCCCTACGCAGGCTCTCTGGCCCCACTGCCACTGCTGGAGGAGGAGCACTGAGGTCACTTCACAGATGGGAAGACTGAGGCTCGGGACCCAGCAGCGACCTCTCCGAGGCCAGTTCTAACTTGGTCTCCCAGCCAGCTCGCCAGGGCCTCCCCACCCATTTCCCGAGCTCATCCCTGTCCACCAAGCCAGAGGACTGGTTCTCAGTCCACAGAGGGCTGCCAGTTGTGACACAGGTGTCCTGTGAATGGGTGGGAATGGGGTCATGACCAGAGCTGGGCGTCAGTGCCTGTCCGGAGCCTCCCTTGGGCCCTTCAGGGGTAAAAGGCCCAAAGAAGGAGAGAGGCAGCAGCATGGACAGAGGGAAGGGCCAGAGGAGGACGGACTGGTCACTGGAACCCTCAGTGCACCTGTGACATGGGCATCGCCACCCACCCTCGCCCTGGGCAGAGAGTTGCAGTGGACACATAACTCAATCCATGTCCAAAACAAATGGGCACAGATGGCAGCAACGCTAAGGCCCAGGCCTGTGGGCAGAAGGGAGGAGCAGGTGGATGGGACAGGAGCAAATGGCTGGACCCAGATTCTGGGCTGGGTGTGGCCTCAGCAGGGTGTGGCCCAGCAGAGGCTGCTCAGGCAGGTAGGGCCAGCCAGGCTGGGAGGAGCCTGGGCACCGAGAGGCCAGTGATAGGGACCCGTGCTGTCCTGGCTGCTGTGAGGAGGGTGTCAGACACTGAGGGACACCCCTTCAGCCACCCTCCAGGCCTGGGGGCATCCCTTGTCTGGAAAACCAAAGCTGCAGACCTGCCCAACGGGCCTGTCCTGCCGGCAGCTAGGAGCCAGGGGAGGTGAGTGGGTGTGGGGCCACTCTGCGGGGCAGAGTTCAGGGTGGGGGCACCTAGAGAAAACCCCCCCTCCTGAGATTCTGAGAGTAGCCCTCTGCTCCGGCCTCAGCTCTCCCCCAGAGTCTGGCCCCTCACTGGTCCCAGGAAGTCACCTGATAAAAAGAGGGTGTAGGGCCATGCCCCGCTCCAGATGGAAGGGCCCTTCAGTCACACCCAGGCTGGCAGCTCACCTTGAGGCAGTGGCAGGCCCAGGCAAGCCCTGGAAGGCACTCTCTGGGGACTGATGCTGAAGGCCAGGGGTGGAAGTGAGCACAGGTGTAGGGAGGGGCGGGCCAGCTGGCAGAATGAGGTCGGAGGCCCTTGTGGGGTCCCCAAGAGGCTACCCCCTGAGATTTGGGGCCAATGGGCACAGAGACAAGTCTGTGGCTTGGCTGGGAGCAAGAGGCCACCCCCACCTTACCTGGCTGTGAACACCGAGCCAGCTGGGCCAGCAGAGCACTGGGTCCCTGCTGGCCTGGCAGGCACTCCTTCAAGAATCTGTGGTCACCGCAAGGAGTCCACACTTTGAGTGCACTGGCCATTCAGGGGGGTTCAGATTGCCAGGGGAAACTGAGGCTCAGGTTGGCCCAGGGTTCACTCAATTTCTCAGACACCAAGAATAGCCAGGGCCTGGTGGAATAGCCAGTCCTGACTCAGGGGGCTGCTCTGTCTCAGGTGAGGAACAGCATCTTAGCCACCAGGAGGCAGAGCTGTTTGCGTGTTGAGGATGAGGGGAAAGGTGTGCTGGGGTCGCAGGGTCCCAGGACGAGACCTGGGAGGAGACCCAGAGAGAGGGAAGAGGTGGCTCCAGAGTCCCCAGGTTGGAGGGCAGCCAGACTGAGCTCCTCCTCCGGTCCTTTCAACCAGAGGCCCCCTACCTCTGACCCCCAGCCTGGCCACCCGGAGCCCTTGACTAACAAGGAGCCCTTGACTGCCACCATCCTGCCTCACCCTGGGTGGGTGTTAGCTTGGTCATTGCCCTGGCACTACTGAAACAAAAAGCCCAGAGCAAATGCTGGTGGCCACCTCCCTGGACATCCAGAACAGGATGGTGGCAGGCGGTCTAGCCTGGGAGAGCTGATGTGTCGGGATGAGTCCCGCTGCCCCTCCTCCAGGCCCTAGGGCAGTAGGTGTAGACACTAATTAGCAGGCCCAAGACCTGGGGACTGGGGACTCACTCCTTGGCTGCTGGAAGTGGCCTTGGAGCCTTAGGGCAACTTGGTGCAGAAGGAGGGAGGTGAGGCAGGATCTGAGCCTCCGCTGGAGGGAAACAAGGGGAGGGGGTAGGTCGCAGACCAGCCTGCAACAGGGCAGCAGGCCAGGAGCCAGGGGCATCGGGCAAAGGGCAGGCAGCTCTGCCAGGGCCCAGATAGAAGGGACAAGAGTAAGGCACGGACAGGCCCAGCAGCTTCTCAGCCTCCCTGCAACCTCCCCGGGCATGGTGTTTGCCAGGTCAGCCAGGTCTCGTGATCACAGTAAACAGTGGTCAGAGGTCTGTCCTGCCATGGGCTTGGTCAGTGTCCACCCCCCTGACAGGGAAATCAGGCCTGGCCTGCCCAGCACCTCTCCTGAGTGGTGTGGGCTGACACTGGCCTCGGGGCAGAGCCTCACCTAGCCAGAGAGCAGGCAAGACGGTCAGCCTCTCACCAGGCTCCTGCTCAGATACCTACCTGGGGACAGGCCACACCCTGCATGTCGTCTTCTGCTGGGGGTCTGGACCCAGGGAGAGCCTTGTGGCTACGAGCCCTTCCCTGATCCCAGAGCCAGGCCAAGGAGGGTTGTCTCGGGCCCTGCCTACAGGGACGTGCAGGCCAAAGCCCCCAGTCCCAGGCTCCTCTGCTGCCTCCCTTCATTACAGCCAGATGTCACCAGCCCAAGAGGCAGGGGGTTGAGCACCCAACAAGACCACCCTCCCCCGCAGCCTCAGTCCTCAGGGCAGTGAAGAGGGTCAACCCACCTGTTTATGGGACAGAGTGGAGCCCCAGGGACATGAAGGTCCTGGCCATGGCCCTTCCCCTCCAGGCCCCAGGCAAACACCTGCTACTGGACGTGGGGTGAAGTCCTGGCCAGGAGGGGCACAGGGTTGTGGGCTCTAGGCTGTCACCACCCCTGCCCTCTGGGGACTAAGACAGTCCTCGCTCATGGGACAGCAAGCCTGCCATTGTGCAAGACTATGGATGCCCACCACAGTCTAGCCCCGGTCAGCCCTGGTGGAGATGGGCAGGGGTGAGGGAAAGGCCTAGGCCTTGGACTCAGAGGCCGGAGTAGGGGACAGGTCTGCACTCTGGGGACCCCTCCCCATTTATCCCCTCTTATAGGCTTACGACCTTTTCAAGGAAGCAACTCCCTTGAGCCTCGGTTTTCTCATCTGTGAAGTGGGGCTAACAGATTCATGCTCTCCAAAGGGTACCTGTGTGGTGCTGCCCACTGCTCAAAGGTGCCCAGGCACAGCCTGAGGGCTCCATCCCCTGGTCTGGCCACGTCTCAGTATGAAGCAGTCACCAGTGTGTGCTGGCTGCCCGGAGGTTGCACAGGGCAAAGAGGGCCCCAGCCAGGCCCCACAGACTCCCTGGGGCCATGAGAC